>NC_074675.1:41772948-42372948 GCF_029448725.1 Salvelinus fontinalis
AAAGCAACACTCGAGTGGTGTAAGGGGAACATTTAAATGTCTTCGAATGCCCTAGTCTAAGCCCAGACCTCAATCCAATTGAGAATCTGTGGTTTGACTTAAAGATTGCTGTACACCAGTGGAACCCATCCAACTTGAAGGAGCTGGAGCAGTTTTGCCTTGAAGAATGGGCAAAAATCCCAGTGGCTAGATGTGCCAAGCTTATAGAGACATACCCCAAGAGACCTGCAGCTGTAATTGTTGCAAAAGGTGGCTCTACAAAGTATTGACTTTTGTGGGGTGAATAGTTATGCACGCTCAAGTTTTCTGTTTTTTTGTATCACAATAAAAAATATTTAGCATCTTCAAAGTGGTAGGCATGTTGTGTAAATCAAATGATAGAAACCCCCCAAATCTATTTTAATTCCAGGTTGTAAGGCAACAAAATAGGAAAAATGCCAAGGGGGTGAATACTTTTGCTAGCCACTGTAAGGAGGAGTGGGCAAAAATCCCTCAAAACAGATGTCAGAGACTGATTACTGGCTATAGGAGACGTTTACTCCAAGTTATCGCTGCAAATGGAGGTGCCATTGCACATATTTTTGCACACATCAAATCTGAGTTTCTGTTAAATAAACCACATTTGTTAAATAAACATTGCAAATATATCATGTTTTGGCGGTTGCTGTCATTTACTTGGAATGTCTTTTACAAATTGGGGTTTAGATAAGGATTTTTTATGTTTATTTTAATATTTATAGCAAAATAATGACCAGCCCTGTGGTTCACATACTTTCAAGCAGCACTGTATATATATATATATATGTGTTATTGCAACCGCTAACCACAGGAGGATCCAGTAGCCCACTCTCAGTGAGTGTAGACAGCCTGCTGCTACCTGTTGCCGCTCTGCTAATCGTCAGGTGGGGTGAGGAGGTAAGGGGTACCACGTGGGTAACTGTGAGGGGGCTTGCCTTGACTGTGTAACTGATTAGTAACAGGGGGCAACAACAACAAAAAGCCCCGGGGCCTATGATTTCTGGAAATGTAAAATTATGTTTGCTGAGGGGAAGGAATAATTTGCATGGAAAGTAATAACAAGGAGTATTAGTTTTAATCCATTGATTAACCAGAGCATAATTTGGTCATGACAGGTTCTCAACTTTAATCAAGTATACCAACAATAACCGTGCCAAACTAATCTCACGGGCCCCAAAGTTTGGAAATGAGTTTTGAAGATAAACAGATTAAGACTATTATAAAACCTCTGAATTGCATGTAAATTGCAAATTAATCTTCTGTTTCATCTCAAATATCTGTTGATTACTATACCTTTTTTTTTATTAACGACACCTGTTGCGACTTGCATGCGTAGCTGACTAACCAAATGCAACGGAGGGATACTGAGGGACACAAGCTGAACAACCAATGTAGGATATTGAGGGGCCCATACATCATTGTTAGGCCATTTCAGTACCGTTTTATTGTTCCAAACAAGCACCATTTATGGCTTCATTGTATTAGTAAACGGGGATAGATAAAGGAAAGGATCTGCTTGGTGCTAAGTGGTGATGCATATTATAATCTTACTGGTTGATGGTATAAGCCATTCACACCACTAATATCACCAGAGCTGTTATATCCTTCCCTATTATGGAATTAGAGAAAATAGCATCTGCAATTGGCAGGGTATAACAAATTGAAACATAACTATGTTAGATGAACAGTTATCACAACAGAGTTGGTGAACCTGAGTGTCAAGGGACAGAGATCCCCATTGACTTGCTGCACCATGTAATTGTGGGCAGTTCCTCACTGTGTGTGTGTGTGTCTGTGTTTAAGCTGCATTCGAAAAGCATCACAGTGTGCGTTGTGGCGTTTGGTGCTGTTGCACAGCCCTCTAACGGCTTTGTGGAATTACAGGCATGTGATAGTGAACTCCGGAATAGAGAATAATACTCTGATCCAGTGGAAAAGTGAGAGGGAGGGGGGAAAACTAGGCCAAGACAACCTGTCAGTCGTCAAATCCTCTGGGTATTTCTACCAGAAGAAGATATCGTGTTCCGCCTCTGAGAAAGTCATGAAGGTATCTAAAAACATGCTTTTTTTCTCATCTCAAAGACAATAAATAGCAAATAAAAAAGCTAAATAGAAGCACTGAAGGATATATTCATCTTTAAAGGGGCTGGCCGCCTTGTAGATGCCGGCAGCTTTGTTTTGACGCGCTCATTGTGTGGCGTCTTTGAAATCTACAAGGCAATATGCTCGGTATTCATTTCATTTTTGGTCATTCACAAAAAGACACAGCCAACAGTCCTTGAGATGGGCTTAAGAGAAAAGGATGCCTCTGTCTTTGATTCTATGATTAGAAAATCTTTACATTTACATTTAAGTCATTTAGCATTTGAACCAGGGGCTAGAAAATTCATGTCATTGTTTGTATTTGTCTCAAGAATTCAATCCATCTTGGTTTGTATGGCCATTGCCTTGCATTATAATTGTGCGACAAAGCATCGGTTTATTGAGAATTTTGGAATGTAGCATTAGCTTATGGTAGATATAGACGTACAGGAAGCCAAAAGATGCACATTAACGGTGATTAAGGTCTGCCTCAGTAAGAGGATCAGGAGAACTTCCCGTTAGAGAGAAATGATACAGGGGACCCAGACAGACTGCAAGCAGAAATCAGAGGCAGGCGAAGACAGTGCCGCTTAGACACATCTTACGCCTTGATCACACTGACAGCGTCATTGCATTTTGGTAAACCAGAAGGACATGAATTTCCAATGGAAACGCTGCGTTTGCCTTGCAGCATTGCGTTGCAGAGGCAGTTGCAGTGCGTTCTGTGTGGTGTATACCTTGGATTTATCGAACGCATGCGTCAAACTGTATGCTTAGACGGCTTGACAGAAATGGTAGCCGAAGGTGAATGTTGAACTTTTGTTGCACACATATCCAGATGATGCTGCGTACCATTTTTCTCAATGACGCTGTCGGTGTGACCGAGGCGTTAAAAACCCCGCCAACAATAACAGTGGAAAACAAGGCTTGAGCAATACTTCCCCTCTTGCTTCATAGTGGTCTTTTAGAAGGTTGCTGTGCCAGGCTACTCTAGAGCTGCAAACGATTTTCAGTCACGGTAGTACGAAGAAACACACCCCAGACTACAGTGGACAGATGTCTGTTACATCATCTGATCTTTTTGCGTGCTACTATTTACGAAGCGAATCCATCCAGCGGTCAGTGCACTACGTCTGTACCCAATCCGTGAATATCTATTGGGTGATAATTAAATTGTCCTTCCCCAGCTTGATGTGGATTAATAATCGTCCGCTAATACTGTCCTGACATTTTCACCGCATCAACCCAATATTGTTTTGCGCAACAGAGGCGATAACTATGACGCTAGGGAGAGAGGAGGGAGGAAGAGTGGGAGAGAGGGAAATAGGGAGAGAGAGATGGCTTGGCCTTCCCATTAGTCATAGCTAGGCCCTCCAACTGTTGTCAGAGTGGCAGATTTTTTACATGAAACACTGGGCCAGAATCCTTTGGCCCTTATTGTTTTCCTATGAAGAAAAAGATGAACTCATGTTACTTTTGTTACATCATTAAAATCAACCAAAGAGAAACATTTTCAAGAACCTGAACTAGGGCCTACTATAAATACAGGGATTGGGAGGAGGCGGAGCGGGCATAGAGCCACGCGACCACCTCAACTTCCTCCACGGCCCATCTGTGAGCGTGTCCCTCCCCTGGTATTCAAGGATTCAAGGACCCATCGCCATTCTTTTGTGGATATTCTCCCTCTTCTGTCCCTGTTTGCTGCTAGTCTAATTAGGTTATTTACTCCAGCTTACCTTCCAGTGTTTCATTACATAGGCCAGCAGCTGATAGGGACTGCTTCACACAGGACAGGTGAAGATAAAAAGTTAGGGACAAAATATGATAAATGTCGGAGCGCGGCCGAAATGCAATCTGGCCGCCACGATGCAGAGATGCTCTAATGGCTTCTAGCGGAGAAGGGGGCAGGCACTGTCGAGATGGCAACGTGATGAATGGCACCGGCCTAGCAGGGAGGACTGTAGGCTAGACAAACAGGGAAAGCGGCAAAGGATCCAGACAAAAAAAAAACAACGAGGTTGGGCACGAAAGGGAAGCCAATTTCTTCTGAACTCGTCTCCTTGTGACAAATTCAGTCCGGAAGGGCCAGGGAGGGAAATTGTTTTTTGGGGACGAGTTCCAACCCACCCCCCTTCTGCAAAGAAGAAGCTATATGGATTCTGACAATGCCGTGGCACAGGTAAAATGATTCATGAAAGACTCCCTATGTGCTGCTGCTGCTGCAAAAAAAAAGGCCACCCAGAACCACACCTAGTCATACTGCCAACATACCTGTATCATGGAAATGTTGACATGACAAATTGCCTGCATGATATTACCAGTTGTCACACCAAACACTTGTTTCACTGGTATTATGTTAGCCATTTTGAAGTCTCTCTCACATTGAGCTGATAGTCAGGTAAAGCAACCTCTAAACTATAATTGAACTTCATTCGTCTTAGTTCTATGTACCAGAACACTATCCCAATTAGACCAGTAGTAATTCAACATGGTTGAATAAATCTGCACAAACCAGTGGTGCCCATGACAAGTGTCACATTGGGTCAACGACGCCAACCGTGCCCATGTGTGATTTAATGAGGTGCCATAATGGGGGTGATGCCCACTTCCCAGTGCCACTGGGTGGCAGTTTGTGCCATGCCATGGTGGCATCTTCACTGACCCCTCCAACACACGCAGTGGGCGGCCATTTCCCTTTCCTATTAAAGGAGGTTTGTTTTTTCTCTAATTGCGCCTCTCCTCATGGACAAGGCCCCTGTGCATTGAACCAAATTTTAAGAAGCATTGTTGGACACTTTCAATTGGCAATGGTGGAGTCCACAGTGGTTGTTAGAGGTTATGGGTAATGTTACAATTCCTACGAAATGGTGAAGAATGTGTTATTATGATGGTGAATTGTTGAGCAGAAGAGAGGGAAGGGAATTATGCCTGACTTGCTGAAAATGGCACCTCTTGCATTTATTAAAACAGCTAACTATTCAATCTAGCTACTGTAAGAACACGCTGGTTGATGTTGTGGCTTCAGTCCGGTGTGGCAATGAATCCAACCACTTTAAGGTAGAGATACAACACATGCTTTACAACTCACTTGACGCGCTAAGTGAACTGGCTTTCCCTGGAATATTCATGAAGCTAACAAACAGTAATGCTGACTCAATGTGAGTATTTAACCTTTCTGCCTGTTAGTGTAAAGTGAAGACAGGGCCTGCCAAGCTTTAGAGGGCATCAGGATACCTCATGGCATTTCATTAAATAGCATTGGCTTTTCATTGAGTTGTGTGGGTTGTTGTGTCTCTATCTCTTTCTCTGCTCTGCTTTGTTTCCACCACTCCCCGTCTAGAATAAAGACAATAGTTGGAAGGTTTAATAAGAGTTTGTCTTGAACACTCTTTTTTGAAATGGTATAAATAATTATGGGACGAGTTTTTGCATGTCAAATGAAATTAGAAATGTGTCCGTTACTAAAGTAACACACTCCGTCAGACCAAAGGCTACTTCCCAAGTCTGTAACAGACTACTGCTGTATAGGTGTGTAATAATAATAATTAGGTTGGTGCTTATATTTGTCAAGGGTGTATTATAAGCTGGTGGGAATTGGAAATGTGTTTCTTGCATATGCCAACTCCCCCTGAGACACCACCGGGAGAGTGGGGTCACAGCCAGTGTCTGACATGATCAACGGTGACCCTGTAGTAATTAAGGTGCCTTGCTCAAGGGGCACAGCAACAGATTTTTCACCTTGTCGGCTCGGGTATTCAAACTAGCGAACTTTCAGATACTGGCCCAACAACGCTCTAACCGCTAGGCTACCTGCCGCCCCTACCTGTGTGACCTTACCTGAAAACCCAACCGTTACTAAAACAGGGAACCACCTGGGAATGTTAATACAACTTCCAGTTAAAACTCTAATACAAACCCAGTCAATAATAACTGTACTGTTATGGTAAACCTCTGAGGTAAACCTGAGGTCCTTTCCTGCGGTCTTCTAGATATCGTCTCAGTGCAGTTACCAAATGGCCTTAAAACAAGCCTTTGGAGGTGCTGGAAATATCGGACTTCCTCTTGTTTTCTGCCATTTGGGTACATATCATCCACTGCTGTGATAGCCATTGTTCTCTTGCTCAAGCCATTGTTCCCCCATCATCAATTGCGCTGCGTCTTAGCTTGCTTTATTTTCACAGTTCTTTAGTGTGGTTGAGAGCGAAGCAGGCTATTCCAAAGTCATATTTTCAATATTTCCAGTTCAGTTTTAGCTGTGTATCCCCTCTCTCTGTGTATGTTAAACTGTATATATACTGTATATCTACATTTTTCCCCTTGCAGGCACGCTGGGTTGAACACCAACATATAAAGTAACATTTTACTGACAATTACATTCTGATTGGACTACAAGAGATACTGAAGATTGTAAATGGATGGGACTTTTTTTATTTTGTTTGGAAGCTCTGCAGACCACGCAAAACAAGCACAGTCGGTCACTAAGGGGATTGGCAAATACACATGCACACACACACACACACACACACACACACACACACACACACACACACACACACACACACACACACACACACACACACACACACACACACACACACACACACACACACACACACTCACACACGCGCACAGTGAAAACAGAGGGGATCCCACATACGTAACCATTTGATGATAGCTGGCAAATTGAGTGGTAACATGGTGCTAGCTACAAAACACACACACTCAGACCTACACACACTCTCTAACAACAAAACACACACACACTCAGACCTGCACACACACTCTCTAACAGCAAAACACACACACTCAGACCTACACACACTCTCTAACAACAAAACACACACACTCAGACCCACACACACACACTCTAACAACAAAACACACACACTCAGACCCACACACACACTCTAACAACAAAACACACACACACACACTCAGACCTGCACACACTCTCTAACAACAAAACACACACACTCAGACCCACACAGACAATCTTTTACAAAAAATACAAAAAACACACTGACTCAGACCCACACACACTCCAACGGTTAGGCCAGCACACACACACTCAATCAAAAAGTAGAATCTTTAAAGTGATCTGAAGTTATTCATTCTCTGTATTATTTTAATGAGTTCCCCCAGAGGGTTCTTGTTTTGCAGTTTGCGGTGACATTGCCCTGCTCCCATCCCAGTTCCATCACTCTCTACCACCCACTTTCAT
This sequence comes from Salvelinus fontinalis, assembly GCF_029448725.1. Lineage (NCBI taxonomy): Eukaryota > Metazoa > Chordata > Actinopteri > Salmoniformes > Salmonidae > Salvelinus > Salvelinus fontinalis. The sequence continues at coordinate 41,780,270 of NC_074675.1, forward strand.
TTGTTTGTCATTTGTGGGTCTTTAAAGACTAAGTAACAGCTCCAGAAACGCACACAAAATCAACTGGGTACATTTTTGGTGCACAATTAGGCTTCAAAGCTGCTCGCCACGTTGTTATGGTGTACAATGAGTGTGGTTTTGTAGTTGACTCATCTGGAAACTTAGATACTTTTCAAATGGAGCACAGCTCACAAAAACCAATGTATTCGTCATTATAACATACCCTCTGTCTGACATGTGTAAGTATGTAAGTACAAAACACATTTGTTGTATGCAATATAACAAGCCATCACATATATAGATAGTTGTGGCATCTCCACTGTAAATTCCATTTATATTGGCATCAGGGAGATTACACTTCCACCGTTAAAATGATATTAATTTGATGTTAACTCCAACACAATCAATGCTCATCTCAAAACCACTGACCTACTCGTTTGGGGTCGAGTGTTTTGATGAAATCAAAGGAAGTTAAGAAGCGGGACAATTTCCTGCACCTTATTAGCATAATGATATAAACGCTGGAGCATTTTGCCATGAATCAATACAGACAGTCACATTAGTGTATTAATTTGCTTCTTTTTTATTAAACAGTCATCAAAGGTCAGTGTCTCTCCTGATTAAGGATAAAAATAACAGGACCAATTGCCTGGGGATGTATCAGTCTTACAGTCAGGCCTCCTTGAGGCTGTCATTAGCTTTGTGTAAAGCTTGCATATGGAGTACATTTTTGATTTTCCATAGTGGTCACTCTTTTTTGTTGGCATACACGTATGGTGTACAGTGGTGTAAAGTACTTAAGTAGTACTTTAAAGTATTTTTTACTTAAGTAGTATTTGGGGTATCTGTACTATACTATTTATATTTTTGACAACGTTTACTTTTACTCCACTACATTCCTAAAGAAAATATGTACTTTATATTATATATAAAAAAATATACATTTTGAATGCTTAGCAGGACAGGAAAATGGTCCAATTCACACACTTATAAAGAGAACATCCCTGGTCGTCCCTACTGCCTCTGATCTGCGGACTCACTAAACACAAATACTGCGTTTGCAAATGATTTCTGAGTGTTGGAGAGTGTCCCTGGCTATCTGTAAATAACCTTTTTTTGTGCTGTCTGGATTGTTTAATATAAGGAATGTGAAATAATTGATACTTAAGTATATTTTAGCAGTTATATTTACTTTTGATACTTAAGCATATTTAAAACCAAATACTTTTAGACTTTTACTCAAGTAGTATTTTACTGGGTGGCTTTCACTTTTACTTGAGTCATTTTCTATTAAGGTATCTTCACTTTTACTGAAGTATGACAATTGGGTACTTTTCCCACCACTGATTGTGTATGTTCTGCCTAGTGCGTCATACATTATCATGAATCCTTGCAAGGCGTGTCTGTCAGTTTATCTATATTATTTCATCTTCATTCTCCATTAAAATAAATAAACAAATAACGAAAGTGCCATGGAGATTGATGAATTTGTACACATCTGAGCATGGCTGGACTGCTCTTGTTGTGATGCTGACCCACTGTGACGGGGGATCTCACTTACGAAATAAGATAGATAAACTGACAGACATGCCTTGCAGGGATTCATGATAATGTATGATACACTTGGTTGACCAAGGAAAACAGTGGGTTTTATGAGAGCCTCCCACAGAATTATAGAATTATGCATTAACACCCCACCCTCAACGACAGAGATCATGCATCATCAACCACCACCCTCCCTCCCCCCCATCCAGTTCTGTATTCCCCTTTGCAGAAGTTCTAATACTAATCTTCCTTGTGTACTCTCTAGAGAAGTGGTTAGAGATGGCTAATACACAGCATGGTACAGTATGTGCTAGTCTTCTGCAAGAGCCTGAGAAAACACAGTGTGTATGGAATGTGACATTTGTTACGGCTTGACAACTGGCGTCCATCGGAAATGGCTTGGCACCAGTTGGCCATAACATTTTTGTCTGTTTATGTACACTGTCGAATGCCCTGGAAGGATTCTCGACATAATCCATCTGTGCTTCTATGGAAGCAAATATGAGGCAGACTTTTCCGCTATGCGGTCGGAGGAAAAGACAATTACATGAAAGTTCATGCTTTTCTAGCAATAGTATGTGTAGTATAACCAGATTTATTGGAGTCTTGTTTTGTTTTTGACCATCCTTCTGCTATTTGTTTGATTTCAGGCAAAGATTTTGTGATATAAATGGGCTTTTGGCTATATGGATTACAATCAGAGCATTGGAGACCTACCAACATATGATTTTTCACTGCTCTGTGTCATTTTGGAATATATAATTTGTTTACAACCCCGTAAGTGAGCATTTCTAATTTGCCAAAGTAATCCATCCACCTGACAGGTGTGGCATATCAAGAAGCTGATTAAATAAAATGATCATTACACAGGTGCCCCTTGTGCTGGGGACAATAAAAGTCCACGCTAAAATGTGCAGTTTTGTCACACAACACAATGGCACAGATGTCTCAAGTTTTCAGGGAGTGTGCAATAGGAATGCTGACTGAGGAATGTCCACCAGAGCTTTTGCCAGAGAATTCAATTTTAATTTCTCTACCATAAGCCGCCTCCAACGTCGTTTTAGAGAATTTGCCAGTATGTCAAATCAAATCAAATTTGATTGGTCACATACACATATTTAGCAGATGTTATTGCGGGTGTAGCAAAATGCTTATGTTCCTAGCTCCAACAGTGCAGTAGTATCTAACAATTCACAACAATAGAGTGGCTTCACCCCCCTTGGCATTTTTCCATTTTTCTATTTTGTTGCCTTACAACCTGGAATTAAAATTGATTTTTTGGGGGTTATATCATTTGATTTACACAACATGCAAAACTTTAAAGATGCAAAATATTTTTTTCTCGTGAAACAAGCAAGAAATAAAACAAAAAAACGGTATTTAGCGCCATCCATCATTCCTTCAATTCTGACCAGTTTCCCAGTTCCTGCCGATGAAAAACATCCCCACTGCATGATGCTGCTGGTGTTCTCGGGGGGATGCTGATGGTGTTCTCGGGGGGATGAGAGGTGTTGGGTTTGTGCCAGACATAGCGTTTATCTTGATGGCCAAGAAGCTCAATTGTAGTCTCATCTGACCGGAGTACCTTCTTCCATATGTGTGAGAAGTCTCCCACTTGCCTTTTGGCGAGCACTTTAAGCAATGGCTTTTTTTCTGGACACTCTTCTGTAAAGCCCAGCTCTGTGGAGTGTTCGGCTTAAAGTGGTCCTATGGACAGATACTCCAATCTCCGCTGTGGAGCTTTGCAGCTCCTTCAGGGTTATCTTTGGTCTCTTTGTTGTCTCTCTGATTAATTCCCTCCTTGCCTGGTCCGTGAGTTTTGGTTGGCGGCCCTCTCTTGGCAGGTTTATTGTGGTGCCATATTCTTTCAATTTTTTAATAATGGATTTAATGGTGCTCAGTGGGATGTTCAAAGTTTCGGATATTTTTTTATAACCCAACCCTGATCTGTACCACTCCACAACTTTGTCCCTGACCTGTTTGGAGAGCTCCTTGGTCTTCATGGTGCTGCTTGCTTGGTGGTGTTGCAGACTCTGCGGCCTTTCAGAACATGTGTATTTATAGTGAGATCATGTGACAGATCATGTGACACTGAGACTGCACACAGGTGGGCTTTATTTAACTAATTATGTGACTTATGAAGGTAATTGGTTGCACCAGATATTATTTAGGGTCTTCATAGCAAAGGGGGTGAATACATACGCACACACCACTTTTCTGTTTTTTATTTTTTCGAATTTTTATAAACAAGATATTTATTTATTTTTTCATTTCACTTCACCAACTTGACTACTTGACACTTCACCAACTTGACTATTCAGCCAAGCTGAATTTCTTCAGCCTCCAGTGGTTCATTATATCTATATTTTATGGCCAACTGGTGATGTAATCAAAATGTTTCCGTATGGTTAGTCATTTAGCAGATGCTCTTATCCAGAGCAATTAGGGTTAAGTGCCTTACTCATCGGCACATTGACAGATTTTTCACCTGGTCAGCTCAGGGATTTGAACATGCTACCTTTCGGTTACTAGCTCAACGCTCTTACACTTTAGGCTACCACCACATGCATTTGCAACACCTTTTGATTGGGTATGGTTATTTTAGTTTGAACTAGACAGTACATCCTTACATTACCATTACACTGGAATACTAAAGTATATGTTATCGTTTCATCATCTATTTTCAAGTCCTCGCTGCCCTCGTGTGATAACCGCTGTCCAGTTTGTGGTTGTGGTCCATTTAATGAATTGTTCCATTGCACAGCGGATAACAGAATGAACTAATACATTTTTGTGTTCGTGGTCTGCCACTGCCTATCCTATCAGATAATTAACTTTCACAAATACACTGTGCCGTCTACCAAGCAGAGCAAGGCTGCTGCACAATTAGAATAACTTGTCTCTGCACACTCTTATTTCCACCCATTGTAAGAAAGACAAACAAATAGAGGCAAATTTCATACTTCTTGGCAACCAAACTTTCAAAGCCCTTATTTGTCAACCAACCAGCCTGCAATTTCGCTATTCATACACAAATGAATGAATAATAAATGAATTGGTATGAAAACTGAAAGTCTGAGGGAGCGATGTCGTCTGCGTGATATTTTGTTGCTTCCCCATTCAACAAGCCGAGCCCAGATGTTCCCGAATTCCAACAGGAGGGCTAATGTTTCCACCTCAATCGCTTTTCATGACTCTTGGCCTCGTGCCGACACTGTCACATTTCAATATTCATTCGCCTCCTTCTGTTTGGTTTCCACTACAAAGGGAGGCTTCTTTTCATGTGTGCCGTTGTCACCGCTGTAGCGATCCGGTTCCGCTTTTAGCACCGGGGGGCCATTTGAACAAAACCATCTGTTTTAGTGTGCTGTTTTTATTAAGTGACAAACTGGATCCCCCCTACCTTACTAATGTGTCTCGTGGGACATGGTGGCGGAAGGCAGCGATTGGTGGTGTGTGTGTGTGTCTTAACGGGTAGACACATCTGGCCAGAGGATGGTTTGTTCTGCAGTCACTCCACATCAAGACACTTTTGATCGTGTATTTCAAACAACCTCTGAAACTCTGAGGAACAGGCGGTGGAGCACAATAACTGTTATCGATTCAGTACAGTACCTGGGCATTGGGATACATAGTACAACTTGGAGCCTTGTAGTTATCCTTCAAAGACTGAGGTATAGGAAACTTGTATTAATTCCCTCCCATCTACAGTATGCGGCTTATTGGATAAAAAGAGCTTATTCCTTCAGGTTATAAGAAAAAAGTTTTTGGCTGGTTATTCTACAATGACCATTTTAGCCTTAAGCCACAATGCTGTTTTCCATTACTTACTAAGTGGTACAGTATCATTGAATAGATAGTCACATTTGTTAAATGGACACTTCCAGGGACAATCTTTTCCACTCTTTCTTCTGGAAGGCGGAGAAGGCGAAGAAAACATGAACTTTTCATGCCATCCACACTCCTCTTCCCTCCCATTCGGCGGTGCTCTTCCTCCCTCTCTCTCCCAAATGCTGGAATATCCTCACACCTTCTCTCCACCTGCTACTTGAGATGGTGTTAAAATGTGTGAGTGTTTCTGTGTAGTTCTGTGTGTGGAGAAGGGGAGGCACGTAGAACAAAGTTCTGTAGTGCAGTGTACTGCCGTATGGAAAACGAGAGACCAATATCTATTCTTTCTGAAGCAGTTCTCTCTTTTGTACAGAGTGCCCCTGTCCCCAGAGCCCCAGAGCTCAGACCTCACAGAGCAGTGCCACAGAGCATGAGTAATGCAGTCCGACTAACACTGAGAATAGTCCGATATAATTTGAATGGGGTTGAAGGGGAGGAGGGATGAGTGCTGGTCGGTTATCTCTTATTGCTTTGGACTTTTACCTATCATCTCCTAAAATATAATACAGTTATTGTGTTTCTAATAATGTTATTAAGTTGTCTCCATGTATTTTGTTAATTAATACATTTCACGTGTTGTGTTTTTGTACTCAGATCACATATGCAGTAGCAGTAGTGTGGCTCGTATTATGAACTTTATTATGTGTGACAAGCACGGAGAAGAAGAGTGTCGCAATGCCCCGAACAGTACAGTATTAAACATCCACAGTGAATTCGTGTACTTTTCCTTATCCAGTAATTAACAATAATTCGGGGACATATCCCTTTTCAAGTAATCACTAATTGCAATAAGAATTCCAGTTCCATTTAAGGCGAAATTACCGATGAGCATGCAATGCAAATCAGTAAACATTTCTAATTAAGCCTTGCTTCCTCCCTCTCGCCTGGCCCTTTGTGAGTACTCACTGTTGTTTCTCCAACAGCAACGAAAAGGACGTTTTTATCACTAGTGTGCAGATGTAAAGCTGTTTTGTGCGGCTCAAAAATGCTTGACAGTTAGGAATGCCATATGAGTTGTGTTATGTTTATTTTGCAGAGGTGTGTGTGTGCGTGTGTGGCTGTGTGTGTTAGCCGTCCCCTCTTTTTTCTCGTAGGAAAGGGATTTATAAAGTAGGATCATCATTTTCATCATAGACGCTGGTCCAAAACGCTAATTAATCCAGAGAGAGGCTAGCACTCATTCAAATGCTCACTCATTTACATAGCACAACTAAAGTATCCCCCCTTGCCTGCATATTGGAGTTATTCCTGTCCATATAACGTGACCAGAAAAATGGCTCGCCTCTAACTAGGGCCCAGAGTTTTTACCCGTTTGTTCATGTGGTCAGGTTTAACTCCTGTCTGTTAACCATATTTCGATGATCTGATATCCAAGAGTCATTATCTGTTGTATGAATACTGATGCTTTCACCAGTTCCTTAGCAGAATAGAAAAAGTGATTCCTGCCACGATCAAACACCACCACCCTCTTGCCGCCATTACACCGCTTCCACTCCTCTTTCTCCTTGGAAAATCCTTGATGACGACAGTTTCCATTTTGTTTGACTTGGCGAGGGTATGATCATTCATCAATATTTCCGAACTGATACAGCGTGGCTTTAAGACATCAAATGAGGTTAATGGCGTCTTTAAATGCTCCCTTTCTTCCCCTGTACGTCCAAACAGGAGCGGGTAGTTGTCAGACTGCCATCCAAAGTGATAGGATTAATTATAGTCCTTCCCTTTCCCTCAGCCCTTCGCTCCCACCAAGTGAAAGATTCGGAAATGGGCCCTTTCATGCAAATTAAATTGAAAATGTCACTCAGTATAATTGTTGAAACTGAGCGGACCTGGACCGGATGTCTACTGTGGGAAAGAGGTATGAACAGGCGCTTCTCGGCCTCTCGATTCATACTCTTAAATGGTCTGGCTGTTAGAACACTAAAGAGGTATGAACAGGCGCTTCTCGACCTCTCGATTCATACTCTTAAATGGTCTGGCTGTTAGAACACTACCCGTGGCGAAGTCTCAATAGCTTGAAATGTTTTTGCCATTGCGAGGCAAAGCTCCGCTCTCAGATCATTTTGAGGACAATGTCTCAGGGCTATGTTTGGCTGGACGCTAAGCCAAAGTCAAACAAACTGGTCATGAATGTAGACTTTTAGCGTGACTTATTCAGGCTTATTCTCGAAACAGAAGCATTCCCTGAGGAGAATTTTGCATCATCATTTCTTTTTTTCCACAAAGCTTTGAAAATGCATGTTGTCACAAATGTATGAAATACTTTTTTCCAAATCAAATCAGTTTAAAATCAGTGTGACCTCTGAATGATTTCTGTAGTTTTGCCAAAACAGTGGCCATATTTTGTGACAGGAGCTCTCAATGCGCATTTGGCCTGTTGCATCATGCCTCCGTAACTTCTCTAGAAAAGGTAGTTAAAAGGCAGTCTCAAATCACAGAGCACTCATCAAATAATTTGGCAAAATAATGGGGACTTCTTACCAGCTCCTCTTCGAGCTCTCTCACACACTGGGCTTTCTGTTGTGCCAATAAGAATTGAGAAAGCAATGTGTGCTTTTCGTAGCTAGCCACAGTAACAAGCTCTGTAACAGCAGCTGTCTCTACAGCAACAGCAGACATATTTTATATGTTCATCTCCCATAATGCTCAGAGATGGATCCCAACTGATCTCAACTTTTGAGCCCACCATGACCTCATTGGCGGATCAGACTATTACTTAAAGTGAGCTAACTGGTGGGGGGAGTGGCTAGAATGAATGTGACCACATTTTCCTCATGAGGTCAGGTAGAATCCTTTTTAGATTAGAATAAAACCTTTACTATCCAAGATTTTCCATCCGTCTGCCTCCCATTAGACATTAAGGTAATCACATAAAAAAACATCACATTTAGCAGTCTGAGCAGTAAAGACTGCAGGCTACAGAGGAGGCTGGGAAGATCCTGCTATAGCCCAACGGCTCTGTTAAGAAGTACTAAACCCACCCTCCCCCTTTTAAGATCCAGCAATAAAAACCCGCTGCCAGTCGTGAAAGTCTCTCTGCCACACATGTCCCCGGACACGGTGTTCTTAAGAGCGGCAATGGCTTTTCAGTCACCAAATTATTAATTCTGTGTCTACCCAGGTTAAATTGAGTGGGATGCTTTGAAGCGTGACTTCTTTTTCATTAAACTTAGTGAATACGGACAAGGTTATATAATGACCCGCTGGAGAGTAGGACAGCGTTAGCGCAGGCACAACATCACTAACCTTTTAGCTTGCACCGGGCTTTACATTTTTCATTTGTTTGCAGGCGACAGCTTAGCAGCGGATTAGCAGAGCTAGCCTCTGTATTAATTTAGGTAGATTCAAGGCAAGCGCAGCGAAGAAGCTACTGAGGTGTCTATCCAAAGTGATGGCCGGGCATGATGGGTAATTGTAAGTGTTGTTGTTTTTTTTGCCGTCATTCTCTCCTAAACTATTTTGACCATAGACAAGCACAAAATGTTTTTTTGTTTGTTTGTTTGTTTTTTTACTCAAAAGCAATTTATTTCCCCTTGTCATAACCATTGGCTATAAGCCCTTTCTCAGACACCCAAATGGCATGACTACCAGATTTTTTGACAGGACAATATTTGATGTCACACCCTTGTCTTGACTTTGCTAAATATATATTTGATAAATGGCGACTCCAATGTGGATGCTGTAATTTTACCTTTGTCCCTATTAAGTCAAACAGGGAGACAACATATATATATACATATATATATATATATATATATATATATATATATATATATATATATATATATATATATATGGTGGTACAAGGCTCTTTCTTTTGTGTTGGCCAGAACATGGCGATTACACCAGAGAGGCACTGCTTGTAGATATCTTTATCTATTTATATAAAACAGAGGACCTGACTGCAGAAGATGCAGCGCAGTCTCCCCCAGGTTTCTGTGGCGCCCCCTCTGCATTTAAATCTACATTTAGACAATATCTAGTAGCAGAGGCATCATCGTCTGCCTCGCTCCTGAGCTCTCCCCTTTCATTCACTGAGCAAAACAACAACATGTTTAAAAGGAGAAGGAGTAGTTAGGAGGCACTGGGTCTGACACTGAGTCAGATCTTTTCTGCTCCCCCCTAATCCCCAATGGTGAATGTTAGTGATCTTAGAGGTTAGTGATCCTTGTCTCTGAAAACACAATTTCCTCAGTGTCACACCTCAATCATTCCCCATGATGAGATTACTTTTCCCCTCCCTCTCACCGCCATCCCGAGTCCCCGTACGTGTCATCATAGTCCATCACAGCCCACACAGGGAGAGGCGTAGAGCCGTAATAGATGCCCTCCCGAGCAAACAGCCCAACAGCATATCAATTACCCATCAAGCCCTGCTCAGTCAGATGCCACGATGCAACCACTCCCTAGCCACGATGCAACCACTCCCCAGCCCAGCAGACGATAAGATAACGTGCAAACACAGATATAATGGCACTTTTTCTGTTGCTTACAAATTGCGTGCTGTGGACCCAGCAGCAAACCTATCGGATCGTGTGTGTGTGTGTGTGTGTGTGTGCTGATTTCCCAGTCACATATGTCAATGGAGGCCCAGCTGCCAGCCTGTTGATGTGCCCTTTTCATTACAGGCAACACATCTTATGTCATTTCTTTATAAACCCTTCAGGTTAATTTGTTCAGTTTCAGTACTGCTGACGATCACACACACACACACACACACACACACACACACACACACACACACACACACACACACACACACACACACACACACACACACACACACACACACACACACACCACACAGATGAGGTGACTCAGCCGCTCCTAGTCTTATTGCCGCTGTGTGGCCCCTAATGGCCCACTGAAGTGATTGATAAAAGGCAAACAGTTGTTGGACACAGGGACAGATGGAGCCACAACTCATACTGCACCTCGTCTCTCAGGCTGAGCAGGGATGTCTCACACTGCCAAGCCTTTCAGAAAAAAGGGTTACAAAAGGGTTCTTCGGCTGTCCGCATAGGAGAACCCTATTTGGTTCCAGATAAAACTCTTTTTGTGTCCCAAAACGGTTCTACTTGGAAAGAAAGGGTTAATTTCAATCCTGTTACAGTATCACAACCACTTCTGAGAGGAGATTACCTCAGTGTGTAATCCCTCGCATGTGTTGTGTGTCCATGAGGCCATACTGTATGTGTACAATAAATTCATTATTTGTAAAAGAGAGGATTGCAATTCTTTGACGAAATCAACAATGAATCAAGCAATTCATTTCGTGGAATTAGATGCTTAATCAAACAATGGCCCCAGATGACATGGGTACGAGGTGCTGATTCAGAGCAACATTAAAAAAGAAGGGTTAATGTCATATAGTGTGAAATTAAATTCAAAATCAACTGTAAATCTCTCATGGCTGTCGACACATGCCACAGTCGGACAAAGAAAACACTGTTCCTGTCTACTATTCTCACTCTCTCCTCCCCTTTACATTTCTGTACCTCATTGCCTTTACACTTGACTAGTTGTGCTGAATTGCGAGCAGCAATTAGGGCTTAGAGAACCCTCACATGGACAATCAGAGCCTTGCCAGGGCCCTTATCAAGTGCATGTCTCATTTGCGCGGGATACAAGCCTGATGCCAAGTGGGTGGTTTTCCAGGGATTATCAATGTGAAGTAGCGAGATGTTCTCCACACACTGTTAGACACGTGAGGTCGTGGCTGTTATGTGGGATAGTTATCCAAAAGTTAGGTGACTCTTTAAGTCTGCTCCAACCCATCTTCCTGGATAGTCTGTCTGTGATCTAGCACACCTGTTTCTACTCCTTGATTCCCATGATTACCTTGATTAGCTCAATCAGGTGTGTTGGAGCAGGGCTGGAAGAAAATCCTGCATGCCCAGAAGCTCTTCGGGAAGGAGGTTTGGCCACCCCTGTTCTGGAAGATTCTGAGGTGGAAAGCTAGTTATAGCTCTTCTATTTAGCGAGGCGAGCTCAGTCCAATGTCAGTGTTAGCGTTAGCATGCTAGCTGCCAAGAGCCATGTCGAGCATCAATCGTCGCCTGACTTCTGTTTCTCTGTAATGTTTTGGTAAATGGTGGCCTCGCTCATTAGAGACAAAATGGGGGGGGGGGGGGGGGGGGGGGGGCAGGGGCCAGGAGATGTAAGGCATCTACACAGCAGATAACATGGAACTCATGGACTCATCTTACAATGTGAATATTTTGAGTTCTGAAAACATCTGACAAAACTTGATTTGGGAGTGAACTATCACTTTAAGACAGTAGCTGGGGGTACGGCCTATTCCTTTGTTCAAAAGAGAAATAAATAGTTAACAACTTAACAACAAGGACGGGTGGTGGAAACAAATATTATCATAGTGCCACATGGCACAAAGCGACTTACTTGCCCATTTGTGAATTAGCATAACACTAGCAACTTGCAACTGCCGTAAACTGATTCCTTTGTCTAACTTTTTAAAAGGAGTGGTAGAGTGTGATAATGTGGAGTGTGAGAGCATTGCTGGAAATGGATATAAAGACCATATGTGGTTCCATGTAGCTCCAAACTTATTTCCTGTGTATTAGTGCTGCAATCTGCCTAGTGTTAAGTGCTTCATTTTTCATACTTGTATGGGATCCATGTTATGCATAATTCATGTGTGGATGGGCCTGACTCTGGAGGTACCTTAGATAAATATTTAAACACCAAATTACCCACTACAATGTGGCAGGCGGGCCCCACATTCTACCAGACACATCTCCGGCACTCCCTCCTATTCACTAACACAGTGCAGAACTTCACACACAAGCATAGAGCAAGGTGGCCTCGCTCATTAGACAAAATGGAGGGGCCAGGGGCTAGGGGCTAGGAGATGTCCCGTAAAGCAGCATACGCATAATGCACTGTGTGATATAAAACAGCTTGTCAAGATAGATGTGGCTAGGAGCGCTGAATGAACTATGTCTGTTTAATATGACTGGCTCACTGTAATGTAATGTTCAGGATACCAGTGACTCATGTTTATACACAACAAGAGAGGGAAAAGGTTACTGTGCCATTCTGTAGAGTCGGCTTCGATACACCCAGCTGCTAGCTTAGCCTTCTTCCCCTTTAGTGACTGTTTCTCTTGCTAATGGTTGCTAAATGAAATCAAATTGTATTTGTCACATTCTTCGTAAACAAAAGGTGTGGATTAACAGTGAAATACTTACTTACAGGTCCTTCCCAACAGAGCAGAGAGAAGAATGTAGAGAAATAATAGAAAAGTAAGACAGGAAATAATAAAAGCAATACACAATGAGTAATGATAACTTGCCTATATACGAGGGGTACCAGTACTGGGTCGACGTGCAGGGGTACGAGGTAATTGAGATAGATATCTGCATAAAGCTAGCAATAAAGTGACAATCACCGGGAATATTGTGCAACTATGTGAAGCCTCAGCAAAATAGCATAACAACAAATCCATACCTTAATTTCTGATTCCCAAGGATAAACTCAAAGTACATTTAATAAGATGTTGATTGGCTAGGTTGGTTGTCTTTCTTATGGTAGCATCAGGCTAGGTGGTAGTTGACAACTTCTGTTATTGTGGTTAGCTTTGAATCAGTCCAGCTAGGAGTTTGCCACCTGTGCAGGCCTTTATTAACACATCTTAGACTTGAAGGAGTTGTGTGTATTTATTGCGGGAAACATGTATCTTGAACCTTATCCTTGTCCTGTTTTTAATTCCTGCCTCCTGTACATTGTGGTCGTTGACAAACAAAATGATTTCTGCTGTCATAGTGTTTCAAATGTCACCCGCCGTTTTTCTGTCAGTCAATGTAAGCATTTGCATGGCAAGGTTTTGCCTTGCCTGTACGCGCTAGGTACAATGAGCACAGCCTGTGGTTTACTCAATGTCAACCTCCACCTTCGAAAAGGGTCAACCTGCAACGAGACTGGAGTATTGTAGTCAGCAGGAAGAATGATGGAATTAGCATTTCTACCATAGCAGAATGTGATAAACAGCTGTTGTTTGACTTGCACACTCACTGGGTGTGGATGTGAAGTAGCGAGATGTTCATTTTCAGTTGGGATTTACAACATGGATTCCCATTGAAGTATGCTCATGAAAGGACTGAACAGACACACTGTTTAGACACACTGTTTAAATGTAAATACATCACTAAACCTTCGCCCCTAACCTTTTATTCCTCCACTTTAAATATGTAGTCCCTATACTGTATTGCACTCTAAATTGATGACTTAATTTACAACACCAGAATGTATTTACTACAAGGATTATATCTGTATTCCTACTTCTCTTGATTGCATCCTTATACAAGTATCTGATCTTATGTGTAAAGGCAGTCAATGTTGTTCTCCCCCTTAGACGAGAAGGAGCATGGATAGGACCAAGATGCGGATTGAGGGAAATAAGCCATCTTTTAATGAAAACAGCAAACAAGACACTACAAACTACAAAACAACAAACGTGACTAACCTTCAACTGTCCATGTGTGGACACAGGAACAAACACCCACAAAACCCCAGTGAAACCCTGGCTGCCTTAGTATGACTCTCAATTAGAGACAAACGATACACACCTGTCTCTAATTGAGAATCATACCAGACCGAACACAAAACCCAACCTAGAAATACAAAACATAGACTGCCCACCCAAAACACACGCCCTGACCAAAAACACATACAAAAACAACATAAAACAGGTCAGGACCGTTACATTATGTTTCCACATTGAGAAGCAATGCAGACTCCAAACAGAGTCTGGCTTGACCTCCAAAGACAATCCTCTTAGCGATACCGTGCAACTGCTGAAATCTGCAACTTTGTGACCTTCTGGTGTGAGCACGTTGATAAGGGAGAGAAATCACTTGCTCTCTGCAACATTTAGCCCCCGCACTAACTATTTATGTCCTCTCTCTCTCTCTCTCTCTCCCTCCCTCTCTTCTATCCAGCACCACCAAAGTTTTTAAGAACCCCCAATGACCAAACAGGCGTGCAAGGAGGCGTGGCGTCCTTCATTTGCCAAGCGACGGGAGACCCACGCCCCAAGATCGTTTGGAACAAGAAGGGGAAGAAAGTCAGCAACCAGAGATTTGAGGTATTAGGTCTATTGTTCTGATGTAAAATGCTCGACAAAAACGGGAATGCTCAACAGTGCTTTTGGTCCTCCAACAAACCCCTAACACATAATCCATTTCCCCCCTCTCGCCCAAACCTTCTTTGCCACCACGCATTAGCAGGCTCTAATAATCAGGCTGGCCCAGGCCGTCTGACATGCTTGAGTTATAATGAGCAAGTACACAGAGATCTGGTGACAGATTTGTAATTAAAGAAAGAAAGGATGAAAGAAAGAAAGAAAAGGGGGAAGAAATGGTGTTCCCCAGATACCTATATTTATGCTGTGTTTGGCTGCCTCATGCAAAACGAGAGCGATGTAGCTCTGTGGTTCAAAGCTCTTTTGCTTCGTGGCATCTTTATCTAAATGCATGTCCCCATCCCTGCTTGGTTTGGCTGCAAGCTTTGATTTGTTCTTCTCTTTAATCGCCATGACAAATAATACATCATCTCCGAACACTGATAAGATTTCTATTAATTTCTGTGTCATTCCCTTTCGGAGAGTATCATAGTGTGTCCCCCCCCCCCCCCCCCCCCCCCCGCCGCTTCTTGCCACACTACTACTCAGCAGTAGTGGCTTATCTGGGTTTGGAGAACCTTCTCGCATCTTTGGCGTCTCACACGCCGGGCAGAAATTGAATCTTCTCAGAGTGCATCGCATTTGCGCCGCTCCACGTGCTGGATGCTAACACGCTAGCTTGCTAACACTCCCTTCGCCATCGCGAGGTTTGCTTGCTTGCTTGCAACCACCCTCATTCCCCCACTCACGTGCCGCCGCCTCCTCATCCCTAACAAAGCCCATTTCCCTTTACAGAAACACTGAGACTTTCTCAACCCCATTTTCTTTCTATTTGAGTTTGAAATGGGGAAGGGAGCACTTTTACTTACCATCATCACATGCTCTTGCAATGATTGCCCAAATGTACCATTGTCGCTTGGCCACTGAACCGTCAAGGTGTTTTGTTAAACTAACACGTGAAATGATATGCTCTGAACTGTACCAATGAGTATCGAGGCCGGCCTCTGTACATGTGTGTACATGTGTGTCTGGGTGTGTGCTTGTGTGTCTGTCTGCGTGTGTGTATGAAGCAGAGGTTCTTACCAGTCCATTGTTGTATGTAAACCTACCTAAAAATGCTTAAAAATGAGTTATGATACAGGGCTTTCTAAAAACAGTGAGTATACAGCATGCAACGATAGCTGTAAAAGCTACAAAACACCTGTTTGTGAACATTTTGTGTGTCGTCCGTCCAAAACAATCGGTCATGTCTTTTTGTACTACTATCCCGTCATGGTGATAACAATTGTTCGTTACTGTTTATCGAACCACATTTAATTGTTTGTTAATGTTCTGTCCCATTTGATATATTTCAATGTGATACATTTTTTTTTGAGAAATAGTGTGTTAACTTTAAGAGTGGGGCGAACCAAAATGAACATAAAATATAAGAACAGACGCAAAAGTTAAAGTAATTACATTCCTGACTGGCCAATAGATACTTTCCCATTCTTAAAGTTAGTTGTCCACTTTGGTTATCTTCCCAATAATTAGTACACAAGACAAACTCATATTTCGGATTGAAAGTTGATGTCAAAGCCATCTTTGAATTAATATTATGTTTAATCTTCCAATACATCACTATATAACAATAATAAGCTCCCTGAACACAACTTCTCTGGTAATAACTATACCAGTGGGTAGCCAATCATAAACACGAACAACAGTCTAAGGGCATAACTAGCCATACAAAACATTGATCAATATTGACAATGATGTAATTATTATCTACGTGCTACAGACATGGGATATTGTCCTCTTACACTCACAATGCGTGGGTTCTATATCAATTGCCTAAAAATCCATCCTCTCCTCGTCTCCTCCCCTTCACCTGCACATAATTGAAAAGACATGCCTCAGGCTGACTTTCACCTGGTCAGTTGTTTCAGGTCAGAGCAATAAATGAGAGAAGGTGAGTGATGGATGGGCTTTTTAGACAATTCAGAAAGAGCACATATACTCCCAAACACTCACTCAAATAAGGTGCTTTTATTAAGAGCTGATATTAGGATATAATTTGACGGTATACTATCCATAGCAGCTTTCATAGTTTTCTGACGGGAAGCACAGTGTGTTTGGCACCGTCAAGTGTTGTAGGCCAAATGTGTTTATTCTCTGCTGCAGGAGTGGTTGGAATTGCTCTGTGCAAGCTTCCGTCACCGATTGTGAACAAAAAAACTCCTTTAACATATCTTGTTTCTCGCACCTGCAGGTGATTGAGTTCGATGACGGCTCTGGCTCGGTGTTGAGAATTCAGCCCTTGCGTACGCCCCGAGACGAAGCCATATACGAGTGCGTCGCCTCCAACTCTGTTGGAGAGCTGAGTGCAACTACGAGACTCACTGTTTTACGTGGTAGGTGCTGCTTTCTCCGCAACCAAAATGCTAACTCCTGTTCATTTAACTCTCAGTTTCTTCAACTAACCAACCAGGTAAGCTAGATTTTCTTTGTTTCTATGTCTCTGCTGTCCTCTTTCTTTTCCCTTTCAACACATATAGTTGAATATCAGGTTTTGGTTCCACTCATGTTGAATGTACTGACTTAGTTAGTCTTACTCAATTAGTAACTTAGCCAAATAAGTTGGATTTTCTAAATCAATTAACACATTTTCAAACATTTTCCTGACACGATAATTAAGATGCTGGTTGAGTTATGCAAAGTAGTTTCTATTTCTGGCTCTTGGTGTTCTAATGGAAAGTTGAGCGATATTCAAATCACATTTAATTTGGCTTATCTGCTTCTGCTTTAATATTCACTTAACTGGAGAGAAAGGAATGGCTCTTTGAATCAGGTTTAAAAACAATGAAATGTCTCAAATGTAAGTAGCTCATTCCGTCATATAGGTCATGAATTATCATGTTTTAGCTCCTCTTATAATTTAACTGTATAACTAAATTAATTTCCTGTATTTGGTTGTAACTTTGTAATACTTGCAGTTGCTTGAGATATATGCACTGTCATAGGAAGTGCAAATTCACAATAGTTTACTTTGATAACAAACATTTGTCGCATATCAGAAGTTATTTGCTTGCACCACAATCATAATCACTAGCACATACTGTACATATAAAAAGCAAATGCTTATCTTGATTCCACACATCATCCTATTGAAATGCTAAAGCCCACTGTCCCGGGACTCAAAAAGACAATGTGGTTTTAGACCTATCTCTCTAAAGCAGACTTGTTATGTTCTGAATGGAGAAAATGCCTATAAAATGCCTTGGCAATCTGAATGAGGTGTGTTCCATTATCCCCCACAATTACACAGCATGGAAAATGAGTTCCTATTGAGTGGGGAGCTCCCGACCTAAAGGAATGAGCTGGCTCGGCGACTCTCTGAAGCGCCTTGTCATCTCTTCCTTATCTCCACCGCCGAGGCGAACACGAGGCCCCTGGCACGGTCCCCGAGGGCCCACTGAAAGGGAAAGGTGGCAGATTCCCATGCATCCTCTCCCCATGTTTACACTGTGTGTGTGTGTATGTGTGTGTGTGTGTGTGTGTGTGTGTGTGTGTGTGTGTGTGTGTGTGTGTGTGTGTGTGTGTGTGTGTGTGTGTGTGTGTGTGTGTGTGTGTGTGTGTGTGTGTGTGTGTGTGTGTGTGTGTGTGTGTGTGTGTGTGATGAATTTGTGATGAAACACACAATAACATGCAGGCACATACTGTATACACACACACACACACACACTTACACAGAGACAGGCGAGGGAAATGAGTGTCATTGTATCTGCTTCACAGAACCTATGCCTCTCAGCTCGACTAAGGCATTAGCATGTAAAGTGCCTTCAGAAAATATTCACAACCGTTGACTTTTTCCACATTTTGTTGTGTTACAGCCTGAATTTAAAATTGATTAAATTGTGAATTTGTGTTACTGGCCTACACACAATGCCCCATAATGACAAAGTGGAATTATGGATGGTGTATGAGTCACTACAAAAATACAGGCGTCCTTCCTAACTCAGTTGCCGGAGAGGAAGGAAACCACTCAGGGATTTCACCTTGAGGCCAATGGTGATTTTAAAACAGTTACAGCGTTTAATGGCTGTGATAGGAGAAAACTGAGGAGGGATCAACAACATTGTAGTTACTCCACAATACTAACCTAAATAATAGAGTGAAAAGAAGGAAGCCTGTACAGATAAAAAATATTCTAAAACATGCACTCTGTTTGCCATAAGGAACTAAAGTCAAACTGCAAAAAATGTGGCAAAGAAATGAAATCCAACTGAGTACCACTCTTCATATTTTCAAGCATGGTGGTGGCTGCATCATGTTATGGGTATGCTTTCAGCATAACCTAAAACACACTGGAGTTGCTTACACAGATAGCATTAAATGTTGCTGAGTGGCCTAGTTACAGTTTTGACTTAAATCGGCTTAAGAATCTATGGCTGTTGCAATGATCTATAAAAACAAAGAGAGTTGCACACAATGTATAAACACAGTAATTTATTGGGTAAACCACCAACGTTTCGGCATCTCTTTGCCTACTTCTAGCAATGATTAACAACCATATATATATTGTACAATGCAGGTGTGCAAAGCTCTTAGCCAGAAGGACTCACAGCTGTAATCACTGACAAATGTGATTCTATCATGTATTGACTCAGGGGTGTGAACACTTAGGTAAATTAGTTATTTAAATATTACATTTTCAATACATTTGCTAAAAAATCTTGACATGATATCACTTTGTCATTATGTGGTATAGTGTGTATAGTGTTTGAAAAAAATACATATTTAATCCATTTTGAATTCAGGCTATAACACAACAAAATGTGGAATAAGTAAAGGGGTATGAAGGCACTCTAGTTATGTTACCAGTCCCTAGTTCCCTATCTCTCCTTGTGTCCTATCACCGCTTTGAAGGTGAGCGAAGCCACATAGGCCGTAGCAGAAAGCCCTTCTGTGTTGCAATAAAGTAATGCTTTCTGGTCAAGCCAGATGAGAGCCAGGTCTCTCTCACTCACTCATGCATGCACCAGACGCCCAGATATACACACACACATCCACACAAACCCTCAACAGATTTGCTAAACTCTACCTGAATGAACACATTCAACAACAAAACAAATCTAGTCTAAACACCTGCTTTTCTCTAGAATGTGTTTCTGACCAGCAAAACCGACCAAAGTCAAACATTGTCGAAGTTGTGTTTCAGAATGCAACTTCTATTGGAGGCCTCATGTCTTATTCATGTAGTCTACTGAGCTAGAATGCGAGTGCCCGTTGCAAGGTCAAGCTTTTACGTTAGAGAGTGGGGTGGTGGGGTACAGTTATAGGGCAATGTAAGGGTAGTGTACTTTTACAATGTAACAGAACGATGCATAATACATAACACAAAAAGCCAGAGACATACTATTTTCAATCTGCTCTGTTCCAAAAATAGTCTACGTATCTCCGACATGGTTCTGTATCTCCCTTGGAGAATATTTTGCTATTTGAGGCCATTTTGTTAAAGAGCCATTTAGAAAATTCCTTTGCCATGTACTTTATTTGAGGCTTGATACACCGAAAAGTAATATCTGAGTTCAATCTGTCGGCGTAGCTAGGAGCTTTGGAGATTCTATCTCTAACCTTGTATTCCTCTTGCCGACATGCGACAGACGCAATAGATACGTAAACGAATCACAGATGAAGACACTACTAATCCAGTGATACATATAAAGTGATTGTTCATTTAGTTCATTTGTGCTCCAGTGGCCTGTGCTAGGAGATTGGTTAGCATCTGTTTCTGGTAGCTAGCTCCAGGGGGAGATAATGGATAATTCCATAAAGAGGGAAAAGTAACATTGTTGTAATTGCCACAGCAATGAAGAGTCAGGCCTGCGAGGTGAAGAATCCAGTAGCAGAGATATTAGCATTTGGGTGGGCTGCGGACTTGATGGGAAACGCCATTAGTAATGAACTTCTCTGGCTTAGAGAAAGTAATTTGCGTGAAAGGCAAACCTGCGAGTGTAATGATGTTTGTACCCAGAATCTACTTTTCCAATGAATGAGGGACCTAATTTGCATATTGCATTTTTCCCCGCTTCTTTCTCTTCCCCCCTCCATTTTGATCAACTCGGAGATGACTTAAGTCATGTCATATGTGATACGGGTGTTTGAATGAAGGTTATATGATTTGAGGTTGAAATTGGAAAATGGTCGAAGAGGAAGGGTGATAAGAGAAGTCAGAGAAGCACAACAAATGGAGTCGTAGTGTTGATGATGTCCATGTATAGTGTTAGATTTTAACATTTTATGTTTTTTGTCTGATTTTACAAAAGGTGTTCTTGTACAGTAGGATATTTTTCATATTCCCCCAGGGTAGACAGAGCACGATAAGACATTGATTCCCAAATTAGAAAAGTATTGCATCAGCCAATATGTCAACCAAGAGTCCATACACTTTAGATAGAGAGAGAACCATCCGTTTGTCATTCTAACTACTAATCTATATCTACAGTATATTACATGTCAACCGGAGCATTTAGCCATAGATTTTCAATAGTAGGCAGGTAAATAATTGCCTTTCAATGTAGGCACCAAACACAAGCACAGACCTCATGTTACTTCAGCAGTACAATCGTATGCTATTATCATGTGCTATGGCTACGTCAATTTTC
Source organism: Salvelinus fontinalis (assembly GCF_029448725.1). Taxonomy (NCBI): domain Eukaryota; kingdom Metazoa; phylum Chordata; class Actinopteri; order Salmoniformes; family Salmonidae; genus Salvelinus; species Salvelinus fontinalis. Next base: position 41,801,495 of record NC_074675.1, read on the forward strand.
TTCACGGCAGATTCATTCATGATTAAAAAAGGTCATCTCTCCATTTATTCCCATTATACTGTGAATCGTAATTTCTCTCGCCACTCTCACAAGCGTGCAGATGTGCTCAACTTGACAGAGTGTAAAATAGGAAGTCGCTCTACTCTGACGGAAAAAAGGCCCAAACAAATTGCATAATTTCCATTTGTAAGATGTGTCGCAGGGTGCTCTTGCTCTGTAAAAGTGGCCACGTTGTAGGGAAGGATAATATTTCAGAAGAAGGAGCCTATAGACTACAACTTAGTTTACATGCTTAGCTTTCTACATCTTGCGGTTTTCAAACACTCGAGTAGAGTACAGTTTGAATAGTGTAATATGGAATGAGAAAATGTGTATTAGGGAATGAAGTGCTGCTTCTGTAAAGAGAGGAGAAAGTGAATATTATGAAGTTCCACCCGCGTAAACCAATAAGAATGTCTATAAAAAAGTAATTTGTGTATTGCTATGTATTTGTAGGCCGTACTGGCATAAATTCACCACAGTGATAAACTTAAACCAGTCTGAAGTTCAGAGTAGAACCCAGACAAATTATATCCTATTCTTTCTTTTATCATTCCCTCGAGTTGCAGTGCCCAGGCTATGTTTGCTCTTTGAATCCAACAAGGAACAGAATACGTCTAGACCAATATTATTCTTGAGCACGCCCCTACCCACACAGATACATCACAATGTTTGTCCTCTTCACCATACTATTTTGCCAGGATTTTGCATTTCAAATCCTAAAGGACTATTTTTCTGTGTCGTGTTGTACGGTCTTAATACTAATTCTTCACATGACTTTGTTTCTCTACTCTGTAGCCTACGTCCCAGGTTGTACTTAAAACAAGCACAGCCTGACCGAAAAACAAAAACATTAACTGAGCGTTCAAATTGCTCGTGAAGCATATTGCTGCCTCAGCTGTCTTGGACTGCCAGAGCAAGGCACGCAGTGGGGGTGAAGCAGGTGGCTATTGTAAAATAGCTGTGCCTGAGATCGCTATGTTTGCGAAAGGCAATGCAGAAGGTTAACAAGGTAGCATAGTGGGCCAGGAGAGAGAACACAATTCTGTTTGGTTCACCGGCAAGTTCTGTAGATACCCCATGCTACAATACAGAACACTCAGAACACTCAATTGGGCTGCAGAAGTATCAATAAATAGGGTCTTTCAAAATCCTGCTGACTTCAACCCAGGTGAACTCCTTTTGAGGGGAGAAATAAGGAATAATTATAAAGTGCCTGAGACAGCGTTTTAAGTGTAGCATAATGTTTGGTACGGTCATAAAGCAGTACGATTTCAAATTTCTTTCTGGTTCCTGAGCAGTTGAACGTCAAGTGGAGCATGGCAGTTGGTTATTTGAATGAGAGCAAAAAGTGGTCATCGGGTCTAAATGAACAGACACGGATTATTTACATTTCCCCATTTTGGATTTAGTATTTTCTTCTAAACTGTGGTGGTCCCATGTGATCCCGTGTTGCTCAGTTGGTAGAGCATGGTGTTTGGAATGCCAGGGTTGTGTTTTCATTTCCCAGGGGGACAAGTAAAAAAAAATATATGAAAATGTATTCACTACTGTAAGTTGCTCTCGATCATCTGCTAAATTACCAAAATGTAAATGTACAAATTTCAACTCATCAGCAGATTAAGGTATTTTATCAATATTGTCCGTCTTCTATAAATATGTCCAGATAGATAGCTCTTGCATCATGCACATTTTTCAATCAACCGCAAGCCTCGGAATGATTGTAAAACTGTGGTGAAGCTGCACATTATAATATTAATCTGTTGGCCAAAAAGGCGAGTCTTGTATTGGCTCTCCCCTCAAATCTAAATCTCCTCAATCTCGTTCATCACCAGAAATGGAACAGATAGTGACAAGTTATTTATGATTGTAATTAAAAAGATTGAGTCGACAGTCCTCAAAGAAATTGATCTCTCGGCGGGAAGATAATTCTCTCCTACATTTCCCCGCTTAATTAGTCTAGGGTGGCGAATTGGTATTTGTACAGTACTGAGCGTGATTTAAGACAAAAAAAGTGTGTTGTCGTGGTGTTTAGCTAGAAATGACCTGTGGCCTGCTGCTATCAAGATGGATGTGCTTCTTTATGGTCCAATAGCGAGCGTGAAAACATCTGCTGAAGCAACAAAGGGACTGGGTTTGCACTGTTAAAATGATAGATAATGTGCTGGTCAGGATGGTGGAGTATTTTCAAAATAAAAGTAACATGACCCCCTATAAATTAATCATTATCGATTCGGACAGATGGGGCTAGTATATTCTGCTTGGTGCTCCACTATATCAGTGTCCTCTGTAATGACCTCAGGTTTTAAAATGGGAAGCGCAATTAGTTGCTTAATGATTTGAAAATGCTAATTTCTTGTCACATCTCCTGGCAACAATTATTTTACTTGTTAATAGCCCCAAAAGGTTGGAGAATACAAAAAACTAATCTCCTACATGGACATGCCAGACAAGCAAATTTCAAGGCCTAAACATTCCAATACCCAATTTTGGTGAGAGATACCTATCGCGTACTGTAGGTTTCATCCCACTAATGGCACTACCATACAAATCAAAGGACGTGACAGCAAATTAATAATAGCTCAGTCATTTCAATTATCTCCATTAGTTCTGTTGCTCTATATCATGTTACAAACCTGGAAGGTATGCGTGGAAGTAGCTATCTGCACACACCAGTCAAAATCATCGCAATTGACAAGGGGCTGTTTGGTGGAATGTGTCATAGTTACCGGGAAGCATTCCGTGGGATGTGGGGACTTGAAGGTCGTAAAGTGGGAGTGTATTAGCCTGAGCCAAGGAGTCAAGGGGTGGTAATGTAGGCGCTTCGCTTTGATCTCAGCCATACTCAAGTCATTTTCTAGTACATTAATCGGGCAATTTAGGGTCACTTCTAATGCATCTAATGATCCTCTTGAGAAACCTCTTCAAGCCTGCCTGCAAGGGTACTGCTAATTAAAGCCAAACAACTTTAGACTGGTAAAAAAAACAAGGTAGGGAACAAATAGCCTAACTTTTGTTGAATGTTTTTCCATAGTTGTCAACATACGATCTTGGGTTATTTCGATTTTATTGATTTATTTAAAAGGTACAATGCAGACGTTTTTATCTCAATTTCAAATAATATCTGAGTTACAATTAAGTACCATACCAAAAGAAGCAAAAATATCTTCTGTCACGACTTCCGCCGAAGTCGGGTCCTCTCCGGCGCTCGGCGTCGCCGGTCTTCTAGCCATCATCGATCCACTTTTCATTTTCCATGTGTTTTGTCTTGTTTTTCCTCACACCTGGTTTCAATTCCCTCAGTCATTTGTTGTGTATTTAACCCTCTGTTCCCCCCCATGTCTTTGTGTGGGATTGTAAGTGCGTATGCACGTGTTGTTTGGTGCGCGACGGGTTTTTGTACCCAATTATTCTTGTTATTTTTACGCCGTGGGTTTTGCTATTAAACTGCTCCGGCTATTACCAAGTTCTGCTCTCCTGCGTCTGACTTCCTTGCCACCGATTACGACCCCCTTACAGCTTCTTAGCAAAGATACATTTCTCAAGCAAGAATTTAGCTAGGACTGTCTGGTGATGTCACCAGGCAGCCCAAAACTCAATCCCACCAAAACAGGCTGAAATTTCAACCGGTCTTTTCAACAGCTCTTACACTAAAAGGGCATTATTATAATTTTCAGAATTTCACAGTATTATTCCAACCTCATAGTGTGGAAATATACAGTGAGCTCCAAAAGTATTGGGACAGTGCAATATGTTTTGTTGTTTTGGCTCTGTACTCCAGCACTTTGGATTTGAAATGACACAATGACTATGATGTTAAAATACAAACTGTAAGCTTTAATTTGAGGGTATTTTCCTCCATATCCGGTTAACCGTCTAGAAATTACAGCACTTTTTACAATAACAGGATAGTTTAGGATTTTTCACGATTCATTCAGGATTATCCATAATCACGGTAGCATCCACATTAATGTAATATTTAGAAACTTATTCTATTCTTATTTACAATAAAAGTGACTCCAAAATGAAACAATACATTATTTACCATTCATTTCCACTGGGCAGAAAATAACCTGAAACACAACCAAAATAAACAGCAAATGCATTCAACAAATTTGTACAGTCACAAGCTTAATGTAGTCATTGCTTTCTAGGGATATGAGACCAAATACCTAACTTTTTACTACTTTAATACACATACAGTGCCTTCGGAAAGTATTCAGACCCCTTGACTTTTTCCACATTTTGTTACATTACAGCCTTATTCTAAAATGGAGTAAATAAATAAAAATCCTCATCAATCTACACACAATACCCCATAATGGCGAAGTGAAAAAGGTTTTTAGGATTTTTTGCAAATGTATTAAAATAAAAAAAACGGAAATATCTAATTTACATAAATATTCAGACCCTTTGCTATGAGACTCGAAATTGAGCTCAGGTGCGTCCTGTTTCTATTGATCATCCTTGCAATGTTTCTACAACTTGATTGGTGTCCACCTGTGGTAAATTCAGTTGATTGGACATGATTTGGAAAGGCACACACCTGTCTATATAAGGTCCCACAGTGCATGTCAGAGCAAAAACCAAGCCAAGAGGACGAAGGAATTGTCCGTAGAGATCCGAGACAGGATTGTGTTGAGGTACAGATCTGGGGAAGGGTACCAGGCCTTAGTCAGGGAGGTGACCAAGAGGTCAATCTGACAGAACTCTAGAGTTCCTCTGTGGAGATGGAAGAACCTTCCAAATGGACAACCATCTCTGCAGCACTCCACCAATCAGGCCTTTATGGTAGCATGGCCAGACAGAAGCTACGCCTCAGTAAAAGGCACATGACAGCCCGCTTGTAGTTTGCCAAAAGGCACCAAAAGACTCTCAGACCATGAGGAACAATATTATCTGGTCTGATGAAACCAAGACTGAACTCTGTGGCCTGAATGCCAAGTGTCACATCTGGAGGAAACCTGGCACCCTCCCTACTGTAAAGCATGGTGGTGGCAGCACCATGCTGTGGGGATGTTTTTCAGCTCAAGGACTGGGAGACTAGTCAGGATCGAGGCAAGGATGAACGGAGCAATGTACAGAGAGATCCTTGATGAAAACTTGCTCCAGAGCACTCAGGACCTCAGACTGGGGCAAATGTTCACCTTCCAACTGGACAACAACCCTAAGCACACAGCCAAGACAACGCAAGTGGTTTCGGGACAAGTCTCTGAATGTCCTTGAGTGACAAGTCTCTGAATGTCCTTGAGTGACCCAGCCAGAGCCCAGACTTGAACCCATTCAAACAACTCTGGAGAGACCTGAAAATAGCTGTGCAGTGACGTTCCTTATCCAACCTGACAGAGCTTGAGAGGACCTGCAGAGAAGAATGTGAGAAACTCCCCAAATACAGGAGTGCCAAGCTTCATACCCAAGAAGACTCGAGGCTGTAATCACTGCTAAAGATGTTTCAACAAAGTACTGAGTAAAGGGTCTGAATACTTTATTTTTTAAGTACATTTTTTAAGTAAATTACCTTTATTTTAGCTGGGTAACTCCCTTTGAACCAATGCGTCTTTTTCAAGGGAGCCCTGCATGTACACAAATCATAGAAATTTACAACATTTACAAATACAATGCAAAAAAATATATATTTACAAACAATATAAGTAAAGCAATCACACTTATGTTAGACAAAAGCTTTGGTGTTATTTGTAGTGTCACATTACATTCTTTGCTAATTCATAGCATTTTGGTGGTTGTATGGAACACATTGGGAACAAGTCTCTCGAACCAAACGTTTCCCACGAGTTTCAAACTCACTTTGCGAGGTTCAAGTGTCCTATGACTAGACCTTGAGCCTAGAAATAACCATTTATGTAATGCATGCCACAAAACCACCAACGCCCCGTGGTGAAACCCCAACTTCTGCGGCAGTAACTTTGGGAAAACTTCTGTCTGTTTATTAGAAAAGAATGATGTAACCTGACTCCATTAAGGCCTTTTGGGACCCAAGATGTCCGTTCTGCCTAGTGTTAGCCCAAGTATGAGTAATCTCCCATTTCTGTAGCATACTCTTAGCCCCAATCTTTTCAATAATGTATCACTTTTTTTTCTCCTCTTGCCATTTATGTAGCACTGCCCTTCTCAGGTGGACATGAACTTGTATAAAGTCTGTTCTTTCAGACATTTACTGTAGATGTTCTCTGGAAATTGCATCAAGACGATACCGTGCCCAAATGGATGAGAACTGAGCCATGGCCTGTAAAATAGCTCAGTGCTGTTACGCTAAAATGGTTCAGGGAGATAATTGGTAAGTGTTCTTATATTGGAGAGTATGGTTTGCAAGTTAAAAAAGGGTGCATGTCGTCATTCAAGGAGTAATCTGACTATAATTCTATACTATTTTGGTGTCCAAAATATGTCTTCCTTACACATTACATACACAAAACCACTCAGATTTTTTACTTAACTTTAGCACGTGCTCTTTTTGAAAAGTATCTGTCCGCAAAAAAAAAATCTGCCCAGCTGGTATCAAACCCAAAAATGAATCGATGAATACTGCAGGTAAGTAATGTGCTTTATACACCGTTTACATTTGTGACCAACAGCCTCAATTCGGTCTTATGGAGCAAAAATGTTAATTGTGTTTTTTACATTGAATAAAATTAGAGACTCAGAGCTAGGGAATTGTCCATCACACACTGCAGTTGAGGAACAATGGGAAAGTAATTCTGCTTTGAAAGTTGATGAACTTGTAACCCCACTTTTGAGAAAATGGCCCTTGAATTTTTTATGGTACACCTACTGGAGAGCTCTTCTTTGTCTACGCCCATTCAGCATCGTTCACACCCTCTTAAACTTTAGTACCACCCATCTCTTTAAGGATTCACATGTGAAGCCATGTGGTAAACACACGCTATATAAAATAAAAAACGCTATTTTTCACATTCACAGGAAAAAGAAGGTGTAAACGATACAGTGATAGTACTTGCATACTGCATAGTAGCAATATCAAAAACAGAAAGTGTCCACATAAAAATATTTTATTAAATATTTGTATCATTATTAGATGACGCTTACCCAGACACACTTGTCTAAATTCATGGGTAATGTGAAGGAAATGCTAAAACCACTCCTCATCAACACCTAGCTAAGTGGATGGGGTCCCTATTGTCTAGAGATGTACACATGTTCATGAAATACAATCGATGGCCGTAATCACCCCCAGACACACCTGCTAATTTGATGGGTCATGTAATAATCCGGCCAACGTGGTAGCTAGCTAGCTAAACAATGAACAGGCATAACCCCGACTCATACAACTACCAATACAAACATTGTCATAGCTGTAGTATGAATCTGCAGGTAGCTAAATGTAAAAAAAAAAAAAACTAGCTAACATTAGCTTTGCAAATGGTTTTCTGATTCAAATAATATTACTACACAGATCATACACGTAACATTAGCTAGCGAGCCAGCAAGCTAACGTTTGCTAGCTAACTAACTGTATGCTTTAACTTGCAATAAAAATGACTTTTTGATCAAATTACAAACGTATATCTGAAAATTTGACTAGACTCTTAGCCGTATACATGGATGAACGCTTCACGGCAGACTGGAACTCTTTAACTCCGTTTGGTTTGTAGCTACATCTTGTTTGGACAGCTTTGTGTAAATTCACTCTGGTTCACACTGACCGTGGTGTGTGTAGAAAGTAGCCCATCACTTTTTCCTGCTGATCTGCCGACAGCGCCTGATAAATTCAGGGCATCAATGTTGTTGAGAAAAGTAGCAAAGCTTTTGTAGTTCTCGATTGCTAGCATTATATCTTTCAAAAACGGTGCGGTAGAAAGGACTGTCAAACACATACGGAACAGCTCACGTTAATTGACAGAAGCGTGCTACATGTCAGACCAATCCAAACTCATCTCCCAGAATGTCCATCCCATACATTATCTCAGCCAATCATGGCTAGTGGGAAGGTTCCTCACTTTTTCCATGGCTAAACCAACTAGGCTTGTGATTTAACCATTTTATTCATATTTATGGATGGAATACAAATGTGTTATTATGTTCCAGAAGGCATTTCTGCCCAAAAAAAAGCATTTTGATAAAAAACACATGTTTATATTAAAATGGTGTTCCTGTAAAGTAGTGACGTGCAGCATGCGCCTAGTTTCATGAAACGAGTCACATTTTAGTAATTTAGCAGATGCTCTTATCGAGAGCAGTTAGGGTTAAGTGCCTTGCTCATGGGCACATCGACAGATTTGACACCTATTCGACTCGGGGATTCAAATCAGCGACCTTTGAGTTACTGGTCCAATTCTCTTAACTCCTAGGCTACCTGCCGCCAGGTCATTAGGAATGCCTGTTTGACCAAACTGACCTTGCTGTTTCTTAATGTAAGGTACATGAAGGTTAATGAACCAATAGGATTTTGCTCCTTCTTGCTTGTTTTCCTGCCCGGCTGGGAGGCTCACCTGGTCTCCGACACTCCGCTGGCCTCCCACTCCCCTGGCCTCCTATAGATATGTTGTGGAGCTAAAGAGGCTAAAAAGTGGGTGTTATTTGCTGGCTAATGATTAGTGGATGCGATTGTATTTCTTATCTCAAGACTGTATTCCTTATCTCATGTGTCTTGGATGCTTCCATTCTCCCCCTATTGGGAAGGGAGAGAGAAGGGGAAAGGGACAATGAGATAGAGAAAGTGTGTGTGTGTGTGTGTGTGTGTGTGTGTGTGTGTGTGTGTGTGTGTGTGTGTGTGTGTGCGTGTGTGTGCGTGTGCGTTTGGCGGGAGGAGGGGGTTGTTAATGTAATAGTCTGATCTATTTTTCCTTGTTGGAGCTTCATGGGAATAGAATAGAATATTTTTTATCTCAACACTTATCTCAATTTAATTTCATAAATTATACTTGGAATACCCATATTATTATATTCCTGGAATAGCAAGACAGGTTTGAATGTAAAGAATACATACTAATACAGGTAACTGCCAAAATAAAGGAAACTACAACATAAAGTGTCTTAATAGGGCGTTGGGCCACCGTGAGCAGCCAGAACAGCTTCCACACCTTGGCATAGATTCGACAAGTGTCTGGAACTTTATTGGAGGGATGCGACACCATTCTTTCACAATAAATTCCATAATTTGGCGTTTTGTTGGTGGAAAATGCTGTCTCAGGCACCGCTCCAGAATTTCCCATGAATGTTCATTTGGGTTGAGACCTGGGGACACACACAACTAACACACACGTTAAACCCCCTATACTCATTTGAGACCCCTCTTTCAAAGTCACTGAGATCTCTCCTAGCCATGTTAGCCAAAACAATGGGCAACGGGGCATTTTTATACATGACCCTAAGCACGATGGGATGTTATTTGCTTAATTAACTCAGGAACCACACCTGTGTGGAAGCACATGCTTTCTATATACTGTGTCCTTTATTAAAGTGTTAATTAAAGTGTTTCCTTTATTCTGGCATTTACCTGTACATGATGGGAAGCACGTATATAGAACATAAGTTTACATACACCTTAACCTTAAAGTTTTCACAATTCCTGACATTTAAACCTCGTAACAATTCCCTGTCTTAGGTCAGTTAGGATCACCACTTTATTTTAAGAATGTGAAATGTCAGAATAATAGAAGAGAGAATGATTTATTTCAGCTTTTATTTCTTTCATCACATTCCCAATGGGTCAGAAGTTTACATACACTCAATTAGTATTTGGTAGCATTGCCATTAAATTGTTTAACTTGGGCCAAATGTTTTGGGTAGTCTTCCACAAGCTTCCCACAATATGTTGGGTGAATTTTGGCCCATTCCTCCTGACAGAGCTGGTGTAACTGAGTCAGGTTTGTAGGCCTCCAAGCTCGCACCCCCTTTTTCCAGTTCTGCCAACAACATTTTTATGGGATTGGGGTCAGGGCTTTGTGCCACAACTTTGGAAGTATCCTTGGGGTCATTGTCAATTTGGAAGACCCTTTTGCAACCAAGCTTTAACTTCCTGACTGATGTCTTGAGATGTTGCTTCAATATATCCACATCATTTTCCTACCTCATGATGCCATAGCTTTTGTGAAGTGCACCAATCCCTTCTGTAGCAACGCACCCCCACAACATGATGCTGCCACCCCTGTGCTTCACGGTTGGGATGGTGTTCTTCGGCTTGCAAGCCTCCCCCTTTTTCCTCCAAACATAACGGTGGTCATTATGGCCAAACAGTTTTATTTTTGTTTCATTAGACGAGAGGACATTTTTCCAAAAAGTATGATCTTTGTCCCCGTGTGCAGTTGCAAACCGTAGTCTGACTTTTTTATGGTGGTTTTGGAGCAGTGGCTTCTTCCTTGCTGAGCGGCCTTTCAGGTTATGTCGATATAGGACTCGTTTTACCCTGGATATAGATACTTTTGTACCTGTTTCCTCCAGCATCTTCCCAAGGTCCTTGTTGTTCTGGGATTGATTTGCACTTTTTGTACCAAACTACGTTCATCTCTAGGAGACAGAACGCGTCCTCTTCCTGAGCGGCATGACGGCTGTGTGGTCCCATGGTGTTTATACTTGCGTACTATTGTTTGTACAGATGAACGTGGTACCTTCAGGAATTTGGAAATTTCTCCCAAGGATGAACCAGACTTGTGGAGGTCTACAATTTTTTTCTGAGGTCTTGGCTGATTTCTTTGGATTTTCCCATGATGTCAAGCAAAGAGGCGCTGAGTTTGAAGGTAGGCCTTGAAATACATCCACAAGTACACCTCCAATTGACTCAAATGATGTCAATTAGCCTAACAGAAGCTTCTAAAGCCATGACATCATTTTCTGGAATTTTCCAATCTGTTTAAAAGCACAGTCAACTTAGTGTTTGTAAACTTCTGACCCACTGGAATTGTGATACTTAATTGTAAGTGAAATAATCTGTCTGTGAACAATTGTTGGAAAAATTACTTGTGTCATGCACAAAGTAGATGTCCAAACCGACTTGCCAAAACTATAGTTTGTTAACAAAAAATTTGTGGAGTGGTTGAAAATCTTAGTTTAATGACTCCAACCTAGTGTATGTAAACTTCCGACTTCAACTGTGTATAATACATACCCCATGTGATTTGGAACAGGTTAGACGCACAATAATAGGCACATTAAAACATGAAGAGACTGAAATGACTAAAAGTCCTCATGGCATTAAGTGTTAAGGGCATCATCACAGTGCATCTTCATGAAAGAAACAGCACTACTGCACTGTTTATGTATTCCTAGCCACGGCTTCTTTATTTATGAATGCTTAATGTGCTCAAAGGAGAGAATGTAAGTTGAGGGACTGTTAAAACCAGAGCTCCCGAGCGTACGCCTCCCGGGTGATGAAGAAAAAAAGAAAGAGACTTGCATCCCTGCTTTGTGCTTGGTAAATAGCTCGAAGCTTTTCTGAAGTTGAGTCTTTTTTTTTCTCTGCTCCTCTTCTTGATATTAGTAATCATAACAGAAAAATTTGCTGATGGCAGATAAGTTGACGAAGAAGACATCCCCCCCCCCCCGCCCTAAACAAATGATGTTCCGTTTTCTAAGGTAAACGGATTCGTCGCTCAGGGTACGAGGCAGCAAATGGAATATGCTAAGTGAAATCCGAGAGAGAATGAGATGTACAGATGCCTAACGGAAATAAAAAGACAAACTCATGTAAAGATAGGAGGATGGAGTCAAAGGGAAAAAATTATGAAAAGAGAGAGGTATTTAAAGAAAAAGTGGTAGATGGAGGAAGCGACTACCTCTTTCTCTATCTACTCCTCTCTTTTCAGCTGCCTTCCTCCCTCCCTCCCTCCCTCTGTCCGTGCTCCCTTTAAGTGATCTCCACCACTCAAAGGTAGTACATCTGCCTGAACTGACGTGCTGTCTGCAAAGCTAGGCGAGCATTTGAGCGTAGACAGAGCTTTGTTCCTGACTGCCTGCCTGGCCAGGCCTGTGGAGAGAAGGCCCCAGTGCCTGTGGAGAGAAGGCCCCAGTTCCCATCCCGCTCCATCTCTCCTTTTCATCATTCTCTTTATCCATCCATTTCAGCCCGACCCCTGGGGCATCCAACACACTCTCACTCCCTACCTCTCTACCTACCCCCCCTCTTTCCCCCTCCCTCACTCTGCTCCCTGTGCTTATGTGGAAATGGAGGGATATCATGGCTAATCCGTCATGTTTATAAAGGTCGCAGCTCAGAGAGTATGCACAGGCACCAATGTGAGCCTCACAGTGGTATCATATACATTTCTGTTGGACTCAGGTCAGCTGATGTGATCTGCTAGTCTGCTAGACATCGATGGCTATAACAGATTTGCGACTGGGGCTACATGGACTGCAGGCATGGAGGAACAGTGGGCGGGGTCAGTTTAGAGGGGCTGGCCTAAGAAGTCGCACCCTTCCCCTATCTGTCAGGCTGCAATGGAAGGGATGTTTGGTTTGGTTGTTCAGCTCGGTACAGTGCGATTTCTGTGAGAGGCCATTTGTCCTCGTAATGAACCTGTCATGTAAAAAGAGCATTCATTTATCCTGGTATTGACAAGACTGAGCATTTTGCATACATTTATGGGGGAAAACTGTTTTTTAAAAGAGTCTCCAGTTTACTGTTAGCTAATCGGTTTTAAGGCTCCTCTCTATACATTGACTCCTGTACATTTTCAGTGTCTTCCTGAATGAAGAATGAGTGGGCATGTTCGTCTGTGAAGGAGGTTTTGAAAAATAGAAAATAAAGCAGCCGATGATTAATTGATTGACTCAGGCATGGAGTCACCATAATCTTACGCATTAGCCGAGGGTGTTTTAATAGCAAATAAGAAACATTGAATTAATTATAGAATCTAAAAGGGGATTTACACATGAAACAATCAGTGGAAAGAGCGAGTGGGGAGAGGATGCTATTTTTCACTGAGACAGAATGGACACCTGAGGTTGGAGAGCTTTCTCCTCCCCCCACTCTCTAACCTCGTCTCTCTCTCTTCCTCCCTCCCTCTCTCCATCTCTTCCTCTTGTGCTTTCCTTCCTCTCTCCTTCCTCTTACTCCTAGAGAAATTCCCATGCATATTTGTAATGGGATACCTCGCTTCTTGTCAAAGCTGATACATTACGATCGTTAATGAACAGACCGGACACAATTTCACAACTCAAATTCTATTTGACCCCTCAGGCGATGGAGGTGAAAAACACATTTCAGCAGCTGTTGAAAGTAACTCATTTTTACACTTGGTCCCTGCATTTTTCGCAAATTAACTTTATGTGCTCTGTAAATTAGTTGCATCCCTTTGTTTTGCTGGATACAGTTGATGCCACTCTGTTTGGGAGGTATGGTAAAATTTAAGGGTATGAACATTTAAACGTTAAAACGTACGTTTAAACAAAATTGGGATCCTTAATCTTTAAAAAAATCCCTAATGGAAAAACGCCCCCCCCCCCCTCGCTCGTCCCATTCTATTCCGAGATAGAGCTTTTGATTGCCGATAGATAGGCCTAGTACACGGTTCTCACTCTGTCTGCCTGGGGGCTGACATGCTTATACTGCCCCACCCCCCTCTCTCCTTCCGTCACTATCATGCAATAAAATATGTGAGTGTTGGTGTCCTCGGAAGTACGGCAACTAATCAGTCCTCCGTTCCCAAAATACTGAATCTTAAGTCGATTCCTAGCTGAAGATTTGTTTTCTTTCTACTAAATGTCTTGGTAAGCCACGATATTTAATAAACTTTAAAGTACTTTTTAGGAGAGAGAGGTAGTTCGAGATTACACGACTATCAACACCAGCTGTACCAAATACCTAATACTATTTACCCAGTGTCACCTGAACACAGTCATCTGTATCCCACATGGCAAGGAAATGGCTGAACATATTTCCACCTCAAACAAAAGCATGACCAAACACACTCAGTAGATTATTGACAAAAAGCTGGATTTTAAGTACCGGTCTGTTTACACAGCGGTAATTGAGTCAGGGGTTTTCGCTACAAATTTGAACTATTCATTTGCTTTCTAAATTTACAAGGAATTAGGGAGGACTGACAAGTCCTGTGGGTAGATTTTATTATTCTCTGTTTGTTTTTGTTGCTTTAGAGCCACTAGCGTAGTATTGACACAGATCAGATCAGATCAAATGCCTTTTTACGTAACAGGTTGTTTCACCAACGCCTATCTTGAGGGCAACTTACAACAAAGTAAAGTCCTTGGCTGTGTTAGTTTCTGGTTGTGTTAGTTTCTAGCAGTCGGGTCTGCGGTGGACTCTGAGCTTTGTGCTTGTCTGCCAAGTACAAACCTGAATGATATATTTGGGAAATCCCCCCCTGCATGCTGTGTCTCTATTAAATGCTGGTTGTGAGGATTTTGTCTGCCATACTTGTATTAGTACTTTGACTGTTATCTAATGCCTTTTGATGGAAGGAAGCCTATTTGAGGATGTAGCTAGTCAGAACTAGGTGATTATGTGCGAGTGAAGATCTAAACAGAGAATTCGATATTGTATAAAATGGAAGAGGCTTTTAGTTCGATCGAGATGACCTAATAAGATTCATATGATGCAACACACCCAGATTATGCTCAATCAGTCCCGTGATCAATCTGCCATATCCTGGAGTGAATGTCATATACTATATTTTGTGGTCTTCTATTTGACTGTTTTTGATGGGTGCTGTCTTCCATTGTTAATATTCTTGGACTATATTTAGCACTCCCTCCCAACCTTGACAACCTTGCTTTCGGTGGCAGTCTTGACTTGTATTGCTCTGCGAGGTTTGCTACACCTTCCCCTCCGTGAGATACTTTTGTCCATTGACGGTCAAAGGTCATCACTTTCACTTGCATCTTAAGTATTCCAAGTATTCGACATTGAGACGTTTATAATCTGACAAGCAATCCAACGGAATCCCATAAGAGGAGGGGTCAAGTTGCAGTATGATAAGTCTTAAACAAGCCCTGTATGTACAGCAGTGTGTCTTGAAGGGATATGTTGTGTTTGAGTAGCTCCCACCGAAGTGCTATCAGTAAAGACAAGTCGACAAATCAGTATCGCTAACTCCTGGTGGTCAATAACCATTTACGCTCAAGAGCTCAAGCCTAATCTCTCTAATACACACACACACACACACACACACACACACACACACACACACACACACACACACACACACACACACACACACACACACACACACACACACACACACACACACACACACACACACACACACACACACACACACACACACACAAACACACACACACACAGAACAGCTATCTTAGTCCACATGGAGAGCGCACCGTCAGCACACCTTTTATCGGTTGTGATGTGTTAAAAGCATCATTTAGGTGACAGCTTTCCTGTTCAATACAGTGCCAGAGAAAGAAGGCAGTGAAACCAAAACGTCAGCAGTTAGGACTGTTTTATATTGTGTCAATCTCTTTCATTTCCTAGACCCTGTATTCATGACGTGCTTTCCCCACCTGTTCTGCTTGACGTATCAAAACAAATGTCATTTAAAAATGTATTTATTTCATTATAGGATATGAATTCAATTAAAGCCTATTTCTTGTGGCCAAAATAACCCTGGAAGGGTACGTTTTTATAAGGGAAATCTGATTTCAGAGACGTGCCTCACTTAACCTGTAGCCCTGTTTCTGTTTCAAATGGAGGAGGAGTACGTGGTTGGCAGGCACAAGCGAGACTCCATGTTAAAAAGCAAAAGGAATAAGCTAATTAAATGACAGTAAAACATTGTGCACACTGGTCCGAAGGCACAAGATAAATCAGTTGTATGATCGAGAGAATGATATTGCAGTGCAATTTCCTTGTAAAAAATACATATAGGGACAAGTTTCACCTCTGTGGAGGGTTTATGGAGGAAATGATGGATGGATATGTGGAGAAACACAGCCAGACAATATTCTGTCTATAAAAATACTCTCTTTGAGGTGGAACTGTCACATTTTGCAAGATTTCAATCCAGCTGTACATAGCTGATAACGCAAATGTGGGTAGATTGAGAGGCCTGTCATCGTTGATTTGCTAGACTGTAAAATATCACCTTTTTACTGCGGTGAGAAGTGCACCTTGTAAGTGGAGCAGGGGAAAACAACAGTAGGGAGGGTGAGAGATGTAGGGGAAAACAGAGAATGAGAGATAGCGAAAAGGAGAGCAAATGGCGTCATAGATTTGGCACAAAGAGAAATTACTGGCTGCCTTTGTTACTGAAGAGCTCTTACATTTGGTCGAGTAATTTTGAGAGAAAACAAAAGCATAATTAACAGTTCCCTCTCGAATGCCAACATAATTAAACACATTAGTTGAACGGGTGCAGAGAGAGGAACATTTTGTTGAAGTGGATTCAGGTTCGCCCTTTAGCGGGTGTACTAACTGGTTGTATTGAACTTTGTGGGGGAAAAAACTGTTTGCCAAATTAGAGCGAATGCTGTCGTAGTACAATAAGCTGTCCTACTCAACTACTCAACATTGCTTATATTTCTTCAAAAGTTTGTCTCAACCAAAAGCCCCTTAAAAAAAAAATAGTCCATGGCAAAACTAAAGAAAAAGTGTTCTCCCGTCACAAAGACGGTTTGTTATCAGCACAATAGAATACCAAATCCTAGGCATGTTACACTGCCACGTAACCCTCTGGGTCACATACAGTATTGAAACAGAAGGGCTGGCACGGATGAACTCAATAACGTTAGTGTTGCACGGTCTGTGCTCTTTGTCAAAAGCCATTTGCCCACACATCCTGCACTGTTGGACATCTGCCAGTGTCCTGGGGTAATGGTCAAGTCCTGAGTGCGTTACAGTGCCAGTCATCCTTAGATCGCCTTTTCTGGCCGATTTTCTTGGCCTGCAGATTTCGCTCTCTCTTCTATGCCCTGAGAGATGATTTATCCTGGACTCTGGCACCATTTCCATTTTATCCTCTCCCGAGGCCACTGCACTCTGTCTTTCATTCTCTCGTTCCTTCTCGTTCCCGCTCTCTCCATTCTGTGTGCGTTGCATGCCTGCACTTGTAGGTCACTAAAATCCAAGTCCATAAAGCAACCAAGACTTAATTAGAACTAATTTCCATTTTAATGCCCAATCAGCAATGCATGCCATGGACTCCGCAAGCCAGGCCCAACTAAATGATTGTCATTGGAGGAGTGTTGGAGAAGCAAAAGAAATGGTTGGTTAACATTCCTAACCCGGGAAATTCTTCATCATCCAGGCTGTTGCTTTATTTATTTGGTGCTTTGATCGCAGCTACATTTCTAATTAGTGTGCCTTAACTGAACATTGCACACTATACTGAGGAGAAAAGGCTGTGGCTGCTGTGTGATTTAGAGGTGGAAGCAAATAGTTACTACCGTCACACTCAAAAGGAAATGTGAAATGTATTGTGCCTTTTTGTGCTGCCTGAAAAACCTTATCTCAAGACCAAAAAGAATAATTATATCAAATTCTAAACTGGGCATGCTGTACAATAAAGCTAAAAGGAGTGAGAAATATAAGACGGATGGGTGTCATACTTGAACAGTTCCCCCAACTGACTTTCCAGCATTACGATAATCCGCCATCTTCAGGCAGGAGTGATTCCCAAACAACAATGATTCTCAGCACGCTCTTTCGCCACTGACCTGTGACAGCCTCTTTAAGTAGATTGTACCCGCTCAGAAAGGTCCAACAAATATATCTTATTTTAGCCTTCAGGGATTTTCCCAGAAGAATAACCTAAAGCCTGGGGTGAAAAGTTTGGTTCCGCCAAGGGGGGGGGGAAAGGCCTGACTGAATCCAATCCTTGTGCGGCAGGCATGGAATTATTGCCGGAATGTGACCGGAAAGGTTTATGTCTTTATAGATTCATTTTTTTGGGGTTGGGGGGGGTCCACCGCACAACAGAAAAGGCTTATTTATTTCCTCCCCTCAAATCCCTCTCTACTTATTAGGTCATTTTGAAATTGAATGAAGTGTGAATTATAGAAACCACTACCGCGACCTCGCTGTATTAGAAGCGTTGACTGCCAGATTTATTAAATATTCCACTCACAACTCAATGTTCTAGTCAGGATCATGTGAGAGTGGTTAACTAGCAAATAATGGCACACAGCAAGTGCACACTTCCTGACTTCCTCTCCCCAGGTCAAGTGTGTAGAGTGTCAACAGGAAGCTGTCCGTCAAAGAAGTGGTTTCTAATAGCTGTGTAAATCTGATGTTAAAATGTAGCAAATATAGCATGGCAGAAGTAGACATCCAGCCCCTTGGTTCACCTCGCTGAGATAACCGCATTAGGCTCACATCGTTCTGTAAACATGGTACTCCCTCCTTCTTCACTCTTCCCTCTCTCACTCAATCCACCGTTACACAAACTGGGCTAAGTTGGTCTGGTAAACAGTAACTAATCACATCCGAAATGTTAGCCTGGTCTGCCGAGACTCAATTAGCCAGATATAATTAGCGGTCCTCCCAAAGAGAATATTACTTATGTTTGTCAGTTGTAATTACACCACTGTGCAAAGGGAGTGTCGCACCGGGGCGTTTTGGGTGCGTTCCTTGGGGTTAGGGGAGAAGGATTTGGTGGTGGCAGTCGAGACAAATTAGAGGGCTGGTTAGAGTATTTTTAAGCCTTTCCAAATGAGTGACTTTTAAATATACGTGTATGGCTTCCCTTATCATCAAGGAGAAAGCAACATGTTGTTAGGGAGACAGTACGGAGACGTATGACTGATCGATAGACATCATTTGCTAATAGCCTGAGCTTATGTCCAATGACCTAGGGTCTTAAGCCAAAACATGCTCACTGAGGTACTATTTGAGCCAATGTCTTTTTTTTCTATCCTCTCATACTTGGCACCTGATGGCCTGACTGGTTAATGTGTGCAAATTGTCATTGCAAGTGCTTTTATATCAAGCACCAGCTCTCAGCAGTTCTTTAGAAGGTGACTTCAGCATTACTCCCCTCCATCTCATTTAGTGTGTAGATCCATTGTTGAATACAGTACGGTCTTGAGCAAAGTCATGAAACTGCCCTCATCTTAAACTGTCCTTGAGCTTTCAGGGTTTTTTTCTCCTGTGAGGTGAAATACAACCCTCACAGAGGTCTCTTTATGCTGCATTTTACATCAATGCACAGGGAATGGCGATGTCATGCATGCTGAACACCGACACACATACACACACACACACACACACAAATTCAACGTTTTCCAATTTCCAATTCTATCACAGGAAACAGCCATCAGTTCCCTGAGCGGTAATGAATTAGCCCGTGTTGATAATTTATGCAACCACAAGTCGAAAACCCAAGCCCTGCCTATTAGCAGAACTGCAAACATAGCACATAGTAAAATTGCTAGCCGCTTTGCCCCGTTAGAATAATGAATTAATTCCTTTTTAACACTTTGTCAATAACTTTTTCAAAAAGGCGTACAACAAACATCATGTTGCATAAATTAACTAGCGATTATTCTCGTTTTATTTGGCTCTCTTGGCCTCCTGAAGAAAATACTGCCACAGCTCGGCCCAATTTGAGTTGTTAATCACACCATAAGTGGAGGAAAGGTGTTTAATTTCCTCATTTATTAGCACAATGCTAATTATTTACGTTTATCCTGTAGTGAGTGTATACATTTTCATAATTTTCCATTCTGGCCCCCCATGGGAATCAAAACCCACATTCCTGGCTTTGCAAGCTCCATGCTCCAACAACTGAGCCACACGATGCATTCTATGAGGTAACATTGTATACTGGGAGTGGCAGAGGAAGGCATAAAGGGACTGTGGGAAGACAAAAGGGGCCTTTTTGGTATTTTTAGATCAGAGGTAGTTTTAGAGTTATGGTCGGGCAGTGTCTGAAGATACCTCTGATGTCATGACTTCTTGGCTGCTCCGGAGGAGCACGACTGCACCACCTTAGATCTCTCAAACTCAAGCTGATTTTCTATCAAACAATGGCATTCTGACAAAGACCACACAGTGGATATATTTGAACATGTAGGCATTGTCCTGCGGCGTTCTCTTTCAACTAGCTTTGTCTACGGAGTCAAATTAACAAGGGTATTGCTTTGCCCAGCACGAGAGCAATTTTTATTGATCAGAGGACGGCACAATTATGATCTCCTGAGCGCATATTTGCCCCCTCAACCATACATTGTACCTTTCTCCGACAATGATTTTTAGGCTGCACGGATTGTGACATCCCATTATGATATTCAACATGCGTCCTCCGAGGCATGCTCCTGGTTATTGTGTTCGAGCAGGTAGCTTTTGACTCGCTTTAGAAATTGACTGATTTTTCATTCGACCTTGGAACGGCCTGTGGGAAGCTCAGGAGAGGGAGATACCTCGCTCAATTAATTCCTCTCCTCCACCTCATCCTCCTCTCCCTCCCCTCAAACGAACACCTCTTTCATTAGGCTGTTTCGTTAATGGTACTTAAACACAGAGATGCATTCTATGAAAGAGAAATGTACCGTGCTTGTCTTTTTTCCGTGTCTTCTTTTTACTTGGAATCTAAAACCATTTTCCGTTATTTTATGCCGTGTGGGCAACGGCTGTAACCAGTTGATTTAATGTCACATTTGATGTATTAATCTGCAAAGCTTTTAAAGCATTCTTCTTGACCAGCTTTCTTAACTGCATACCCCAAAGTCATGAGAGGTGTGCTTCAAAATAGTTTAGAAGTTAAACATATTTGTGAGAAAAATGTTTGTTAGGCTCTCGAAATCTAAATTATTGTAACTTTTTTTTGTCATTCTGTTTAACAATCATAGTAAATAATTTGACTCACTGGTTTAATTCAACAATATAATTTCATTGTCCCTATTTTAGACTTGGACTATCAGTATTACAATGAATGGGCCTGCATGAGTATCCAACATTGACAGAAGTTCAAGCCTTATCCGATACCAAATCCATGCCTTTATTGATGGTTAATTACCATACAATGAGAGAGCATGTTTTGTGGTGACTTATTTTTGTAGAGCCCGAAGACTCCTTACTAAATAAAAGTTGAAGTTGTGTATTTCCTCAACACACTCTGTGACTCTTTCTCCTCGCTCTCTCTCTCTCTCTCTCTCTCGCTCTCTCTCTCTCTCTTTCTCTCTCTCTCTCTCTCGCTTTCTGGCTCTCTCTCTTTCTCTCTCACTAGTTGCCTTGTGATCAGTTACTTATTTCCATTTGTTTGCGGTGTGATTGATTGCAACTCAAGATGTTAATAGAGTGCCCATTAGTCAGTAGCGTCGCCCCAACAGGTAGCTCAATACGCCGCAATGGAACTAAAATTAGCAGCGCGCAACACTATTCAAGGTAGGATCACATATTCACGGTTGTGTGAGAGTGAGTCTCTTTATGTAGGATGAGGAAACATGATGCCAGCAAACTTTTAGATGGACCAACCCCCAGGCATACCTAATTTCTTAAATGGCCAAAGATCGAGAGGAAGACACTTAGGAAACTTAACACCTTGGATTGAGGATGTATGCTAAACTGTGTGTTTATGTCATGATGTATTGCTAATTACACTTAAAATAGTTTTGTCTTATTAAAACCCCTTTCCCCTTCCCTTAATTACTCTGAATCGCAAAGACTTGGCAATTAGTTTTAGCCACCCCAAAGACATTCTCCAAGTTCATTTTTTAGAAGTTGACTGTCAGACCTACGTATATGAATATAAATAGAATGGAATTCTATTTCTGTGCTTATGCCCTCATCACCAGCATTCACTCGTTAAAGTAAACCTTGGTTCAGGTTGGGACATTAACTTGAGGAGGGAAAGTTTTGAAGCTCAAGACTAAGCTCCTAATTTGTAATGAAGTCCAATTCTTGAAAAGGATGTACCCGCCACGGTATCCTCTCCTGACAGATAACCAAAAGTATTGTTGGAAGGGAGCCACAACTGTTGTCAGCTGGACAGAGGCAGCGGCTGCTCAAAGCTGTTTCCAGCCTGATGTGTGTCTCATGAAACTTTAATGAGTGAGTCAAAATAGGTGGCTTTTGCGAGAGGGAAGGAAAAAGCTGCTAATTAGCCATATCATGATGGGAAGAGTGAAGCTTTAAGGTGTGCTTCAGCCTCTGGTATGCCAACCGCATTGGTTCTGTGTGTCATATTAGCGCGTTGTTAACTTAACCAAGGTAAAGCAATAGCCATTTTGGATGGGATATGTGCCCCAGCGCTCTCTGTAAAAGCCTTCTCTCGCTGTGAAAGAGGGTCATCTTCCTGCTAAGAGCCTCAAGGGCCAGAAAAGCTGATGTAGGCCTTTGATTATCTTTGTTTTGTTAAACGGAATTTTTTTTGCTCAGGAGCGGGAGCTGCATTAGTTATCTTGTCTTGCATCTCGAAGAACAGCGAGAGGAGCAGTTCCCCTTTCTGATAGCAGCACTTTGTAGCGCAGGCAGAGGAAGAGACAGGTTTATGTGGCAGAGACACATGAACACTCTCTTGTCACACCATCCAGTATGCAGTTGTACACATGCCGAGAAGCAGTACAAATACTCAAAACACACCCCAAGTGTCAACTGTCTGAAAAACATGTTGTGTTTTGTGTCACATTTTTAGAATTTTTGTAATATTTTTTTTATTTCACCTTTATTTAACCAGGTAGGCTAGTTGAGAACAAGTTCTCATTTACAACTGCGACCTGGCCAAGATATAGCATAGCAGTGTGAACAGACAACAACACAGAGTTACACATGGAGTAAACAATAAACAAGTCAATAACACAGTAGGGGGAAAAAACAAAATGAGTCTATATACATTGTGTGCAAAAGGAATGAGGTAGGCAATAAATAGGCCATAGGAGCGAATAATTACAATTTAGCAGATTAACACTGGAGTGATAAATCATCAGATGATCATGAGCAAGTAGAGATACTGGTGTGCAAAAGAGCAGAATAATAATAATTAAAAACAGTAAGGGGATGAGGTAGGTAAATTGGGTGGGTTGTTTACAGATGGACTATGTACAGCTGCAGCGATCGGTTAGCTGCTCAGATAGCAGATGTTTAAAGTTGGTGAGGGAAATAAAAGTCTCCAACTTCAGCGATTTTTGCAATTCGTTCCAGTCACAGGCAGCAGAGAACTGGAAGGACAGGTGGCCAAATGAGGTGTTGGCTTTTGGGATGATCAGTGAGATATACCTGCTGGAGCGCGTGCTACGGGTGGGTGTTGATATCGTGACCAGTGAACTGAGATAAGGCGGAGCTTTACCTAGCATGGACTTATAGATGACCTGGAGCCAGTGGGTCTGGCGACGAATATGTAGCGAGGGCCAGCCGACTAGAGCATACAGGTCGCAGTGGTGGGTGGTATAAGGTGGACATGCTGGTTATAAATCAAATCAAATTTTATTTGTCACATACACATGTTTAGCAGATGTTAATGCGAGTGTAGCGAAATGCTTGTGCTTCTAGTTCCGACAATGCAGTAGTAACCAACAAGTAATCTAACCTAACAATTCCACAACTACTACCTTTTACACACAAGTGTAAAGGGATAAAGAATATGTAAATAAAGATATATGAATGAGTGATGGTACAGAACGGCATAGGCAAGATGCAGTAGATGGTATAGAGTACAGTATATACATATGAGATGAGTAATGTAAGGTATGTAAACATAAAGTGGCATAGTTTAAAGTGGCTAGTGATACATGTATTACATAAAGATGGCAAGATGTAGTAGATGATATATAGTACAGTATATACATATACATATGAGATGAGCAATGTCGGGTATGTAAACATTATATTAAGTGGCATTGTTTAAAGTGGCTAGTGGTACATTTTTACACAATTTCCATCAATTCCCATTATTAAAGTGGCTGGAGTTGAGTCAGTATGTTGGCAGCGGCCGCTAAATGTTAGTGGTGGCTGTTTAACAGTCTGATGGCCTTGAGATAGAAGCTGTTTTTCAGTCTCTCGGTCCCTGCTTTGATGCACCTGTACTGACCTCGCCTTCTGGATGATAGCGGAGTGAACAGGCAGTGGCTTGGGTGGTTGTTGTCCTTGATGATCTTTATGGCCTTCCTGTGACATCGGGTGGTGTAGGTGTCCTAGAGGGCAGGTAGTTTGCCCCCGGTGATGCGTTGTGCAGACCTCACTACCCTCTGGAGAGCCTTACGGTTGTGGGCGGAGCAGTTGCCGTACCAGGCGGTGATACAGCCCGACAGGATGCTCTCGATTGTGCATCTGTAGAAGTTTGTGAGTGCTTTTGGTGACAAGCCGAATTTCTTCAGCCTCCTGAGGTTGAAGAGGCGCTGCTGCGCCTTCTTCACAACGCTGTCTGTGTGGGTGGACCAATTCAGTGTGTCCGTGATGTGTACACCGAGGAACTTAAAACTTTGCACCTTCTCCACTACTGTCCTGTCGATGTGGATAGAGGGCTGCTCCCTCTGCTGTTTCCTGAAGTCCACAATCATCTCCTTTGTTTTGTTGACGTTGAGTGTGAGGTTATTTTCCTGACACCACACTCCGAGGGCCCTCACCTCCTCCCTGTAGGCCGTCTCGTCGTTGTTGGTAATCAAGCCTACCACTGTAGTGTCATCCGCAAACTTGATGATTGAGTTGGAGGCGTGCATGGCCCTGCAGTCGTGGGTGAACAGGGAGTACAGGAGAGGGCTCAGAACGCACCCTTGTGTGGCCCCAGTGTTGAGGATCAGCGGGGTGGAGATGTTGTTACCTACCCTCACCACCCGGGGGCGGCCCGTCAGGAAGTCCAGGACCCAGTTGCACAGGGCGGGCTCGAGACCCAGGGTCTCGAGCTTAATGACGAGTTTGGAGGGTACTATGGTGTTAAATGCTGAGCTGTAGTCGATGAACAGCAATTCTCACATAGGTATTCCCTTTGCCAGATGAGTTAGGGCAGTGTGGTTGCGATTGCGTCGTCTGTGGACCTATTGGGTCGGTAAGCAAATTGGAGTGGGTCTAGGGTGTCTGGTAGGGTGGAGGTGATATGGTCCTTGACTAGTCTCTCAAAGCACTTCATGATGACGGAAGTGAGTGCTACGGGGCGGTAGTCGTTTAGCTCAGTTACCTTAGCTTTCTTGGGAACAGGAACAATGGTGGCCCTCTTGAAGCATGTGGGAACAGCAGACTGGGATAAGGATCGATTGAATATGTCCGTAAACACACCAGCCAGCTGGTCTGCGCATGCTCTGAGGACGCGGCTGGGAATGCCGTCTGGGCCTGCAGCCTTGCGAGGGTTAACACGTTTAAATGTTTTACTCACCTCGGCTGCAGTGAAGGAGAGCCCGCAGGTTTTGGTAGCGGGCCGTGTCAGTGGCACTGTATTGTCCTCAAAGCGAGCAAAAAGTTATTTAGCCTGTCTGGGAGCAAGACATCCTGGTCTGCGACAGGGCTGGTTTTCTTTTTGTAATCAGTGATTGACTGTAGACCCTGCCACATACCTCTTGTGTCTGAGCTGTTGAATTGTGACTCTATTTTGTCTCTATACTGGGACTTAGCTTGTTTGATTGCCTTGCGGAGAGAATAGCTACACTGTTTGTATTCGGTCATGTTTCCGGTCACCTTGCCTTGGTTAAAAGCAGTGGTTCGCGCTTTCAGTTTCACGCGAATGCTGCCGTCAATCCACGGTTTCTGGTTTGAGAATGTTTTAATCGTTGCTGTGGGTACGACATCGTCAATGCACTTTCTAATGAACTCGCTCACCGAATCAGCGTATTCGTCAATATTGTTGTTGGACGCAATGCGGAACATATTCCAATCCGCGTGATCGAAGCAGTCTTGAAGCGTGGAATCAGATTGGTCGGACCAGCGTTGAACAGACCTGAGCGAGGGAGCTTGTTGTTTTAGTTTCTGTTTGTAGACTGGAAGCAACAAAATGGAGTCGTGGTCAGCTTTTCCGAAAGGAGGGCGGGGGAGGGCCTTATATGCGTAGCAGAAGTTAGTATAACAATGATCCAAGGTTTTACCAGCCCTGGTAGCACAATCGATATGCTGATAGAATTTAGGGAGTTTTGTTTTCAGCCTTGTTAAAATCCCCAGCTACGATGAATGCAGCCTCAGGTTGTGTGGTTTCCAGTTTACAAAGAGTCAGATAAAGTTCGTTCAGGGCCATCGATGTGTCTGCTTGGGGGGGAATATATACGGCTGTGATTATAATCGAAGAGAATTCCCTTGGTAGATAATGCGGTCGACATTTGATTGTGAGGAATTCTAGATCAGGTGAACAGAATGACTTGAGTTCCTGTATGTTGTTATGATCACACCACGTCTCGTTAATCATAAGGCATACACCCCTGCCCCTCTTCTTACCAGAAAGATGTATGTTTCTGTCGGCGCGATGCGTGAAGAAACCAGCTGGCTGCACCGACTCCGTTAGCGTCTCTTGAGTTAGCCATGTTTCCGTGAAGCAGAGAACGTTACAATCTCTGTCTCTCTGGAATGTTACCCTTGCTCGGATTTCATCAACCTTATTGTCAAGAGACTGGACATTGGCGAGTAGTATGCTAGGGAGTGGAGCGCGATGTGCCCGTCTCCGAAGCCTGACCAGGAGACCGCTACGTTTGCCCCTTTTACGGCGTCACATAGGGTCGCCGGCTGGGATCAGATCCATTGTATTGGGTGGAAGGCAAAACACTGGATCCGTTTCGGGAAAGTCATATTCCTGGTTGTAACGGTGGTGAGTTGACGTTGCTCTTATATTCAGTAGTTCCCCCCGACTGTATGTAATGAAACCTAAGATTACCTGGGGTACCAATGTAAGGAATAATACATAAAAAAACAAAATACTGCATATTTTCCAAGGAACGCGAAGCCATCTCGGTCGGCGCCGGAAGCCGGAAGCCGGAAACATATAATGGGTGAGGTCACCGCATGAGTGGGTGGTGGGACAAAGGAGGTGTCAGAGGTATGAAGAGTGGAACTAGGGGCTCCATTGTAAACTAAAACAATGATAACTAACCTGAACAACAGTATACAAGGCATATTGACATTCGAGAGAGACATACAGCGAGGCATAAAGTAATAACAGGTATTGTTTGGTTAGAGCTAGCTAAGACAACAGGTGAGACAACAGCAGCTAATCAGCTAACAGCAGGTAAAATGGCGATGACTACGCAGAGAGGTGTCGGATTAACTACACCTAGAGCCTGAGTTCGCGGCTGGGCCCGACAGATAATTTTTTAAAATAAATAATAATAAATTTAAAAAATCCAGAGCTTTGCTGAATATTGTGACTAGTGGTTATGTAAATGTTCAATCTCAATTTTCATGTTATTTTGTATTATTTTAAGTTTTATGCAAAGTATAACTCGGATGGAATCAGAAAATAGTATGTCACTGAATAACTGTTCAGAACTTGACAATACTATGAATGCAGTGCACGCATACACTTCTCAATATGTCACTTTCCATCTCTCTCTCTCTCTCTCTCTCTCTCTCTCTCTCTCTCTCTCTCTCTCTCTCTCTCTCTCTCTCTTTCTTTCTTTTTCTCTCTCTCTCTTTCTTTCTTTTTCTCTCTCTCTCTCTCTCTTTCTTTCTTTTTCTCTCTCTCTCTCTCTCTCTCTTTTTTTCTTTTTCTCTCTCTCTCTCTCTCTCTCTCTCTCTCTCTGTCTGTCTGTCTCTGTCTGTCTGTCTGTCTGTCTGTCTGTCTGTCTGTCTGTCTGTCTGTCTGTCTGTCTGTCTGTCTGTCTCGCTCTCCCACTCACACACACATTCTTATTGATTCTAATCTCCTATTGATTGTGATTGTCTGCTGTCTTCCTTTGGCTCTCTCCCCCTCCCACTCCGCTCACTTGCACTCAATGAGCTCACAGCTATGGTTTCCTCTTGGTTTTCACAGAGGACCAACTGCCTGCTGGTTTCCCCACCATTGACATGGGCCCCCAGTTGAAAGTGGTAGAGCGAACTCGCACGGCCACCATGCTCTGTGCCGCCAGCGGCAACCCTGACCCAGATATCTCCTGGTTCAAAGATTTCCTGCCCGTCAACACCACCAACAACAATGGACGCATCAAGCAGCTCAGATCAGGTAGGGTGTCACTGCCGCCACTGGATATAAACCGGGAGTACTATCTTATATTTGCACCCCAATCCCTTCCGTTTCTGGTCTCTCGTTCTCCTCCTCCTCTTCTTCTTCTTCTTTGGCAATGATTTAGTAGGTAATGGCATTGTTTCTACTGCTGCTTCCTCCTCCTCAACTGTGTGTGTCCTGGTGTGTCTCGTCTGTTCCTCCCACCCCTGCCTCCGGTTTTGTCATGGCTCTGTCGGTTATCTCCATGTTTGTTGCCGCTTCAGTCTGACTCTCTCATTGCTCACTGCTGTGACTGTTCTTCTGACGAGTTTCTTTTCTTTTGGTTTAGTTGATTCCCTTTGACTGCCCCGGTGCAGTGTTTGACGGATCCATTCTCTTCTTTTGATTTCCTCAGTTTTTATTACTTGATTTCTCTTAAACAATTAATATTCAACGTTGGGCTTCGTTCAGAACGTGCAAAGGAGCACCCATGGTTTTTAGCAATTTAGTTGCTTTCTAAGGCGGCAAGAGAAAATTGATGAACGGAGTGAACAGGCAGACATTTATACAATTTCCTTTCTAATTCTTTCTCCTTTTGGTTGTGATTTAACAACAAAAGGTCCTTTTAAACTAACAGTTGTACTAAATCAGAAAAGAAAAGCTAACCTAACTTCGATGAAGGCAACTTTTCCTTCCGGAATGTTTTCCAGCCATAAGTAGCCACAGTAGTGTGTGAGACCTGTGTCTAGCTTTCCCAGTCCCTTGACTCTCTCTGGATATACTCAATGCTTTTCCGCGTAGACTCCAGCTTTCGCTTCCCTATGCCTGTGGCTTATTCCCAATATTTCCACATCCTGAATATTCAAAGTTTCCTTTTGATATTAATTTAGCATTAGAAATTATATATGCTTATCGTTACTTAACTCGTAGTTTGGCTAGCAATATTTGCTAATAGCAAGCTGTTTTAAGATTTCTCAAATACTTCTTGTACACTTAGTTTTCTATGTTTGACCACCTGTCTTCCCAGATTCCACAGCTGTCCTTTGTTAAATTGTCTTGTTAACCTTCCTTTGCCTGTTGTCAACAGAAACTGTGTAAATTAACACTTTTTTTTTGCGACTTTCATTCTCCTGTGACGTAGAGTTGATAAAGATTTAACTCTGACAAAAAAAAAAAAAACATGTAACTAAACCTAAGGAATATAATCATATTTTTATGCTGTCTTTCTTCTCTCCGTATTTAAATCTACAGAATCCTTTGGTAAGTGCTTAGTTCTGAAGCACACTTCACTCCCCACTAATTTTTCTTCATGTTATAACTATTAATAAAATGCATGGCATGCATTTTACTAACAGTTAGTGTAGACACAAAGATAACCCTAGTGGACACACATATACCCCCCCCCCCCCCCCACAAAGTTTTCCTATAAGCCATACAGGCACCTTTTCAAGAGCACACACATTTCACCCAGCTTAAGCCCAGTATATGCCATATCCACCACCTTTGTAATAGAACCTACCTATCTAGCCTCACTGTATGGTATCCTCTCACTCAATCACTCACCCACTCACCCACTTACCCACTTACCCACTCACTCAATCATGTAAAGCCTACTAGCATTATAGAGATTTAAGCAGATGTTTAACGATTACTATGAGGTCAAGCTAAAGGGTTCCAAGTCTCTTAAACGAGTCTCTTCCCTCTCATATTCCAACTCCTCCAAGCCTTCCCTTCAGTAGATGGTCTTCAGAAGCCATGCCACTTCCAAAATGGCTGCTCCCCTGAGGCACACCACTGCACAAGTTCTCTGACCTTCTCTGACCTATGATACCTTCCTATGATGAATCCTGTCTTTTTTTAACCAATAGAGTAGAGTTCTCTCTCTTTCTATCCCTCTCTCTTTCTTCTTTCTCTTTCCTCTAGTACTCAGTATTTACGTACTCTGATAAGTCTAATTTGATTCTTCTTCCAAAGCCCCCAGACTCTATCTTCTCGTACTAATGCTTCTTCTTTCTAATCTTATTTGCATTCATATTATCCACCCAGGTGGTACACCAATAAGAGGTAAGAGTGCTGAACTGACGTTCACAGAATGAACAAAGCAACTTCATTCTTGCTGTCGTCCCATCCATCCGCCCGTCCGCCTCCATTTTTGTCCTGTTTCCCGACTCCAAATCCCATTTAGTTCTCATTATCGACTTTCCTTTTTATTTGTCCTGTTCCGTTGACTTCATCCAATCTCCATTTTTTGTCTATGCTTTACTTCCTCCTTTGAATTTTGATTTGAAGAGCCTTTTTCAAAAAAACTCAGTTGTGATATGCTTGCTCTGGCTCAAAGAAGCATATCCAATGACAACTTATTTTTTTCGAACTCAAATTTTTATTTCATTTTTTTGTTTAATTTTTGGCCATAGCGACTCATGTGTCCCTCTTTTTGTCCAACTAAAACAACCAAACATTTTTCCCCCTTAGCTGCTCTTGTTCAGCACTAAAATGATGCACAGATGCTGTGGAATCACGCAGGCATGCTGAAGACAACATTGCCTTTCTCTGCTTTTTTCTCCCAAAGAACTCTTTCTGTCTTTGCAAGTCTATTTTTTTATTTCTTCTATTTGCTTTCCTCTCCTGTACCTTCTGTAAAAAAAAATATAAAAAAGCCCAAACAACTACTTTTTTGATAAAGTTTCTCCGGGTGCTTTTTTCTCTTTCACCTATTTTTCTTACTTTTCTTGGGTTTGAAGGCTATTTTACTTTTTGACGTTTTTTTTATTCTTCAAGGTTTTGGGGATTGCAAACAGTTGAGTCAGGCGAGGACCTGGCAGGTCCATTTTTGCCATTTGGGAGTTGGAGAGTGATTGATGCATAAGCCATTTTCCCCCTGGTCATATGACACCACACTGCGGATCCCATTGGTGGATTTTTATGGGTGTCTTTTGTAGCTTTCACAAGCTAACGCAGTGGTTGGTTGCCTTCTTGTCGGCTCAAGGCCATAATTTTGAATTTTGTCTTCTAATACAATTGCATTTTATTTTTCAGCTAAGGGTTGTCAAAAGGTTGTAAGTTGTGCCGACATACATTTCTTGCTCTTTGGAAAACATCTGCATGTCAAACATTTTGTGACAGAGGGTGATATATTTGTAATACGATATTATGATGAGTATTTTTTTAACATATCTCAGCGGCATTTTTCCCCCCCCGTTTTTTGTAAGTGCTGCATTTTTCTAACCAACTTTGACTGGATGAAGTCCTAAATCATTTGATTGATATTGGATCTGTGATTAAATATGCTAAAATTCATACCCAAATTTATTGTTTTAATTGTCCTCCCTTGTTATGCTACTTTTGTATACTGTAAACCTCTTTTGTTTGATCCATGCTTCCTTGAAGCAGTTTCACTCATTCCCATATTGACAGTCCAGTGAAATGTTGTACATTGCAGGGCTTGCCCCTATCCCTCAAAGTCGAGCTATACTATGACATATTTTAACACTGGCCTTAAAGTTGAGTGCCTTTTTAGACCCTGCAACATGTATGTAGGTTTGTTTGTATCCACTGAAGTCAATAATGAGGTAAATGTTAAATATTCAATATTTTTCAATGGTTGTTAAATGTCCTTTTTTTCCCCTAAGATTTCTGTAGGCCTGACATTGTAGCAATCCGACTGCAACTATCCATGATTACTATAATTCAAATGTATTTTGTTAATAATGACAGAATAAATGTAATTAAGATGTCACACATTTAATACATCAGACTAGGGGAATGTTAGGGGAAAATCTGTCAAGTTACAAGAAGAATGCCTATTTGCTCAACAAATATGGTTGTGTTGGTCAATGGGAAAGTGAACTATCGTCTGCAAATGATCCCTACAGATACAAAAAATCCCTCTACGCTAGTTACAATGGTAGCCGATTTTACTCTGTACCTTCATCGATTAAAAAAAAGAGCAAGTCTAGGAGTGAGGGGGCCACAATTACATGTTGGCCCCTGAGCAGTCTAAAAGAGCAAGTCTAAGAGTGAGGGGGCCCCAATGACATGTTGGCTCCTGAGCAGTCTAAAAGAGCAAGTCTAGGAGTGAGGGGGCCCCAATGACATGTTGGCTCCTGAGCAGACTAAAAGAGCAAGTCTAGGAGTGAGGGGGCCCCAATGACATGTTGGCCCCTGAGCAGACTAAAAGAGCAAGTCTAGAAGTGACGGGGCCCCAATGACATGTTGGCCCCTGAGCAGTTTTACAACAAGCACGTTTTTTTATGTTTGGCAACTCAATTCAAAATGGCAGACACTTAACCAATGGTGTCCGGCACCTATCTTCTATTCCCACGCAGGGGCCCTCCAGATTGAGCAGAGCGAAGAGTCCGACCAGGGGAAGTATGAGTGCGTCGCCACTAACAACGATGGAACTCGCTATTCTGCCCCCGCCAATCTATACGTTAGAGGTAGGAAAACAATGATCAAACAACAACAATATTCATCTTTGGAAGAAAAAAATGGAAGTGGTATAGTATGGTACGGTATATTATAGTACAACTGGTGTTGAAACTGGGTAATTCTGGGTACTGGAGTTACTGATCCAGTCCAGAGGTCCATGTCCAATGAGGTGCTTGTAAGTATGGCTGTTTTGTTCTATTCGACCTACCTGCACTGATTTGAACCTGTGTGTTCTGTGTTCTGTTTTTCTGTTCTTTTTTTCCTTAATCTAACTCCAATGACTTGACTGCTTGGTGTGTTTACCTACTAATTGACTTTTTCTCCTAAATGTACCTTGAGGGGAAATGGGTGGACAATCCCTCCACCAATCCCCTCTATTCATAGTAGCAGATCCTCTCTGATCTTTCTGTTTTTCTTCTCTTTTGAGCAACATTGGAAGGACACCTTTAACTCTCATCTCTCTTTGTCAATACAGTATTAAAAGTGCTGAGATTATATTAAATAGTAATTGTATGTAGTTATCGTTAAATCTTTAATCTTAACGCCGGGCTGAAAATTGCAACAACTTTGATGTCTATGCTAGTGTTGATAGCATCAGCACATACATTTATTTGCTGATTTTCTTACGTGATAATTCATTGATAGGTAACACTGTGTATTCTGGCTTTCATATCACCTTCTTGAGCTCTTACAAATCTTTATTCCAATTGTCATGAACTGTCTATGTGAAAGTCACATTACATAGTTGAAGTCCAGTGGAATAAATGTTATTGTGTGTTTTTTTTATAAATTCTCTACTGATAAAATGAAGGTCTTATGTGATGCCGTGTCCATTGTTACCTTTTCATATAGATCAGTTGTTAAACGTAATGAATATTCTTTTTTTCATATTAAATGGAATAGTTTTTCATACATTTTGTGTGAATATTTTAACTGGCAGGTGTAGGTATTTTTCTTTAAAAAACTAAGATCTATGATTCTTTCCGAGCCTTGTGGTTTGCAGTGCCATCACAGATCATCAATTTAAAACACAATCAATGACAATACCTAGAATACTGAATAATGAACTAATTGATTTTGGAACAAACTTAAAGTGGATATTGACCAAATAAATGTACAGCGATGACTTTCTGGATATCATACTATTACTTTTTGTATTGCTCATATTTTCAACATGCAGAACATTTGTATGTAAAACCCAACCTGCATATAGCATGTTAATCCTCGATATAAGCCAACCACATGACTGGGACAGGATTATATGATATGCTAAACATAGCAAATTATTTCAGCACTGAAAATGCTTAACATTTTTAATTGGTGCTATAGGACCTCTGCCTCTAAACCAGGGTGTGAGGGCAATGCAGCGGACTCCCTGTCCCCATGTGACAGGAAGTCCTTCAATTTTTTTACGTAGCAGTTTGAACGCCTTGAACATGGCCTTTTTACTCTCTCTGTGTCTCCCTTGTTTCCTTCTCCTTTCCTCATTTCATTGTGTTCTGCATCAAACCCCCTACATCCCTCAGAGCTGCGAGAAGGTTGGTGTGTTTTTACTTTTATACAAAACTGAAACTAAATAAACTAATTTATTGCAACCTTCCAAAACACAATTCTCAAGAATACAAATCAAATCAATTTTTCTCTCTCATTTTGTTCTCTTCTTGGTTCATTATCATTTATATTACCGATAGCCTTGTATTACTACTGTTGTTTTTGCTGAGTTTCTCAGTTCATCTTTTCCATGAAGAATGCCCTTGGTCTTGGCTACGATGCTTGACTGTCCAAAAAGTGGTGCATGTCGTGGGAGGAAATGTGCATCTTTGGGGTGGTGGGAGGGTGTGGGATAATATTTGCATCTTCTGGGAGTATTTGCATGGTGACCTGTTTATGCTCAAGCTAGAGATCCCCCCCACCTCCCCTCTGCTCTTAGCCCCACCCCTGCCCCTTGCCCATCGGTGTCCTTAGCTTGTCAGTGTTCCTGTTTGGTTACTCAGGCCAACGGCGTGACAATGGCAGGCGGCACAAAAAAGCTCAGCGGCAACATGAGCCGCAGCACCGGAGCTGGAAGGGTGTCCTCCATCACTGCAGGCTCCTGGAATGAAGCGCTGCCACGCTCTGCGGCCTGCCTAGCTAAGACTGGATGCACATTTTCCCTCTGCTGCTCTTCATCATAGTCTCAGAGAAAGACAGGTTTTAAAAGCTATAAGCTAAATTCCCCTTTGTTATAATCAGTGGCGAGGTTTAGCGCTCAGCTGTTAGCCTTGTGAGACGTACGCTGCCTCTGCAAAGGATTTTTCCTACAGAGGCGTTCATGAAAGAATGATGTATTTGGAGCATTAGCTGCAAGACTTGACAAATGTAATGATATTCAAATTAGTATGATAACATTATGTCATGGGGGAGCAGGATCCAATTGGATATTAATTAAATATGAAGCGAGTGAAAAGTTGTATTTAATAATGCAAGTAGTAGTTTCTGAGATTCCTTCTCTCTGGAGAGGCACAATCTGCTTAGCAGAATGTGCTGTATTAAATGTGATGGCGGTTGAACACATTAGCTAATTCTACATGTAGATGCAGGCTTTTAGCTTTAGCAAACAATGCTATTAGCAAACAATGCTATTTTAGCTAGCGCTCAGTTTTACATCACATCACGTTAATGTATATTAATGACCACATACTGCGGGAATACCCAATGGCTCTTGCCATTACATTAGTCAAGGCTCATTTTTGTGCCCCATATTGGAGAGGAGCTTGTTTAATTTTAATTAAAAGTGATTGGGACGATGGGAGTGTTTCACCCTTTATTAGTATCACCGAGGTTCACCGCCAAAGCACCTGAGTGATTAATCTTTCCAAGGCGCATGGAAGAGCAAACAGCATTCCCCAAATTCTCCCACCATTACACATCTGCGTATCAAAGAAGATTGGCATATTGGGACCTATATTCATTCTGAGTACTATAAGCAGTAACACTGACTTCATTCCTTTAATGAAATTTCTCACTAGACATTTTTTTAAAAATCCAAACCCATTCCCCCTCTGTACCTGCCCCAGCCCCTGTCCCTTAAATATGCTTACCCTATATGGTGTGTTTGAATCGTATGTGGTTAACTTAGTTAAACCTCGGAAAACGTTGTGATTTGTGTTGAGTTGCCTCTGCCTATCCCTGTCCTGTCCTGTCATACTGTTGCACTTCCCCTAATCTGTCCAGTGACACTGGAAATGCGTCCTGCCCTAGCAACTCTAGCTTAATAATAGCCAGTAGTGTTAATTTCCCAGAAACCCGACGCTGCCAGCCTAAACCTTACCTCCCTCCTGCCAGCCTAACTCTAACCGTCCTCCCCATGTTTGAAATCTGTTTTTTTTGTTACAATTTCTCCCCTCAATCCTCCTCTCTCCTTCCCATTCCCAAACATGGTTGCCTCTCTAAGCCAGCTATGTGCTTGTGTGCATGACAGAGAGTCCAAGCCACCACGGCAAGCTCCAACCTTTTACCTCATAATGGATGCTGTTTCTTTTCAATATCAAATTTGGATATGTTTTTTCTTGTTGTTTATACTCGAACATGGTTATTTTGGAATGTGTATCCACTTTTTAATCTGAGAAGCAGAGTTGCACTCTATTCCATGTACGTAGTTGGATGTGTTCCCACCACGGGCCGTAGTATGTGTGATGTGAGAATGTGACGCGGCACATTTACTTCACATCAACTGGAAGAACACAGCATGGAAGTTGTTCTCTTGTACACTTCACTCTGCCATGCTGTCGACGCTCCAGTTCCTCTGTGCTGTTCTCTTTATGTCTGTATGGATGGTACCATTTGTGCATGGTGTTTGTGTAATCATTAGTCTGTAGCTAGTCCCATTTTTGAGGCCTGGACTGTGTTAAATATATTACATTAGATATAAAAGTACAATTTTGGGCAAGTTGTATTGTAAATGTAAATATTTTTGTTATCCGTCTGTATACTGTAAACTTATGAGTGTGTTTTTTTCTCGGCCGTTGATGGGAAACTTTGGCCTTGTGCGGTTTGTACGAGTTGTTACCGCTGCCTTTTGTCTTTTTCAGTGCGCCGGGTACCCCCGCGGTTCTCCATCCCTCCCACGGACAACGAGATCATGCCTGGAGGCAGTGTCAACATCACCTGTGTGGCGGTGGGCTCCCCTATGCCCTACGTCAAATGGATGCTGGGAGCCGAAGACCTGACGCCCGAGGACGACATGCCCATTGGACGAAACGTTTTGGAGCTCACTGACGTCCGCCAGTCGAACAACTATACCTGCGTGGCCATGTCCACTCTGGGGGTCATCGAGGCGGTGGCGCAGATCACGGTGAAAGGTAACGCATGTTTACTTCTTTCTGTCACGTATTGTTGGCCTCAGGAAGAGGGTTCCTAAAGCCTGGGATGTGTTGACGCCAGCCTCAGTGGATTAGATGCTAGATTGAGAATCAGTGAAAGGCTTATCTCACAACCAGGGGAGTTAAACGCCAGAGCTCTATATCCCTGTTGGTGGTGTGTTCGTGTGTGTGGGTGCGTGTGCGTGTGCGTGTGCATGCGTGCGTGCAACATAGTGGGTATTGTTTGGTCTTCTCAGTAGGCAGGGTACTTATCAGAGTGTAAGCATCTCCTCCAATGCATACCAGGGAGAGAGAGATTCCAGATTGTCGTCCTCGTGTACACACACCAACATACAGAAGTACACGCACACACACACGGCTTTGTTTCTCCCAGACATAACAGAGGGATATTAGTCACAATATAACCAAGGCTGCCAGGAACTTCCCCCAATTTTACAATTGAGATGGCATATAAAGAGAGTCCATTGCCCTCATATCTTTCAACTCATGTCACTGGTGTAGGTATTAAAGCAATAAATTAACCCACTACATTATTTAAGAGATACACATTGGAATTCTCTGGTTAACAGAAGCTTCCAGGGCTTTTGGCCTTTTATCTGTTTAACAAGAGTTCAAATATGGTTACAATGCACTGATGTGGCATATTAATACAAGGTAAAAAATGTATACACTGAGTGTACGAAACATTAAGAACACCTTCCTAATACTTCGTCTGGGGCTAACAACACCATTGCCAATAAATCCTCCAAACACCGGCTTCTCTGGCATTATCACTTAATTATACCATGGCATTGTTGAATACTCCTTTCTGATTGGCTTGAAGGGCATTCTAGAGCATGCATTATTTCCCTATAAAGCACAGTATATTTGCACGGTAGAATTCAATGGCTATAGTTAATTTTTACATGTTTTGTTTGAGCTGCTTTTGAAAGCAAAAGTCAAATAGAAAACAGTATTGGTATTGTTAACTACGATTTTCATAAGAGCAAGCTAGGACTGATGCTATGGTTAGCTAAACTAGCAAGTCTGTTTGTTTCATTACCACGGTAACTACTGTAGCTATCTAGTGAACTTGGTAGCTACTTCAGTGGATGTTGAACCCATTTCTACCGGCAAATTAACCCATTTCTAGTGGCAAATGTGTTATATTATAGCCATGGTATAAAACGTCATTCCTTATTTTACATTTATTTTTATTTCACCGTTATTTAACCAGGTAGGCTAGTTGAGAACAAGTTCTCATTTACAACTGCGACCTGGCCAAGATAATGCAAAGCAGTTCGACACATACAACAACACAGAGTTACACATGGAATAAACAAACATACAGTCAATAATGCAGTAGAAAAAGTCTATATACAGTGTGTGCAAATGAGGTAGGATAAGGGAGTTAAGGCAAAACATAGGCCATGGTGGCGAAGTGATTACAAAATAGCAATTAACCTGTCTAGGATCAGCGTGGCGCTAGCGGCACACCCCCCCCCCCCCCACTGAAAAACCAGTGCCGCGAAATTCAAAAAAAATATATTTTTAAAATATTTAACTTTCACACATTAAAGTCCAATACAGCTAATGAAAGACACAGATCTTGTGAATCCAGTCAACATTTCCGATTTTTAAAATGTTTTACAGGGAAGACACAATATGTAAAGATGTACATCTATTACCTAAAAACACATTAGCATAATCCACCATCTTTTATTTGTCCACCAACACCAGTAGCCATCACCAATTCGGCTAAACTAAGATATTTATAGCCCCTAACCAACAAAAAAACTCATTAGATGACAGTCTGATAACATATTTATGGTATGGGATAGGTTTTGTTAGAAAAAAGTGCATATTTCAGGTAGATGGCATAGTTTACAATTGCACCCACCATCACAAATGGACTAGAATAATTACAATGAGCAACGTGTTTACCTAACTACTAATCATCAAACATTTCGTAAAAATACACAGCATACACGAATCGAAAGACACAGATCCTGTGAATACAGACAATATTTCAGATTTTCTAAGTGTCTTACAGCGAAAACACAATAAATCGTTATATTAGCTTAGCACATAGCAATTAGCAGCCCAGCATTGATTCTAGCCAAAGTGAGCGATAAAAGTCAACATCGCCAAAAGATATTAATTTTTTCACTAACCTTCTCAGAATTCTTCCGATGACACTCCTGTAACATCACATTACAACATGCATATACAGTTTGATCGAAAATGTTTATATTTAGCCACCAAAATCATGGTTAGACAATGTGAAATGTAACTCAGCTGGTCAGAATTTGTCCTTGCGCCACTTAGACAGTGATCTACTCTTATACATAAATACTCATAAACGTGACTAAAAAATATAGGGTGGACAGGGATTGATAGACAATTTAATTCTTAATACAATTGCGTTATTACATTTTTTAATTTATCCTTACTTTTCAACACAGTTTGCGCCAAGCGAAGCTACGTCAAAAAACATGGCGTCCTAAGCCACTAAAATGTTTCGACAGAAACACGATTTATCATAATAAAAATGTCCTACCTTGAGCTGTTCTTCCATCAGTATCTTGGGCAAAGGATCCTTTCTTGGGAGAAATCGTCTTTTGGTGGAAAGCTGTCCTCTTGCCATGTGGAAATGTCAACTACGTTCGGGATGAACTGAAAAGCGTGCCCAACTTTTCACATCGTTGCAAAAATAAATGTCCCAAAATCGCACTAAACGGATATAAATTGCTATAAAACGCTTTAAATTAACTACTTTATGATGTTTGTAACTCCTATAACGAGTGAAAAGATGACCGGAGAAATATAACAGGCTAAACTAACGCTTGGAACAGGAGAGGGTCGGTGTCTTCCACGCGCGTTACGCAGCAAGAAAAGACTTGCTAGCTAAAGGTTTTTTTCATTTGTAGGGCCTGTGAACGAGCAATCGACCCCGTTGGAATCGTCATCACGTAAAGGCATCCAGGGGAAGACGTAAGAAGTGTCCGTATAGTCATAGCAACGACAGTGCCCTTTTAACTGACTTCAGAAAAGTGGCCAACATTTCTCAAATCTGACTCCATGTCAGGGAAATTGCTGTAGAATGGGCTCTGTTCCACTTAGAGACAAAATTTCAACTCCTATAGAAACTATAGACTGTTTTCTATCCAATAATAATAATAATATGCATATTGTACGATCAAGGATTTTGTGGGAAGCCGTTTAAAAAATTAGCCACATTAGCATAAATAGTCTAAACAGCGCCCCCATCCCCAACAGGTTAAACACTGGAATGGTAGATGTGCAGAAGATGAATGTGGAAGTAGAGATACTGGGGTGCAAAGGAGCAAGATAAATAAATAAATACAGTATGGGGATGAGGTAGTTGGATGGGCTATTTACAGATGGGCTATGTACAGGTGCAGGGATCTGTGAGCTACTCTGACAGCTGGTGCTTAAAGCTAGTGAGGGAGACATGAGTCTCCAGCTTCAATGATTTTTGCAGTTCGTTCCAGTC
The DNA here is from genome assembly GCF_029448725.1 of Salvelinus fontinalis. Classification (NCBI taxonomy): domain Eukaryota; kingdom Metazoa; phylum Chordata; class Actinopteri; order Salmoniformes; family Salmonidae; genus Salvelinus; species Salvelinus fontinalis. Next base: position 41,841,754 of record NC_074675.1, read on the forward strand.
ATTAGCAGCAGAGAACTGGAAGGAAAGGCGGCCAAAGTAAGAATTGGCTTTGGGGGTGACCAGTGAGATATACCTGCTGGAGCGCGTGCTACGAGTGGGTGCTGCTATGGTGACCAGTGAGCTGAGATAAGGCGGGGCTTTGGCAGAGACTTGTAGATGACCTGGAGCCAGTGGGTTTGGCGACGAGTATGAAGCGAGGGCCAGCCAATGAGAGCGTACAGGTCGCAGTGGTGGGTAGTACATGGGGCTTTGGTGACAAAACGGATGGCACTGTGATAGACTGCATCCAATTTGTTGAGTAGAGTGTTGGAGGCTATTTTGTAAATGACATCGCCAAATTCGAGGATCGGTAGGATGGTCAGTTTTACGAGGGTATGTTTGGCAGCATGAGTGAAGGATGCTTTGTTGTGAAATAGGAAGCCGATTCTTGATTTGATTTTGGATTGGAGATGCTTAATGTGAGTCTGGAAGGAGAGTTTACAGTCTAACCAGACACCTAGGTATTTGTAGTTGTCCACATATTCTAAGTCAGAACCGTCCAGAGTAGTGATGCTGGATGGACGGGCGGGCAGGTGCGGGCAGCGATCGGTTGAAGAGCATGCATTTAGTTTTACTTGTATTTAAGAGCAGTTGGAGGCCACGGAAGGAAGACTTGTATGACATTGAAGCTCGTCTGGAGGTTAGTTAACACAGTGTCCAAAGAGGGGCCAGAGGCATACAGAATGGTGACGTCTGCGTAGAGGTGGATCAGAGAATCACCAGCAGCGAGAGCAACATCATTGATGTGTACAGAGAAGAGAGTCGGCCTGAGAATTGAACCCTGTGGCACCCCCATAGAGACTGCCAGAGGTCCGGACAACACGCCCTCCGATTTGACACACTGAACTCTATCAGAGAAGTAGTTGGTGAACTAGGCGAGGCAATCATTTGAGAAACCAATAAGAATATAGTGATTGAATGTGGTGATTGACAGAGTCGAAAGCCTTGGCCAGGTCGATGAATACGGCTGCACAGAAATGTCTCTTATCGGTTATGATGACGGTTATGATATCGTTTAGGACCTTGAGCGTGGCTGACCAGCTCTGAAACCAGATTGCATAGCGGAGAAGGTACAGTGGGATTCTAAATGGTCGGTAATCTGTTTGTTAACCTGTTGTTAACTTGGCTTTCAAAGACCTTTGAAAGGCAGGGTAGGATAGATATAGGTCTGTAGCAGTTTGGGCCTAGAGTGTCTCCCCCTTTGAAGAGGGGGATGACCACGGCAGATTTCCAATCTTTTGGAATCTCAGACGATACGAAAGAGAGGTTGAACAGGCTAGTAATAGGGGTTGCAACAATTTCGGCAGATCATTTTCGAAAGAGAGGGTCCAGACTGTCTAGCCCGGCTGATTTGTAGGGGTCCAGATTTTGCAGCTCTTTCAGAACATCAGCTATCTGGATTTGGGTGAAGGAGAAATGGGGGAGGCTTGGGCGAGTTGCTGTGGGGGTTGCAGGGCTGTTGACTGGGGTAGGGGTAGCCAGGTGGAAAGCATGGCCAGCCGTGAGAAAAATGCTTTTTGAAATTCTCAATTATCGTGGATTTATTGGTGGTGACAGTGTTTCCTAGCCTCAGTGCAGTAGGCAGCTGGGAGGAGGTGCTCTTATTCTCCATGGACTTTACAGTGTCCCAGAACCTTTTTGAGTTTGTGCTACAGGATGCAAATTTCTGCTTGAAAAAGCTAGCCTTAGCTTTCCTAACTGCCTGTGTATATTGGTTCCTAACTTCCCTGAAAAGTTGGATATCATGGGGGCTATTCAATGCTAATGCAGAACGCCACACAATGTTTTTGTGCTGGTCAAGGGCAGTCAGGTCTGGAGAGAACCACGGGCCATATCTGTTCCTGTTTCAATTTTTTTTTAATGCGGCATGCTTATTTAAGATGGTGAGGAAGGCACTTTTAAAGAATAACCAGGAATCCTCTACTGACAGGATGAGGTCAATATCCTTCCAGGATACCCGGGCCAGGTCGATTAGAAAGGCCTGCTCGCTGAAGTGTTTTAGGGAGCGTTTGACAGTGATGAGGGGTGGTCGTTTGACCGCAGACCAATTACGGATGCAGGCAATGAGGCAGTGATCGCTGAGATCTTGGTTGAAAACAGCAGAGGTGTATTTGGAGGGCAAGTTGGTTAGGATGATATCTATGAGGGTGCCCGTGTTTACAGATTTGGGGTTGTACCTGGTGGGTTCATTGATAATTTGTGTGAGATTGAGGGCATCAAGTTTAGATTGTAGGATGGCTGGGGTGTTAAGCATGTCCCAGTTTAGGTCACCTAGCAGCACGAGCTCTGAAGATAGATGGGGGGCAATCAATTCACATATGGTGTCCAGGGCACAGCTGGGGGCAGAGGGTGGTCAATAGCAAACGGCAACGGTGAGAGACTTTGTTCTGGAAAGGTAGATTTTTAGAAGTAGAAGCTCAAATTGTTTGGGTACAGACCTGGATAGTAAGACAGAACTCTGCAGGCTATCTCTACAGTAGATTGCAACACCGCCCCCTTTGGCAGTTCTATCTTGTCAGAAAATGTTATAGTTTGGGATGTAAATTTCAGGGTTTTTGGTGGTCTTTCTAAGCCAGGATTCAGACATGGCTAGGACATCTGGGTTGGCAGAGTGTGCTAAAGCAGTGAATAAAACAAACTTAGGGAGGAGGCTTCTAATGTTAATATTCATGAAACAAAGGCTGCTACAGTTACAGAAGTCAACAAATGAGAGCACCTGGGGAATAGGAGTGGAGCTAGGCACTTCAGGTCCTGGATTAACCTCTACATCAACAGATGAGGAGTAGGATAAGGGTACGGCTAAAGGCTATCAGAACTGGTCGTCTAGTATTTTCGGAACAGAGAGTAAAAGGAGCAGGTTTCTGGGCGCAATAGAATAGATTCCCGTGTGGCTCAGTTGGTAGAGCATGGCGCTTGCAACGCCAGGGTTGTGGATTCGATTCCCACGGGGGGCCAGTACAAAAAAAAGTATGAATGTATGTACTTGTAAGTCGCTCTGGATAAGAGCGTCTGCTAAATGACTTAAATGTAAAATGTAAATGATTCAAGGCATAATGTACAGACAAATGTATGGTAGGATGTGAGTACATTTTAGGTAAACCTAGGCATTGAGTAACGATGAGAGAGAGATTGTCTCTAGAGACGTTTAAACCAGGTGATGTCACTACATATGTGGGAGGTGGAACTAAATGGTTGGTTAAGGCATCTTGAGCAGGGCTAGAGGCTCTACAGTGAAATAAGACAATAATCACTCACCAGGACAGTAATGGACAAGGCATATTGATATAACGGAGAGGCATGCGTAGCCGAGTGATCATAGGGGTCCAGTGAGTGGTTGGGCTGGCTGGAGACACGGCAATTCATAAAATCTAGCAGGCCGGGGCTAGCAAACTAGCAGAAGGGCCATAGAGGGACGTCGCAACGGAGGAAAGTCTGTTTTAGCCTCCTCGTGCGGTGACGTCGATAGACCAGTCGTGATGGATTAGTAGGGTTCTGAGTAGCAGAGGGGTCCATGTCCAATTGGCAAAATAGGTACAGTGGCCAGCTAGCAGGCTAGCAGATGGGCATTCAGGGGACGGAGGGGCCTGTTGGGAAAAAAACCTTGGGCAGATTACGTCGGTAGTCCAGTCGTGAAGGATAAGCAGGGCTTCGTTGAGTAAAAGGGGCCCAGGCCAATTGGCAAAATAGGTATACTGGCCCGAGAAATTGGCCGATGGGCCTATTAGCTAACAGTCCGATGTGCTCTCGACAGCTAGCGGGCCGCGGCTAGCAGGCTAGCAGATGGGCATTCAGGGAACGTCGCGACGTAGGAGCCAGTTGAGTACACCTTCGAGCAGATTATGTCGGCAGTCCAGTCGTGAAGGATCGGCGGGGTTCCGTGCCCCGTACCGGCAGTAGAAGGGGTCCGGGTATTGTAGCCCAGGAGTGGTAAATGGGCCTTTTCAGCTAGCCGGGTGATGGGCCTAGCATGGGCTAGCTCCAGGTTAATTGGTACTTGCTTCGGGACAGTGACATTAGCCAGGAGTAGTCACTCGGATTGCAGCTAGCTAGTTGCGATGATCCAGGTGAAAAGGTTTAGAGCTTGCAGTAGGAATCCGGGGATATGGAGAGAAAATAGGTCCGGTATGCTCTGGTTTGAATCGCGTTGTACAAACTGGCGAGAGATTTCCGAGCTAACGGTTAGCTGAGGACCGCTATCAGTGGATAGCTGACTACTAGCTAGTAGCTAGTGAGCTGGCTAGCTGCTGTTGGGGGATTCTGGTTCGGAGGTAAATAAAAATACTTTAGAATAAAACAGATCCACACCATATTGGGTGAGGCGGATTGCAGAAGAGTATTTTGAAGTTGAGGTTTAGAAAAATATTTAAAAAGACATGCGAAGAAAAAGATAGAAAAATAATTATACATGGGACACGACAAGACCAAGGACAAAGACGTCTGACTGCCACGCCATCTTGGATAGAAATACATAGAACGTATAGCCCCTCGTTGATTATCCCTTACAAATGTTATCTGTTTGTTTTTCCAGCATTGCCCAAGCCTCCCGGTATTCCCGTGGTGACGGAGCGCACGGCCACGAGCATCACGCTGACGTGGGACTCAGGCAACCCTGAGCCTGTCTCCTATTACATCATCCAGCACAAGTCCAAGTTCTCAGAGGACACATACAAGGAGATCGACGGCGTGGCCACCACTCGCTACAGTGTGGGCGGCCTCAGTCCTTACTCGGACTATGAGTTCCGGGTGCTGGCGGTGAACAACATCGGGCGTGGGCCGCCCAGCGAGGACATCGAGGCCAAGACGGCTGAGCAAGCGCCCAGCACGGCGCCCAGGCAGGTCAGGGGTCGTATGCTCAGCGCCACCACGGCTATTATCCACTGGGACGAACCAGAGGAGGCCAACGGGCAAATTATGGGCTACCGTGTCTACTACACCATGGACTCTGCCCAGCAAGTCAACACATGGGAGAAGCAGATAGTGCGTGGATCAAACTTCCTCACCATTCAGGGCCTCATCCCCAATAAGACCTACTACATTAAGGTCCTGGCCTACACGTCCGTGGGTGATGGACCTCTCTCTGCAGATCTCCAGATCATAGCCAAGACGGGAGGTAAGATTTGTGTGTGGCCTATGTGTGTTTTTGTGGACCAAAGCCTTTAAATTGACAAGTATGTTAACTGTATATGAGTTGGGCTATAAATTCTTGTAGAAGCTGAAGCTCCGCAATCTGTGAGTTATGAGTAAACAAACAAATCATCTAACTACAAAGGAGAGAATATCACCGGGCTAATTTGACAGCCAAGTGTCTTTCTGGGAAAGCACATCACTCACTCAGTCTTTTTAGTCAGATAAAAGTATCCTTGTTTTTGACCACAGCAGTAAACACATTTGAAATCTCTTTTTGGCACGCACTTGCTCTTGAGTGCCAAGCAATTTCCATTTGGCATTCTGAATGACAAAAATCATAGTTTATTAAACATTATAAACTAGGTGGTTCAAGGCCTGAATGCTGATAGTCTGCCAGCTGTATATCAGACCATATACGATGGGTATGACAAAACATGTATTTTTACTGCTCTAATTATGTTGGTAACCAGTTTATAATAGCAATAAGGCACCTCGGGGGTTTGTGGTATATTGCCAATATACCACGGCTAAGGGCATAATAACTTCCCTTAGCCGTGGTATATTGGTCGTATACCACACCCCCTTGGGCATTATTGCTTAATTATACAACAAGTGGTTTGGAATTCCCATTGTTAGAGCCTATCTTGCCTGTGATATACTACACAATATACACATGTCCAGTACATTCATAAAACGTGCCATTGTTTAAGTTGTTACCTAGCAACGCACTACTACTACTACTACTTTTACAGATCCACTGTCTCATCTGCCCAGACATTCAACTTGTAAACTTGATCACTATAAAAAGTATCTAGACATTATCTCCGACATTTGCAACATCGTTGTAATATTGAAATTCAGGCAGGCAGCTTTTCTCAGCCACTCGAAATCATGAATCCGCATCATTTTTATTGATATATACAAAGGAAAGTAAATAGAGAGACAGGTAAAACGAAATGAAATGCAGCTAGTTAGCTGTCTTTCCAGCTTCAGTATGAAGTGATTGTGTTAGCTGTGTGGTTGGCTAGTTGGCTAGTGGGGAATGAGCCTCCATAGCAAACATTTAATTTTTGTTTGTCATAGCAACCTGCAAAGTTCTGGAACTATCATCCAGCGCTTGGGTAGTTTTGCTTTACATGGCAGTCAATACGAATAGAACTAATGACCAGAGAATGCCTAAAATAGCACTTAGTTGAAAAACTCATGGTTTAGGAAATAATCTAGATTTTTTTAATGCTGGTAATCCATTTTATAAAAGCAATAATACACTCGAGTCCATGTGTTATGACATTTTTATCATGTTTGTGGTGGTCTATCCCACCCTGTTTCGCCCCGTGGCTATGATCACGTCCCAGCCATGATAAAAAAATCATAACACATGGCCTCGCCTGTATTTTTGCTTAAGTATAAAATCAGACTTGAGACCTTGAATACTTCTTGAGCATAATTTAGACTGCCAATCATATATATTTAAACTTGTTTTCCTTAAATTATTTTCTAATCCAATATAATGAAATTGTATCTGTTTAGGGAAATAACAGTAATTGCATAGTAATAACAGGTAGTTGCAATCACAGGTAATAGTAATAATGTATTAATAACAAGTCACTACTAATGTTATTAGTAGTAAAATATATCCACAGTAGTGCCAGCAGCAGCACTCGTCAAATACCTTTAGCAGTGGTATGGTGGTCGTTGCAATGAGTAGCATTGGTTTAGTGGGCCAAATGTGTATTTGTATTGCTTTTCCAGTCCCTTCTCAACCGACCGACTTCAAAGGGGAAGCCAAATCTGAAACAAGCATACTACTATCGTGGATAGCCCCAGCACAGACTGGACAAGACAATCAAATCATGGGATATGAACTTCTGTACAAGAAAGGGGATGACAAGGAGGAGGTAAATGGTTTCTCATATTCTAAAAACAGCAATACTGGCCCAAATATATCTTACGTCCAATGGTACACGTTTTCTTGAAGTTCTGAACTGATGACATACCATTTCTCAACAGAAACGCATCAGCTTTGAGCCTACCACCACGTACCTGCTGAAGGACTTGAAGCCCTTCACTACTTATATTTTCCAGCTAGCCGCGCGCAGTAAGCACGGTATCGGGGCCTACACCAATGAGATCTCCGCAGAAACCCCTCAAACACGTAGGTCCTCTTCCATATCTCAGCTCTGGCCAGACAGTTTACCACGATGTGGAAACTCCTTGGAGAGAAAATATATTCTTAAATTTTCAAACGCATCTACCTTTGCCAATTTAGAATTGCATCCGCTAATTCCAATTCCTTTTGCCCAAAAAAGGTCAATGACATGATAAAAAATAAATGTCATGGAAAGAGATGGATAACTCTTAATAAAAATAAATGTCATCGAAAGCGGTGGATGACCTTGAAAATGGACTAGTTCTGCAACGATTGGAGCTGAAACAGTGTGTTTTGTTGTCTACCTGACAATGCACCTTTTCACTTTGAAATGGCTGCATGGACAGAGTTCACCAGGGCTCTCCTGTGAAGTCAACAGACAAGGTCAAACTATATACAGAATCTACTCCTCTTCAACATCTTTGATGTGCAAAACATCCCAACCAAAAATAGAGCTTTGAATTATTCATAAAAAAATATATTTCCTATTTATCTGACTGTCTGTTGTTTTTGATTAACAGAAATGCATGTTATCCCGCTATTGGAAGCCTTGTCTCTTGGTTTTGCATGTAAGCCACGTCAGAGTATTTGCGTATTGAGACTGAGCTTTCTATGGAAATAAAATTCTGCCCATTTTATCTGGAGGTCAGACGGGCTTCCCTTTCTCAGTAGCATAATTGGTGATGCCAACCCCTTAACAATTTTTTTACAAACAATTGGATGGACTACAAATTCCATAGAAAGCTCAAAAGCAAGTAGTATCACTGAAGATAGAGAATTACTGTTTTTCCACACAATAAGACCTCAGGTTTATTGAAATGACAAAATTGATCAAGGCACCAAATTGAAAGCTAATTACAAACAAGTAGTGTATTGACTATTAGTAGATAGAACAAAACTATTAGTAAAATAGAACATTACATTTCAAAAACTGATTTGAAATATATTTTTTAATATATTTCAAATAAACCGGAGGTCTGTGCAAGACAAAAAGGCAGAGAACAGGTAGGTATTAAGTTCAAAAAGTCCTAACGCGATGGGAGGTACCAAGAAAATATATCTGCATGCCAATGTGTTGAGACTTTCAAAAGTCAGTCATATCACCTTGGGAAGTTCTCTTTTGTACGATCAGGCTTTTACCACAAACCAACAGGCTTCGGAAAGGTTGGTGACCAATACAACTTTTTACACCGTGCTAGAGTTTAAGCATCAACCTTTATGTTTTTGGATTTGTGGTAACTGCTTGGCAAATGTATGATATTTGGTTGGAATTTATTAGGATTTTATGTGATCAAGTCAACTTTCACTGAGCAGTCATTTGATAAGTTTATATGAAATTTGGGCTTAGTCTTGGTTATAAGCCGAAGATATGAATCCCTAGAGTGATAATAGTTTTTAGGAAAGAATGTCAGATTTTTCATTTACAAAGGTAGGTTACATATTGTGAAGGTGTCCTATTATCTCATGACAACCCCATCCATACATCCTCATTGTGTGTGTTTTTATTAATTGAGTTGACCTTGTTGGAAAAAGTGTTAGTCTTTTGTCTTTGCCTTTTGTCTCATCTTGATTGTGAAACCTCATTGCCTTTTGATACCACTTCTTTGCAAACATTGTTCCAGTGATTGTGCTTCGTCCTCATTTTGTCATATTTATTTTCCCTTTCCCTTTTCTTTATTGTTTGTTCGTTTCCACCACCATCATCCCAACCCAAAAAAACTTCAACCAACCTGTGGAACCCCTCCTCGAAACAAACAAAATCAAACAAAACCCCAACTAAAATGGTTGATCCAATCAAACAAAACCCTGCTCCTCTTCCTATCCACTCCTCCAATCAGAGCCCTCAGCTCCACCTCAGGATATCAAGTGCTCTAGCCCCAGCTCCACCAATATCCTGGTAAGTTGGCGGCCTCCTCCTACGGAGTTACAGAACGGGATCATAGTTAAGTATGCCGTCCAATACGCCGCCACTGAAGGGGAGGACACCACCACCCGAAAAATATCCGACATCCCTCCAGAAAGCGCCCAGTACCTCTTGGAAAACTTGGAAAAATGGACGGAATACCGTGTGACAGTGACTGCTCACACAGATGTGGGTGAAGGACCTGAAAGCTTACCACAACTCATCCGCACCGAGGAGGATGGTATGTTTTTCCTAAACCGCTGCCCCCGTTGCAAATCCAGTCTGCCCTCTAACCCCCTTCAGATACTGTCTAACAGCATCAACAGTCCCTCTGACCTAGCATCCCTCTCTTCTTCTTCCTCCTGCTTCTATCAAAGTTGGCAACTCTCATTATGAGCCCCCTTTTACTAACTTGGACCACTTCTGTGCAACTTTTTTTTTACTAAACAGACTGCCCTAACTTTTTTGTAAAGCTCATTTAACTTTTTGTCAGTATTTTTCTGCCTTGATCCCCTAATACTCAATTTCAACATATGGTATGGCATTTTCTCCTGCATCGAAGCACTTCAGGCCTTTGACTTCCAGTACCAAACTGTCTTTTTTTGTATGAGAAAAAAACTTGAGATTTTAACTGTTTTTTTAAATGAATTTGACTAAATGTGAAGTTATGGACAGTGGAAAGGGAAGGTTTATATTTTTAAATGGCCCAAAAAAAATAAAACATTTTTTTAAATATATATTTTATTTAACTTTTTCTTCACGCTTCATAGCCAAAATTCTTGCAGGGTGCTTCAAGCTTTTGAAGCATCCCCTTTGGCTCCTCTTTTCAATTTTAACAAACACATTTTTATTCCATGTTTTTAATCCACTACTCCCATTTTTGAATGTTTTCAGATTAGGTCAATTGTCAGACCTGTTTTTGGGGTTGTTTTTCTTTTCCCTTGCCATTGTTGAAATATTGATATCATACAGTGCTTGTTGCCGTATGCTCCCCTTTTGTAGATTTTTTCCCCCCAGCATTTTGCTCTTTGGAGTTGGCCAGAAATTCAAAGGGGAGAAGGGGTTCTCTATAATCTTGACATTCTTTCTTTTATCCCATGGTGTTCCTCCAGTTCCCAGCGGCCCGCCTCGTAAAGTCGAGGTGGAGACTGTCAACTCCACGTCAATAAAAGTCATCTGGCGCTCGCCGATGCCCATCAAGCAGCACGGGCAGATCCGAGGGTACCAGGTGCACTATGTCAGGATGGTTAATGGGGAGCCCATGGGACAGCCAGCCATCAAGGACATCTTGATTGACGATGCGCAGGTAAGCACCCTCATCCTCCGCCTTCCGCCCAAAACTCGCAGGTTCTCTCACCTTGAGAAGTTCTCTGACACAAGGACAGAGCATAAGAGTCACACCTGCCAGAGTGAAAATACAAGGATACACTACTAAGCCGTATAAAGTGTTGTTAAAAACACACGTTTTTACGATATGGTTTAATCCTGATGACACCAATTAGTTTTTCTCAGGATCTTTGAAACTGAGTCACCCATTGAGTAAATATATGATAGATACACAATTATACATCGGTGTGCATTTATAGGAATAGACCTACGCAGTATGGGAGTCACCACCTGTTACTCTCATTATCTAGTGGAGAAAATCACAGGAACTACAGTGCATTCGGAAAGTATTCAGACCCCTTGACTTTTTCCACATTTTGTTACGTTATTGCCTTATTTTAAAATGGTTTAAATAGTTTTTCCCCCCCACATCAACTGAACACAATATCCCATAATGACAAAGCCAAAACAGTTTTTTAGAAATTTTTGCGAATGTAATATAAAAAAAACAGATATCACATTTACAATGCCTTGCGAAAGTATTCACCCCTTGGCATTTTTCCTAATTTGTTGCCTTACAACCTGGAATTAAAATGATTTTTGGGGGGTTTGTATCATTTGATTTACACAACATGCTTACCACTTTGAAGATGCAAAATATTTTTAATTGTGAAACAAACGAAAAAACGTAACTTTTCACCCCCCCAAAGTCAATGCTTTGTAGTGCCACCTTTTGCAGCAATTACAGCTGCAAGTCTTTTGGGATATATCTCTATAAGCTTGGCACATCTAGCCACTGGGATTTTGCCCATTCCTCAAGGCAAAACTGCTCCAGCTACTTCAAGTTGGATGGGTTTCTGCTGGTGTACAGCAATCTTTAAGTCATACCACAGATTCTAATTTGGATTGTGGTCTGGGCTTTGACTAGGCCATTCCAAGACATGTAAATGTTTCCCCTTAATCCACTCGAGTGTTGCTTTAGCAGTATGCTTAGGGTCATTGTACTGCTAGAAGGTGAACCTCCAACCCAGTCTCAAATCTCTGGAAGACTGAAACAGGTTTCCATCAAGATTTTCCCTGTATTTAGCGCCATCCATCATTCCTTCAATTCTGACCAGTTTCCCAGTTCATGCCGATGAAAAACTTCCCCGCAGCATGATGCTGCCCCCACCATGCTTCACTGTGGGGATGGTGTTCTCAGGGTGATGAGAGGTGTTGGGTTTGTGCCAGACATAGCGTTTTCCTTGATGGCCAAAAAGCTCATTTTTAGTCTCATCTGACCAGAATCCCTTCTTCCATATGTTTGGGGAGTCTCCCACATGCCTTTTGGCGAACACCAAACGTGTTTGCTTATTTTTTTCTTTAAGCAATGGCTTTTTTCTGGCCACTCTTCTGTAAAGCCCAGCTCTGTGGAGTGTACGGCTTAAAGTGGATCTATGGACAGATACTCCAATCTCCGCTCCAAATTCCAAGCTTTGCAGCTCCTTCAGGGTTATCTTTGGTCTCCTTGTTGCCTCTCTGATCAATGCCCTCCTTGCCTGGTCCGTGAGTTTTGGTGGGCGGTCCTCTCTTGGCAGGTTTGTTGTGATGCTATATTCTTAAAAAAATTGAATAATGGATTTAATGGTGCTCCGTGGGATGTTCAAAGTTTCTGATATTTTTTTATAACCCAACCCTGATCTGTACTTCTCCACAAATTTGTCCCTGACCTGTTTAGAGAGCTCCTTGGTGTTCATGGTGCTGCTTGCTTGGTGGTGCCCCTTGCTTAGTGGTGTTGCAGACTCTGGGGCCTTTCAGAACACGTGTATATATACTCATGTGACAAATCATGTGACACTTAGATTACACACAGGTGGACTTTATTTAACTAATTATGTGACTTCTGAAGGTAATTGGTAGCACCAGATCGTATTTAGGGGCTTCATAGCAAAGGGGGTGAAAACATGTGCACAAACCACTTTTCCGTTTTTATTTATTTATTTTTTAAAACATTTTTTTTTTTTTTCACTTCACCAATTTTGATTATTTTGTGAATGTCCATTACATGATATCCATATAAAAATAAATTTAAATTACAGGTTGTCATGCAACAAAATAGGGAAAACACCAAGGGGGTAAATACTTGTGCAAGGCACTGTACATAAGTATTCATAGCATTTATTCAGTACTTTGTTGATGCACCTTTGGCAGCAATTACAGCCTTAAGTCTTCTTGGGTATGATGCTACAAACCTGTATTTGGGGAGTTTCTCCCATTCTTCTCGGCATATCCTCTCAAGCTCTGTCAGGTTGGATGGGGAGCGTTGCTGCACAGGTCTCTTCAGAGATGTTTGATCGGGTTCAAGTCCGGGCTCTGGCTGGGCAGCTCAAGGACATTCAGAGACTTGTCCCAGAGCCACTCCTGCGTTGTCTTGGCTGTGTGCTTAGGGTTGTTGTCCTGTTGTAAGGTGAACCTTCACCCCAGTCTGAGGTCCTGAGCGCTCTGGAGCAGGTTTTCATCAAGGATCTGTCTGTACTTAGCTCCATTCATCTTTGCCTCAATCCTGACTAGTCTCCCAGTCCCTGCCGCTGAAAAACATCCCCACAGCATGACGCTGCCACCACCGTGCTTCACCGTAGGGATGGTGCCAGGTTTTCTCCAGACGTGACACGTGGCATTCAGAGCTCTGTCAGAGTAACCATTCTCCCCCGATTGCTCAGTTTGGCCAGGCGGCCAGCTCTAGGAAGAGTCTTGGTGGATCCAAACTTCTTCCATTTAAGAATGATGGAGGCCACTGTGTTCTTGGGGACCTTCAATGCTGCAGACATGTTTTGGTACCCTTCCCTAGATCTTTGCCTCGATACAATCCTGTCTCGAGGCTCTACGGACAATTCCTTTGACTGTGGGACCTTATATAGACAGGTGTGTGCCTTTCCAAATCATGTCCAACCAATTCAATTTACCACAGGTGGACTCCAATCAAGTTGTAGAAACATCTCAAGGATGATCAATGGAAACAGGATATACCTGAGCTCAATTTCGGAGTCTCATAGCCAAGGGTCTGAATACTTACGTAAATTAATATTTATTTAGTTATTTTTCGTCAATAATGTCTAAAAACCTGTTTTCGCTTTGTCCTTATGGGGTATTGTGTGTAAAAGAATATATATAATAATTTAATCAATTTCCGAATAAATCTGTAACATAACAAAATGTGGAAAAGGGGAAGAGTTCTGAATAGTTTCCGAAAGCACTGTAGGGGCATTAATTGAAATGTGATGAATCATACATCCTTAAGTGCAATGGAACTGACATAATCAATAACTTATTGGTGTTCAGTGAATGACATCTCTTAGGGGTAAAATCATCCGTCAGTATATGTTTCTTGTCTGTGGCTTCTCCTCTACTGCTCTCTCTACTCTACTATCTCACTAGTGACCACTGACTCTGTACTTAGCCTATGTTTTGTATTTCCTCTTTCCTCTCTCTCACATCTTAATCAGTGGGAATATGATGATTCAACTGAACATGTGAGTAGATACAGAGACCTAATACAGAGTTAATCCCGTTCCCCCTTCGTTCCCCTGCATGCTCTGTGTCTCCTCTGTTCCTGACCTTCGCATGGTTTTGACTGTATTGAACCTCACATTACCTCCTAATTCTTCTGAATCCAGCTAAGACAAAAAGAGAAAAACATACTGCTTGTTTTCTGCTTGTAAATTGATATGGAATGGCTTGACTAACATAAATCCATGGCCAACATTACAAGGCTATTCATGAATGCTTAGCGGTGTTGAATATAATAAACAACATTTTCGAAAGGGGACCTAGTTTCAAAAAGATAATACTCTATGTTACCATTGGTACTGCACTACTTACACCCTTGCCTTTTCAATGCATGGAGTGACCTATGCTGACACGTTCACCAGTCCAGATTGTTAGCATGGAGCCAAAGATAATATGCATTGAGCAAAGGATGGTGGACTACATAGTGGCAGGACAGCTTTGTACCAACCATGTTCATTGCCAGTCATTCACTAATTATTGAGCTGATATCTGTGAGATAATATCCTCTAAATTAATTACAGCATAAATGCATGTACAAAAATATGACCTCCACCCTGCAAAAATGCCCAAATTGAGGCACAATCCCTAGCAAGAGTTCTAAAAAATCCCTATTATTCTAATCTACAGGAAATGGTCATCACGGAGCTGCAGGCTGAGACTATGTACTCAGTTGCCGTGGCAGCCTACACGACAAAGGGAGACGGAGCTCGCAGCAAGGCCAAGCTGATCACCACCACTGGCGCAGGTAAGGGAACTGTCATCACTGACAAATCTCCCCCTGCCCCTCTGCTAATGTACCCTGTGATCATCCCAAAATGCATTTGTGCTGTAGAGAGCTGTGAAAATTGCACCCAGTGAAAGGAAGCAAAAAAAAATGCTAATCGACCTTTCCCCCCATGGCTATTAAAGTGTGAATGCGGCTAATTGCCACCTCAATTATGACAACAATTGTAATTCCGCTCAGCCGCCGCTTTGACATTGGAATGCTCACAGGGGTTAAGGAACTAATGGAAAAATCAGGTGGGGAAATAGGGGAAGAAAAATACTTCCGAATTAATGGCAGCCCGACAGTCTGTTCTGCTCTCATTGGTTTCTTTTGAGAGAGAGGCATGACACAATCCAAATGGCAATTCAGAAATACTTTACTGTGTGTGTTTGACATATAATTGCGCTGTCGTCTAATCTTGTCTGTAAAGCCTTCCACCTGCCTCCACCGGCGTACAGATACAAATGGCTAGTGTGTGTGTGTGTGTGTGTGTGTGTGTGTGTGTGTGTGTGTGTGTGTGTGTGTGTGTGTGTGTGTGTGTGTGTGTGTGTGTGTGTGTGTGTGTGTGTGTGTGTGTGTGTGTGTGTGTGTGTGTGTGTGTGTGTGTTGGTGTGGGGTGGGGGGGATAGGAGCCTTCACTCAGTAAAGGCTTCACATGTATGCCATATTGGTTAGGTATCAAAGCAAACAGCATTAGCATTTATGCAAACAGGGTGTTAGCTATCTACTGCTCCCTTGGTTGGGTAAGACTACTCATGAAGTCATAACAGCATCAGGCAATGACAACCCTTCACGCTGAGTAGGAAAGGAGATCAGATTTTGCTGTCATGTATTATGGCTTGGGTTGTTTTGGGATGTCATCATCCTCTCATAATTGTCATAATGTCCGTTGGATATTCCTTTTAGAATGCTATGGCAGTTTGAATGGTTTCTTTGCATGGTATTTGTATTAAAAATTGTGTTTTGTCACTGCTCTTCTCTTAGTACCTGAAAAACCACGACTCATGGTCAGCCCCACCAATATGGGCACTGCCCTCCTCCAATGGCACCCCCCGGCTTTAATCCACGGCCCCCTGCAGGGCTACCGCCTCCGCTTCGGCCGCAAAGATGTCGACCCTCTGACCATCATTGAGTTCCCAGAGCGTGAGAACCACTACACCACCAAAGAGATCCACAAGGGGGCATCATACACCTTCCGCTTGTCCGCCCGTAACAAGGTGGGCTTCGGCGAGGAGACGGTCAAAGAAATCAGCACCCCTGAAGATATGCCTAGCGGCTTCCCACAAAGCATTGTAGCCGAGGGCGGCACTACCACCACCATTCAGGTGAGCTGGAATCCACTGTTACTGGCGGAGCGCAACGGCGTTATCGCGAAGTACGCCCTGCAGTACAAGGACATCAACAGCCCTCGGAGCCCCTCGGAACTCTTCATCACCGCCCCGGAGTCCACCGTCACCCTTGACAGCCTCAAGGCAGACACCACTTACGATATCAAAATGTGTGCCTTCACCAGCAAAGGCTCTGGCCCCTATAGCCCCAGTGTCCAGTTCAGGACACAGCCCTTGGATCAAGGTAGGACCCCACCCCAATTCAACCTCCCGCCCACCAATCCAACTTCACCCCACAGCCAACACCAACAGCAACCACCTCGTCAAGCCATAGTGGCAGAAGGACAAACAGATTCATCCGATCTCAGGATTGTTTTAAAATCATCTGTATGTATACATAGCCCTCCCACCCCATAAGAAAGAAAGATATCATGAACAGGTGGAGTAAGTATATGTGTCCTATGTCTTGTCATTCAAGCCAAAGGTGAGCCATTAGGTTAAAGAGCTGCTGTTAATTAAAAGGTAAGATAAAAGTAAGCTAAGGTAAGATGGGAGTATTGTAGCCCTGCTAAGACCACTCTAGTGCTGGTTTCAGACTGGTTGTAACGGGAAACCTGTTCAGGTAAGAGGTTTGTTGCTCCGGAATCCATTAGAGAGGGTTGTTTGTTTCGTGTCTAAATCATCTGCTCCCCCTTTCTTTCAGCAGTGTTTGCAAAAAATTTTCATGTGAAAGCTGCCATGAAGACAGCTGTGCTCCTCACCTGGGAGATCCCAGACAACTATAATGCAGCTCAGCCCTTCACAGTAAGAGCTTTTCGTATTTTAGTCAACAATGTTTGAGGACAGCAATCCAGAAAATATTACTTGTTTCTGATTGGCTTAAAGGGCATTAAAGGGCATTAGAGTGTGCATTATTTCCTGTAAGCAAAAGTTGAATTAAAAACATTATTGGCATTGTTGAATTTATTTTCATAGCAAGCTAGGACTGATTGGTTTGGTTATCTAAACTAGCAAGTCTGTTTGTTTGGTTAGCAAGGCAACTACTGTAGCTTCACTACATGACCAAAAGTATGGGGATACCTGCTCGTCGAACATCTCATTCAAAAATCATGGCCTGGCTCGCAGTCGGTGTTCCACATCTTCCAAAGGTGTTCGATGGTGTTGAAAAACAGCCCCAGACCATTATTCCTCCTCCACCAAACTTTACAGATGGCACTATGCATTGGGGCTGTTGGCACTGTGCAGTTCTTGTGCTAACTTTGCTTCCAGAGGCGGTTTGGAACTCGGTAGTGAGTGTTGCAACCGAGGACAGACGATTTTTGAGCTCTACGTGCTTCAGCACTCGGCCCATTCTGTGAGCTTGTGTGGCCTACCACTTCATGGTTGAGCCATTGTTGTTCCTAAACATTTCCACTTCAAAATAACAGCACTTACAGTTGACCAGGGCAGCTTTAGCAGGGCAGAAACTTGATGAACTGACTTGTTGGAAAGGTGGCATTCTATGACGGTGCCACGTTGAAAGTCACTGGGCTCTTCAGTAAGGTCATTCTACTGCCAAAGATAGCATAGCTGTGTGCTCGATTTTATATACCTGTCAGCAACGGGTGTGGCTGAAATAGCCAAATCCACAAATTTTAAGGGGTGTCCACATACTTTTGTATATATAGTGTATCTAGTAAACTTGCTAGCTACTTCAGTGGATTTTGAACCGATTTCTACCTGCAAATTAACGCATGTCTAGCGACAAATGTGTTCAATTATAGCCATGGTATAAAAGGGACAATCAACTCAGGGCTGTATGTGTTCTCTGGAAAATATTCCAACTCCGTGGAAGGTTAGTTCAACTCCGCTAGCAGGTCGTGGAACACACCTTCCACGTCATTCATTATTTTACATAGAATGTATAGCCCTTCGTTGATTATCACTTACATATAAATATCTTAACCAGCTACCGTATTGAGCAGAAGTTCAGACATGTCCCTGACTAAACAGACCTCAAGTGTCGAATTAGTGCATATCCTCAACATTCACACACCCTTTCCTTCCATCGCACATCCAGATCCTTTATGATGACGGCCAGAGCGTGGAGGTGGACGGCAAGCTCACTCAGAAGCTGATCACGGGTCTACAGCCCGAGACACAGTACTCCTTCCTGCTAACCAACCGGGGCAACAGCGCTGGGGGTCTCCAGCACCGCGTCTCCACCATGACCGCCCCTGACATCCTGCGCACCAAGCCCTACCTGATTGGCAAGACCAACTTGGACGGCAAAGTCACTGTAGAACTACCCTCAGTCCAGACTTCAGAGAAAGTCAGGTGAGTGGCGGGGATTAAAACTAATGCTAACGCTAATCGCTAATTGCAGACTTGTACTTACAGAGCTGGCTATTTAGCCTAATTTGATTGCACTTAATTAATGTGTCTCGGTGGCTGACCTAATCTGTTTATTTACCTTCAGCTCATCTTTTGGTTCAATTATATCAGCATGATACCATTAAAGCTTATTTCTCCTTATTACTCAATGTCACTCACATTGCTGTTACGTTATCTGTATAGTTGCACCTAATAACTGGAAGGGACAAGATTTTTCACAGATTTCTCACCACTTTGTTTGTTTGACAGGGTTTGAAAGGTCAGAATATCAGCACTGAACTTCATTGCTTTCTTTAGAATTGTACTCTGTATTTTACATTCATTGCATTGTATCAAGCCTGTTCCTCTTGTTCTCTCTTCCTCAACACAGAGAGGATGACACCATGAATTCTCCCATCCAATTTATCCCACTCCCCAGTATTAAGTCTTGTAATGTCTCTCCCTGACTTTACAAATAAGCTCTGGGTTGTCAAAAGGCCAACATGCAGATCCAATTGTAGACTGGCATTTCAAACCCATTTCGGGTTTTGATCTTGCTGGATGCGCTCGGGCCCACTCTCCCCCATGCCAGAGCTTAAGCTAATTAGCTTCCCATTAGCCTGCCACACTGCCTTCCTGGCTAAAGCTAGCTAGCACTGTGCCCAGCCAGGAGAAGCCCTCAAAAAAAGTCTGGCAGAGGCTATTATCTCCCTTGCCGCCCGATGGAGGGATGAAAATCCCTCTAATTCCAGCTCCTCTTCTCTCCCTTGCGAAGGGCTGCTAATTAGCCCACGGAGTCTTCAGCGAGGTGTGACAGTGTGCCCGATTTTTCTGATCATGCTTCAATTAAAAGACAAACATGGAAGAAAACCAACTCTTAATGGAATGATAACGGTCTAGCGTAACTCTCTAATGTCGCAATCATTTGTTGCTTTTGTCTGTTGTCCTCAACACCTCCTACCCTATTACACCTACAGGATTAGTAGGATGCTCCTCAACAAAAAGACTTGTTATGGTCCCCATGGAGACTAAACATTGTTGTGTCTGAAGCGGAATGCTGTGATCTTGGTTTGTTTTGTCTAGACTCAGCATGTGACCATGTAAAAATGGTGCATTGTAAACGTATTGTCGAGTGAACTGACAATGACCTTGAAAAGCTTGTGTTGTTTTCTTTCTTTCCCCTCTCATTTTCTAGGGGATACTACATAGTGGTGGTGCCTCTGAAGAAACAGCGCACAGGAAAGTTCCACAAACCCTGGGACAGTCCAGATGAGATGAACCTAGAAGAGGTAGGTACCACAAAATAGTCCAAGAAATTAATACAGATTCCAAAAGGTCCTTATTAGACATTACCATTCGATTCCTGTTGTGGATTCACAATATTATTATATATTTTTTTAACTAGGCAAGTCAGTTAAGAACAAATTCTTATTCACAATGACGACTCAATACTGAGTGAATTACAATGGAATTAACTTCAACCCAAATCCAGTAGAGACTGCCTAGGTCTCATCGCTCTCTCAAGTCTTACTAAAAAGAAAGGTGGTAGGAAGAACTCGGTTCTTAACTCTGCAGATAGGAGAGGATGGGGGTGGGGAAACCTGGGGACAGGGCTCGTTGATTGATGCAAATAGCTCCAGAGAGCATTATTCATATGGAAATGAGGTAGAACATGGAGTAGTTATCAAGTGCACTGCAACTCAACCCCCCCCCCCCCCCCCTTCCCACCTCCTCTCTCCCTCTCAACTGAAATTACCTTGAAGAGCTGCATCAGGCCTCTGTGTCTGTCCTTATTCAAGGGAGAGGTATCACATTGGTTATGCACAAAAGTACTTGACAACATTTATATTTAGCCGGTCTAGGTATTTGAGAAGCTTTCATGCACTGTGTATGCTCAGGTACATTAGTGGAGAAAGCTTACGTAAGGATTTTGCCGTCAAACCGTAAAGTGTGCATGCTCTCTGTGATGCGTCAAACGCATATAGATCGTCTCTCAGCTATGTTAATGGCCTTCACCTGCCTAACACATGTGAAACATTCCTAGCACTCATAAGATACTATGGATGGCATTCAATGAATTGCAGTAAGTGGGTCTCCAGATAGCGCTTCCAGAAGTGTCTTTGGACAGCTCAGCGTTCAACACCATAGTGGCCTCAAAGCTCATCAATAAGCTAAGGACCCTGGGACTAAACACTTCCCTCTGCAACTGGATCCTGGACTTCCTGACGAGCCGCCCCCAGGTGGTAAGGGTAGGTAACAACACATTCGCCACGCTGATCCTCAACACAGGGGCCCCTCAGGGGTGCGTGCTCAGTCCCCTCCTGTACTCCCTGTTCACTCATGACTGCACAGCCAGGCACGACTCCATCCCCATCATTAAGTTTCCGATGACACAACAGTGGTAGGCCTGATCACTGATAATGACGAGACAGCCTATAGGGAGGAGGACAGAGACCTGGCCATGTGGTGCCAGGACAACAACCTCTCTCTCAACGTGATCAAGACAAAGGAGATGATTGTGGACTACAGGAAAAAGAGGACCGAGCACGCCCCCATTCTCATCGACGGGGCTGCAGTGAAGCAGGTTGAGCTCTTCAAGTTCCTTGGTGTCACCAACAAACTAACATGGTCCAAGCACACCAAGACAGTCATGAAGAGGGCACAGCAAAACCTTTTCTCCCTCAGGAGACTGAAAAGATTTGGCATGGGTCCTCAGATCCTCAAAAGGTTCTGCAGCTGCACCATCGAGAGCATCCTGACTGGTTGCATCACTGCCTGGTATGGCAACTGCTCGGCCTCCGACCGCAAGGCACTACAGAGGGTAGTGCGAACGGCCCAGTACATCACTGGGGCCAAGCTTCCTGCCATCCAGGACCTCTATACCAGGCGGTGTCTGAGGAAGGCCCTAAAAATTGTCAAAGACTCCAGCCACCCTAGTCATAGACTGTTCTCTCTGCTACCACACGGCAAGCGGTACTGCAGCGCTAAGTCTAGGTCCAAGAGACTTCTAAACAGCTTCTACCCCCAAGCCATAAGACTCCTGAACATCTAATCAAATGGCTACCAGACTATTTGCCTTGCCCCCCCCCCCCCTCTTTTACACCGCTGCTACTCTCTGTTGTTACCATCTATGCAAAGTCACTTTAATAACTCTACCTACATGTACATATTACCTCAACTAACCGATGCCCCCGTCACATTGACTCTGTACTGGTACGCCCCTGTATATAGTCTCGCTATTGTTATTTTACTGCTGCTCTTTAATTACTTGTTACTTTTATTTCTTATTCTTATCCATATTTTTTTTAACTGCATTGTTGGTTAGGGGCTCGTAAGTAAGCATTTCACTGTAAGTTCTACACCTGTTGTATTCGGCGGAGGAAATATGTACATGTAGGTAGAGTTATTAAAATGACTATGCATAGATGATAACAAAAGAGAGTACCAGCAGTGTAAAAGAGGAGGGGCAATGCAAATAGTCTGGGTAGCCATGCTGTTGTCTCGCTGAGTCTCATCTGCCGATTTTGGCTGATGTGTCATGCCTTGAACGATTACCCAAAAGTCGCACCCTCCCGTCAGAATTTATTTGTTTGTCAATATCGGGCTCTCACCTTTTCACAACTTTTCCCAAGGGCGGTTGGATTTAGCACTGTTGACATGGGAGATGATTGAAGACATTATCGGACAGTGCCACCGGCCCATGTGCCAAAGCCAGTGCAGACACTTGACAGGCGCACACACACTCCAGAGAGAGAGAGAGATATGGAGTTAGAGTTCTGACCGAGTAGCTGGCTTGGCTCACGTTGATACGATGTGTTCATTTCGGAAAGTCAAGCAGACATGAAACCCTTACATACATTCCCTTAATCAGTTATTTATGTCAGTTTTCATTGGGCATGAATCAGCGTTATCTTGTAGCCTATAGCAAAAACACTTGAGCGTAGAACTGCATACCATTACACTTTCCCATAAGAGCAAGCCAAGTTCTGCATTTTTTGTGCGGAAGCAATCACACTGCCATTGTAAAAGTGTGACCTAATTCACATTCTGTCCAGGTTGCCTGGTGTTGCTAGTTGGTAAATAATGACAGGTCGTCCTATTAGTGCAGTGCAACAATGCAATTTGAGACGTGGGGGAGACGGAGGGTGGAGAGGGGGTTAGACTGGTTCGAATATGCTGAAGCAGCATTTTTCTGTTATGATACAATGCAGTCGCCTTGGGGACTCACCCCTGTATTTTGATTTGGATGTTGCGTAAGGCTCCTGGCCACTTACATAATGGGAGTGGTGGTGTGCGTGTGTGTGTGTGTGTGTGTAATTACCCATGCTAAGGAACAGAACACCATTGCATTGCTGTTTAAGTGATACCTTGAGGCCAGGGGTAGGCAACCCTGTTCCTGGAGTGCTGCAGGTACTGCAGGATTTTGTTCCAACTAGGCACCTCACCAGACCAACTGAGCTAATTAATCGGTTAAGTGATTGCCTAAATTCAACACACCTGGTCTTGCAGGTCGGTTAAAAACTTCTTACGGCTGCAATCCCGTTAACGGGATCGATATGACAACAGCCAGTGAAAGTGCAGGGGGCCAAATTCAAACAACAGAAATCTCATAATTAAAATTCCTCAAGCATACAAGTATTTCACACCATTTTAAAGATACATTTCTTGTTAATCCCACCACAGTGTCTGATTTCAAAAAGGCTTTACAGCAAAAGCACCACAAACGATTATGATAGGTCACCGCAAAATCAGAGAAAAACACAGCCATTTTTCCAGCCAAAGACAGGAGTCACAAAAAGCAGAAATAGAGATAAAATTTATCACTAACCTTTGATGATCTTCATCAAATGACACTCATAGGACTTCATGTTACACAATACATATATGTTTTGTTAGATAAAGTTCATATTTATATCCAAAAACCTCAGTTTACATTGGCGCCATGTTCAGAAATGCCTCCAAAATATCCGGAGTTATTGCAGAGCCACATCAAATAACAGAAATACTCATCATAAACTTTGATGAAAGATTCTTGTTTTACATAGAATTAAAGATACGCTTGTTCTTAATGCAACCGCTGTGTCAGATTTCAAAAAAGCTTTACGGCAAAAGCACAATATTCAATCATCTGAGAACAGCGTTCAGCCACAAAAGGAAGCCATACAGTTACCCCCCAAATTGTGGACTCAACAAAAGTTATAAATAGCATTATAAATCTTCACTTACCTTTGCTGATCTTCATCGGAAGGCACTCCCAGGACTCCCACTTCCACAAGAAATGTTAGTTTTGTTCGGTAATGTCCATCATTTATGTCCAAATAGCTATTTTTGTTAGCATGTTTGGTAAACAAATCCAAAGTCAGGAAGCGCGTTCACTAAAAGCAGACGAAATGTCAAAAAGTTCCGGAACAGTAGGTAGAACCATGTCAAACGATGTATTGAATCAATCTTTAGGATGTTTTTAACATAAATCTTCAATAAAGTTCCAACCGGAGAATTCCATTGTCTTCAGAAGTGCGATGGAACAGAGCTCCCTCATGTGCACGCGCATGGTCAGAGCATGGTCAGGTCATGATAGACCTGACTCATTCCACTCTCCGTCGGCCCCACTTCACAGTAGAAGCATCAGACAAGGTTCTACAGACTGTTGACATCTAGTGGAAGCCGTAGGAAGTGCAAACTGACCCATATCCCACTGTGTATTCGATAGGCGATGAGTTGAAAACCTACAAACCTCAGATTTCCCACTTCCTGGTTGGATTTTTTTCTCAGGTTTTTGCCTCCCAAATGAGTTCTGTTATACTCACAGACATCATTCAAACAGTTTTAGAAACTTCAGACTGTTTTCTATCCAATGCGAATAATAATATGCATATATTAGCAACTGGGACTGAGGAGCAAGCAGTTTACTCTGGGAACCTCTGGGCACCTTTTCATCCAAGCTACTCAATACTGCCCCTGCAGCCATAAGAAGTTAAATCAAAACATAGTACAGTTGGTCCTCTTAGCACTTTCAATGAGGAACCCCACCTATATTAACCCTTGTTGTTTAGCATTCCACAGGGTATTCGCTAATATACAATTCAAATAAGTGCATTCCAGTGACTATAAGCCATCATGCAATTGTGATGGTTCTGGTATCTGAGGAATATATCAACGTAATATATCCTTACCTATCCACAAGTACTGCAAAATTAGTCAGTTTACAACATATTTGCCTCTCTTTTCTTCAAAGGTTATGCAATACTTTAGCCCTCGTCCTCTTTTTATCGCCAATGGAACCAAAAATAAAAATGTGCTGTGACACCAGGGCCAAGGATTTCACCCTGAGCCAGTCGGGAACACAATACACACACCTGCATGCACATACACACACGTGTACACTCACAAACACACACACACACACACAGAAACGGCAGAGCCACTGAAACATCAAAACATTTTCTCCTTTCTTAAATAAATCTGATTTTTGATTACTTAAAATCCTTTTGAAATGTTTGACAGTACTAATGATTATTCTAGAATCTCATTTAGGTAAATCCACACATGTCGAAAATCCTTGCCGTGTAAGACAAATGAAATTCAAATGGTAATATTTCCTCTTCCGTTGCAATCAGTAGTTTGAGCTTTTGTAATCAGGAGGGATGTAACACAGATTTGATCTGTGTGTGTGTGTTTGTGTCCACGTTTGTCCGACAGTAAAACAACTGTCTTTGTTCCTTTTTATCGACTGTCTGCATCATTTCTACTCTTCACTTTTAGCTGCTGAAAGAGATTAACCGAACAAGCCGAGGCCTTCGCTTCCGGAGGCAAGCTGAGCCCAAAGCCTACATCGCTGCCTACTTCAAAGACCTTCCCACCGACTTCACTCTGGGAGACACCAAGATCTATGGTGACTTTGAAAACAAGCAGCTCGCCAACGGCCAAGAGTACATCTTCTTTGTGCTTGCTGTCCTCGATATCTCTGAAAATGTAAGTATATGCCTTTTTATTCTTTTTTTCTTAGAAACCTCTTCTCTCTCTCTCTCTCTCCCTCTTCCTTTGTTTCTCTTCTCTTAAGACACCCCACTCCATAAAGGAATTAGTTCAAACAGGCACTACAGTCGGCCCTCTGGCGATTTCCTTTGCCAGGGATCTTTCGCCTTCATGCTTAAAGTTGCATGTTAAACGTCAAAGACCCAAATCCACTGTGTCTTGGCAGGGGGCACATCCCTTGGATGGATGCGTTACGTCGAGTCCTTTTGAGCTCCGGTCTCTGAAAAAGGGCCACGGCAAAGAACGGAGTCTGCTACTGCAGAGGGGAAATTCCACAGAGGCTCCTGCCAATCGCAGGAATATCTCTATAACGGGACTCCTCTTTAATTGCGCGCCTACGAGCGAATGCCTTTATCTTCTCCACTGCAGCCAGTGTGTGTGTGTGTGTGTGTGTGTGTGTGTGTGTGTGTGTGTGTGTGTGTGTGTGTGTGTGTGTGTGTGTGTGTGTGTGTGTGTGTGTGTGTGTGTGTGTGTGTCAAAGGAGAAAGGGGCATGATTAGTTGACTAAACGTGTAAGAATGATGGATTTGATGAGCTGGGAGGTTTTACGGCAGTCTGTCTTGGACTCCGCCAGTCCTGACAACAGGTAAAGGAGGATGATAATGGCAGGCGGGTGGGCTGACAAAATGGGAGGGAATCTCCAATTTATCCACCACAGCACTGATTGGCTTTTTCTTTGCCCCAAAGCCACAGTCTTTATTTCGTTCCCCTCAGAATGACGTGACGGAACTCATTCAGGGCAGAAATGAGAGATATTAAAGACACAGTATTACCGCATACCCATATTGTTTGGAGAGGTGAATTCGTAAATTAGCATTGACACAATAACTTTGAATCGGCTAATGGTGGCCTAGACGTCCCATACAGGTTGTCCCAATGTCTTTGTGAAAGTCAGACTGACCGAATCTACGTGTTCTAAGATGAAAGTTGGAAACTTTTGAACTTGGAAACTTTCAGTGGCCTCACAGAAGGGCTGAGTTCTATTGATCGGAGTTCCTCTGTGAGGATAGAGATGTGAGAGAGTGCAGGTTGTTTTTCTAGACACTGTAGAGGAGGAGATCATTTTATGTTGAGGAATGATAAGGAACCTAGTCTGAACTGGGATCACAAAATGTGTTTTCAAAGTCACGGTAGGCAGAGGAATATTGGCATTGGAGTCAACCAAAAGCATTTCCTATCCTATTCTGCACAACTTGGGTAACTGCATTGTGGTGCTCAAATAATTTCCCAAGTTCGTCCTCTACTCTACTCTGCTGTATTCTACTTACATGTAGTTACTAGCCTATTAAATGTTTGTTTTTTAAATAAATGATCCCACTAGTAGTTACACATGTGGTTTAATGCCTCTCTCACGTAATCTGTAGTCTGAGAGCCTTAACAAAATTACAGGGTGATGACTAATACCACTCCCCTTCCTCTCCTTCCCAGACCATGTATGCCACAAGCCCCTACTCTGACCCTCTTGTGTCAGCTGACCTCGACCCCCAGCCAATCATTGACGAGGAGGAGGGACTTATCTGGGTGGTGGGCCCAGTGCTCGCTGTTGTCTTCATCATCTGCATCGTCATCGCCATCCTCCTGTACAAGAGGTAAGGACTGGAGAAAGAGAAACACACACACACAAGAAGGTGAGAGAGGTAGAGACACATTAAGTACATTCAAATACACTGTCACACACAGTCTACCTTTCAGAAAAGATACACGCTCAATCACACGCACAGGCGCACACACACACATATACCATGCACTTTCAATCACACACACACACATTTACATGTACACAAGCACTCTCAATCAAACACAAACAGTGGCTTGCGAAAGTATTCACCCCCTTGGCATTTTTCCTATTTTGTTGCCTTACAATCTGGTATTTAAATGGATTTTTGGGAGGTTTGTATCATTTGATTTACACAACATGCCTAGCACATATTTTTTATTGTGAAACAAACAAGAAATAAGACCAAAAAAAAACAGAAAACTTCAGAGTGCGTAACTATTCACCCCCCCAAAGTCAATACTTTGTAGAGCAACTTTTTGCAGCAATACAGCTACCAGTCTCTTGTTGTATGTCTCTATAAGCTTGGCACATCTAGCCACTGGGATTTTGCCCATTCTTCAAGGCAAAACTGCTCCAGCTCCTTCAAGTTGGATGGGTTCCTGCTGGTGTACAGCAATCTTTAAGTCATACCACAGATTCTCAATTGGATTGAGGTCTGGGCTTTGACTAGGCCATTCCAAGACATGTAAATGTTTCTCCTTTAACCACTTGAGTGTTGCCTTAGCAGTATGCTTAGGGTCATTGTCCTGCTGGAAGGTGAACCTCCGTCCCAGTCTCAACTCTCTGGAAGACTGAAACAGGTTTCCCTCAAGATTTTCCCTGTATTTAGCGCCATCCATCATTCCTTCAATTTTGACCAGTTTCCCAGTCCCTGCCGATGGAAAAACATCCCCACAGCATGATGCTCCCACCATGTTGTTCTCGGTGATGAGAGGTGTTGGGTTTGCGCCAGACATAGCGTTTTCCTTGATGGCCAAAAAGCTCAATTTTAGTCTCTCACATGCCTTTAGGCAAACACCAAACGTGTTTGCTCATTTTTTTCTTTAAGCAATGGCTTCTTTTCTGGCCACTCTTCCGTAAAACCCAGCTCTGTGGCGTGTACGGCTTAAAGTGGGTCTATGGACAGATACTCCAATCTCCGCTGTGGAGCTTTGCAGCTCCTTCAGGGTTATCTTTGGTCTCTTTGTTGCCTCTGATTAATGCCCTCCTTGCCTGGTCCATGGGTTTTGGTGGGTGGCCCTCTTTGGGTGAGCTCCTTGGTCTTCATGGTGCCGCTTGCTTGGTGGTGCGCCTTGCTTAGTGGTGTTGCAGACTCTGGGGCCTTTCAGAACAGGTGTATATATACTGAGATCATGTGACAGATCATGTGACACTTAAATAAAGTCCACCTGTGTGCA
Source organism: Salvelinus fontinalis (assembly GCF_029448725.1). Taxonomy (NCBI): domain Eukaryota; kingdom Metazoa; phylum Chordata; class Actinopteri; order Salmoniformes; family Salmonidae; genus Salvelinus; species Salvelinus fontinalis. The sequence goes on from NC_074675.1 coordinate 41,870,280, forward strand.
ATTTAACTAATTATGTGACTTAAATAAGATCTGGTGCAACCAATTAAGGGCTTCATAGCAAAGGGGTTGAATACATATGCATGCACCACTTTTCCGTTAAAAACAATATGTATTGAATTTTTTTAAACAATTTGCATATTACATTAAATCCTCATAAAAATCCAATTAAATTACAGGTTGTAATGTAACAAAATACAAAAAATGCCAAGGGGGATGAATACTTTTGCAAGGCACTGTACACACACACACACACAGAGAAAAGATCTGAGCATCTCTTGTTTTGGAACCACGGCAGAAGCTGGCCGTTTGCTGTCACCGCTCATCAGTTAGGCGTAGGAGGGGAGTGCTCAGAGTCTCTGCTACGTGTCAGTGCATGCGAATGCTGCTTTAGAACAGGCCCTAAGGCCACCTCTGAACCCCCCCCCCCCCACACACACACATACACACACAAGAGAACCACGCTCCTGGCTTGCTTGGTTGACCCCTTGTTGCCCTGGTGCTTCACAAGGACACATCTCTCTCTATCCTAGCTTCTCCGTTGTCTATTTTCAACCTTGAGTTGCTGCTTTGGGCCACGTGGAGCAGTCTCCATAGCATCCACATTGAATGACACTGTAGAGCATATTAACACATTACTGAGAGAATCAGTCTTGAGAGAAGACTTTGGTGAATCTGGGCTTATAGTCAGTCTATCAATAGGTATGTTGTCCACCCAACACCACACAAGAACATGCAAAGTATCCCTGAATGCATAGATATTCATTAAATATACCAACATCAATCCAACGTTAAAAATACCAATACCAATCCAACATCATTGAGTCTTATGGCTATTTACCTTAAATTGTTAGGCGTGTGTGACTGTTTGGTTGTCCCAGGGCTTCCATGTTGGACAGGCAATGTCAGAGGCACCCGAGAAGAGTATTGAACTAACTTTCGGGCATGGAATTAACATAGAGGGCAGGGGGAGGCTTCTCTGTTTTCTGTTTGTGCCCAGGCAGATTTACACAACAATGACCAAGTCAATGTCACCAGCGTGTCGGGACTTTCCGGTCCATAACCAGGAGATATATCACTTGTCAAGATCAATGTGATAGAATTGGCGCCCTGTGTGAAGAGAAAATGACAACATTACTGTGTGTGTTGAGGCAAGGGAAAGGACAAGATCATAGCAACACAGCATCGCTGATGAACTGTATAAATCAGTCACAGGAAGATGCACACCTACATCCACACTTGGATACAGATCATAAAATGTTTTATGTTAATCTGAGCTGAAGGTCATGGTTCCCTGTGTTCCAGACCCCAAAACAGATCACAACGAAGATAAGTGGCTTTTTTTTTACGACGGGTAAGGGGAAAGGCCATATAAACTCAAATGATATTATCTAGGTTTTTCTATGGAGTTTCTTCAATGCTTCATGCAGGCACATTATTTGTGCCCCCCCCCCCCCCAAAAAAAAAGAGATATATCTTTGGATTGCACCTGTGATGAAATTATAGTATTTGAAACAACAAATAACCAAAGGGGAATAATTGAGCGTGGTGTCAGTAGCGAAGCAATGCTAATCTTGCACGCCAATCAACATTGAGATACGAGTGATACGATGTATTTCCACTTGTTCAACAGGAAATGGTACATTACAGTATAAAATATGAATGCTATACTTCAACTTCAGCCTATGGGGCGTGATACTGGTTGTCAAGATTATTCAGTCGTCATAGCGACGGGTCATGTTGTCGTGCCAGCTAACGTCCTGTCATGCTTTCTTTTCCCTGCTTACGAATGGAGCAGCAAACCAGACAGGTAAGAGCGAAAGGATGTGATATGCTGACAATACCACAACAACCCCCACCTCAACCCTTTAGTATCCCTTTGACGACATTTCCTATATTCTATCTTGTTGGACAGAGTTCAATCATTGCAGGAAGCGTTTTTCCGCTGCTGTGCAAATCCAACGCTCTTTCAAAAGTCAGCTGTTTGCCTTGATTGAATTCAGACCCAAGTGCCAAATGCTTGTATTTGAATTGACACCGTATATTTGATCAGCCAGGACAGTTCATATTAAAGATTTGAAGTGATATTTCATTGCTTTCGTTACTCTCGCCCTACATTACATTAAAACATCAATATATTTGATATTATTCCCATTTGACGAGAACCTACCTCGTCATTAGAGTTGACACATTGTAATGTCCTCATCTTGATATTCACTGAATACTGAGCCATCTCACCAACACGTCTGATTGTCCTGTCTGTCTCAATACGACGGGGTCATTTCCTGATGAACACAACCGCTGGAAATCCCTGTTTCTTAGATTCCAACACCATTTGTCCCCAAGAGACAACTTACTTTTCTGCCTAGAACAGACCTGCATGCAATACAATGCCTTGACTGCTCCCCCTTCACTTTCTCCTTAATTCTAAAAATGCTAGTTGGCATGAACATTGAATGCCAATAATATATCAAAATAAGATATATTTCTTCAACAGTATGACGTCACAGCCAAATGTACTCACTGGCCAGGAAAGCACTTTAACAGCATTTTTCCATCTTTCCCCGCACAACTACTCCCCAATCATTGCATTGCATTTTACATTTGCTAGATGGCTATTACATTACATTCGCTAGATGGCTATTACATTGTAGGTTCTAGTTAAGGTAGATTTACCACACTCTCACAATGTTAGACATAGCATGGATACATCTGAACACAGTCTATCATTTTCAGCCTTTTTTTGTTGTTGCCCGTATTCTCCACCAAATGTAGCAAATCATATGGAGGCTTGAGTCATTCTGTATGGTCCCGTCTGCATGTGTTAAAACGCATGCAACGATGACCTCAGAGGGCGGTATCGACCTCGCTCGACCCATTTCGTCTTTTGTTGTTGTTCCTGACCATTACACCATTGATCCCCAAGGCTGTTTACACAAGCCTCATTGCTTCCCATATAATGCAAAGGTCACAGGCCAGTGATTTTACTTAGCCCTGACTAGAAGAGGTTGGAGGTCAGAAGTCAAATGATGATGAACTATTTAAAAAGTCACTTGTAGTAGAGTGATAGTCCCCCTTGTACTCTGTACACTTTTCGTTACACAGATCAAATGTATTGAGTCTTTGGGCAGATCCCTTTGTCAAAGCTCTTTGGTAACGATTGCAAGTGGTAAAAAGTATTAAATCCCCTATTTAAACAGATTATAGTTCATTGATGAAATCTCCATCTTCCGTGTAGGTTAATCTTAGGTCTGAATACATATGGCACCTCAATATCTTCTTATAAGCATAATGTGGAATTTTTTTAACTCCGTTCTTATTGTCGGAAGGAATTAAAGATGCACTGAAGTTAATCACCGGGCTTTAACTTTCTGCCTCTAGAATTGTTAATCTGATAAGCATTTATGAACATTACGATATATGTCCCACGTATACTAAAGATAACACAATCTGTCGGATTAAAGGAGGACTTTACATTTACATTACATTTAAGTCATTTAGCAGACGCTCTTATCCAGAGCGACTTACAAATTGGAAAGTTCATACATATTCATCCTGGTCCCCCCGTGGGAATTGAACCCAACACCCTGGCGTTGCAAGCGCCATGCTCTACCAACTGAGCCACACTGGAACATCTGATGTAATTCATCATTAAGACATTATATTGTATATGTAAAATGCATACATTTGATTATATTAATGTAAGGGAATATCTTCAACAGGGAAGGAAAATGCACCAAATAAATTATATAACTTAAAATGTTTTAAAAAAGCCAAAATAACAGTATTGATGTTCTACATGTTTTTTCCCCACAGGAAAAGGGCAGAATCCGAAGCTCGAAAGGGAAGTCTACCCAACAGTAAGGAGATGCTGTCTCATAACCCCACCGACCCTGTGGAGCTTCGACGCATCAACTTCCAAACGCCTGGTAAGGGCTCACGCCCATCACTTCCATCTCACCCATTGTGAAAGCAAACATCAATCACACCAACCACTGCAGGGCTTCTTAGATCCAATTAACTCAATTACTTTTTAAAGTCAAAATAAGATGAATGTAGTTACTAATCTTTACCTGACTTAAAGGAGCGGAATTAATGTAATTGATCAAATTGTGAATGAGGTTAGTTGTCATTGGGGGAGTGTGTGAATGTGATCTCCTAAATGCTAAACCAACACTTCTCACGGAGTTCTTGACTAGAACATTCTGTGGGGTCAATGTTCAAAGTGTGGAAAATGGACAGGTGGCAGAGAAAAAACACATAGTCAAAAATGAGAGAGAGGGAGATGCTGGAGAATGAAGTGTAAGACTAACACTTTCATGGCAGTTAACATCATCTGTCTGTGCGGCCTTTGCCAAGCTAACACTAGTCTCCTCAGAGTGACAGCTTAGCATGTTGGAAGTCAAAGTTAGAGGTGAGTTGAAGACTAAAATACTATGACAGTGTCATAATACCATATTACATCCTGTATTAGGCCAGTGGAGGGAAGAGCGGGCCAGTGACAAGCTGTGAACACAAACGTCCCCTCCCTTTTGACCTTCTGCGGCGAGGTGAACATCTGTCATGCCTGAGCTACCTGGTCAAGGGACCCTTTTTGTCACCGAGGGGGAAAAGATGGCCGTCACAGTCTATTTGTCCAGAGGAGAGCCAATGTATTCTCTCCCAGCTACCTTTTTTGAGTGAAGAGACACGCTCAACTTGGTAGTGAGAGCAGTATGACAGGTGTTCGGGTACTGCTAAGAATGTTGGAATGTTAAAGCCATATTTTTCAGGTCAGCTCGTATGAAAGAGGAATAAATTATAAAGACTATGAATATTTATGAAACCCCTACTCTCAATGACCTTATATCCATTACTGGCAATTACAAACTTGGCAAGAGGGGGCCTTTTTCCCCCCTCTCAGTTTCCACTTTGAGAAGCCGAGTTCAGGGTGAGCTAAACCTCCACACTTTCCCCATTCTGGAACTATTCCGGAATCCTCTACAACCATCTTGATTAGTCTCACACACCCTTCTCATTTTCCAAAGAGCCTCTCAAAGTGTCTCTCGACTTGCTGGAGAGGTCCAAACATCTTTGTCTCCCTCTTTTATAGCTTCCTCTCCAACGCTGATTGGTGCTACATTATACCGCGTTTCTCTTCCCTCCCTCACTCCCTCCCTCTTTTCATCCCTCTCGCACGTCGCTGCTCCTCAATGCACATCTCCATTCTGAGGACGCTTGATGTGTTCATGACGCCACTCGGCGAACGATTGTTCCATTGTCAACCGGCGGCTGAAAATGAGTCTTGAGCGGTAGAGGCCGATAGAAACACCCTCCGGAGAGAGAGAGAGAGAGAGAGCGCGAGTGAGAGCACACGAGAAAATAGGCCCCGTTTTTTCCTTTAGCTAATGGCTACTTGTGTTATCAGGGTAGATGAAAAGACCGCTGACAGACACCTGTCTCAGACGGGAGAGTGGGCAAAACGGCACCTGTGTCCCGGCTATTATGAAGCCTCAGCTATCTGGGACACGGTGACAGCCCATTGTGCGGACACTGCCGTCACTAACCCTGAAGTGCTAACACTATTTACATTTAACAATGTCAGTTCTACCTTGTCAAAGTAAAGTCCACTAAAGTTTTTATGCAAGCTGAAACCTCATGCCTGCAGGCTTTGTATGATATCTGATGGTCAGAATGGATTTCATTATGGGATTGTGTGATCGCTTGACTCGGTTCTTCAGTGTCTTTGAATTGCCTCTTCTGCTCTGTTTTGTTGAGTGTTTTAATTTCTTTCGCCCTGATTTACATATTGTGGCGTAGGCTAGCTTCTAGCATGTCAATGTGTGCGGTACTAACTGATCAATGGGACATTTTAAATGATACAATGTAGAACTTTAGTTTCCCTCAGACCCCTTCCCCAACTGTTTCTAGCCCTAAAACAAAATAATCATCATATTGCTACAATCGTCTGCAACATTTTATTTACACCACCGTTTCCTCCGCAGGTTCAGGTGACCCTAGTTACCCCAGTAACTTCCATTTGTCAAGTTAGTTGGTCTTGTTTATGCATTCGTCACATTCTTCTTTTCTCTCTTTTGTTTTGTTACGGGATTTTTCCCATCCCGCTGTCTTCCTCCTTTCTACAAAGGCTTGTAGTCAATCTCACCCCCATCTAATCCACACGTTACTCATTGCCATGTCACCTATCGCAGGAGGCAGAGTTAAAAAATGACACCCCCAGTCATCAAAGCAGACAACATTTCGGCCTAACCTTTTGATTAGTTTCGTTGTCGTTTGGTTTGTTTGTGCATTTCTTTGTGTCTTGCGTCATGTTAACTCTCGCCGGTCTCTTTGGCGTAAATAACATTCTTCTCTCACAATAGGAAGTGTTACAGGAAGTGAAGTGTGCTTCATTAATTGTCATTGGCTTCCTTTCCTGTCATATCTTCCTATGAGCATGCCACTGCTTTGAGTGAAAAACTGGCCTAACAACGATCACTTCCACCTCTTACACACATGCTGCTTTTCTAATGATTCACTGGTTGTAACTGTGGTAGCAACCCCTTACCCCTGGCGACTGACCTCTTGTCCGTTTGATTGATAGGCATGGCCAACCACCCACCAATCCCCATTTTGGACCTGGCCGATCATCTGGAGCGATTGAAAGCCAACGACAACCTGAAGTTTTCACAAGAATATGAGGTAAACATGAGGCTTCAGTATGTTTCCTATCTGTTCGTGTCCTACTTGTTTGCATATTTAGGTCCGATTGGAGATGTTATCGGAGAAAGATGACTGTTTTTCGATGAACTAAGATGCCAGAGCGTATGCAACCCCAACAGTTTAGGCTCATGTGTACAAGAGAGAGGCTGGCTGTCCTCTAAACTCATTGTGTCACTCATTGTCACTCATTGTGTAATGTGTCATGGAGTTTATTTAAGCCTCAAGTCTCGCCATGTAATGTTATTTTTCCGGAACCCTTTAATCCAGTCATTACAAAAGTGTCACAGCCCTGACACCCTACCGTTCAGCAAAGCCAGTCCTCACATGGCAGCTGGCATACGGGGAAAAAAGTGAAGATGGCTTCCCGTGGAGAACCTGTTCACCGGTCACACCCGGCAAACCCAAATCCCCAATCCTTCCAATCTGCCCCATGCAAAGTGAAAATGAAACATTCATCCAGTGACAGCAGGCTTGATTGAAAGGACCGTCATCCCCCCGCCGCCGTATCTCTGAACTGTAATCATTTTGGCATTTAATATGGACGCAGCTCGGAAAAGGTCAGTATCTCACCAACGCACCGTAAACTCATTAGACCGCAGACAAGGTGAGGTGAATCGTCAGCCAGGATTCGCCAAAGTCTCATCTTCGACCGGGGAGGGAGAAGGGAAGTGGAGGCTGGAGTTGTCTTTGGTTCAGTGCGTTCACAAAAACATAATCCTTTTTCTGTGATTTCATCAGACAATGAAACCTAGTGGGTTTGATTGATTGGAGCAGAATGTCAGAGGCCAAAAGTAAAGTTACTGTCACCAGGTTTTCCCCACCCCTCACACACTCATCACTCCCGGCAGCCACTTCACAAATGGGGAATTAAATACCTTTAAAGCCCAATAAATCACCCCCGTTTTCCCACCGCCGCTTGTCATTGCTAGATGGATTCTATACGAAACACAATGGGAGTAAATCTAAATAGATGGACTTGGTACGCCTGAATGTCACTGAAGCTGCAGAATTGTGCTAGAGCGCCAGGGTCCTTTCAGGGGCAATGCGTGTGGTGGAACTGCAGTCGACCTCTATCTCTCCCTCCCCTCTTGTTCTCTCTCTGTCTTTGTCTCTGTCTTTGTCTCTGCCTTTGTCTCTGTCTTTGTCTCTGCCTTTGTCTCTGCCTTTGTCTCTGCCTTTGTCTCAATCTCTGCCTCCAACTCCCTCTCCCTGTCCCTTTCACTCCCTCTCTCTCTCTCATCTGGTCCCACTCTCTCTCATTCACTCCCTCTCTCTCTCACATTTGTACCACCACTGCTCCGAACCGTGAGAGCACGATGTGGCTGGCTGCCAAGCTCCCCCGACCATTATTGCAGCTTAAGTACATTGAATTTTAATTCTGAGACAGGTAGGAATAAAGGAATAAAAAGTAATTTTCTGAGCACAATGAAACAAGGGTTATTTATTATGAGCAAAGTAGCGACCTACTGTTTCAACATACAGTACCAGTCAAATGTTTGGACACACCTACTTATTCAAGGGTTCTTTTTTATTAATACATTGTAGAACAATAGTGAAGACATCAAAACTATGAAATAACACATATGGAATCATGTAGTAACCAAAAAAGTGTTCTTCAAAGTAGCCACCCTTTGCCTTGATGACAGCTTTGTACACTGTTGGCATTCTCTCAACCAGCTTCACCTGGAATGCTTTTCCAACAGTCTTGAAGGACTTCCCGCATATGCTGAGCACTTGTTGGCTGCTTTTCCTTCACTCTGCGGTCGGACTCATCCCAAACCATCTCAATTGGGTTGAGGTCAGGGAATTGTGGAGGCCAGGTCATCTGATGTAGCACTACATCACTCTACTTCTCGGTCAAATAGCCCTTACACAGCCTGGAGGTGTGTTGGGTCATTGTCCTGTTGAAAAACAAACCATAGTCCCACTAAGCGCAAACCAGATGGGATGGCGTATTGCTGCAGAATGCTGGTTAAGTGTGCCTTGAATTCTAAATAAATTACAGACAATGTCACCAGCAAGCACCGCCACACCATCACACCTCCTCCACCATGCTTCACGGTGGGAACCACACATATGGAGATCATCTGTTCACCTACTCTGCATCTCACAAAGAAACGGTGGTTGGAACCAAAAATATCCAATTTGGACTCTTTCCACCGGTCTAATGTCCATTGCTTGTTTTTCTTGGCCCAAGCAAGTCTCTTCTTCTTATTGGTGTCCTTCAGTAGTGGTTTCTTTGCAGCAATTTGACCATGAAGGCCTGATTCACATAGTCTCCTCTGAACAGTTGATGTTGATGTGTCTTTTACTTGAACCATTTATTTGGGCTGCAATCTGAGTTGCAGTTAACTCTAATGAACTTATCCTCTGCAGCAGAGGAAACTCTGGGTCTTCCTTTCCTGTGGCGGTCCTCATGAGAGCCAGTTTCATCATAGCGCTTGATGGTTTTTGCGACTGCACTTGAAGAAACTTTCAAAGTTCTTGAAATGGTCCGCATTGACTGACCTTCATGTGTCTTAAAGTAATGATGGACTGTCGTTTCTCTTTGCTTATTTGAGCTGTTCTTGCCATAATATGGACTTGGTCTTTTACCAAATAGGTCTATCTTCTGCATACCAACCCTACCTTGTCATAACACATTAGATTGGCTCAAATGCTTTAAGTAGGAAAGATATTCCACAAATGTACTTTCAACAAGGTACACCTGTTAATTGAAATGCATTCCAGGTGACTACTTCGAAGAATCTCAAATTTAAATTATATATTTGGATTTGTATAACAATTTTTAGTTTACTACTTGATGTGTGTTTTCATAGTTTTGATGTCTTCACTATTATTCTACAATGTAGAAAATAGTAAAAATAAAGTAAAACCCTGGAATGAGTAGGTGTGTCCAAACTTTTAACTGGTACTGTATTTGGATGAAAATACGTCAGCTTAGCCAAAAGTTTATCCTGACTGACTCACACTGCATTCTGGTCCCACAGTGTAAATTATTCAGATAATGAATGTCACACAGCTGGGATTTGGTCTTACTCACAACGTTCACATGCTCTTAACCCTAAGTCAAGAGGGCATGACAAAGCCTGTTCACTCTCCGGAGACTGAAAATATTTGGCATAGGTCCTCAGATCCGCAAAAGGTTCTACAGCTGCACCATCGAGAGCATCCTGACTGGTTGCATCACATCCTGGTATGGCAACTGCTCGGCCTCCGATCGCAAGGCACTACAGAGGGTAGTGCGTACAGCCCAGGACATCACTGGGACCATGCTTCTTGCCATCCAGGACCTCTATCCCAGGCGGTGTTAGAGGAAGGCCCTAAAAATTGTCGAAGACTCCAGCCACCCTAGTCATAGACTATTCTCTCTGCTACCACACGGCAAGCGGTACCAGTGCTCCAAGTCTAGGTACAAAAAGCTTCTTAACAGCTTCTAACCCCAAGCCATAAGCCTCCTGAACAGCTAATCAAATGGCTACCCAGACTATTTGCATTGCCCCCTTTTACGCTGCTGATACTCTCTGTTTATTATCTATGCATAGTCACTTTAATAACTCTACCTACATGTACATATTACCTCGACTAACCGGTGCCCCCGTTCATTGACTCTGTACCGGTACCCCCTGTATAGTGCCTCACTGTTGTTATTTTACTGCTGCTGTTTAATTATTTGTCACTTATTTTATTTCTTAAAAGGAATCACTAATCTGACATGACTGGATTGGTGTAAACAACATTTCCACTAGCTTAATTTCACCAATTATGTCATGTCACTGCCATATCAGTTATTACTATTGAGGAAGGAAGGATGCTTTTAAATAATATTTGAAAAGTTATCCCTCTCTATGCCTTCTGTCTGCCCTTTAGCTTCTAATAGCCTTTATTCCTAGTAGTAAGCATAATCCAGCTCATAACTCCTTTACTGGAAGCATTAAAAGTTAGAGACTCCGATCGTTAAAGAACACAGCCCAATATTTCCTCTGACATGTGAAATGGAACACTATCTTTCACAACATGGTGTTTTCTCCCAAATGGCTAGTGGTATTACATTTTATAGCCCATTTATTTACGCTGAGGGATCGTTTTCAATCCAGGCTTTACAGAGCTATAAAAGGATTAGATTGCTGATTCTTTTGGTTGTACTCAACTGTACGGCTCTTCTGTGTACCGTAAACACTAACCCGATAGAAGGACCAAGGATGGTCGAGAGAAAACATTTTTGGAAGTTTTTGGAAAACCTAATCTAGAATGGCTAAAATAGTGGACTCTTATCGTATCCTAGCCAATGGAGAGAGAGAATGACCTTTGACTAAAAGCAGATTTGAAAGTCAACACATTCCACCATGTTTTTTCCCCCTTCATTTATGCCATGAAGACAGTACTCTCTCGCCGGGCTTTTGAGACCAATGTTCAGCCATTGTATGCTTCTCTGCCAACTGTAATTAGAAATGTGTCAACCCAAACATTGCTTGCAGGCAGATCCCTATCAAAATTATATTTTCAAAAGACAGTGAAGAGTAGGAATACATGTTGTTACAAAAGTAAATAACTTGAGGTCGGGCAATGCTATAATATTGTGAAGTGTGCTTTTTCCTCACAATTCTGAATAAGCTAAATGTTTGTTGTTGTGAATAACTTTCAACTCTCAATTGATCGTCTTTCGTCAATGATGGCTAATCCGTCAATAATGTCTGATCCCTGTCCGTGATCCTGCTCTCCGAACGTGTCTCAGGGGGGAGTGGGATATGCAAAAAACATTTCCATTTCTCAACTCACTCTCGTACAGGTAACCCACTTGGGCCGAGCTTGGAAAACCCTGCGCTAGACGATGAGGGCAAATACACTGACACGGGGGCAGGAAAAGCGAAATGTACAGTGTATTTATGGTACAGCTTATCCCTCTTCTCCATTTCAGAACCAGTCTGACCAGTGTACAGTACACAGGATGCATGTAAGCATTCGTCACAGGATACGTAGAGACGCATAATATGGAATGATGGCGATAGAATGCACCAGCCAGCTTTGGGACGGCTAAATTTACCAGGGCTTGTCACGTACACAATATGTCTGTCATGCTACATGCCAAAATAACCCTGGACGCTTTGGAAAATTGCAGTTAAGGCAGTGAAACGCGGGCCTAGACTTTCAAGCTGATAATCCCGAAGAGTGTAAATACCATCAAGCTTGAAGGCATAGTTCACCCAAATTACAAAATGACATATATCGGGATATTGAATATATTTGGAAACGGTGGCCAGGTAAACCAAACCAAAGCATGGATTGCTGTCATACCTTGTCCATCTGCTACTTACAGGGCAAGGAAACCAATATGAAATTTTGTAATTTGGGTGAACTGTCCCTTTAAATGTGTCTCATGAGTCTACACAGTACTATATCATTTTTTTTTGCTAATCCTCCTGAATTATTATTATTATTGATCCTAGTTTGAATCTGTAGTACTTCTCTGGGAGATGGAGCTAAATGGTGGTATTGAGCACAATATACTAAAGTAAGTGATAAAGGAAAGTAATGAATATAATCTCTCTCTACTTACAGTCCATCGACCCCGGGCAGCAGTTCACGTGGGAACACTCCAACCTGGAAGTCAACAAACCAAAGAACAGATATGCTAACGTGATAGCATATGACCACTCTAGAGTCCTGCTATCAGCTATTGATGGTAAGCAGCTCTCCCCTTGGCTTGAAATGAGTGTCGAGTAAGTCCACTTCCATACCCCTGTCTTCTGTCCCCTAGGAGTATTAGCATACATTGAGATATGCGATCTATGAAATCATATACACACTGCTCTCGTTTTGCAGGTCAATTTAAGATTTCAATATCATTCCTATATGAGGATTTACTTAATAAATATTGTATGTTATCATCAGTTTTTTTTTTCCCCTCTCAAAGCTTTTCCTCCACTTCCCCAAGTGTCTTCAGACTATCAGCCATGATGTTTTATTCAACCTGTAAAGGACCTCAACTGAACTCTTTCAGGCATATCTGCATGATATATTTATATTGGCAGTTTGTTTCAGCTAACAGTGATTTTTTTGGAAGAGCTAGTTAATCCATCTCTCTTCTCTCATACACACACACACACACACACACACACACACACACACACACACACACACACACACACACACACACACACACACACACACACACACACACACACACACACACACACACACACACACACACACACACACACACACACACACACACGTCTAATTAACCATTTCCATTACATTTTTCCCATAGACAAAAAGAAAAGAAAAAGAACATTAACAGACTTCTGCTCTCCCAGTAAGTGGATGCTAATGGGAAGAAACCAGATAAAGTCTCTTTGCAGTCTCCCAGAAAGCCCATGCAGCTGGGAGTGTTGATGGATCCCATTAACTAGGCATAAACACACATCTGTAAGCCCACATCGAAGCCTTTGTGAGGAAGGAAACCGCTACTCCACCAGACAGGCTTGTGGGACTTCCCCCCGGAGCGCCAAACAAAGCCTTTGGCAACCAGGACTTCTTTGTTAACTTTGATTGAGTTATTTTGGCGCGAGGGACTTGTCTGTATAAGTAGATCACCAAGCAAGCGACTGACTGTCGAGATTGGAATGGAGGAAGTTTTCCTCGGCAGCTTTTGTAATCCCCTGATGTGTGGTAAAGTGTATGGTAGACTATTAGCATTGGTTATGCTAGAGGGGAATTGGGTGACTTAACTTGACCCCTCAGTCCTTACAGGCCCACATAACAATGTCATGATAATGTTATAACAGATGTCATAAACAGTCACAACCTATGTTCAGCATCATCTGTTGACTTATCATAGTCATTAATCATGTCCACATCATATTGTTGTTGTTGTGTGCCGTAAGACATGAGTACCGCTTCATTAAGTAATTTGTACGCTTCCACAGGACTTTCATTTAGTTAGCCAACCTTTGTGTCTTCCTCCCACTTTCAATTCCAAACCATCCATCAAAATGTCTCCTTTCATTTTGACATTCCTCACCAGATGAATACACATTATGTAAGCAGACGTCTGTATAGTCCGTTTTCCACTGTACTCTGCTTCAAAGCTGTCCCTGGACTCTATTCTTAACTGTGTTGAGACGCAGTTCAAAGTGGACTAACTTGAGTCACTGGCCAGCCCTTTCTCAAAAGGTCAGTGCAGCTAAAAGTGGGAAATCACAACATAATCACGGTTTTCCGTGCTTGATCAAGGAGCTTTTAAAGTCCAGGTATACCAGTTATTCTCCAATTGTTGAAATTGTGAAGGCAGGTTGATGATGTAGCAGCCGAGAGAAGCAAATTCATCGAATGTTATTTGTCACATGCTTCGTAAATAACAGGTGTAGACTAACAGTGAAATGCTTACTTACGGGCCTTTTCTAACAATGCAGAGAGAAAGAAATTAGAAATAGTGTATATTTATATTCTTTTACAATAACATGAGGAATAAATACACAATGAGTAATGATAACTTGGCTATATACATGTGTACCGGTACAGAGTCGATGTGCAAGGTAATTGTGGTAGATATGTACATATACATACGGATAAAGTGACTAGGCAACAGGATAGATAACAAACAGTAACAGCAGCGTATATGATGAGTCAAAAGAGATTAGTTCAAAAAGGGTCAACGCAGATATTCCAGGTAGCTATTGGTTAACTATTTAACTTACTGTTGACCAGTCTTATTTTATTTATTTTTTTATTTCACCTTTATTTAACCAGGTAAGCCAGTTGAGAACAAGTTCTCATTTACAACTGCGACCTGGCCAAGATAAATCAAAGCAGTGTGACACAAACTACAACACAGAGTTACACATGGAATAAACAAATGTACCGTCAGTAATAGAAAAAAAAAGTCTATATACAGTGTGTGCAAATGGCATGAGGAGGTAAGGCAATAAATAGGCCATAAGTAGCGAAGTAATTACAATTTAGCAAATGAACACTGGAGTGATAGATGTGCAGATGATGATGTGCAAGTAGAAATAGTGGTGTGCAAAAGAGCAAAAAAGTAAATTAAAACAATATGGGGATGAGGTAGGGAGATTGGATGGGCTATTTACAGATGGGCTGTGTACAGCTGCAGCGATCGGTTAGCTGCTCAGATATTTGATGTTTAAAGTTAGTGAGGGAGATATAAGTCTCCAACTTCAGCGATTTAAAAAAAAATTGTTCCAGTCATTGGCAGCAGAAAACTGGAAGGAAAAATGGCCAAAGCAGGTGTTGGCTTTGGGGATGACCAGTGAGATATACCTGCTGGAGCGCGTGCTACAGGTGGGTGTTGTTATCATGACCAGTGAGCTGAGATAAGGCGGAGCTTTACCTAGCTAAGAGTTATAGATGACATGGAGCCAGTGGGTCTGGCGACGAATATGTAGTGAGGGCCAGCCGACGAGAGCATACAAGTCGCAGTGGTGGGTGGTATATGGGGCTTTGGTGACAAAACGGATGACACTGTGATAGACTGCATCCAGTTTGCTGAGTAGAGTGTTGGAGGCTATCATGTAAATGACATCGCCGAAGTCGAGGATCGGTAGGATAGTCAGTTTTACGAGGGTATGTTTGGCGGTGTGAGTGAAGGAGGCTTTGTTGCGAAATAGGAAGCTGACTCTAGACTTAATTTTGGATTGGAGATGTTTAATATGAGTCTGGAAGGAGAGTTTACAGTCTAGCCAAACACCTAGGTATTTGTAGTTGTCCACATATTCTAAGTTAGAACCGTCTAGAGTAGTGATGCTACTCGGACGGGCAGGTGCGGGCAGCGATCAGTTGAAAAGCATGCATTTAGTTTTACTAGCGTGTAATAGCAGTTGGAGGCCAAGGAAGGAGTGTTGTATGGCATTGAAGCTCATTTAGAGGTTTATTAACACAGTGTCCAAAGAAGGGCCAGATGTATACAGAATGGTGTCGTCTGTGTAGAGGTGGATCAGGGAATCACCTGCAGCAAGAGCGACATCGTTGATATATACACAGAAAAGAGTCGGCCTGAGAATTGAACCCAGTGGCACCCCCATAGAGACTGCCATAGGTCCGGACAACAGGCCCTCCGATTTGACACAGTGAACTCTATCTGAGAAGTAGTTGATGAACCAGGCGAGGAAGTCATTTGAGAAACCAAGGCTGTTGAGTCTGCCGATAAGAATGTGGCGATTGACAGAGTCGAAAGCCTTGGCCAGGTTGATGAAGACGGCTCCACAGTACTGTCTTTTATCGATGGCGGTTATGATATTGTTTAGTACCTTGAGTGTGGCTAAGGTGCACCCGTGACCACCTCGGAAACCGGATTGCATAGCGGAGAAGGTACAGTGGGATTCGAAATGGTCAGTGATCTGTTTATTAACTTGGCTTTCAAAGACTTTAGAAAGGCAGGGCAGAATGGACATAGGTCTGTAACAGTTTGGGTCTAGAGTGTCTCCCCCTTTGAAGAGGGAGATGACCGCGGCAGCTTTTGAATCTTTAGGGATCTCGGACAATACGAAAGAGAGATTGAACAGATTGGTAATAGGGGTTGCAAAAATGGCGGCGGATAATTTTAGAAAGAGAGGGTCCAGATTCTCTAGCCCAGCTGATTTGTAGGGGTCCAGGTTTTGCAGCTCTTTCAGAACATCTGCTATCTGGGTTTGGGTGAAGGAGAAGCTGGGGAGGCTTGGGCAAGTAGCTATTCTTTGCTTTCCTAACTTGAGGGTAGAAGCTGTTCAGCTTGAGGGTCGAAGCTGTTTATAGCTTGAGGGTAGAAGCTGTTCAGGGTCCTGTTGGTTACAGACTTGGTGAATCGCTACCGCTTGCTGGCGACTTGGGTGGCTGGAGTCTTTACCCATTTTTAGGGCCTTCCTCTGACACCGCCTGGTATAGAGGTCCTGGATGGCAGTGAGCTTGGCCCCCAGTGATGTACCGTAGGTTGTTATCCTGGCACCACACTGCCAGATCTCTGACCTCCCTGTAGACAGTCTCATCGTCGTCGGTGATCATTCCTACCACCGTCATGTCGTCTGCAAACTTAATAATGGTGTGGGAGTCATGCGCAGCCACACAGTCGTGGGTAAACAGGGAGTACAGCAGGGGACTATGCACGCACCCCTGAGGGGCCCCTGTGTTGAGGGTCAGCATGGCAGATGTGTTGTTACCTAGCTTCACCACCTTGGGGCGACCCTTCAGGAAGTCCAGGATCCAGTTGCAGAGGGAGATGTTTTATCCCAGGATCCTTAGCTTAGTGGTGAGGTTGGATGGCACAATGGTGCGTATGTGTTCCTTTTGTCCAAATGGGAAAGGACAGTTTGGAGTGCATTAGAAATCGCATAATCTGTTGATCTGTTGGAGTGAGGCCAGGATGTCTGTGATGAAGATGAGTTTGATGTGAGCCATGACCAGCCTTTCAAAGCATTTCATGGCTACAGATGTGAGTGCTACAGGGGATAGTCATTTAAACAGGTTACCTTGGCATTTTTTAAATTTAATTGAACCTTTATTTAACTAGGCAAGTCAGTTAAGAACAAATTCTTATTTACAATGCCGACCAAACCCGGGCGATGCTGGGCCAATTGTGCGCCACCCTATGGTAGTCCCAATCACGGCCAGATGTGATGCAGCCTGGATTCAAACCAGATATTGCAGTGACGCCTCTTGCACTGAGATGCAGTGCTTAGACCACTGTACCACTCGGGAGCACTTTTTGGGCACAGGGACTATGGTGGTCTGCTTGAAATATGTAGGTATTACAGACTGGGTCAGGGAGAGGTTGAAAATGTCAGTGAAAACACTTGCCAGCTGGTCAGTTCATGCTCTGAGTACGCATCCTGGTAATCCGTCTGGCCCTGCGGCGTTGTGAATGTTAACCATTTTAAAGGTCTAGCTCACATCATTTATGGACTCATGACCTCCTGCCTGGGGTTACAGGCCAACCAAGTACTCTGAAAGAGAACTTTTTCCAAAAGTTACTTCAGTGTGGATTAATACCAAAATAAATGGAAAACCATTAAAATTCCTAACACACATGGCACTTTCAGACAGTTTTAAGACGAGCTGCCAATTTTATATGTGATTCTTCGATCATTTGCCAAGTTTTAATATCTGCGCCATATTATTAGTTGTGTTTCTTTCTTGATAACGATATTGAAAGTGTTGCAAGCAGATGGTTGCGTTCTCCACAAATCATGAGTGACACTTCAGCTGTCTTCCGAGAAACCATTTAGCAAATATGCGTCCAGACACTCTTGTTTTCATAAAATCACGATAGTGTCTCTTTTTCCCTGCCCGTCCCTTCCATTTTGAAAGCTGGGGGCTTAATTGTCTTTATCCCTTGTCCATCATGGAACTATACAGCCAGGCAACGGCTCTACTAAAGGGTTTAGGAGAGAAAAGGAAGGGAGGAAGAGAAAGAAAAGAAGAGTAAGAAATGTTGGGGTTTGAATGAGCTCACATTCTTTTTTTTTGGTTGTACTAAATAAGTTACCTGGGAGAAAAAGGGAAGGGAGGAGAGCTGGAGCGTGGGTGGGTTGACTGTGGAAACGTGGCACCCATGCAGATGAGACTTATCTTCGTAGTCCATGTGTGCACCGGGCCCTCAACTGCCAGTCCCGAAGCATTGACTAACTGTCAGCTCCGTCTTCTCCTCTTCCCGGATTGGAAAAGACCACGGCGCTTTCATTTAGCAAGCGGTGAAAAAAGAGGAGAGTAGGAGGTTTTGTTGTTTGTTTTTCTCTCCGTGAGGTTGAGGAGAGAGGTGGGGAGAAGGCGTTTTTCAAAGCCAAACTCTATCTCTCAAGTTCACGGTAGATAGCGGAAATGCTCTTTTTGGAATCATCGTTACATTCAAGAGTAAGATAACAATTGACACAGTGATTCAACAAGTAGGCCGCCATTTTGTGTTGATAGATGACATAAAAGGCACACAATGGCAAAGCTTAAACGAAAAACACAGTATAGACTGTTTGCCTGGGTAGTGCCTGAGTAAAAAAACTTACTCTGGAGTTGTGTGCTTTTAGTTTGAAAGAACTCAGTCAGGATTAAGTGTTGTTTATTGTCAAAACAACTGAAGGTATTGAGTCGGACTAGCAGGGGTCTAAAACTCTAAGCACTACCATAGTGAGACTTCACCTTTCACAGTACCTGCTAGTGGATGGACTAACATTATTGATCCCTCTGAAGCTAAAGCCACTGTTTTGTGTCACTCATTGGGTTTTCCCTGTGTGTCGTACAACCAAGGTTAATCACTCTCCACACACAGACCACACACACACACACACACACACACACACAGATCATCATCATCCATTCTAATCCCTTTCCCTCCTCTTTCCAAGGTATCCCTGGAAGTGATTACATCAACTCCAACTACATTGACGGCTACAGGAAGCAGAATGCGTACATCGCCACGCAGGGCTCGCTGCCTGAGACGTTTGGCGACTTCTGGAGGATGATCTGGGAACAGCGGAGTGCCAACATCGTCATGATGACCAAGCTGGAGGAGAGATCCAGGGTAAGCACAGATCTGGGATCAGCCCTATGGGATCCATTATTGTTCATTTGATTGTCATGCTCTGAGTAGAATGTGTCTTTAGCAGAGGTCTAGGTCTATTGCACAGATCCACATTACTCAACACTGACATTAGTCACAGTCGAAGAAACAACATTTAGTAATTCTCCAAATTTCAAATATATGGTACACATGTCATATTATTGGATTTGTAAACTAGAAAAAGTCAGGCACTGAAATGTGTAACTATGCCATTGTTATATGTTCTACCTCAGGCGTCTACATTTTAATATCAGTGTACATGGTCTGTAAAGCAAGTATACCGGAAAATAATTTGAGATTCCAGATATACTTGTCAGATGCAAAATAGGTACAATTCAATGTGCCTGTTTTCCATTGTTTACTTCCAAGCTTAACATTATACCTTAACTCATGGCTCCTCCATTTTATTTGACCTGCCCGTTCTTCATTTCATTCTGTGTTCCTATTTCTTTGTGTATTTTGTGTCATGTTCCTTCAGATTCCCTAATATTTATATTCTAAGGCAAGACATCTTGCATTCTGTTGCCAATGGATGTCACTCACTCCTTTCTTTGCCACAACATGAGTTTTCCTTTTGTTCTTTTTAGTATTAGTGCTGCCATACCGTTATTGTAGTTAGTCGCATGGCCACTAGGCTAGCCAGCAGCACTGCTTTAAAGGGACAATCTGCAGTTGCTACATCCATTTTTATTAAACTTTGAAATGAATAATACATACCCATTGATTGTGGAAGAATTTAACAAACACATGCCTCATTAGCTGAGTTCAATAGTCGTACCCCGTCAGAACACAAAATATGACCTGGTTTTGATCCTTTCTTTGTAAACAATGTAATTGTAAACAAACACTGTAGAGCCTAAAAAAACATGGTTAAAACTATAATTTTTTTATGGAAGGTCAGTGCTCTGTCTATGAATTTGAGAGTGGTTACATGTGTGGTTACAGCCCCATCCCTCAGCTATTTACCAAAATAGTTGTGGGGTGATCGCTTAGTTATTGTCTGAACTGCTAAACGACAATACTGTAATGAAGGTTTGAACGGCAGATTGCCCCTTTAAGCTATAGCTGAATTTGTCGCTCATGCTAAAATGTCAGTCGCTCGGCACAAGAACCAAGCACACAGCACTTTTTACTCTTTCAAGATTAGAAGACACACTTGTGTCTGACACTGCAAGGTCTCTTATGTATGTTTGAAATCACAAAGAAACAAAGACTGCATGGTCTCCACAAGTTGCAAGGTCGCTACTTACACACAATTCCTTCTCTAAAGATCTGTATTAACTTGTTTAGGTCTCTCAAAAGGAGAACAATTCAATGTGTTCTACCTGACATTTCACTGTATTACCTGGTAGAACTCAATGAATAGATGTTGTGAGTGGATTGCTTTCACTATTCGCTATCCTATATTGTAGACCCGAGAGCATGTTTTGATGTTTGGTTCTAGTTGTCTGTTGTGAATACACACAAAAGCTGCCATATAGAACTCTGTCAAGCTTTAGCAGCTTGTTTGACATCATTTTGATTATTTAATATGCTTCATTGTGTAGCTAACATCCTTTGGATGATTGGCTCAAAACAACTGAAGCTCTCTCGGTATATTGCCCGTATCCCAAGGATGGACATTGACCCGGAGCAGATGTTCTCATACACTATATATACAAAGGTTTGTGGACATCCCTTCAAATTAGTGGATTTGTCTATTTCAGCCACACCCATTGCTGACAGGTGTATAAAATGGATCACACAGTCATGCAGTCTCCATAGACAAGCATTGGCAGTAGAATGGTCTTACTGAAGAGTTCAGTGACTTTCAACGTGGCACTGTCATAGGATGCCTGTAACGGTTTTCCTCCTCCTCTTCATCAGATGAGGAGGAGCAGGGATTGAACCAAAATGCAGCGGAGTTTGAAGACATAATTTATTAAAGAAAACACGAAAACACGAACTTGACTAATAAACTAACAAAACAACAAACGGTGTAGACAGACCTGGACGACGGACTCACATAACACGAATAACGCACGAACAGGGAAAATAGCCTACACATAAAAATGACGATGAACAAAACAAACCGAACAGTCCCGTATGGTGCGACAAACACTGACACAGGAGACAACCACCCACAACGAACACTGTGAAACAACCTACCTAAATATGACTCTTAATTAGAGGAACGCCAAACACCTGCCTCTAATTAAGAGCCATACCAGGCAACCCATAAACCAACATAGAAACAGAAAACATAGAATGCCCACCCAAACTCACGTCCTGACCAACTAACACATACAACAAACTAACAGAAATAGGTCAGGAACGTGACAATGCCACCTTTCCAACAAGTCAGTTCGTACATTTTTTGCCCTGCTAGAGCGGCCCCAGTCAACTGTAAGTGCTGTTATTGTGAAGTGGAAACGTCTAGGAGCAACAACGGCTCAGCCGCGAAGTGGTAGGCCACACAAGCTGACAGAATGCGACCCAAGTGCTGTCCTCAGTTGCAACACTCACTACAGAGTTCCAAACTGCCTCTGGAAGCAACGTAAGCACAATAACTGTTCATCAGGAGCTTCATGAAATCGGTTTCCATGGCTGAGCAGCCGCACACAAGCCTAAGATCACCATGCGCAATGCCAAGCATCGTCTGGAGTGGTGTAAAGCTCGCCGCCATTGGAGTCTGAAGCAGTGGAAACGCGTTTTCTGGAGTGATGAATCACACTTCACCATCTGGCAGTCCGACGGAAGAATCTGGGTTTGCCGGATGTCGGATGTCACGCTACCTGCCCTAATGCATAGTGCGAACTGTAAAGTTTGGTGGAGGAGGAATAATTGTCTGGGGCTGTTTTTTATTGTTCAGGCTAGGCCCCTTAGTTCCAGTGAAGGGAAATCTTAACGCTACAGCATACAATGGCAGGCCTAATCGCCCAACATCAGTAACCCGACCTCACTAATGGTCTTGTGGGTGAATGGAAGCAAGTCCCCGCAGAAATGTTCCAACATCTAGTGAAAAGCCTTCCTAGAAGAGTGGAGGCTGTTATAACAGCAAAGGGGGGACCAACCCCATATTAATGTCAATGATTTTGGAATGAGATGTTCGATGCGTAGGTGTCCACATACTTTTGGTCATGTAGTTTATTTTTTACTTGGTTGTTCTCATCCCAAAAACTTTCCTAAAGTTGTGGAAATGTATATTTAATTTAAAAAAAATTATCTTTAGATGATTGAAATTGTGTATCCTTACTGCACCACGTAAGAGGGTTTTCGAGACATCTTTTCTGTTGATTATACACTGATAATAAAAATGATCTATTCTCAGTTGGGTTTCAGCAGCAGTATATTACCTTCCACTGTATGTAAGATGAGGGTAGTATAGTGTATGAGGTAAGGCATCTGCATGAAGACTCTTCAAGTTCACCGCGCTTCCCTTTTGCAGCGCAACGACAATACTGTAATGGAGGTTGTGTTTTACTGCCTGTTTGCTGGACAACAAAAATGCTATAACCATAATAAACGTTTGCCTGTAATGTGATTGGAAAAGTGCAGTTAAGATTGTAATTATAGAACCTGTCAGGCTAATAAATAGCACAGTCGGGCTTGAGTGGAACGTCTTAGCTGGGCCTGTTCTCCTCCATTGTGAAATCACACAAGTCAGCACAGCAGCGTAGGAAAGACTCAGCAGCCTCGCTCCGCTCTTTGCCTCGCCTCGTCTTTCCTTCACGAAGCTGGATGAGCATGCGTCAGTCATGTCTATTAGGGTCCGTATAGTTCTATCTCAAGACAGTCGTTCAGAGAGTTAGAGGACAGAAATGGAGCATTGAGGATCAGATCACATCAGATCAGAACTTTGTCATACTGTTGTTAGGGATGTGTAGCAGGGGGAGTCCTGCCCATTGAAACTGAGGGGGGCACAGGCCCTCTAAGTTTAACTTTTTGTACACTGAAAATATAGAAGATATCGTTTATTTGACATATTTCAAACAAAGTAGTTGCATCATGCCTCTATTTGTTGGAACCTGGCTAGAGACAGAGTTGTTAGAAGTTTTGACCAAACCACTTATTTTCTCTCCATTTCAGGTGAAATGTGACCAGTACTGGCCCACTAGAGGGACGGAGACCTACGGCCTCATCCAGGTGACACTGTTGGACACGGTGGAGCTGGCCACATACTGCGTCAGGACATTTGCACTTTATAAAGTACGTTTTATTTCTTATTATTAATTTAACCGTTAACTTGATTTCACCCGGAAGTCAGACACCAAGTTCCGGTCTGTACCAAGAACTCAGAGAACTAACACAGTCCAACCATTTCCTAGAGTAAAGTCTATTAAACTGAGTTAAACTGAGAACCATAGCCACGGGCCAGTAGCTTTACTCTATTCCCCTGACATCATTGGTGCAGCGTCTTTGAGATGTTATAAAAATCTTTTAAAAAACTGGACCACACCTCCTGTCCACTAAAGGCATTGAAGTATCATTGACAGCCTTTTCCTCTGTCTATCAGAATGGCTCCAGTGAGAAAAGAGAGGTGAGACAGTTCCAGTTCACGGCCTGGCCGGACCACGGGGTACCCGAGCACCCCACTCCGTTCCTGGCCTTCCTCAGACGGGTCAAAGCCTGTAACCCCCCAGACGCAGGGCCGATGGTGGTACATTGCAGGTAAGCAAGGCTCCTGATTTTGCTATCACAGGCTATGTTAGCCTGCTGAGCTAAGGACTTCTGGTCTCAGACAAGGTTACACGTCATTCAAGCGCTGTTCACTGAATCACAGGTGTAGATCAAGACACAGAGGGAGAGAGAAAGAGGCAAGGAAGAGAGAGCATAAAAAGAGGAGGAGGGTAGGAGGAATGACAGGACTAGATGACATGAGCTGCATATCACTGACTGAGAGCCAGAGGGAGTCCTCCTTCTAGCTTTACCCAATGTTTCTTTTTTCTTCTTGATTTAAAGGTATTTACGACAACAGAGTAAGAATTACCGATGTCAGTGCCCTTGGCGAAACTTAAACATCCCTTCTCCACACACACACACACACACACACACACACACACACACACACACACACACACACACACACACACACACACACACACAAACCTGTCCTCCCCACACTAACATGCCGGCATCAGAGGTCCACGAGCATCCAGCTTATCCCTGGAGTTATTACAAAACACTAAAGCACTTATTTCACACCCCGAATGAGAAGGAGGACCAAACTCCAGACAAAAAAGAGTGTCGGGAATGCAGCTGTCTGCATCTCCTCAGACTGGGGATTTATACTGTAGGAGGCTCTGCAGTGTGTGTGAATGCCTGTGCGTGTCGGGGTGAGAGAGAGACAGACCAAGAGATAGATAAAGGCAGAGAGAGGAGGACATAGGAAATGGAACTGAAATAGAGCGAGCGAGAAGATACAAATTTATGTCGGGGAAAAAAATACAAAAAAAGGGGATTACCAAATCATTTTAATGACCACATGATGGAGTTAATTAGACCTAGTCGCAGAATCAGTATAAATTGAAAAATCCCAACTTTTTACGGCGAAGCAGAATGCAGGAATTAATGTCACTCTGCAGATGGGTTTTTTAATTCCTTGCCACTGCATCAGATAAAGAGAGTGCAGAGCTTCAAATCCTTATGGAAGTGTCTCGCACAATCCGAGATCCCCCAATGCTTTGTCAGACCACCATTTTGAAAATATGATTTCCCCCCCTAATTTAAAAAATACCTCCCACTAGCCACCAATCCACTGCTTTTAAGTTTGTGAAGTAGTAAACGAGTGCACACTTCAAAATAAAATAGATATTATTGGGACACACACCCTTATATTTTAGGATATATATATCTATTTTAACCTTTATTTAACTAGGCAAGTCAGTTAAGAACAAATTCTTATTTACAATGACGGCCTACACCGGCCAAACCCGGACGACGCTGGGCCAATTGTGCGCCACCCTATGGGACTCCCAATCATAGACGGTTGTGATACAGCCTGGAATTGAACCAGTGTGTCTGTAGTTACGCCTCAAGCACTGAGATGCAGTCCCTTAGACCGCTGCGCCACTCGGGAGCATAGAGAGTTTGAGAGATGGCTGGTCCATCATGTCCTCTATCTTGCTAAAATGTTGATGACCATTTGCAAGTCTAAACAAAAGCCGTTGATTGTTTTGTGGTGTATAATTAACTGTATTGTACAGACCTCTGAGCTTTTAGTAAATTAGCTGGTCAGGCTATTGCTAGCAAAAAACGGGCCTTTTACCATTCTCCCTGTAAGAAGTCAGTATTGCAACAGACTCAGACTGACCAAAGAGAGAGTCATAGTCAGTGTGGTGTGGGTGTGACCCAATCCCATAGAAACATGTGTTTGTGTTGTGTGAAAACTATACGTGTACCATGAGTGTCATTTCTTTTGATGGTTTGTTTAAAATATTTTCCCTAGAGACTTTCTCTCAAACATGCATCGACACACGAAAACGTACACAAAACACACGTACAATCATTTAATCCGTAATGACCCCTAGAGTCGAAGGAACAGAATTCATTTGACAAACACACACAACACACAAACAATCGTTTCATCTGTAATGGCCTTTGGAGTGGAAGGAGCAGAATTAAAGTCTGACCAAAGTGGACCGTGTCTCAAGACCTGCAATCGATTTAGTTGCTTTGTCGTCACGCCCCGAGAAAGAGACGCCAATTTACCCAGGCTTCAACGGGACTTGCCTTGTGAAAACGTGACATCGTAGACAATGAGATGAGGTTAAGTGGTTGGTGTTCTGTTTTTAACATTGGCTTGTGCTTTGCGTCTTTTATTAATTGAAAATGGCCGCCTTTTGTTGAAGACTTCACTGTTAGTGTATGGCAATTAAGAGCATTAGGAGTTTGAGTTGAATTTGTTTTTGATAATGAGTGATAAAGAGACAAAATAATTCAGTTGGATTATCATTATATTACAATTTATTCAATTTGATGTTGTAGGACTTCTCACTGTATGATATACCCATTGCCATCACAGTGTGTTAAAAGTTCACTTTATGGCCAAGTTCTTTAGTCAAATGATTGACTAATGTGAGGTTGCTCAGTTTACAGTCTGAAGGTTGTTAGGTATTTGTTTGATAACATCTCAAGTTCTGTTGCCAACCTTCAATAAAGCGTCAGAAAAATTGTAATGTCCTATAACACAGGATCAGAGTAACCTGTCCCTATATTTCAACAGAATGCTTAATGTTGCACGTGCAGAACATTCCCCCCAAGGAGCAGTGAAGAAGGATATTATTACAAGTACATCCATTCCCACTGAAGAACTCTCTCTCTCTCTCTCTCTCTCTCTCTCTCTCTCTCTCTCTCTCTCTCTCTCTCTCTCTCTCTCTCTCTCTCTCTCTCTCTCTCTCTCTAAAACTTTGCACTTACACTGATGCCATCTAGTGGCCAAAATCTAAATTTCACCTGGGCTGGAATAATACATTATGGCCTTTCCCTTGCATTTCAAAGACGATGGTGCAAAGAATAATACAAAATAAAGTTTTTTTCCCCCTTTGTATTATCTTTTACCAGATCTATTGTGTTATATTCTCCTACATTCCTATCAAATTTCCACAAACTGCTAAGTGTTTCCTTTCAAATGGTAGCAAGAATATGCGTATCCTTGCTTCAAGGCCTGAGCTACAGGCAGTTAGATTTGGGTATGTAATTCTAGGCAAAAAAAATTAAAAGGGGGGCAGATCCCTAAAGGACAGGTTCACCCATTTTGAATGTTATATTGTTTTTGTGCATCACTGACTGATGTTCTATCGATTCCCTGGGTCATTTCATGTTTTCATGTGTATCTAAGTTATTGGCGTTCAAGCAGGCAGAAATCTGGCCAGGTATTGACGTAGAACTGTGATAAAGTTGCTCTCACTACACTGAAAGTGGGAATACGACTTTTAGATCACAAAATGTCTGTCATACATGTCACATTTCAGTACTGGCCTATGTCATAACTTTGTAGGATGTCTTCTATCGAATGAGCCATTGATCTTTTTTTTGTGATATTTCTACCTCGAGAAATGTGTAATTTAATGGAGGGGTGCATTGCATGGTGCCGTTTCCAGAGATATTATAGAAAGGGGATCGGAATCCAATGAATGAATGAACATATAACGCCCCACCCAGCAAACTGTTGCGTTCACTTTGTCATGCTACGTCACACGGTTGCTAAGCTAATTGTCACGCAATCTTTTCTTCGAAGTCAGTGTATATAGCAAGAAAGGTGCCAATTTTCCTCATAAGTATGTAATGTCACGATTCCAAAGATATACGGAACTACAAATAGCTAATTAATTATCTCACATCTTGGAAAATATTTGTGAAATATTGTACTTCTTGTTGACGAAATTTGTGCTAATGTTGGGTTTTTGAGCTAGTGCCCAATAGACTCCCATTCACTCATTGAAGGAGAGCGCTCCTTGTTCCAGAAACGACCAGATAGCACCGCACGGCCAATTGCCGTAGCATGGGCAGCGTTTTTCATCTCCTCAAAAGTATATCTGCCGTTGCGAATGTTAGACTCCACTCTGTGAGGCACATCGACTTGCAGATTGAACATGTTGAGATTGTAGATTCCTTAGTGCAGTGTTTTAGGTGATTTTACAGCTAACTAGCTACGTTACATGCTGATATTGTCTTTGTTAATATTGTGTGTAGCTACGTTTGCTAGCTAGCTAGCCAGCAGCCAGCCCATAGAGAGAGCATTGCGGATTTTGTAGTCGACTTGATCTGCAACAGATTTCCACAATGATTTTCCATATTGCTACCAACCTTATTATAATGCCAAAATGAAACATTTGTTCACAAAAAATATTGTTCTCACATATTAGTATTATTTAACACTGTAAATGAAAGGAATGAGTGATTTTGGGTTGATTTTTCCATTAAGAACGAGAATGAATGTTTCTCATGCATCAGACATACTCTTTGGAGGTTGTTTGATTCATACTCTATATATGTACTCTATATATGAATGTCTACCACGTCTAGTCCAACAGGTCGATCTCCAAGGCATTCCTAGTCGATCGCCAAACATTTCTATAAAAAAATAAAGCCTTGCGTTCATATTTGTATTTATTCGGCTCGCTCTGTTGGTGGTAGGTGCACTTGATTCAGCTGTCCTGCGCGCCGGTTAGGCGAAGTGTTCCGGCAGGCCCGGAGAGCAAATCAAGTGCACTATAGGCCTGACGCTGGCCAATCGGATGGCTTAGGTTACCGTGTCTGCAGTAACGTAGCATGCGTAAAGGAAAGTTAAAGAAAAGTTAATACTGTGAGATTTAAAAAAAAAAAATAATAATTAAACATGACTAGGTTGACCAAAAATGTCTTACTCAACACTGTCAACAGTTTTTATTCAACGCATTTATACGCCATAAAATGCACCTTCTTCCTACGTCTACTGGTGCTACAACCAGCACTGCTGCTGTAATGAATGATTAGGAAACTGTATCGATAGGCTTGCACTGTTGTTATTAGCGGCTTGGGTCTTTTTTAATATCGAGGAATATTTCACTTTCACTGTTGAACAACATGAATTTGTGCATGAGGCAGGAATAATGCGGTGTTACTCGAGTTTCACTATCAACTTGAACATTGGTGTCCCTTTTTGGTCAGTTTCAGCAGAGGATGGAGAGAGTGGAGAGCCGTTGAGAGGCATACCCTCAGATTGCTGCTCTCTCCCTCCGCTGTGACTGACCATCAGATGCAGGCACCATCAACCCAGTAAAATAAAAATGAAAAGCAAATTATTTTAATGTATTCTCACTCTGCTGTGCCTCGCATGTAATACAAAAACTGATCTATTACCAGTGTGATCATATAGTCTACCTCAAATTTTTGAATAGATTTTTAAAAAATGGTCCGAACAGAGGGCAATTCAAGCAAACATAATATGCGGTGATAATGTATTGGGCATATAACCTACTAAACAAACCTCATTGCTTAAGTACTGTTTTTAATAGGTTAATGTTGCAGAGGCTTAGGTTCCTTTTTTTAAAGTAAAGTAAAAAATAAAATCTGAGTGGTAGATCTCGGGCTCGTATTTTGAGTCAGAAAGTGATCTTGACTCACATAAGGGTTGGTGACCACTGGTCTAGTCTATCAGCACCGACAGTAGTTCAAAGTTCATGTTAGAGTGGTGTCTCAAATGAAGAGGAGGAAGGAGTAAACATTCGTCTGAAGGAAAGAAGTCTAGTGATCTGCAAGGCCGTTGGAAGTCTGTGTCTGTCTGTCCGACCTTGCTGCATCATCGCACAGTGAAATGGAGTATTCTCCTTGAGGCACTTTGAGCGGCGAGACTGCGGTCGTGTCTCAGACATCACGTGATGGGTTAAAAATGTGTCATTGGCTGCGTCTGAAATGGCGCTTTATAATGCACTGCTTTTGACAAGGGCCCGTAGGGGATAGGATGCCATTTTGAACACAGCCAGTGTCTCCTTTTGAGGTTGTGGAGAACAATGTAAGCTTACTGCAGAAGGGTGAATAGACACACATTTTCCTTTATACATAGAATCCTGTGTTGCTATGACTGTGCCTCTGATGCAACTGCTTTGCCATTCAGACAGTCTCTTGTATTTAGTGCTGATACGCTAAAAGTCATGCTAAATGGAAGGGCAGAATTTTGATACAAACTGTAAATGTGAAGATAATTGCATAGTCTTTCTGTGGTCGCCTTAATACGCCTTCATAAGCTAGAGAGTTTGCATGACCGAACTAGATTTGGTGACAATACAACATGTAATTGCTTTTACTGTTGTCCAGGCTTTATCTACTCTGGGTCCAGTTACAGCTGTTTTTAACAGTGTACAATCCCCCCATTTCCCACACTCTGAAAAAACCCTGAAACCACTTTAGCCTGCCGCTGATGTATGCGGACGTCCAAAGCAGCTGGCCGCCCCTGTCGGAGCAGCCAGAGACAGGTCGTTAGTGCTGGGGGGAACGTGGAAAACAGGCCCAGAATCAGGGCCAGCCAGCCCCTATAACCGCCAAACGTAAAGAACCTCTCATTCTCTTGCTCTCTACCTCTCTCTCCCGCACTCTATCTCTCTCTCTACCTCTCTCTCCCGCACTCTCTCTATCTCTCTCTCTATCTCTCTCTCGACCGATAAAGGAGAGGAAAGCCAAGTGGCTATGTCACCCCTCCTCCCTTCTCCTCCTCTTCTTCCTCCACCTTCCCATCTTTCTGGCTCGACGCTGTCACTCTGTCACTTGCTTGCTCACAGGTCATCACTCTCCGGCGTTTGGGACTGGACTGTAAAGCGGTGAAGGATTGGAAACAGCTGGGGCAGAAAATGTCTCGCGCTTGCCGTGTTTTCTCCCCCCGCCGTGCTGCTCCTTAAACCCTGGATGTGATTCATATCCCCAAATATTCCTGAGAACATTTCACACACAATATTTCAGATACACACACACACACACACACACACAAACCAATCTCTTCTCAAGAAGCTCAGCAACACCCGTGAGCCTCTGGTAACTACAGTTGAAGTTGGAAGTTTACATACACTTTGGTTGGAGTCATTAGAACTCGTTCTTCAACCACTCCACAAATGTATTGTTAACACACTATAGTTTTGCCAAGTCGGTTAGGACATCTACTTTGTGCATGACACAAGTAATTTTTCCAACAATTGTTTACAGACAGATTATTTCAGTTATAATTCACTGTATCACAATTCCAGTGGGTCAGAAGTTGACATACTCTAAATTGACTGTGCCTTTAAACAGCTTGGAAAATTCCAGAAAATTATGTCATGGCTTTAGAAGCTTCTGATAGGCTAATTGACATCATTTGAGTCAATTGGAGGTGTACCTGTGGATGTATTTCAAGGCCTACCTTCAAACTCACTGCCTCTTTGCTTGACATCATGGGAAAATCAAAAGAAATCAGCCAAGACCTCAGAAAAAAAGTTTGTAGACCTCCACAAGTCGGGTTCATCCTTGGAAGCAATTTCCAAACCCCTGAAGGTACCATGTTCATCTGTACAAACAATAGTACGCAAGTATAAACACCATGGGACCACGCAGCCGCCATACCGCTCAGGAAGGAGACGCGTTCTTTCTCCTAGAGATGAACGTACTTTGGTGCGAAAAGTGCAAATCAATCCCAAAACAACAGCAAAGGACCTTGTGAAGATGCTGGAGGAAGCAGGTACAAAGTATCTATATCTACAGTAAAACGAGTCCTATATCGACATAATCTGAAAGGTCGCTCAGCAAGGAAGAAGCAACTGCTCCAAACCTGCCAGACTACGGTTTGCAACTGCACATGGGGACAAAGATTGTACTTTTTGGAGAAATGTCCTCTGGTCTGTTGAAACAAAAATAGAACTGTTTGGCTATAATGTCCATCATTATGTTTGGAGGAAAAATGGGGAGGCTTGCAAGCTGAAGAACACCATCCCAACCGTGAAGCACGGGGTGGCAGCATCATGTTGTGGGGGTGCTTTGCTGTAGGAGGGACTGGTGCACTTCACAAAATAGATGGTATCATGAGAAAGGAAATTTATGTGGATATATTGAAGCAACATCTCAAGACATCAGTCAAGAAGTTAAAACTTGGTCGCAAATGGGTCTTCCAAATGGACAATGACCCCAAGCATACTTCCAAAGTTATGGCAAATGGCTTAAGGTCAACAAAGTCAAGGTATTGGAGTGGCCTTCATAAAGCCCTGACCTCACTCCTATAGAAAATTTGTGGGCAGAACTGAGAAAGCGTGTGCGAGTAAGGAGTTCTACAAACCTGGCTCAGTTAAATCATTTGAAGGTAATGCTACCAAATACCAATTGAGTGTATGTAAACTTCTGACCCACTGGGAATGTGCTGAAATAAATAAAAGCTGAAATAAATCATTCTCTCTACTATTATTCTGACATTTCACTTTCTTAAAATAAAGTGGTGATCCAGCTGACCTAAGACAGAGAATTTTTACGAGGATTAAATGTCAGGAATTGTGAAAAACTGAGTTTAATTGCATTTGGCTAAGGTGTATGTAAACTTCCGACTTCAACTGTACCTTAATTAAGAGTCGCAACAAAGCCTGTGTCAAAACACGTCCCCAAATCAATCAGGGAACGTCGGCCATTTTAAACGCAAGCGCATAATATTTTGCAGCGACAAATGACTCCCGTATGTGTCTTAATTCTCTCTCCCATGCCGCCTCCGCTGCACCATGGCACATTAGCCAGACTTAGGCCCCGGAGACTATCTTAACTCAGTCGTGAATTTTTTTCCCCTCCCTTTTTTCCCCTTTGTATAAATGAAAAACAAATGCTCTATCAGTGGAAGAAAGGCAGGGGAGCGTGGCTCGCACCTCGTAGCCATGTCGACTTAATGAGTTGAATAACCTATTTACTTTAGAGCAGCCAGCCAAGGACTGTCTTGTCATTGCTCGGCTGGGGGACACAAGCTTGTCAGGGGGACTGGAGTTCATACTCCTCAACAATGCCATTGTGAAGAAAATCGAATAAATACTGTCAAAAAAAAACCTCACTATGAAAGTTAAGACGGGGAAGTGGCAAAAATGTTTGTGTTCAAAACGTATTTGGCATGGTAAAGAAAAATAGCATAATATGAAAACTAGACATCCTCAGCTGTCTGTCCTTGTCATTAAGTTTATGCTGCTATCTATTCTGAAAAGAACTGAAACATTAGCGACACATTTTCCCTCTTTTCCTTTGACATTTTTTCTGGCTCTAATGTGACAATGTGCCGATGGGATTCTTAATGAAGAGGCCTGCTTTTCAGTGCCTTCTTGAAAGCCATTAGGTGCTTTTAACACATTGCGCTAAGCTAATGGCAGTAATTGAAGTCAGCTGCTCTACTCTCTTACAAAGATACCCGGCAAATTTACCCGCATCTCAAAGTGACACAGGGAAAAAAGTGAGGCGCATTTGTTTGTATGGGTGTGTGTGCCATGTTTGTTATGTTTGTGTGTGCCATGTGTGTGTGTGTGCACCATGTTTGTGTGTGTGTGAGAGCCATGTTTGTGTATTTGTGCCATGTTTGTGATTTGTGTGTGTGCCATGTTTGTGTGCCGTGTGTGTGATTTTGTGTGTTTGTGGTAAGTCCCCACATGAATAGTAAACAAACAAACATTTGACCAACTGAGGACATTTTGTTGGTCCCCACAAGGTCAAATGCTATTTCTAGGGGGTTTAGGGTTAAGGTTAGGATTAGTGTTAGTGTTAGGGTTAGAATAGGGTTAGGAGCTAGGGTTAGTTTTAGGTTTAGGAGCTAGGGTTAGGGTTAAGGTTCGTTTTTTGGGTTAAGATTAAGGTTAGGTTTAGGGTAAAAGTATGGATTCAAGTTAGGGTTAGGGAAAATTGGATTTGTATGGGACTGAATTTTGTGTCCCCACAAGGTTAGCTGTACAAGACTGTGTGTGTGTGTGTTTGTGCTTTTTGACACTTCAGATAGAGGTTAAATTGAAATGTAAAATGTAATTAAATAGTGATTAGCTCAGATCAGGTTGGAGAGAACTGTAGGTGGAGGATGCTCTGTGATTGCAGTGCCAGCAGAGAGCCACAATGCAGACTGCAGACCAGCCCGCATTCACAAAACGTACGAAAAAATATTATTCTTCAATAAAGTTTTTGGAAATGTTCTTACGTTTTTTTTTCCTGTTTCTTACTAAGAAATTTGACTTTCAAAAATAATGTTTTTGGATTTCTTCTTGGAAATGGTCTTAATTCCAAGATCCAGTGCCTTCTGAAAAATATTTACACCCCTTGACTTTTTACACATTTTGTTGTGTTACAAGGTGTAATTCAAATGGATTTAATTGTCATTTGTTGTTAACGATCTACACAAAATACTCTGTCAAAGTGGAAGAAAATTTGTAAAAAATCAATGAAAATAAATCACTAATAATGTTATCTTGAATAGATAAGTATTCAACCACATGAGTCAATACAAGTTAGAATCACCTTTGGCAGCGATTACAGTCTTTCTGGGTAAGTCTCTAAGATTTGTTCACCTGGATTGTACAACATTTGCACATTATTCTTTGAAAAAATTTCGTCAAGGTCTGTCAAGTTGGTTGTTGATCATTGTCATTTTCAATCTTGCCATAGATTTTCAAGCCTATTTAAGTTAAAACTGTAGCTAGGCCACTCAGGAACATTCAATGTCGTTTTGTATATTTGGCCTTGTGTTTTAGGTTATTGTCCTGCTGAAATGTGAATTTGTGTCCCAGTGTCTGTTGGAAAGCAGACCGAACCAGGGTTTCCTCTAGGATTTTGCCTGTGCTTAGCTCTATTCCGTTTCTTTTTATCTTAAAAATCTCCCTAGTCCTTGCCAATGACGAGCACATGATGCAGCCACATCCATGCTTGAAAATAATAACAGTGGTTCTCAGTGAAGTGTTGTGTTGGATTTACACCAAACATAATGCTTTGTATTCAGGACATAAAGTTAATTTCTTTGCCAAATGTTTTGCAGTTTTACTTTTGTGCCTTATTGGAAACGGGATGCATGTTTTGGAATATTTGTATTATGCACAGGCTTCCTTCTTTTCACTCTGTCATTTAAGTTAGTATTGTGGAGTAACAACAATGTTGTTGATCCATCCTCCGTTTTCTCCTATCACAGCCATTAAACTCTGTCACTGTTTTAAAGTCACCATGGGCCTCATGGTGAAATCCTTGAGTGGTGTCCTTCCTCTCTGGCAACTGAGGTAGGAAGGTTGTTTGTATCTTTGTAGTGACTGGCTGTATTGATACAGCATCCAATTTGTAACTTCACCATGCTCAACTGGATGTTCAAAGTATGCTTTTTTAATTGTATTTTTTATCTACCAATAGGTGCCCTTCTTTGCAAGGCATTGGAAAACCTCCCTGGTCTTTGAATCTGTGTTTGAAGTTCACTGCTCGACTGGGGGACCTTACATATAATTGTATACGTCCATGCAACTTATTGTGTGACTTGTTAAGTCAATTTTTGGTCCTGAACTTATTTAGGCTTGCCATAAGTAAGGGGTTAAATACTTATTGACTCAAGACATTTCAGCTTTTCATTTTTAATTAATTTGTAAAAATTTCTAAAAACATTATTCCACTTTGACGTTATGGGATATTATGTGTATGCCAGTGACACAGCAACCTGTTGAAAAAGTTAAGGTTTGTGAATACTTTCTGAAGGCACTCTAGCTAAACCCTAAACCCATGAAAACAATTGAACATGTTTCATTCACTCACATCTGAAAGTTTCAGTAGTGATTGTTTTAAACCCAAAAACATATTTTCGAACTGTCATCTCAGTAAGAAATGTGCGAGCATGATTGTCATTGCTAGCAATATAGCTATCTAGATCGGTTGCCTAGCCACAATCATCTAGAAGTTCGTAAGAAGATATTTGAGAAGTTCGTAAGAAAAATGTGAAATCTTAAGATATTTTTGAGGAATTGCACTTATGAGCTTCTTTTTGTTATGAAGCTTCTTAAGTTTTTGTTTAAGTGTTTTGTGAATCTGGGCATGTCCAGACAACTGCAGCCAAAGCCATTCTCCAACTCCCACTGGTTCCTGCAGCACCACTTCAGATTTGATTATACTCAAAGTCAAAATGGTCAGCACTGCAGCAGCCAAGGGGTTAGCAGCGTGGCCAAGGTGTTAGAGTAGCCAGGGAACTTCTCAGCTCCCCACAGCTGAGACAGGGCACCTCTCTCAGCATTGAACTGTCACTCATTATCAACCAATGGAGAGTAGTCATTCTCATCATGGGCTTACACCGCACATAGCAGACAACAAAGCTATATTGGTTAGGGGGTATAGTAAACAAGAACGTTACAGTAAAATCTGGGGGCAGATTTCAGGAATGACCATCAACATGACTTGTATCAAGTTGCAACTACAGCGGAAATTGTGACGCTATTGGCCCACTATCTCAATAGACTTCTTACTTCAAAGGTTATTCAAGTGTCTCTTCAGTCAAGCTGGACAAGCCACTAAAACAGTTAGGTCAAGTCATCTATTGTCAATGCGGCTCAAATCAAGCCAATAGCAAGTCAACCTTGTCAGTTCTGACCATTTCCCTCCCTCTTCGTGTGTATTTGGGGGCACAGTGCTAAGGTGTGCAGCACAGAATATTGTCTCTTAAGTGTCACTTTGTTTTGTCTTTAGTGCCGGGGTGGGCCGTACGGGCTGTTTCATCGTGATCGACGCTATGCTGGAGCGCATCAAGCACGAGAAGACAGTGGACATCTACGGCCACGTGACGCTGATGCGCGCCCAGCGGAACTACATGGTGCAGACGGAGGACCAGTACGTGTTCATCCACGACGCACTCCAGGAAGCCGTCACCTGCGGCACCACCGAAGTGCCCGCCCGAAACCTCTACGCCTACATCCAGAAGCTGACTGGGATCGAGGGCGGAGAGAACGTCACGGGCATGGAGCTGGAGTTCAAGGTGAGCTGGTCTGCGTTGTATTATTGCCATGGAATAAAAATAAATAAATAATAATAATTGGAAAAATCCACACAAAAATGCCATTTATTTTCAAGGGGAATTATTTTAGTACAGTGCATCTAGTTGTAAAAGTAGCTTGTACAGGAGGCTTACATGAGTAAGCATGCAATTTTAAAAAATATATTGCAAAAGGAATAGATAAAATGATAAAGGGTGCAATGATACAGACAAACAGCCAACTTAAAGATATTAAAGATATAGCTGCTAACCCAAGACCAATGTGCTCCAGTTCATATCCTGCTTTATAGTTCCAAAGTGGCCATGCCGACAAAAGAGGAACTAGCTATATAAAGAAAATAAGAGAAAAAAAAACATTCTAGCAAGCGCCAGTGACTTTATGTCCAATTTTGTCAGATCGCAAACTTTAATTTCTTGTATTTACTGAAAGTCAGAGGGTGGTTAGATATAGTTTAATGTAGAAACCCCAACCCCCTGGTTCCAACTAACCCACCCGTCATAGTCAGCCAGTCTGCGGTGTGTTATATGTGCTGTATGTAATGCTTTTTGGCCTTGCTTGTTACGCACCCCTAAGAGATGATACAGGTTAGATTACCCTTGGCCCTGTCTACATCGGGCTTGCTGCGGCA
This sequence comes from Salvelinus fontinalis, assembly GCF_029448725.1. Taxonomy (NCBI): domain Eukaryota; kingdom Metazoa; phylum Chordata; class Actinopteri; order Salmoniformes; family Salmonidae; genus Salvelinus; species Salvelinus fontinalis. The sequence goes on from NC_074675.1 coordinate 41,907,589, forward strand.
TGAATTTTTTTGTTTAATCACAACATGCAATTCTTTGCTCCGCACTGCAAATCTGAGGAGCAACAATAATTCCCTTGATTCTCCTTTACATACTTAAAGGGCAATTCCACCACTTTTCAACTCAATTTTCATTATCTCCAGCACAATACCAGTGTCTACATATGTGAAAACGGCACATTTATACATTTTATAGAAAACAATATCAAGTAAAAAAGTTATGCCCGATGACATCATCAAAAGTTGAAACATTTAAAAACTCATTGCCTGTTTAGAAAATCGCAGTTTTCTTTAACTTTTAATGCTACCCTTTGATGTCAAAGAGAAGCATTTTTCGGGCCTTTCTTCGTATCTTTTTAACCACAGATCATAGAAACGCAGTGTTTTCACATATGTAGACACTGGTTTGGTGCTGGAGATGATGAATATGAGGTTGAAAAGTGTAGCCTTTTTCCGTTCAGAATGTTTGGCAGCCGAGAACCCGTAATCATACTATGTCCTTCCCTCACTTTTGCCAGCATTATATTACACAAGCCCCCTATGTTTTATGTCAACCACAAGCAAGACACTAGGGTAATAAAGTAGAGAGCTGCATTAGCCGACAGTCACCTAAAGGCAGTGCTTCTTATCTTCCTCTCTGCAGCGTTTAGCCAACACTAAAGCCCATACGTCGCGATTCATCAGCGCCAATCTCCCCTGCAACAAGTTCAAGAACCGCCTTGTGAACATAATGCCATACGAGTCCACGCGAGTGTGTCTTCAGCCAATCCGAGGGGTGGAGGGCTCCGACTACATCAATGCCAGTTTCATTGATGGATACAGGTGAGGAGAGCTTCTTTCAACATGTTGACCAATGTGGTTGAATCATTGAGGCTCATAGTAGTCCACTTCTACCTTATATTTTGTGATACTGATTATTTTTATATTGTTCCAGGCAACAGAAAGCCTATATTGCCACGCAAGGGCCGCTAGCGGAGACGACAGAGGACTTCTGGAGGATGCTCTGGGAGCATAACTCCACCATCGTAGTCATGCTAACGAAGCTCAGAGAAATGGGCAGGGTATGTTAAGCTAAACTATGTTGTTTCTGTGCACTCTGTTGGCCATGCTAACCAAATGTTGCTACAACTTTAACATGATAACATAACCGACAATAGATATAGAAATGAACTATGCGAACATGCTAAATAAATTGAATTCAGACCAACACTGGGCCATCGTAAACAGCATGTACAGCCACACTCTGCTGGAATTTCATTGTACCGTATGAGGTAATCTCACTCATGGGGTTTGTTTCTGTTGTTTTTCCCCCGCTGCAGGAAAAATGCCACCAGTATTGGCCAGCAGAGAGGTCGGCCAGGTACCAGTACTTTGTGGTGGACCCCATGGCTGAGTACAACATGCCCCAGTACATCCTGCGAGAGTTCAAAGTGACTGACGCCAGGGTAAGTACTATACTGTTGTACACCCGTCTTTTACTGTCCAAACGCTCACTGAGATTTGACAGTGCTATGAAGCGTTCCTGACTTTGTAGTTTTTGTCAAAATATATCAGATTCGTTGTTTATTGTGTGGAGTTTGGTCAAACGCATAAATCTGTCTACTTTGAAGTTTTTGTCTTTGAATAACTCTGCCTCTGTTTCATGATAAAAACTTGGCAGCACCCGCTACCATTTCTTTGAGCCATTTAATTTTAACGGTTCAGATTGAGACTTGGACTGACAGTTGGCCGACTCCTACTGACCGGGGTTTTTAACTGTGCAGTAGTCCTCAAGCCAACATCTGGGACCCACATCAAATAAGTTGTTTATACCGAACTGGAGGTTTTTAAATGAATATATGCATAAATATATTTGAGGGAATTATGACATGTGTCAAAGGTGTAAAAACAAATACGGCGCATGACAGCCTTGAGCCGCTGGGACTTAATTCCATCAAAGGCTTACACTGATAAATGGTGCAGGCTTCTCCTTTGTAGTGTGTGTTACACTGGAACCTCAATGGGATTGCTTCCCCTTATCAAAGGGATACAATATCACTTAAGTAATGCACACCCTGAAAGACAGCTTTTCAAGAGCCTGCCAAAACTCAGGCACATCAAAGGACTTAGCGTCTTTAGTATTCATATTTTAATACATTCAGGTGAAAATTACAGATATCTTTAGTAACAAACACCTGTCTCTGGTGCTTATAACTTTGTGCCTCGGGGCTCCCTGATTCGTTAATGACCGATATTGATATCTTCAATAGAAAAGCACACAAAAGCCAGCGTCATTACTGAGGCATATTGAGACTGTCCGTTTTCTTTTTTCCTCTACTATCTTCCTATGTGGCCTGTTTGTCAAGTGCTATCTATGTACAGGTTGTCTTGACTTCATCCTCTTGGCTTGACGTTCCATTCAAGTGAACACAATGTATTCTCTCTCCCTATTTGTCCAGGACGGACAGTCACGGACGGTAAGGCAGTTTCAGTTTACAGACTGGCCCGAGCAAGGTGTGCCAAAATCGGGAGAGGGCTTCATCGATTTTATTGGCCAAGTTCATAAAACAAAAGAACAGTTTGGCCAAGATGGGCCTATATCTGTCCATTGTAGGTAAGGAGCCACATTCAAAACAATGTTTTATATAATTTACAAACAGTTTATAATGATAAGCAAGTACAATAACAGACCACAACGTTTAATGGTATTTAAAAGATTTAGGTCAACTTGCAGTGGAAACAGTGGTGCTTAACTTTGATCTTACCCAGGATAAAAGATCAGAATAAAGATCTATCCAGACATTAAATTAGCTCCCAGACACCCCACAGCAGTCCTGTGAGATATCATGGCAAGTGGGGAACATTAATAAATGTACAGTCTCGTGAACAAAGACAAATACTGCAGTTAGTTTATAAATAGTCTAGATTGTGTTGTTTTGTCTAGACTGTTGTTTTGTCGAGGCTGTGTTTTGTCTGGTCATGTGTTGTTTTGTCTGGTCATGTGGTGTTTTGTCTAGACTGTGGTGTTTTGTCTGGTCATGTGGTGTTTTGTCTGGTCATGTGGTGTTGTCTGGTCATGTGGTGTTGTCTGGTCATGTGGTGTTCTCTGGTCGTGTGGTGTTTTGTCTGGTCATGTGTTGTTTTGTCTGGTCATGTGGTGTTTTGTCTGGTCATGTGTTGTTTTGTCTGGTCAGCTTGGAGGTTCTCAGACTGTTTATTTTCTGTCTGATTATCTTTTGATTGTTTCTCGCAGTGCGGGTGTGGGTAGGACCGGTGTCTTCATCACCCTCAGCATCGTATTAGAGCGGATGAGGTACGAGGGCGTGGTGGATATCTTCCAGACAGTGAAAATGCTCCGGACACAGAGACCGGCCATGGTGCAGACAGAGGTGAGATACCCTGTTTACCTGTACTTTCCACACCTCTCACCTTATGGAGGACAACCAAACATGATACATAACCTACCTACCTACCACACTATACACTAACTATACCAAACACTAGGAACACATTCCTAATATTGAGTTGCACCCCCCCCCCTTTTTGCACTCAAAACAGCCTCAATTCTTTGGAGCATGGACTCTACAAGGCTTTTAAAGTGTTCCAAAGGGATGATGGCACATTTTGACATCAATGCTTCCCATTGTTGTATCAAGTTTAGCTGCATGTCCTTTGGGTGGTGGACCATTCTAGATAGACACGGGAAACTGTTGAGCGTGAAAATCCCAAACCCCTGCCCCTGGCACCTACTACCATACCCCGTTTGAAGGCACTTACATTTTTTGTCTTGCCCATTCGCCCTCTGAATGGCACACATGCACAATCCATATCTCAAGGCTTAAAATTGTTTCTTTAACCCTTCATGTACCCTAATTGAAGTGGATTTAACAAGTGACATCAATAAGGGATCATAGCTTTCACCCGGTCAGCCTGTCATGGAAAAAACAGATGTCATTAATGTTTTGTACACTCAGTGTATACTCTTAACTATTAGGCAGGTAACAACCCACAGTTATTTATAAGTAGTACGTCTCAAAAATATTTACCATGTGCTGGGTTGAGCAAACAACCCACAGCACCACACACTTAGCATTTAAACGGAACACACAGGATTATCCTTGAATTGAAATGACTGCAGTTACCCAGCACAGTGAATTATCAACATAATCTGTGCACTTATCAGGTAGCTACTTCTCTACTGTTACATGGTGAAGTCAGCAGTCATATTGAGTCAGCAGTCATATTTCCTCTGTGTTTTCAAACCAAGACTGTGTATACAAATTGATGCTCATGAGATACAGAATTCCACTTGCCGTCTACAAAATATCCTTTGAATGGATGACAGGCAACTGTTTCCAAGATCTATAGAAAAGACACACAATAGCTTACAAGTGGCTCTCTGAAATTGCTTAAAAGCAGCAATCTTCTACTCTGTGGTGAATTAAGTACGTTTTTATTTATCTCATTTCTGAGCAGCGGCAAATGAAAATGTAAACATGGCAGACGGAGAAAGAGAGAATGATTGAGGCCATGGAAACTAAAGATCATACATATGGAGAGTGACAGAAAAGAAAGACAGCGAGACAGACAGATAAATAAATGAATAGGACCTGGTTGGAAAATGGTGACAAACATTTTGGACCAATGTCTAATTTTCTTTCTCTCCTTTGTCCTCAGGATCAATACCAGTTCTGTTACAGAGCTGGCTTGGAATACCTTGGAAGCTTTGACCACTATGCAACGTAAGAGTCCCTGTCCCGGAGGAAAAGCAGAAGGCCCTTGGACAACCCCAGCGAGCCTCTCTTCTGAGCCATAATTTCCTGCTTGAGAAAGTACTTCTTAACTCCTAACTAAAGACTCAATTTAGGCCTAGATTCAATCAGATCAAGTGTTACCCGGCGATAGCAGACCCCCGCATAGCAGATGTTCTGGCGGTGTCGGAGGTGGAACTGCGTTGGAGCAGTCAAAGCGGTGAGCAGCTGCTCTTGCGATAATTGTCACGAAGCCACACCCACCCCACTCGCATTAGAAGTTCAGAGCGAGAAAGTGTAGGCTATATAGACATAATTACACTCAAATAGAAAAATCATTAAAGTAAATAATGAGGGTTTCTATCATCATAATGGTGTAGATTCCATCTTACATTCCAGTGTTCCAACTTGTAAACAAGGCTGCATTGGAATTCTGTTAATGCGACTCCATGCAGCCCATGGCAATGCCCACTTTAGGTGTAATGCCGGGAGCCACTTGTGGATTTGACAGCTCTAACGCAGTTCCACCTCCAACACCGTCAAAACAACCACTACACGGATGTCGGCTAAAGCGGATCTGATTGAATAGAGCCCTAAGTGTTAGATGTGAGACACAAAAATTTCAAAAAATTCATAAAGATTATTCCTGGAGGACCAAGTGTTTCCCAAAACCCATGGAACTCATCCTGACACGGGAAACAGAGAGGGAATCCTGACTGTTGAAGCATCTTATGGAATAATTTTTTTTCTGTTGCTTCAAGGATTCGTCTTGGGTTAAAAAAACTGAAAGAAACACAGACAAAATAATAACACAACGTACTATTACATCGACAAGTAATGCATCATATTACGAACCACAAGAGAGAGAAATGGAGGCACACAGAATGGCTTAAAACTTGATGCACATTGTAAAGAGACATTTCTGTCCCACAATCAAACTACACAGAGACATCTATCCATTGAAAAAGAAGACACCAGTGCTTGGTCCACTATGAAAAAAATACCCCGTTTCCTGTCGCAACGTTCATCATTTAAAGAATTGGGGGGAAAGGGGGAATGTTTAAAGATATATGAAACAAATAAAACCTATTGATTTAGTTTTTTAGTACTTTATTATACAGTTGATATGTGCTTTATTTTAAACTGTGTGAAATTTGATTTCCTTTTTTTAACAAAACGTATCACTCGACAAAGTGAATCAAACAAAGTATTTGCGTAATCGTTCACTTTTCTCTTCCGAGTTGTATTTTTTTAAGCTGTAGAACTGTTCTAATGTATGCACCGTCATGCAGAGAAAGTCTTTGCTCTTTTAGTTTTTCTTGCAAATTTTGGGGGTTTGTTTGTCTCAATATGTGCAGTCCTGTATTCACACTACCAAATGTTGACTTTGCTACAGGGTTTTTTAGTTTTGTCTTATTTGTCCAATATCGGATACACAATAACTTACTTACACACTCATGCGATAAACTGGGGCTTTGTGGAATCAACAGGGATGAGCAAAGTATGAAGTTGCTGCTACCGATTATCTTAGTTCTTCCATGTTAGAATGAAGGTAAAAGATGAGCACCTGATGGATAAGATACGTTATATATACGTATTTATGGTATATAGAAGATGACAGATATGAATGATATATTAATTATAATATGATCATAACCTATAACATATGTATACTGAAATAAAGTACATATATAAAACGAATGGATTGTATATGAAAGCTTCCACAATGAGATGTCTATACTTTGGGGGAAATGAAGAGATTTTTCACTGGAATGCACATCAGTAGGACAAAACGTATTCTGATTCAGTGCATATTTTCTCGTGCAATAAATAGGTGTATTATGAATAGGGTTCATATGGATACTTTGTTAGTCGTGACGTTGTTGTTGTGGTGAGGCATGTAGGTGGGGAACGTGTCACTCGACGTATCACCAGTGCATTTAGATACGCTCATAAAGTTTGTAGCTCCATAGCAGGGGGTCGCTTAGACTAAGTCAATGTTCCATACACTAGGACAAGGTACAAAGACGTCACGTTCTTCTTGAGGTGTTCAAACGCTCAACAGCGTAACATGTTTTCATTTTGCATTTAGAGTGCCTTATATTTCTGTCTGTTTTTTTTATAACCTTCATTTCACACATTATTGTAATATTTGAGTAGTCCATACATATAGTACATATAACTGTATATTTAATTTTTATCTTAAGTATTCATTTGTTACATAATATGAAATTATATATGCAAATGCGTACATGGCAAGGCTTTCTATTTTCAGTTTCTGTGGCCTTCTTGTGGCTCAGTGAAAATCATTTTTTTTTTAAATAGTAGAGCATTCAATGGGAAGGAGACCGATGTTTACCCCCCCTTTCGTATTGTCTTTTTGTACTCATTTCAAGTTCTTAAATCTAAAAAGATCCAGCACTTAATTGGGATAGATGTATATTTAAAGAGAGGCAACCAGTCAATGTGCATTTTAAACAAACTAGGACTATTAAGAATGTTAGGAGAATTAAGGGAGTCAAAGCCAAATGCCTGTTGTCGACAAAGACATGTATCATGGGACAAGTAGTGGAGTCCATGAGCTTTTACTGACCTTAACAGTGAAAAGCACTTTCTCTATTTCCAATGAGTCAAACGGACTCCAGCAAACGGACACAGTGTACAGTATATAGACACTCAGCCAAAGGGTCCCTTCACTATGCCTTAGGCTGGAAAGTATTAGACTGATACCTGTACTTGCAATTATAAACAGTTGCAGAAATATACAAACTGTTGGACCAGTTAGTGTTACAAATCTGACAGTACTTAATTGTGTTTTACGTCTGCTAGTGCGGAAGATGTACAGTACCAGTTGGAGTTTGGACACACCTACTCATTCAAGGTTTTTCTTTATTTATATTATTTTCGACATTGTAGAATAGTAGTGAAGACATCAACACTATGAAATAACACACATGGAATCATGTAGTATCCCCAAAATTGTTAAACAAATCAATATAGATTTTAGATTCTTCAAAGTAGCCACCCTTTGCCTTGATGACAGCTTTGCACACGCTTGACATTCTCTTAACCAGCTTCACCTGGAATGCTTTTCCAACAGTCTTGAAGTTCCCACATATGCTGAGCACTTGTTGGCTGCTTTTCCTTCACTCTGCGGTCCAACTCATCCCAAACCATCTCAATTAGGTTGAGGTCGGGTGATTGTGGAGGCCAGGTCATCGGATGCAGGACTACATCACTCTCATTCTTGTTTAAATAGCCCTTACACAGCCTGGAGGTGTGTTAGGTCATTGTCCTGTTAAAAAATTTATTATAGTCCCACTAAGCTCAAGCCAGATGAGATGGTGTATCGCTACAGAATGCTGTGGTAGCCATGCTGGTTAAGTGTGCCTTGAATTCTAAACAAATCACAGACAGTGTCACCAGCAAAGCACCATCACACCTACTCCTCCATGCTTCACGGTGGGAACCACACATGCAGAGATCATCCGTTCACCTACTCTGTGTCTCACAAAGACACAGCTGTTGGAACTAAAAATCTCAAATTTGGACTCATCAGACCAAAGGACAGATTTACACCGGTCTAATGTTCATTGCTCATGATTCTTGGCCCAGGCAAGTCTCTTCTTCTAGTTGGTGTCCTTTAGTAGTAGTTTCTTTGCAGCAATTCGAACATGAAGGCATGATTCACACAGACTCCTCTGAATAGTTGATATTGAGATGTGTCTGTTTCTTGAACTCTGTGAAGCATTTATTTGGGCTGCAATTTCTGTGGTTGGTAACTCTAATGAATGTATCCTCTGCAGCAGAGGTAACTCTGGGTCTTCCTTTCCTGTGGCGGTAGAGACAGGTTCATCATAGCGCTTGATGGTTTTTGCGACTGCACTTGAAGAAACTTTCAAAGTCCTTGAAATGTTTTCTCTTTGCTTATTTGAGCTGTTCATGCCATAATATGGACTTGGTCTTTTACCATATAGGTCTATCTTCTGTATGCCACTTCTACCTTGTCAATCACAACTGATTGGCTCAAACACATTAAGAAGGAAAGAAATTCCACAAATGAACTTTTAATAAGGCACACCTGTTAATTGAAATGCATTCCAGGTGACTACCTCATGAAGCTGGTTGAGAGAATGGTTGAGTGTGCAAAGTTGTCATCAAGGCAAAGAGTGGCTACTTTAAAGAGTTTATTTTACACTTTTTTGGTTACTAGATGAGTCCATATGTGTTATTTCATAGATTGTATTCAGTATTTTTTCAAAAATGTAGAAAATAGTAAAAATATAGAAAAACCCTGGAATGAGTTGGTGTATCCAAACTTTTAATTACGTTTTTTGGGTTGAGGAAACAACATATAATTTTCACCCCACATTTATTTGACCCTCGCGCTCTTTGATGGCTTTGTGGATGTGCATTCCAGGTGCTTTCTTTCCCTTTTTATTTCAAGCAGCTAAATTGTTTAGTTCAAAAAAAATATTAGTTGCTTTTTTTCAACTCTTCTGTCATAACCGTATAAAAGTGCTATTATTATTTAACCTTGATGCCATATTTTATGTACTTAGTTCAGCAGTCTGTGCACATTAACTGATCCACAACTTTAATTTTGTTTTCTCATCTTGATTTTTTAATTTCAATTATGCATGGTGAAACATTGCAGAATGGCCGCAGCCGGCCTAATAGGAAGAATTGCACTTTCTTTATCTTTGTACTATGCACTGCCCTATTGATTCTGAACCCAATAATATATTACTTGAACCCATCTGTAAGAATCTCCTTCAACGTTCACTTTGTGTGTATGTAAATAACACATAAAAAGGATCGACTTTGAAAAAGACAAAAAAAAAGTTTGTGGCAAAAAAAGCATCCGTGATTATTCCAGAAGACAACTTTCAGAAATTTGTCCCAACCATCTGTTATTAACTAACGTGGCTTCGCCATTCAAGCTTGGAGTGTCATTACAGAAATAAACGTTGTGTTCTCTTTGCTCTCTCTATCTATCTCTCGTCTGGATGCATAGACAGAAATTAATTCATGAAATTGTAAAAAAAAAAAAGGCTTGTTAAAAGAATCATACAATTACCTCTTATTAGTTGTAAGTGTAAACTGTTTTTTTTCTGAATGAAAGGAGTGCTTTTTATTTTCTTAATTAGGTTACATTGGTGGCGAAAGAAGTCTGTATGAAAATCAGTTCTTTGCTGACACAAGTTCCATTTGTTATAAATGAATTCTATTAAAAAAGTCAGTGTTATGCACCATGGTCTTATTTTTTTCCTTCTATCGCACATTGACTTTGAAAGACTGATGAAAGTCATTTTACCTGTCAGTGTCACATATTATATCCAGAGTTTTCCTGTCAAAAGAAAAAGGGGCCTCATCATGCTATAATTTTTATTGTGCAGTTAACTCTGTCAGTGACACATTAGCTGAAACCTGGGTTTCAATTGTACATCTACCCATGACCACCATTGGAAATTGGAAGGAACAAGGGAGACAATTTAAATTGTAATCCAAGACACACTATACAAAGCTTGTGATGGCCAGGTTTCATAAGTTGCAATAGCATTTCATTTCAGCTGATGAATTGCCTGTTTTGTTAGAAATAGATATAGGGAAGTAGTTAGGCCATCGCTGGACAGTCCATTTCCACTATGCTATCCCAATCGATAGGGGTAGCGGTAGCTGGAGCAGATGTTCGGAGTTGATTAACAAGGAGTGATCTTCCCTTTTCCCCTCCCCTTTTTGTGTCACAAAGTGTAATGAATTCACACACCAGAACAATAGGCGGACACAGCCCACACAGTAGGTGGCGGCATGCACCTCTAACGAATCAGTGTGGTGTCAGGAAAACAACCTCTCACTCAACGTCAACAAAACAAAGGAGATGATCGTGGACTTCAGGAAACAGCAGAGGGCGCATCCCGGTATCCACATCGATAGGACAGCAGTGGAGAAGGTGGAAAGTTTTAAGTTCCTCGGCATACACATCACGGACAAACTGAAATGGTCCACCCACACAGACAGTGACAGTGTCACCTAAAACCCTCACAAACTTTTACAGATGCACAATCGAGAGAGTCCTGTCGGGCTATATCACCGCCTGGTACGGCTACTGCACCGCCCACAATGGCAAGGCTCTCCAGAGGGTGGTGCGATCTGCACAACGCATCACCGGATGAAAACTACTGCCCTCCAGGACACCTACAGCACCTGATGTCACAGGAAGGCCAAAAAGATCATCAAGGACAACAACCACCCGAGCCACTGCCTGTTCACCCCGCTACCAATCCAGAAGGCGAGGTCAGTACAGGTGCATCAAATCTGGGACCGACAGACTGAAAAACAGCTTCTATCTCATCAGACTGTTAACAGGCATCACTAACACAGAGAGGCTGCTGCCTACATACAGACTTGAAATCACTGGCCACTTCAATAAATGGATCACTAGTCACTTTAATAATGCTACTTTAATAATGTTTACATATCTTGCATCACTCATCTCATATCTATATACTGTATTTTATACCATCTATTGCATCTTGCCTATGCCACTCTGTCATTGCTCATCCATATATGTATATGTATATATTCTTATTCCATTCCTTTACTAAGATTTGTGTGTATTTGGTAGTTGTGGAATTGTTACATTACTTGTTTGATATTGCTGCACTGTCGGAACTAGAAGCACAAGCATTTCACTACACTTGCAATAACATTTGCTAACCATGTGTATGTGACCAATAACTTTTGATTTGATTTGAATGTTTGCGGACCACGATAATACTATAGATGAAGAAGATTGACTGGTTATTGCTGATCGAGTAGCCTCCCCGACCCAGCAGGGTTTTCCCACATGTAGGTGAATCCTTTTCATTTGGTATGCCTTTCTATTTTCCTTTTGTATGTTATTACTTTGTCACCATCTGAACATCAATGACCCTGGACCCTTCCCACTGGGCACAGACATAAATTCAACGTCCTATTCCACGTTGGTTCAAAGTAATTGAATTGAAATGACGTGGAAACAACGCTAAATCAACAGTGTGTGCCCAGTGGGCGGTGAGTATGCTGTCTCCCCTAGGGACATACACACAACACCCACTGTGCTTCAGACTCCACTTGTTTTTTAATATAAAGTTAGCTGCTTTGATGTTTCAGAAGCACCATGGGGTAAATAGGCCTATAGACACCTAACATATTACAATCTTACAGCAAAGAAGCAGAATGGCATGAGAAGTAACTATTTCCAAATACTGAAGTTCTATTTGAGAATTCACTTCAGCTAATGATCCTCTACAGTGAGGGATTGATTTCTGTGATTTTTTTTAATGATAAAATTGCTTTTGGTGTATGAAGGGAAACTTACCTCAGCCACTATTCATGTGTACCACCCATCTGAGTGATATTGCGACACTGCATTAGTTATAGTTACTCCCTCCATTTAAGGTACAGTGGTTCCTCCTTTAAAAGTCGTGAGCTTGTATTGCGGGACTTAGAGGTAGCCAGAGTCACGGCTTCATTGCTCCAGACCACCACAAGGGGGTGTTAGAGCACTCTTTATGCATTTGGGTCCCAAGGTTTTTATATGACCAATCATATCGAGTGGTTCCAATGATGAATTTTGATGCCAGCCACCCTTGCCTTGTGGCATTTTGTCAGCCATCAACAAAGATGTCTGACAAAACATTACGGTGGACCAGATGTAAGTTGTTATAACATCATAACGAGTCAAGCAAAACATTTACAATTGAGAGGAATATGTTAGTTAATGTAAAGACAAACGTTTGTGCATATTTTTTTTGTCATAAAGTTTACAAAAATGTTACAATTTTTTTTTACAAAAATTGCTATTTAGCAAGTTATCTGACTAGCTAACATTAGCCAGCTAGCTAGTGTTAGGAGAATGAATTTGTAATTCGTGTTGTTTAATGTTTTAGGGACTCCTGAGAGTACCAGAAAACCAGGATGTCGTCTTGTGAAACATTGGATGTAAAGAATCTAGCTAGCTAAAGCATTTATTCAAGATCTCAGAGCGAGTGACGTCACCGATTGAAACGCTATTAGCGCGCACCCCGCTAACTAGCTAGCCATTTCACACCGGTTACACCCGACTTGAAAAAAATCTGAATATACACATTGCGAGATATTTGGCGAAATAGACAGACATGCCGATATTTCCCCCATAGGAACCAATGGGAAGACCGCAGTTCCAATATTATTTTTGTTGTTTACATTTTGTTGTTTACATTTTAACTATAAAACAAAGTGAGCAGGTCTCATTGCCATTAATAGCGAAGCAGGCATTGTGACGTTGAACAATAAGCTGGGAATAGAACGTTCGGAAGGCGAGTTGGTGCCACGGTGCTCAATAGAACTAATAGGAGCTGTCAGGGTGAAAAATGCACAAAAATAAGGCCTGTTTGTTTTGCGAATACTTGAAAATGACGGCAAGCAGTTGGGAAATATGGTCATATTATGAAACTGGGCTCCATGGCGGACGCAATGAACTAGCTTTTATCGGAAAAGAACATTGTTAAAAATGTAATGTGTCCAGCGTACTATCTCCACACATTTCAGAGCACTCTCGTCTAAGTGTACCAGAGCGCAGAATTACTACTTTACGAGCGCTCAACACCCGTTGAATATTGCCAGTGTCAGTAAAGGTCGGAAGAAAAGCGTAATTAAATTGTTTCAAGCAGCACATTTACAGTCACCAACACTCTGGTTAACACGAAAACTGCCTTACCAGCTCTGCTAGGGCTAGTAAAATGGTCAGAGTGGTCTCTTTTGCATCTGGAAGTAGCTAGCCAATGTTAGCTTGGGTGCTTGACTGCCGTTGTAAGGCCTGAACACTCAAATCAACTCTACTCCTTGGACCGAACGTCCAGTGTGCGCTCCGAGAGCAAAACAGTCTGAATTTACAAACGGACAATTTTTCTCTGAATGGAAACACCATAATATTAATCAAATTAATTAAGCATTTCGTAAAATCAATCCCATATACTATGTTATTCCAAAAAAGGTTTTAAATTCTGTCACGTTCCTGACCTATTTATGTTAGTTGTTATGTGTGTTAGTTGGTCAGGACGTGAGGTTGGGTGGGCATTCTATGTTTTCTGTTTCTGTGTTGGTTTTGGGTTACCTGGTATGGCTCTTAATTAGAGGCAGGTGTTTGGCGTTCCTCTAATTAAGAGTCATATTTAGGTAGGCGTTGTCACAGTGTTCGTTGTGGGTGATTGTCTCCTGTGTCAGTATGTATGTTCGTGCCACACGGGACTGTAGCGTTTGTTTGTTTCGTTTCGTTTCGATGTCGTCTGTTTCCTGTACGTAAGTTTATGTTTAGTTATGTAAGTTTATGTTCAGGTTTCGTCAACGTCGTTTTCTTGTTTTGTAGTTTTGAAAGTGTTTTGTTTCGTGTTGCCATCGTATTCATAATAAAGATGGCTTATTTCCCAAATGCTGCGTTTTGGTCTGAAGATCCTTCTCTCCTCACCTCATCCGAGGATGAGGAGAGCACCAGCCGTTACAGAATCACCCACCACGCTAAGACCAAGCGGCAAGGGAAAACTAAACGGAGTAAGGGACAGGAGAGAAAGGAGCAATGGACATGGGATGATGTATTGGACGGAAAGGGTTGCTACACTTGGGAGGAGATCCTGGCTGGTAGGGATCGCCTCCCATGGGAACAGGTGGAGGCACTGAGGAGAGCAGAGGCTACCGGGGAGAGAAACCGGAGCTATGAGGGAACGCGTCTGGCACGGAAGCCAAAAAAGCCCGTAAGTAATTCCCAAAAATTTCTTGGGGGGGGGGCTAGGAGGTAGTGGGCCAAGGGCAGGTAGGAGACCTGCGCCCACTTCCCAGGCTTACCGTGGAGAGCGGGAGTACGGGCAGGCGCCGTGTTACGCAGTAGAGCGCACGGTGTCTCCTGTACGAGTGCATAGCCCAGTGCGGGTTATTCCACCTCCCCGCACTGGGAGGGCTAGATTGGGTATTGAGCCAGGTGTCATGAGGCCGGCTCAACGCGTCTGGTCTCCAGTGCGTCTCCTCGGGCCGGCATACATGGCACCTGCCTTACGCATGGTTTCCCCGGTTCGCCTACATAGGCCGGTGCGGGTTATTCCACCTCCCCGCACTGGTCGGGCAACCGGGAGCATTCAACCAGGTAAGGTTGGGCAGGCTCAATGCTCAAGAGTGCCAGTACGTCTCCACGGTCCGGTATTTCCGGCACCACCTCCCCGCCCCAGCCTAGTACCTACAGTGTCTACACTACGCACTAGGCTACCGGTGCGTATCCTGAGCCCTGTTCCTCCTCCACGCACTCTCCCTGTAGTGCGTGTATCTAGCCCGGTGCCTCCAGTTCCGGCACCACGCACTAAGCTACCAGTGCGTCTCCAGAGCCCTGTACAAACTGTATCTTCTCCCCCTACTAATCCTGATGTGCTTGTCCTCAGCCCGGCGTCACCAGTGCCGGTACCACGCATCAGTTATCGAGTGGGCTTTGAGAATACAGTGTACCCTGTCCCTGCTCCCCGCACTAGTAGGAAGGTGCTTATCCTTAGCCCGGTGCCTCCAGTTCCGGCATCACGCACCAGGTCTACAGTGCACCGTATCCGGCCAGAGCCATCCGTCTCCCCAGCGCCATCTGAGCCATCCGTCTCCCCAGCGCCATCTGAGCCATCCGTCTCCCCAGCGCCATCTGAGCCATCCGTCTCCCCAGCGCCATCTGAGCCATCCGTCTCCCCAGCGCCATCTGAGCCATCCGTCTCCCCAGCGCCGTCTGAGCCATCCGTCTGCCAGGAGCCTGCAAAGCCGCCCGTCTGCCATGAGCCTGCAAAGCCGCCCGTCTGCCATGAGCCTACAGAGCCGTCAGCCAGACAGGAGCCGCTAGAGCCGTCAGCCAGACAGGAGCCGCTAGAGCCGTCAGCCAGACAGGATCCGCCAGAGCCGCCAACCAGACAGGATCTGCCAGAGCCGCCAACCAGACAGGATCTGCCAGAGCCGCCAACCAGACAGGATCTGCCAGAGCCGCCAACCAGACAGGATCTGCCAGAGCCGCCAACCAGACAGGATCTGCCAGAGCCGTCAGAGCCGTCAGAGAGCCATGAGCAGCCAGAGCCGTCAGAGAGCCATGAGCAGCCAGAGCCGTCAGAGAGCCATGAGCAGCCAGAGCCGTCAGAGAGCCATGAGCAGCCAGAGCCGTCAGAGCGCCATGAGCAGCCAGAGCCGTCAGAGAGCCATGATCAGCCAGAGCCGTCAGAGAGCCATGAGCAGCCAGAGCCGTCAGAGAGCCATGAGCAGCCAGAGCCGTCAGAGAGCCATGAGCAACCAGAGCCGTCAGAGCGCCATGAGCAGCCAGAGCCGTCAGAGCGCCATGAGCAGCCAGAGCCGTCAGAGCGCCATGAGCAGCCAGAGCCGTCAGAGCGCCATGAGCGTCGAGAGCCGTCAGCCTGCCATGAGCGTCGAGAGCCGTCAGCCTGCCATGAGCGTCGAGAGCCGTCAGCCTGCCATGAGCGTCGAGAGCCGTCAGCCTGCCATGAGCGTCGAGAGCCGTCAGCCTGCCATGAGCGTCGAGAGCCGTCAGCCTGCCATGAGCGTCGAGAGCCGTCAGCCTGCCATGAGCGTCGAGAGCCGTCAGCCTGCCATGAGCGTCGAGAGCCGTCAGCCAGCCACGAGCGTCGAGATTCGTCAGTCAGCCATGAGCTGCCCTTCATTCTGAAAAGGCTAGATACCCAGAACTGCCCATCAGTCCAGAGCTGTCTCTCTGTCCGGAGCTGCCTTTCAGTCCGGAGTTGCCCCTCTATCCTGATCTCCCTCTCTATCTTCATCTACCTCTATATTCTTATCTATCCCTCTGTCTTGATTTATCTCTCTGTCCCGGTGTTGTCCTTATTAGGTATGTTATTAAGAGGATTTTGTGGGGGAAAAAAGAGGGTGGACATTATTGGAGGGAGGAAGCTAGGATGGATTATGGTGGGGTGGGAACCGCGCCCGGAGCCTGAGCCACCACCGTGGTTAGATGCCCACCCAGACCCTCCCCTAGACTTTGTGCTGGTGCGTCCGGAGTTCGCACCTTGTGGGGGGGGTAATGTCACGTTCCTGACCTATTTATGTTAGTTGTTATGTGTGTTAGTTGGTCAGGACGTGAGGTTGGGTGGGCATTCTATGTTTTCTGTTTCTGTGTTGGTTTTGGGTTACCTGGTATGGCTCTTAATTAGAGGCAGGTGTTTGGCGTTCCTCTAATTAAGAGTCATATTTAGGTAGGCGTTGTCACAGTGTTCGTTGTGGGTGATTGTCTCCTGTGTCAGTATGTATGTTTCTTGCCACACGGGACTGTAGCGTTTGTTTGTTTCGTTTCGTTTCGATGTCGTCTGTTTCCTGTACGTAAGTTTATGTTTAGTTATGTAAGTTTATGTTCAGGTTTCGTCAACGTCGTTTTCTTGTTTTGTAGTTTTGAAAGTGTTTTGTTTCGTGTTGCCATCGTATTCATAATAAAGATGGCTTATTTCCCAAATGCTGCGTTTTGGTCTGAAGATCCTTCTCTCCTCACCTCATCCGAGGATGAGGAGAGCACCAGCCGTTACAAATTCTCTAGTACGGAATACTATCAATACGGAATACTATCAAATGCTTCTCAAAGATGCCCTCTGGTGGTCAAACTAGCAATAACTTGCAGTAACAGATGAAATGGCTGAGAATTAAAAGACATGCCACAGAATGCTGCAGCAGCATGCAGGGTGTGCCGCAACTTTTAAAGAAGGAACCATTGTACACAGCTATCTGTATTGATGTTTCTAACTGAGTTAAGATGTCATCCTTGGAAGAATAGGTCATAAATCCCTCTCTATTTGTCTTCTACCTATCTACCTATTGAGGAATATCAATTGCTTTGAAGTCTATATACAGTACCAGTCAGGTTTGGACACACCTACTCATTCAAGGGTTTTTCTTTATTTGTAATATTTTCTACATTGTAGAATAATAGTGAAGATGTCAAAACTATGACATAACCCATATGGAATCATGTAGTACGCAAAAAAGTGTTATTAAATAAATCAAAATATATTTTATATTTAAGATTCTTCAAAGTAGCCACCCTTTGCCTTGATGACAGCTTTGCACACTCTTGGCATTCTCTCTACCAGTTTCATAAGGAATGCCTTTCCAACAGTCTTGAAGGAGTTCCCACATATGCTGAGCACTTGTTGGCTGCTATTCCTTCACTCTGCACTCCAACTCATCCCAAACCATCTCAATTGGGTTGAGGTCAGGTTATTGCTAAAATCCCAGATTGCCCTTTCAAAGGCACAGTCTGTAAGAAGACCTAAGGTTCGAAATGTTGTTATAATAAAATCACGTGGGAGCATGAGCAGCAGTGTACAGCATTTTCCTTTCTGTTTTCCACAGTCTGTAAGATTCCCTGCTGTTCATCGGTTAGTTGAATGATATTCTGTATTGTTCCAATGACCGTCCTATGTCCTGACCTATGCACAATAGAAATGATAGTGTCAGGGGCAAAGATTTGATGCACTTGCTTCATTCCATTGCTTGTTATTCATTGGTGCTCTTCACTTCATTGTAAAGGAATGAAAACAAAACAGAGTTTAATAATTCAATGATCAAATAACAATTACAAATCTGATAACACACCCTAAAACATAGCTGCAAGGTCACCATGGAAACAGCCATGTAGGGATCTCTCAGCTACTGGTAAGATTATGACGAGTTGAATCAGAAAATTGTCTTGCTACCAGATAAGAAAATGTCATTCAACACTGTAGATAATGAAAACTGTCAAGGCTGAATTGGGTGCCAAGGTAAATCATTATCTGGGTTCCAATAAGAAATGCATTGTGATTTCCAATATGAGCGTCACTGATGTTACAGTGGATGTAACAATATCTCCATATTTCACTAGTTACATGATCAGTGATATTATACGATATGTCTCACACAAGGCTGCTCAATTTCAAAGACTCTTAAAAGCCGCGTTACACTTTAAAACCACCCAAACAAAAAGGATCAGCATACTGTCATTAGTTATCAATGATATTCTTTGTTGTCAAAATTATGTTTTTCAAAAGTGTGGACACTGCCAACCAATGACCACAGCAATAGAGAGCATTTGCTGCAGGGATTGATGCCTACTGGCAACCTGGTATCATAGGTTAAAAGTAACATAGTACATATAAATCAGAAACACTCAAATTAGTATGATATATTACGATTGGTATGGTTACATAAGAAAGATGGTTACTTAAGGCAAAAACAAAAGCGGGGTGGTTGGTTGGGAGTATAACGCGAACATCTAGCAACCCAAAGGTTGTGAATTTGAATCTCATAATGGGCAACTTTAATATTTTAACTAATTAGCAACTTTTCAAGGACTTACTACTTTTTAGCTAATTGGTAACTAATTAGAATGTTAGCTAACCCTTCCCCCTAACTGTTTAGCTATCCCTTCCCCTAACCCTTTAACCTAACTCAAAACTTACCCCTAACATTAACCTTATACATATAGTACATTTTTCAAATTCGTTACATATTGTACGTTTTTCAAATTTGTCAAATATAATGTGGTACATATAATACAAAATGGGTGATGGACATCCAGAAATGAATACCTATAATCCAAAATGTAACATATGATACTAATTGAAGGGTCCATGAAGAGACCAGGTTGTTACTGGGGGTTGGTGGATGGCTTTTCTTCAAGACAGGACATCGCTTGTCTGACCCTGGATCGAAATCTCGAGCAATTTTTCCATAACCGGTTTGTGCTGACGATTGCATACATGAGTTTCAGACAGGAACACGGGCCACTCCATGTCAGTGCTCATGAGTAAAGTCATGAATAATACTTTTCATTGCGTTATAGCTGCAACTGTAAGATTTATGTCTCCCAGACTTTTATAACTACTAACAATTCCCTGTCCCTTGTCCCCAGGCAATTCCGCTACGCACGCTACAGGAAGATAGAACTCCATAGGCCCAGGGGACTAAGACAGCACATCAGGAAACCTCTGCCAACCTGTGTTGTCTGCTATCCACCAACAGTTCCCTGTCTCTTGAACAATTACAGAGGGTTCCAGTGGCCCAATTTGGATGATGATTGACAATAAAAATATTTTAATTAAATAATCTAATAACAATCTAACAATAATCTAATCTGCAATCTAACAACAAAAGTAATGACAGTGTCACTTTTCAGAGCCTGCTAAAAGCCTGCCATGTAATTGCTATGGTAAAAAATAAAACAGCACTCTATACATATTAGAGCTTAAAATTCTATCATTTTCATGAACATTGACATTCCTTTGTGTAATATGAATAGAATAATGCCCAGACACAAGATGGAGGTGGTTGTTTATCTAGAAGACTTATTATACACGTTCAGTGGTTGTACAACAACTGATTTCCATAAAGTGTAGTACCAATGGTTTACCATGAGGTGTCGTATTACTGATACTGTCGTAAACAATACATGTCAATCATGTCAGTGTTGTGCCCAGGACATTACAATTACATTTCTTTAATTTATGAATATCACCTATCAAACTAGTGTTACCGACTAATGTTGTTACGGAAGTTAAATCAGTAAGGCTGGTCTGAATGGATCACTTCATCATATCCCTTCCCAGCTCACTTATTAGAATAGCAGGTATTTACAGTATATGGTAGTGGTTTTAATGATACCTCATCAGCATAAATAGCAGGTATTTATATGGTAGTATATATAATGGTACCTCATTAGTATAGCAGCTACCATTTATATGGTAGCTGTTATATTACGGTATCAGCATAGCATGTATTTATATGGTCCCTGTTATATCACCACATCAGCAAAGCAGGTATTTATATGGTAATGATGATAAAGTTACCTCATAAGCATAGCAGGTATCCATTGTAGTGTTTATAAAAAGGTACCTCATAAGCAAAGCAGTTATTTATATGGTAGTGATAATGTTACTAATGTTGAGGAACTAGAGCAAGCACACATGTAGTTGTTTTGTTTGGAACACAACCCTGCATCCACGCCTTTACACAATTACTGTTGTTGTTTACACAATCCAATCTGGGTCAGGTGGGCATGATTCGAAAGCTTTTTCTATTGCCAACATGACTAGCTAAGTTAGGCTTTTGCAATGCAATTCAGGGAAACAGATCGCAATTCCTGATCATCTGTGTAGGCATGCAGCCGGAAAAGTGATGGTCCCAGACCATTATGCCAGTTGCAGGCTGGCATAATCCGGTAGAGCATTCCCTGATTTTCCCAAAGTCTTGAATGGCCAAATTAGGAACATACTTTGGAAAGGTATTATGTGTCATCAAATGTGTGAGAACTCTTAACACTATTAGCTACTCGCTTCAGTTTGAATTGGAGAAAACTTGCTTGCTTGATTTGAACTTAGGTGCCCTTCTGCTTCTCCATGTTGGCATGTGTATCCGCACAACAGACAGGGCAAGAGGTGAACAGGGACATCAATTGGCTACGAAAGACGACGTACTTGTCAGCATCAACACTGAAATAAGTAGATAATTAATTAGTGCGTGTATACAATCATTATTCATCTTTTTATATCTTTGCATTGAGCTGGATGAATTCTCTGATGACTCAGGGTCAGCAGACAGCTCATCCTCCCCATGGTTCCAGGATCGATCTCCACTCTCACTGGGTTCAGGGCTGGAGGGTCTGACGTCAAAAACCATCTCCTCGATTTGTGTCCCAACACAAACCATCACAGGGCCTGCCTGGACAGCTACAGTAGAAAAGATTATGAGACAATCCGAAACCAATTAATAGTTTTATAATACCACATGATTGTTGTAGAAGAAGCTAGAATTACAGTTGAAGTCGGAGGTTTACATACACTTAGGTTGGAGTCATTGAAACTCGTTTTTCAACCACTCCACAAATTTCTTGTTAATAACAAACTATAGTTTTGACAAGTCGGTTAGGACATCTACTATGTGCATGACACAAGTCATTTTTCCCCCAAAATTTTACAGACAGATTATTTCACTTATAATTCACTGTATCACAATTCCAGTGGTTCAGAAGTTAACCCTCCAGTGATAATCCATGGCAAGAAGCCTCCAGTGTCGCCCTCTAGTCCGGAGCCTCCAGCGACGCCCTCTAGTCCGGAGCCTCCAGCGACGCCCTCTAGTCCGGAGCCTCCAGCGACACCCTCTAGTCCGGAGCCTCCAGCGACGGGCTTCAGTCAGGAGCAGCCAGTCTCCCTCCTGTCCGGAGCAGCCGGAGTCTCCCTCCTGTCCGGAGCAGCCGGAGTCTCCCTCCTGTCCGGAGCAGCCGGAGTCTCCCTCCTGTCCGGAGCAGCCGGAGTCTCCCTCCTGTCCGGAGCAGCCGGAGTCTCCCTCCTGTCCGGAGCAGCCGGAGTCTCCCTCCTGTCCGGAGCAGCCGGAGTCTCCCTCCTGTCCGGAGCAGCCGGAGTCTCCCTCCTGTCCGGAGCAGCCGGAGTCTCCCTCCTGTCCGGAGCAGCCGGAGCCGCCCTCCTGTCCGGAGCAGTCGGAGCCGCCCTCCTGTCCGGGGTCAGCGGTAAGTGTGGGGGGGTACTCTCACGCCCTGACCGTAGAGATCCTTTTTATGTCTCTATTTTGGTTGGTCAGGGCGTGAGTTTGGGTGGGCATTCTATGTCTGGTGTTCTATGTTTTCCTTGTTTTGTATTTCTGTGTGTTTGGCCTGGTATGGTTCTCAATCAGAGGCAGCTGTCTATCATTGTCTCTGATTGAGAATCATACTTAGGTAGCCTGTTCCCACCTGTGTTTGTGGGTGGTTGTTTTCTGTTTAGTGTATGTCACCTTGCAGAACTGTTTCGTTTTCATTTTTTCGTTGTTATTTTGTGTAGTGTTGAGTTTTGATTAAATTATTATCATGAACACTTACTACGCTGCATTTTGGTCCTCTTCTCCTTCTCCAGACGACAATCGGTACACATATGTTCCACTCTGTATGGAAGGAAAATCGCATTTGTATCTATTTATGCTCATATGACAAAGATTTTCTCCCTTCTGTAACCAGAAGCCTGCTCAATTTATCGGATTATAAGCTTATTATTGGAACTGACATGAATGCCATTATTGATTCTATGATATAGATCTGGACCTTCTCATACCTCATCTCAAGTGAATGTGTAAAGGCTGTCGTTCTCCTCATCCTCGGACGAGGAGAGGAGAGAAGGATCATCAGACCAAAATGCAGCATTCGGGAAATAAGCCATCTCTTTATTATTAACGACGATGGCAACACGAAAAACAAAACACTTTCAAAATTACAAAAACAAGAAAACGACGTAGACGAAAAAACCTGAACATGAACTTACTTAACTAAAACGTAAAACTCACGGACAGGAACAGACTACATCGAAACGAAACGAACAACCGAACAGTCCCGTATGGTGCAAAACATAACACAGATACGGAAGACAATCACCCACAAACAAACAGTGAGAACACCCTACCTAAATATGACTCTTAATTAGCCTGTTGGGGATGGGGGCGCTGTTTAGACTACTTATGCTAATTTGGCTAATTTTTTAAACGGCTTCCCACAAAATCCTTGATCGTACAATATGCATATTATTATTATTATTGGATAGAAAACAGTCTATAGTTTCTATAGGAGTTGAAATTTTGTCTCTAAGTGGAACAGAGCCCATTCTACAGCAATTTCCCTGACATGGAGTCAGATTTGAGAAATGTTGGCCACTTTTCTGAAGTCATTTAAAAGGGCACTGTCGTTGCTATGACTATACGGACACTTCTTACGTCTTCCCCTGGATG
This sequence comes from Salvelinus fontinalis, assembly GCF_029448725.1. Taxonomy (NCBI): domain Eukaryota; kingdom Metazoa; phylum Chordata; class Actinopteri; order Salmoniformes; family Salmonidae; genus Salvelinus; species Salvelinus fontinalis. Next base: position 41,931,111 of record NC_074675.1, read on the forward strand.
CCTTTACGTGATGACGATTCCAACGGGCTCGATTGCTCGTTCACAGGCCCTACAAATGAAAAAACCCTGAAGCTAGTCATTCTTTTGGAGCTGCGTAACGCGCGTGCTGGACACCGACCCGCTCCTGTTCCAAGCGTTAGTTTAGCCTGTTATATTTCTCCGGTCATCTTTTCACTCGTTATAGGAGTTAAAAACATCATAAGGTAGTTAATTTAAAGCGTTTTATAGCAATTTATATCCGTTTAGTGCGATTTTGGGACATTTATTTTTGCAACGATGTGAAAAGTTGGGCATGCTTTTCAGTTCATCCCGAACTCAGTTGACATTTCCACATGGCAAGAGGACAGCTTTCCACCAAAAGACGATTTCTCCCAAGAAAGGATCCTTTGCCCAAGATACTGATGGAAGAACAGCTCAAGGTAGGACATTTTTATTATGATAAATCGTGTTTCTGTCGAAACATTTTAGTGGCTTAGGACGCCATGTTTTTTGACGTAGCTTCGCTTGGCGCAAACTGTATTGAAAAGTAAGGATAAATTAAAAAATGTAATAACGCAATTGTATTAAGAATTAAATTGTCTATCAATCCCTGTCCACCCTATATTTTTTAGTCACGTTTATGAGTATTTATGTATAAGAGTAGATCACTGTCTAAGTGGCGCAAGGACATTTTCTTTACCAGCTTGTCTACATTTCACATTGTCTAACCATGATTTTGGTGGCTAAATATAAACATTTTCGATCAAACTGTATATGCATGTTGTAATGTGATGTTACAGGAGTGTCATCGGAAGAATTCTGAGAAGGTTAGTGAAAAAATTAATATCTTTTGGCGATGTTGACTTTTATCGCTCACTTTGGCTAGAATCAATGCTGGGCTGCTAATTGCTATGTGCTAAGCTAATATAACGATTTATTGTGTTTTCGCTGTAAGACACTTAGAAAATCTGAAATATTGTCTGTATTCACAGGATCTGTGTCTTTCGATTCGTGTATGCTGTGTATTTTTACGAAATGTTTGATGATTAGTAGTTAGGTAAACACGTTGCTCATTGTAATTATTCTAGTCCATTTGTGACGGTGGGTGCAATTGTAAACTATGCCATATACCTGAAATATGCACTTTTTTCTAACAAAACCTATCCCATACCATAAATATGTTATCAGACTGTCATCTGATGAGTTTTTTTGTTGGTTAGGGGCTATAAATATCTTAGTTTAGCCGAATTGGTGATGGCTACTGGTGTTGGTGGACAAATAAAAGATGGTGGATTATGCTAATGTGTTTTTAGGTAATAGATGTACATCTTTACATATTGTGTCTTCCCTGTAAAACATTTTAAAAATCGGAAATGTTGACTGGATTCACAAGATCTGTGTCTTTCATTAGCTGTATTGGACTTTAATGTGTGAAAGTTAAATATTTTAAAAAAATATTTTTTTTGAATTTCGCGGCACTGGTTTTTCAGTGGGGGGGGGGGGGTGTGCCGCTAGCGCCACGCTGATCCTAGACAGGTTAGAGGAAAACGCAAACCACCTGCCTCTAATTAAGAGCCATACCAGGCAACCCAAAACCAACATAGAAACAGAAAACATAGACTGCCCACCCAAAACACACGCCCTGACCATAAACACATACAAAAACAACATAAAACAGGTCAGGACCGTTACAGAATGCTTCCCTGGCACATGAACTATTTCTTAATGATCTTCATCTTAATGACTCCTGGAGATTTCATAATCCGACAATTAAGGACTATGCATGCTTTTCTGCTAGATTTAAGACTTTCTCGAGAATTGACTATGTTTTAACATCTACTGATATTACAGGTAAAATGGAATTTATAAAAACAATACCGGCCATTCTATCTGATCATAATCCCATTCTTCGTCAATTTCAAATCTTCCCAATGAAAAAGCGTGCACTTAGATGAAGGTTTAGTAATACTTTACTACACAACACTGTCTTCATCATACAGTTTAGATCCAATTTAAAATATATTTTTGAAATAAATTACCACTCGGTGGAGGACTCAACTATGGTATGGTTAGCTGTCGCTGCAGCTTAAACATACTGAAACAAGATCCTCAATACAGCTGATCAGATCTCCTACTAAGGGACTGATATCTGATCCTACAGAAAAAAATACACATTTTAGAGCATATTATTTAGATTTATACAGTTCCTCACATAGCTTTGATACTTCTGCTTGACGGCAGTTCCTGGAGAAGTTTACGTTGCCCAAACTCTCTCAAGAAGACACAGTTTTATCAGAGGAACCTGTCACTTTATCTGAACTGAAACCTCCAGATCAAGCATAAATTGGCTTTAAATCCACACGTTGGATTTAGACAGTGGCGTGTATTCATGGTTATAGAGCAAACAATGCAATAATCACAACACATAGCTTGTAATATTGCTTTTTTGGGAGGGGGTGGGCTTGGCTTCCCAAGTTTTTTACACACACACCTCTACTGGGTTTAGAATGCACGTTAGTGAATGACAGAAAACAAGCGTCAACGGCGTCATGCTCTTAAAATTAAGTTGAACAAAAACCCAACACGTAAAGTGTTGTATCCATGTCTCATGAGCTGAAATAAAATATCCAAGACATTTTCCATAGGCACGAAAAGCTTATTTTTCTCAAATTGTGTGCACAAATTTCTTTACATCCCTGTTAGTGGACACTCTTGCGGTCAGCCTACCAATTGCAGGAGGATGGATTATCTTGGCAAAGGAGAAATGCTCACTCTCTTTGGTTTCAGTTTAAGATCCCCCTCCGTATCACCCTCTATTTGCTCTTGTGGTTGAATGAAAGCAAGTCCCCGCAGCAATGTTCCATCATCTAGTGGAAAGCCTTCCCAGAAGAGTGGAGGCTGTTGCAGCAGCAAAGGGGAGACCAACACCATATTAATGCCCATGATTTTGGAATGAGATATTCGACGAGCAGGTGTCAACATACTTTTGGTCATGTAGTGTATTTAGTATGGTTTTTGCGGTCCTTCAATAGAATCCTGGAAACTTGATAGCTAACGGGCACAAGTTTAAGAAGTTTGTATGGTTGTAGCATGGATGTAGTAACAGATGTAGTAACAGATGTAGTGTGTGTACAAAAGGCATGGCTCAAATCTCAACTGGAGTTTGTGATTCTGGGATTCAGTTCGGTGAAAGAGTGGAGGAGTCGGGTGGGGGTTGTGCTACGTTTGTTAAAAAGGGGATGGCATCCAGAGTATTAGAGATACAGGATTTGGAATGTGTGGGTATAGAAATATGTAGGAATAAAGGTAACATTGTAATAGTTCATTTTTTATAATCCTGCAAACCTCTCAGGTTAGCATAGTTAGAAGGGATTGATAGGAAGGTATTATGTGGGGGTGATTTTAATGCCCATAATGAAATCTGGGGAATTACGCATAAAGATAACAACGGGAGTATAGTTGAATAATTGATGGATAACAGGGGATTACTATGTATTAATGATGGGAGGGGAACAAGAATCAATGTCGTGGGGGTACAGAGTCATTCTTGGACTTGACAATGGTTTCTGCGGCGATGGCAGGGAGGAACGAATTGCAAAAATCTCTGAAGTTGGAGACTTTTATCTCCCTCAACAACTTTAAAAATCTGCTATCCGAGCAGCTAACCGATCGCTGCAGCTGTACATAGTCCATCTGTAAACTACCCACCCAATTTACCTACCTCACCCCCCGTACTGCTTTTATTTATTTACTTTTCTGCTCTTTTGCACACCAGTATCTCTTCTTGCACATGATCATCTGATGATTTATCACTCCAGTGTTAATCTGCTAAATTGTAATTACTCGATTTATTGCCTACCTCATGCCTTTTGCACACATTGTATATAGATTATCTTTTTTTTCTACCATGTTATTGACTTGTTTATTGTTTACTCCATGTGTAACTCTGTGTTGTTGTCTGTTCACACTGCTATGCTTTATCTTGGCCAGGTCGCAGTTGCAAATGAGAACTTGTTCTCAACTAGCCTACCTGGTTAAATAAAGGTGAAATAAAAATAAATAAATAAAAAAATAAATAAAATGTGGTAGTCACCTGGAAATCATTTCAATTAACAGGTGTGCCTTGTTAAAAGTTAATTTGTGTAATTTCTTTCCTTCTTAATGCGTTTGAGCCAATCAGTTGTGTTGTGACTTGGTAGGGGTGGTATACAGAAGACAGTCCTATTTGGTAAAAGACCAAGTCCATATTATGGCAAGAACAACTCAAATAAGACATGAAGGTCAGTTAATACAGAACATTTCCAGAACTTTGAAAGTTTCTTCAAGTGCAGTCGCAAAAACCATCAAGAACTATGATGAAACAAGTTACAAGAAAGGAAGACCCAGAGATACATCTGCTGCAAAGGATAAGTTCATTAGAGTTAACTGCACCTCAGATTGCAGCCAACATATATGTTTCACAGAAGTCAAGTAACAAACACATTTGACATTTCAACGTTTCAGAGAAAACTGAGTGATTCAGGCCTTCATGGGCGAATTGCTGCAAAACAGCTACTAAAGGACACCAATGATAAGAAGAGACTTGCTTGGGCCAAGAAACACGAAAAATGGACATTAGACGGGTTGAAATCTGTCCTTTGGTCTGATGAGCCCAAATGTGCGATTTTAGTTTCAACCGCCATGTCTTTGTGAGAGGCGGAGTAGGTGAACTAATGATTTCCGCATGTGTGGTACCCACCGTGAAGCATGGAAGAGGAAGTGTGATGGTTTGGGGGTGCTTTGCTGGTGACACTGTCTGTGATTTACTTAGAATTCAAGGCACACTTAATCAGCTTGGCTACCACAGCATTCTGCAGATATACGCAATCCCATCTGGTTTGTGCTTAGTGGGACTATCATTTGTTTTTCAACAGGACAATGACCCAACACACCTACAGGCTGTGTAAGGGCTATTTTACCAATGAGGAGAGTGATGGTGCTGCATCAGATGACCTGGCCTCTACAATCACCCCACCACAACCCAATTGAGATGGTTTGGGATGAGTTGGACCGCAGAGTGAAGAAAAAGCAGGCAACAAGTGCTCAGCATATGTGGGAACTCATTCAAGACTGTTGGAAAAGCATTCCTGATGAAGCTATTTGAGAGAATGCCAAGAGTGTGCAGAGCTGTCAAGGAAAAGGGTGGCTACTTAGAAGAATCTCAAATCAAAAATATATTTTGGTTTGTTTAACACTTTTTTGGTTACTTCATGATTCCATATGTTTTATTTCATCATTTTGATCTCTCCACTATTATTTTACAATATAGAAAATAGTAAAAATAAAGAAAAACCCTTGAATGAGTAGGTGGGTCCAAACTTTTGACTGGTACTATATATATATATATATATATATATATATATATATATATATATATATATATATATATATATTTGCACACATCTCAGTGAACTAATCCATTGGCCTAGACTAAAATCGAATTTATGCTTGATTCGAAAATGTGGTTGGAGGCTCCATATGGAAGGTGTGACGCAATTGCGGAGCCTCCAGAGGCACGCAGAGGCCAAATCGAGCTCTGTACCGCTTCGCTTGCACCTCCCATTTGTGGACATTCATTGTGTGAATTGTTTGCATTTGATTTGTTTGTGTATATCAATTCCCTATTACATATATCACTAGTAGTACATTTACCATAAATTCCTATAATTTTGAATATACAATGTTTGTTACTTTGGTTACGGTCGTTTCTTTAACGCATTCAATATTGTTATTCCAGTCTTCCTGTTCTCACTGTCAGAGTGGACACGTTGTTTGCAGAGTGCACAACCTATGCTACACTTGTGAGAAACAACTTTTGGTTTATTTCATTTCATTTACGAGTTCTGTCAATTTAGTCATTCTCTTTTGTTTGGAGCGCTCCTGTCAATGTTGAGTAAGAACATGCATGCTTAGAAATAGGCCTATAGGCTACCTGGCCTGCGTGCAAATGTAGACATATAACTGTGACCATTTGGAGAACTGATAGTATATCTGATTGGCTTAATGTACCACCACATCCATTGAGAATTACAATAGTTCCTCAATGTATTTGAAAAATCTTTCCAGCTCTCTCCCTTTCGATAACCACTCAGCGTGAAAGGGAAAAATGTCATGCTCTGATCCAGTGAAAACGTCATAAAATTGTCTTCAGTTCTTGACTTGGACTGAAATAGGTTCCGGTACTCATTTTGGATGGTGGGCCTGTTAATATTTAGGTACAGGAGCTCCATAATACTTTTGAGGTAATATTCTATAAGAGGAACAGGAGCTCAAGCAGTAGAAAATTTAAGGAGCTGGTAATCAGTTCCGGTTTGCTCCTGCCCAAGTCAAACACTGCTTATTATCCCTTGCACAAATAGCCTACAGCTGTGTCTGTTCTGAGCTCACTGGCATGGGAAACTCCGAGTGCCCAGAATATTTTATACAATGTTGCAAGTTCGCTAGCACAAGCTTCAGGTCAGACCCACCAGCACGAGTGGGGGAGAACAGTTTAGTCAGGTTACATTTTTTTCTTCTGGTTATCTAGATCTCTGGCGCCCTCTTGAGGCATCAAACCGTAATCTTAAAGCATCAGACAATGCCTATAGTGGATTTTATTAAAACACATGGGATGTGTCTATATGTGGAAAAATACACATTTAGCATTTTTTTGCAATCTATTGGAAGCAGATCACTTTCTGTCGGCGGAAAACATTTTTAGTCGGAAACAGCCCTAGAGGAGACGTAGGGAAAAGTTAAAGGGGCATGGAGATGTTTTAAAGAAAAAAAGGGGAGTTAGGGGAAGCTATGGATGCAGAGTTTTCTATGTATGAGATGACAAGGGCGTTAGAGCTGAGGGCGGACTGCTCCTGGAGAAGATAGGGGGTGTTATGTGATGTTTAAGCATGCACTGAACAGTGTGTTGGAATCAGTGTTAGGGTTGTATAATAAGGTGTGGAGGACTGATACCTACCTTATAGAAACGTGCAGTGGTGTTGCGATTTGTAAAACCAGGGAAAGATCCCTCTAGGGTGGACAGTTATGGGCTTATCTCGAGGACACCCAATATGTGTCAGTTGATGGAAAAGATGATAGTGAATAGGATGATGTATTTCTTGGAAGTTAGGAGTTTAATGAGCATAGCACATAGTGGGTTCAGGAGAGAGAGTTCTGCCATGGATAACTCGGTGACAGTCAGCACAGAGGTAGCCAAGGCCCTGACAATAAAAGAGGTGATGAGTGTTGTGTATTTTGACATTGAGAAAGTTTACGAGACCATGTGGAAGGAAGGGTTGTTGATCAAATTGAGTGCTTTGGGCATTGGGGGATGTCTGTATAACTGGATCATGGACTTCCCTTTTCGATTGGGTCATACGGGGGAGGGTGGGGTCAGAATTGTTCATGTGATTTGAAGTGGACAATGGTACTCCTCAGGGGAGTGTGGTTAGTCCGGTGTTGTTCTCCCTGATGATAGATGACATATTTAAGGAGGTGTGACAGGGAGTGGGTGTGGCTTTATATGCTGATGTTGGGGCTTTATGGAGGAGAGGTGGGAATGTGGAATATGTGATCAGGAAGATGCAAAAAGCTCTGGGAGTTGTGGAAGATTGGTCTCTATCATGGGTGTTAATGACGTCTGTGGCCAAGTTCTGCTTTTTGTTGTTTTCTAGGAGCAAGGTTAAAGATGTTAGGCAGCAGAAATACGGTCAGGACATAGGTAGGGTGTCTGAGTTTAATTATTTAGGTGTGTGCTTTGAGCAGACGCTTACGTGGAAGAGACATGTTGAGTATATTGAAATTAAGTGTAGGAAGGTGCTGAACCTCATGAGGGCAGGGGCAGGATATGATTGGGGTCGGATATACAAACACTGTTGTGTATGTATCAGCCATTGATCACGTAATTTTTGGATTATGGGTGCTTTGTATATGGATCGGCAGCCAAAACGCTACTACAGCGCCTGGATATTATACAGTCAAGGGCCCTGAGATTGTGTGTGGATGCCTTCAGGATGACACCTGTTGAAGCATTGCAGGTGGATAGTGAGAACTGTCACAAACTTAGCATACTGGGAGAGATTTAAAGGAAGTTCAGATGGACATCCTGTGGTCATGGCTACTGGGGAATACTGGGAGCGAGGAGCGGCTAAGCAGAGGGCGTACGGGCGGACAATTTGGCAAAAAGTTGTAGAATATGTACTGGGGGAGAAAGAGATAGGGCCGGCAATTGCTTTGGGGAACGTTCTTCTGTAGCTGTTTCTGAAACCAAATGTAGATGTGGATATGATTGAGGTTAGGAGAGAATGGGGTGAGGACGTGAGATGATGTGTGGAGAGATATGTAAATAGATAATCGGTTGTATTCGTTTTTAAGGATATATTCAGATGGTTCAAAGGATCCAGTTAGAGGTAGGCTGGGGGCAGGGGTGTCTATCCCATATTTCAATGTTAGAGTATGTAAGCGGTTAACTGATTATGTGTCAGTGTATGTGGCCGTGTTGATGACCATGATTATATGTTTGAGATGGGTGGAGGAGGTGAAACCACTCAGTGGTGATCTGCTCTGATACAGCTGCAGCGTTGAGTAGTGTAAAGACAAGTAGGTCGGATGGGGAGACTTGTTTATTGAGACGATGGTGCTGTTAATGGGATTGGAGAAGATGGGAGTAGTGGTAATCTTTTGCTGGGTTCCTGTCCATGTGGGTGTGAAGGGTAACGAGAAGGCTGATGTGGTGGCTAAGAGTGAGGTGAGAAGAGAGGGGGTAGATATTCAGGTCCCGTTGGGTCGCAGGGAAGTAAAGTCCTTGATCCGGCCAAAAGGGCTTGATCTTTGGCAAAGGGAGTTGGATGCTAGTAGTAAGGGGAGGCAATTTTATCAGGTTCACCGGTCAGTTCAAGGAAGAGCTGGGGAGTATGGGATGTAGAGGAGAGGAAGTTAGGAGGAGTAGACTGCAGGTTGATATTTTGTGGACTATATGACGTAGATAGGTTGAAATTGTGTGAAATCGTTAGAGAGGCTGGACTGGGTTGGGGTTTGGGTGGTGTAGTGGGGGAAGGGAAGTGATGTCTAGGGCTCTATTGCACTTTCTTAGAGGAACAGGACTAATGAACAGAATTTACTGTAGGTAGGCCGTGACTGGCCTCACACTCCAGTACAGTAGGTGATGGTGTATGCACCTTAAACGTTGGATGCAATCCCCCAAGCCAAGAAGAAGACATCTTCCTTCACAGCTTTGCTCAACAGCTCTGCGCTGCTTCCGTAAAGGTAGATCTACTTTGGATGCGTTAGTGAAGGTAAGCAATGAAGTTGAAAAAACTCTGGTCATGAAAGAAATAATGGCTATTGTCTTTTTTGACATTGAAAATGCAAATTACACTATATGGAGAGAAGGCCTCACCCGACGCCTTGAGTCCATAATGGCTCGCACAGTATACGCTGGGGCCCCCTCGATGCCCAGAGGGGGTGGAGGAACCTCACACACCTCAGACTGCTGGAGCGGACCAGCCACCACCGGCCTGAGGAGAGACACATGGAACGAGGGGTTAATACGGTAATCAGGGGGGAGTTGTAACCTATAACAAACCTCGTTCAGTCTCCTCGGGACTTTAAATGGCCCCACAAACTGCGGACCCAGCTTCTGGCAGGGCAGGCGAAGGGGTAGGTTTCGGGACGAGAGTCAGACCCGATCCCCCGGTGCATACACTGCGGTGGCGGTCGGCGCTCGCCTTCTGCCGCCTGGTGGCCCGTTGCAGGCGCACATGGGCAGCGTCCCATGTTTCAACTCTGCCTGGAAGGCCAATATCCCGGAGTCGCCTCTTCACTGTTGACGTTGAGACTGGCGTTTTGCGGGTAGTATTTTATGAAGCTGTCAGTTGAGGACTTGTGAGGCATCTGTTTCTCAAACTAGACACTCTAATGTACTTGTCCTCTTGCTCAGTTGTGCACCGGGGCCTCCCACTCCTCTTTCTCTTCTGGTTAGAGACAGTTTGCGCTATTCTGTAAAGGGAGTAGTACACAGGGTTGAACCAGATCTTCAGTTTCTTGGAGACAAGCATCAGACAGGTGAAACAGATCAGGGTGTGACAATGCTCAGATTGTAACGATCGTCTAAGCATGGTAAGTGTTCATTTTTAAATATAGTAAATAAACTGAACACTGAAACAACAAAAAAAACAACAAAGAGAGTGAACGAAACGAAACAGTCCTGTCTGGTGCACAGAAAACAACTACCCACAACACACAGGTGGAAAAAGGCTACCTAAGTATGGTTCTCAATCAGAGACAACGATAGACAGCTGCCTCTGATTGAGAACCACACCCTGCCAAACACACAGGAAAGAAAACATAGAACACCAGACATAGAATGCCCATCCCAACTCACGCCCTGACCAAACCAAAATAGAGACATAAAAAGGATCTCTAAGGTCAGGGCGTGACACAGATTCTCTGTCTGTATTGAATAGTTCATCATATGGTAATTATAGTAGGATTGATCTACTATTGGAGGTATTAATGTTATTATGGAGAATTGAGAGAATGGGTGTAGATTCTGCGGGGTCCCAGCATATTCGGGTGCGGAAGGGAATGAAATTGTAGACCAGTTAGCCAAAAGGTATTTTAAATGTATTGATATTAATGTTCCACTGGGTAGTGGTGAGGCCAAATGTAAGATCAGCGCCATTTTGATGTGGCAGAAGAGATGGGACTCTGAGCCCAAGGGCCATCATTTATATGACCTCCAAAAAAAGATGGGTCACTTAGGGCATTGAACATTTAACTCGACATTACATCTGGTCAGCAAGCATGTGAATGGTTTGTGTCTTGAGTGTATGGTCAATGAAATGGTAGAGCATATGTTGTTATATTGTTGTAAGTATGTTGAAGAGAGGGAAAGATTGAAGTCTAGGGTCATTGAGGTTGGACGGCTTTGGAAGGGATTTTGGGGATGGGTGAGGGTCTATTAGAAGTTAGTAGAGCTCTTTTTTATTTTCTCAGAAGTACTGAGTTGGGAAGGAGGATTTAGAAATGTTGTAAACCGTGATTGACCACACATGCCAGCACATGCACCTTTAATGTTGGTTTAATGTTGGTTCTTCCAAGACGGCGTAGCAGTGTAGACGTCTTTGTCCTGTCGTGTCCCGTGTCCCTTGTATATATCTTTTTACATCTTTTTCTTCGCATATCTTTTCTCTACCATGTTATTGACTTGTCTATTGTTTACTCCATGTGTAACTCTGTGTTGTTGTCTGTTCACACTGCTATGCTTTATCTTGGCCAGGTCGCAGTTGCAAATGAGAACTTGTTCTCAACTAGCCTACCTGGTTAAATAAAGGTGAAATAAAAAATAAATTAAAAAAATGTTGGTTTGCAGACCGCCATTATATCACAGAAGAAGAAGAAGAAGTAGAAGAAGTAGCAATGCGCTACTCCACGAAGCTCCAGAAGTATGAATGCCCTAACTTCTACAGATGCTGTATCAACGTGAATGCTGCAAGGCCTATTTAGTGTTGATAATAATAATTCTGCCAGTGCCATATATTTGAAAACAATAACGTTATGCCTACCTGTGTTGATTTTGATCACAGGCATATAGCCTAGGTAGGCTATGGTTGGGAAATTTGAGGAAATCCGATTTCAAGAGTGAATACTGTTAGTAGAAATAACTAGACTAGCTAAATTCTTTATGAACTGCTTGGGTGTATTAGCTACAACTGTCCTCACATTTGTTCATGAGCTAACTTAACAACTGTTTCGAGCAGGCAGGTACGGTGGCTTCCATAGGACATACAGTTGAAGTCGGAAGTTTACATACACCTTAGCCAAATACATTTAAACTCAGTTTTTCACAATTCCTGAAATGTAATCCTAGAAAAAATGCCCTGTTTTAGGTCAGTTAGGATCACCACTTTATTTTAAGAATGTGAAATGTCAGAATAATAGTTTAGATAATTATTTATTTCAGCATTTATTTCTTACATCACATTCCCAGTGGGTCAGAAGTTTACATACACTCAATTAGTATTTGGTAGCATTGGCTTTAAATTGTTTAACTTGGGTCAAACGTTTCAGGAAGCCTTCCACAAGCTTCCCACAACAAGTTGGGTGAATTTTGTCCCATTCCTCCTAACAGAGCTGATGTAACTGAGTCAGGTTTGTAGGCCTCCTTGCTCTCAAATGCTTTTTCAGTTCTGCCCACGCATTTTCTACAGGATTGAGGTCAGGGCTTTGTGACCCATTTGCGACCAAGCTTTAACTTCCTGACTGATGTCTTGAGATGTTGCTTCAATATATCCACATCGTTTTCCTCCCTCATGATGCCCTCTATTTTGTGAAGTGCGCCAGACCCTCCTGCAGCAAATAACCCCCACAACATGATGCTGCCACCCCCATGCTTCACGGTTGGGTTGGTGTTCTTCAGCTTGCAAGCATTTTTCCTCCAAACATAACGATGGACATTATGGCCAAACAGTTCTATTTTTGTTTCATCAGATCAGAGGACATTTCTCCAAAAAGTACAATCTTTGTCCCCATGTGCAGTTGCAAACTGTAGTCTGACTTTTTTGTGGCGGTGTTGGAACAGTGGCTTCTTCCATGCTGAGCGGCCTTTCAGGTTATATCGATATAGGACTCATTTTACTGTGGATATAGATACTTGTGTACCTGTTTCCTCCAGCATCTTCACAAGGTCCTTTGCTGTTGTTCTTGGATTGATTTGCACTTTTCACACCAAAGTACATTCATCTCTAGGAGACAGAACGCGTCTCTTTCCTGAGCAATATGACGGCTGCGTGGTCCCATGATGTTTATACTTATGTAAACTTCCGACTTCAACTGTATAAGGTGAGTGAAAAGGAACACACAACCATAATTCACAAGGGTTACATACTGAACATAACAAATATAACTATGTATGTGATTTGACACTCATGCGCAAATTTTGAAGTTGTCACATCTCTCTGTGTGATTTGGGCTTTAGCAACGGTGTCAAAATTGACCAGAATTGTTTCACGTAGCTACATAGATATGATAAAAATACATTTCTTTTCTAATTTGGGGCTTGCTCCGTCCGTTAAAAAATGTATTTCACCTATATTTAACTAGGCAAGTCAGTTAAGGACAAATTATTTTTTACAATGACGACCTACTGGGGAATAGTTGGCAGTACGACAGATTTTTACCTTGTCGGCTCCAGGATTCAATCTTGCAACCTTTCGGTTACTAGTCCAACTCTCTAACCACTAGACTACCTGCCGCCCCGATAATAATAATAATAATGCTTGCAGTTAGCCACTGACTCCTTCCAAACCACTCATTGTTGAATTTGCAATTTTCAACTTGCTGTGTAATGTTTATGTCCAATAGTCGATGAGCACCGATATGTTTTATCTATAATGTCTCTTCATTATTTCTCTTCATATGACAAGGATTAAAAAGGATTTCCTAGTTGATTGTCGACTTGATTCATGATGATGACTGCTAGCTAAGATTTTGAAAGTATGATGTTGACATCAGTCCTGTAAAGGTTGTCGTAGTCGTTCTCCTCCTCGGACGAGGAGGAGCATGGATCGGACCAAGATGCGGAGGGATAAGTGTTCATTATTTAATGACAAAACAAAGCACTTCAACATACAAAACAACAAACCCGAAACAGTCCTGTGTGGCCCAAACGCTGACACAGGAACAAACACCCACAAAACACAAGTGAAACCCAGGCTGCCTTAGTATGATTCTCAATCAGGGACAACGATAGACACCTGTCTCTGATTGAGAATCATACCAGGCCAAACACAAAATCACAACATAGAAATAGAAAACATAGACTGCCCACCCAAAACTCACGCCCTGACCAATAAACACATACAAAACAAGAGAAAACAGGTCAGGAACGTGACATAACCCCCCCCTTAAGGTGCGAACTCCGGGCGCACCAGCACAAAGTCTAGGGGAGGGTCTGGGTGGGCATCTGACCACGGTGGTGGCTCAGGCTCTGGGCGAGGTCCCCACCCCACCATAGTCACTCCCCGCTTCTGTATCCCCCTCCCAATGACCACCCTCCAACTAAAGCCACCTAAATGAAGGTGCAGCATCGGGATAAGGGGCAGCAGCTCCGGGATAAGGGGCAGCAGCTCCGGGCTGAGGGACTCTGGCAGGTCCTGGCTGAGGGACTCTGGCAGGTCCTGGCTGAGGGACTCTGGCAGGTCCTGGCTGAGGGACTCTGGCAGGTCCTGGCTGAGGGACTCTGGCAGGTCCTGGCTGAGGGACTCTGACAGGTCCTGGCTGAGGGACTCTGGCAGGTCCTGGCTGAGGGACTCTGGCAGGTCCTGGCTGGCTGAGGGGCTCTGGCAGGTCCTGGCTGGCGGAAGGCTCTGGCGGATCCTGGCTGGCGGAAGGCTCTGGCGGATCCTGGCTGGCGGAAGGCTCTGGCGGATCCTGGCTGGCGGAAGGCTCTGGCGGATCCTGGCTGGCGGAAGGCTCTGGCGGATCCTGGCTGGCGGAAGGCTCTGGCGGATCCTGGCTGGCTGGCTCCGGCAGCTCCTGACAGGCTGGCAGCTCCTGGCTGGACGGCTCTGGCTGGTCCTGGCTGGACGGCTCTGGCTGGTCCTGGCTGGACGGCTCTGGCTGGTCCTGGCTGGACGGCTCTGGCTGGTCCTGGCTGGACGGCTCTGGCTGGTCCTGGCTGGACGGCTCTGGCTGGACGGCTCTGGCTGGTCCTGGCTGGACGGCTCTGAAGGCTCGGGACAGACGGGCAGCGCTGGGCAGGCAGACAGTTCAGACCACGCTGGGCAGGCAGGCAGTTCAGACAGCGCTGGGAAGGCAGACAGTTCGGGCAGCGCTGAGCAGGCAAGCAGCGCAGGCGGCGTTGGGCAGACAGCCGACTCTGACCTGCTGAGGCGCACAGTAGGCCTGGTGCGTGGTGCCGGAACTGGAGGCACTGGGCTGGAGACACGCACCACAGGGAGAGTGCGTGGAGGAGGAACAGGGCTCTGGAAACGCACTGGAAGCCTGGTGCGTGGTGTCGGCACTGATGGTACTGGGCTGGGGTGGGAAGGTGGCGCCGGATCTACCGGACCGTGAAGGAGGACACGCGCTCTTGAGCACCGAGCCTCCCCAACCTTACCAGGTTGAATGGTCCCCGTAGCCCTGCCAGTGCGGCGAGGTGGAATAGCCCGCACTGGGCTATGCAGGCGAACCGGGGACACCACCTGTAAGGCTGGTGCCATGTACGCCGGCCCGAGGAGACGTACTGGAGGCCAGATACGTTGGGCCGGCTTCATGACATCCGGCTCGATGCCCAACCTAGCCCTCCCAGTGCGGCAAGGTGGAATAGCCCGCACTGGGCTAAGCACGCGTACTGGGGACACCGTGCGCTTTACCGCATAACACGGTGTCTGACCAGTACGACACCCTCTCACTCCACGGTAAGCCCGGGGAGTTGGCTCAGGTAACCAACCCGGCTTCGCCACACTCCCCTTTAGCCCCCCCCCCCCAATAATTTTTTGGGTGAGCCTCTCGGGCTTCCAGCCGCTCTGCCTTGCTTTAGCCTCATAAAACCTCCTCTCCGCTTTCGCTGCCTCCAGCTCCGCTTTGGGGCGGCGACACTCCACTGACTCTGCCCAGGGTCCTTTACCGTCCAGGATCTCCTCCCATGTCCATTCCTCTTTACCCCATTGCTGTTGTTCCTGCCTTCCTTCTCCACTCTGCTTGATCCTGTTTTGGTGGGTGTTTCTGTAAAGGTTGTCGTAGTCGTTCTCCTCCTCGGACGAGGAGGAGCATGGATCGGACCAAGATGCGGAGGGATAAGTGTTCATTATTTAATGACAAAACAAAGCACTTCAACATACAAAACAACAAACCCGAAACAGTCCTGTGTGGCCCAAACGCTGACAAAGGAACAAACACCCACAAAACACAAGTGAAACCCAGGCTGCCTTAGTATGATTCTCAATCAGGGACAACGATAGACACCTGTCTCTGATTGAGAATCATACCAGGCCGAACACAAAATCCCAACATAGAAATAGAAAACATAGACTGCCCACCCAAAACTCACGCCCTGACCAATAAACACATACAAAACAAGAGAAAACAGGTCAGGAACGTGACAAGTCCAATCAAAGGTACTGTAGATTTAACCAAATTTGACTTCATCTTATCTGTGGCCAATGACCTTGAGCCTTCTTGGATGGGCACTTCTAATGTAACTCTATGGCAGCACTCAAGGGGCTTGAATTTTTTTAATTCAACCCTTAGATTTGGCAGTTTTTCTCATTTTTAAATTTCACCTTTATTTAACCTGGTAGGCCAGTTAGAAAAAGTTCTTATTTACAACTGCGAACTGGCCAAGATAAAGCAAAGCAGTTCGCCAAAAACAACATCACAAAGTTACACATGGGAAAAACAAACGTACAGTCCAATAACACAATAGAAAAATCTATGTACAGTGATGTAGTGTCCCCATGAGTGACAGAAAACTGAGCCAATCACGGCGCAACTAGAGAACAATACCAATCCCATGCGCTTTGTATTTTACGCTGGCTGCCCCACTACCACAGAAAGCACTGAGCTAAGCTGAAACAACTGCATTTTGGAGCTGCCTTACTCAAGAAAGCAAAAAAAGAGACCTTGTTTGTATGCGGCTTTATTAACTAAATGTTTTTTTTTTTATTGACTCAAGACATTTCAGCGTTTCATTTTTATTAATTTGTAAACATTTACATTTTTTTTTTCAATTTGCCATTATGGAGTAGTGTGTGTTGGCCAGAGACAAAAAAATACTAACGTAATCAATTTTAAATTCAGGCTGTAACACAACAAAATTTGGAACAAGTCAAAGGGTGGAATACTGTCTTGGTTTCCACAATTATACAGACATTGCCCCAATTGGATAACCATTTTTTTTCAATAAACCTGCCAAGGCAGATGTTCACTTTACAGTAGACAGAAGACACATTTTGATCAAATCACTCTATTGTCACTTTACTTATTTTTCCACTGAAGACTGTGTGTCAGATGCACAGAGCAGATGTTTAATTATTGTTTCTCAAGACTCAGCAGAATGATTAAATCAACCAGCCAGTCACAACACCACACACAAGTCATTTCTCATTTATCTGTTCTTTAACCTGTTGGGGATGGGGGCGCTGTTTAGACTATTTATGCTAATGTGGCTAATTTTTTAAACGGCTTCCCACAAAATCCTTGATCGTACAATATGCATATTATTATTATTATTGGATAGAAAACAGTCTATAGTTTCTATAGGAGTTGAAATTTTGTCTCTAAGTGGAACAGAGCCCATTCTACAGCAATTTCCCTGACATGGAGTCAGATTTGAGAAACGTTGGCCACTTTTCTGAAGTCATTTAAACGGGCACTGTCGTTGCTATGACTATACGGACACTTCTTACGTCTTCCCCTGGATGCCTTTACGTGATGACGATTCCAACGGGCTCGATTGCTCGTTCACAGGCCCTACAAATGAAAAAAACCTTTAGCTAGCAAGTCTTTTCTTGCTGCGTAACGCGCGTGGAAGACACCGACCCTCTCCTGTTCCAAGCATTAGTTTAGCCTGTTATATTTCTCCGGTCATCTTTTCACTCGTTATAGGAGTTACAAACATCACAAAGTAGTTAATTTAAAGCGTTTTATAGCAATTTATATCCGTTTAGTGCGATTTTGTGACATTTATTTTTGCAACGATGTGAAAAGTTGGACACGCTTTTCAGTTCATCCCGAACGTAGTTGACATTTCCACATGGCAAGAGGACAGCTTTCCACCAAAAGACGATTTCTCCCAAGAAAGGATCCTTTGCCCAAGATACTGATGGAAGAACAGCTCAAGGTAGGACATTTTTATTATGATAAATCGTGTTTCTGTCGAAACATTTTAGTGGCTTAGGACGCCATGTTTTTTGACGTAGCTTCGCTTGGCGCAAACTGTATTGAAAAGTAAGGATAAATTAAAAAATGTAATAACGCAATTGTATTAAGAATTAAATTGTCTATCAATCCCTGTCCACCCTATATTTTTTAGTCACGTTTATGAGTATTTATGTATAAGAGTAGATCACTGTCTAAGTGGCGCAAGGACAAATTCTGACCAGCCGAGTTACATTTCACATTGTCTAACCATGATTTTGGTGGCTAAATATAAACATTTTCGATCAAACTGTATATGCATGTTGTAATGTGATGTTACAGGAGTGTCATCGGAAGAATTCTGAGAAGGTTAGTGAAAAAATTAATATCTTTTGGCGATGTTGACTTTTATCGCTCACTTTGGCTAGAATCAATGCTGGGCTGCTAATTGCTATGTGCTAAGCTAATATAACGATTTATTGTGTTTTCGCTGTAAGACACTTAGAAAATCTGAAATATTGTCTGTATTCACAGGATCTGTGTCTTTCGATTCGTGTATGCTGTGTATTTTTACGAAATGTTTGATGATTAGTAGTTAGGTAAACACGTTGCTCATTGTAATTATTCTAGTCCATTTGTGATGGTGGGTGCAATTGTAAACTATGCCATATACCTGAAATATGCACTTTTTTCTAACAAAACCTATCCCATACCATAAATATGTTATCAGACTGTCATCTAATGAGTTTTTTTGTTGGTTAGGGGCTATAAATATCTTAGTTTAGCCGAATTGGTGATGGCTACTGGTGTTGGTGGACAAATAAAAGATGGTGGAATATGCTAATGTGTTTTTAGGTAATAGATGTACATCTTTACATATTGTGTCTTCCCTGTAAAACATTTTAAAAATCGGAAATGTTGACTGGATTCATAAGATCTGTGTCTTTCATTAGCTGTATTGGACTTTAATGTGTGAAAGTTAAATATTTTAAAAAAATATTTTTTTTGAATTTCGCGGCACTGGTTTTTCAGTGGGGGGGGGGGGGGTGTGCCGCTAGCGCCACGCTGATCCTAGACAGGTTAACAAACACAGCTTGCCAGGCTCCAATGGTGCTTCTCTCAGTCAAAATGTTCAAGCAAAGGCTGATATGAGTACTGAAGTAGCTTCTGTGAAAACAAACAACATTTGTCAAATAAAGCGCGTTGTGATGTGGGTCATAGTCGTACGTTTGTCTCTTTCCATCTCCTCATTTCTCAAACCACCCTGAAGTTAACCTGCTCCAGCAAACTCTACACACCTTACATCTTTGCCCTCTCTGTCTTCAGATGAAGGCCTCGTCTCTTTCCCAATTTGACGTGACTCTCAAAACGACCCTCTGTCAGTCTCTCTATCACCCTTTGTCTTTTGCAATTCGGCCTTGGCCCATCTCAGTGACTTCAGTACCCGTGTCTGTCAGATTTTAAAACCCTTTGTCATGAAATACTGAATATTTGATAGATACTGAGTTATGACGATCGCCTAGGCTTCAATCCTCTTAAAAATGTATTTAATGTCGGATGCAGTTGTTAACCTGTCTAGGATGAGGGTGCCGCTAGCGCCACTCCCCCCCCCCCCCACCCCCACTGAAAAGGCAGAGCCGCGAAAATCAAAAAAAATATATTTTTAAAATATTTAACTTTCACACATTAAAGTCCAATACAGCTAATGAAAGACACAGATCTTGTGAATCCAGCCAACATGTCCGATTTTTAAAATGTTTTACAGGGAAGACACAATATGTAAAGATGTACATCTATTACCTAAAAACACATTAGCATAATCCACCATCTTTTATTTGTCCACCAACACCAGTAGCTATCACCAATTCGGCTAAACTAAGATATTTATAGCCCCTAACCAACAAAAAAACTCATCAGATGACAGTCTGATAACATATTTATGGTATGGGATAGGTTTTGTTAGAAAAAAGTGCATATTTCAGGTAGATGGCATAGGTTACAATTGCACCCACCGTCACAAATGGACTAGAACAACTACATTGAGCAACGTGTTTACCTACTTACTAATCATCAAACATTTCGTAAAAATACACAGCATACACTAATCGAAAGACACAGATCCTGTGAATACAGACAATATTTCAGATTTTCTAAGTGTCTTACAGCGAAAACACAATAAATCGTTATATTAGCATAGCACATAGCACATAGCAGCCCAGCATTGATTCTAGCCAAAGTGAGCGATAAAAGTCAACATCGCCAAAATATATTAATTTTTTCACTAACCTTCTCAGAATTCTTCAGATGACACTCCTGTAACATCATATTACACAATCCATATAGAGTTTGATCGAAAATGTTTATATTTAGCCACCAAAATCATGGTTAGACAATGTGAAATGTAGCCAAGCTGGTGAGAAAATGTCCGTGCGCCACTTAGACAGTGATCTACTCTTATACATAAATACTCATAAACGTGACTAAAAAATATAGGGTGGACAGGGATTGATAGACAATTTAATTCTTAATACAATTGCGTTATTACATTTTTTAATTTATCCTTACTTTTCAATACAGTTTGCGCCAAGCGAAGCTACGTCAAAAAACATGGCGTCCTAAGCCACTAACATTTTTCGACAGAAACACGATTTATCATAATAAAAATGTCCTACTTTGAGCTGTTCTTCCATCAGTATCTTGGGCAAAGGATCCTTTCTTGGGAGTAATCGTCTTTTGGTGGAAAGCTGTCCTCTTGCCATGTGGAAATGCCAACTGCGTTCGGGATGAACTGGAAGCGTGCCCAGCAATTCACAGCGTTTCAGAAATAAATGTCCCAAAATCGCACTAAACGGATATAAATTGCTATAAAACGCTTTAAATTAACTACCTTATGATGTTTTTAACTCCCATAACGAGTAGAAACATGACCCGAGTAATATTACTCCCTCCACTAATGCTTGGAAAAGGTGCGGGTCGGTGTCCTCTAGGCGCATGACGCACCAAGAAAAGAGTGACTAGCCTCAGGGTTTTTTAATTTGTAGTGCCTGTGAACGCGCAATCGACCCCATTCAAATCGTCATCACGTAAAGGCATCCAGGGGAAGACGTAAGCAGTGTCCGTATACTCATAGCAATAACAGTGCCCTTTTAACTGACTCCAGATCAGGGGCCAAAATTTCTGAAATCTGACTCCATGTCAGGGAAATTGCTGTAGAATGGGCTCTGTTCCACTTAGAGACAAAATTTCAACTCCTATAGAAACTATAGACTGTTTTCTATCCAATAATAATAATAATATGCATATTGTACGATCAAGGATTTTGTGGGAAGCCGTTTCAAAAATTACACGATTAGCATAAATAGTCACAACAGCGCCCCCATCCTCAACAGGTTAACATTGTTAAATTTATGAAATGAATCAATGTAAATGTATTGTAATGCAACTTGATTCATCTAAAACTTGATTCCTCTGATCTACACTACTTGCCCATTTTCTTCTCTTACTGTGGAAACCAGTTTTGACTGTGTAGAACCGTTAATCTCTCCATATCAGTTTCACACGTCAGGGAAGAAGGGAAGAAGCAACGTTAAAAGACTACGCCACTTCCAGAAGTCTCAGACTGACTAAACACACGACAATGCACCAGAGTGTTTCTGTCGGGCAAATAAAATGGACAGCCACGGCTCTGCGAACAAGGACCCCCCACCCCCCCCCCGGACCAAACCTGCCAGAATGGAGGAAAGCCGAAGCCTCTGATCCAGTAAGGAGAGAGGCGCCATGCCCTGGATGAGGCGGATGATCACATTACATATGGACGTCCACCATCGTATTGACTTGGAGCTCAGCCGAGACAACAAACTCAGATAAGAGCTGTCACAGCACCCAACGCTACACTGGGTGTGCATGCACATCACATTACTGCCCCGTTCTGGGCACAAGGAACCATCGAGCTTCAAGTAATTGTGAAAAGAGAGAAGAAAAATGGGTGTATTTACAAGTAAAGAATGTGTAGCAACTTTTCACTGGTCAAGAAAGTCTTCAAGCATTAAGTTCCCTGCAGCGGTTGGATCATATACTGTGTCTTGCTTTTCTATCATCTACCAGTGTTTGAATGAATTATTCTTCAATCTGATATGTTTATTATCTCTCTGACTGAACCGTATGGTGTGTACCTATTTGTCCACATTAATCTATAATGTTACAAGGGCATGGTGAGAAACAGATGTGTTGCTAGAAAGTGACAGAGAAACTAGGCGTAATGTATATGGCCATATAGCTGGAGAGGTAACAGTAGCAGCCAGTAGCACTAGCAGTTCAAAGACCTGAAGGTTAATACCACTACCTCAGCTTCTTGCCAATCTCCTCCTCATCTCAACCTCTGCAGTCCTGCCATCTGTTCATGCTTCCCTGCCACTGGTTACCTCATCCCCTGTCCCCTCTATTAGCCTCAGAGAGTCCTCTGCTGCAATGCACTCATCAGCCAGGACATTAACAAAAAAAGCACTTTCACCTCTGGCTGCTATTCCAGCAAATAAGAAAAGTATGTATGACGAAATATACACAAAACACAACGAAAACATGGTTCTGCAAAATGTGGGTGATTGTGGTTTTCTGTCAACATAGCAGGCAGTGGAGGCTGCTGAGGGGAGGATAGCTCATAATAATGTCTGGAATGGAAAATCATGAAAATCATATTTTTGGTACCATTCCATTTACTCCATTCCAGCCATTTTTAAGAGTGGTCCTCCCCTCAGCAGCCTCCACTGATAGCAGGTGAGCTGAGAGTTCCATCCAATTTGAGATTTCCGACCTAGATTAGACCCTTGTCGTAAGACTCACACCTCTCTTAAAACTTTCTTGCAAACGATATACAGTTTGAGTAAATGTGAACGTTATGGTAGCTCTAATCAGTTACCCCATCAATGCTCTCTGTTGGGTGGCAGACAGAAAAAGGAAATATTATTTACGGGAGGTCCCGACAGCTTTTGTTGCAATAATGCACATAACATTCCATGCTCGGCTGCAATCCTTCTACATGCTGGCGCCTCACCATGGGTATAAGTAGGCTACAAAGCTTGTTGGACTCAGGGTATATTTTTTCTTGACCTCCTAGGGCAGCGTGTCAATTATTCTTGGCATAGCTGTGTGGAGGACTTCATTCACGTAATCAAAATAAATTGCCAGGGCAGCAGAAAGTGAATGGAGCTAAGCCCCCAATATTCTAAGGAGAAGGTGTGTGGGTGGGGGGGAGGGGGGGGGGGTTCAGCAGCAAACAAATCCATTACCAAAAGGTAAATGGGACGCATCAGCAATTTTGGCCCTATTTGAATGGTTCTGGCCCGTGACCACCCCCGCATAGAATTCCTCCATTTCTCGACGAGGGGGCTGATGGCCAAAGTGTTTTTTTCTCTCACCCCCCAGTCAATCTTACATAATACGTGTTGATAAAACTCTTCCTCGTACGGCTGCTGTGCTAACCAAAAATGGCTGTGACTCACTGTAATGAGAAAATTCGGTCTCCTCAGTTTAATGGGAAAAATATAGAGGAAGAGTCAGTTTAAACTTTTATGCAATGCTGTAATGCGGGCTTAACCAACTCCTGCAGACGACGACATAATTAAAATAAGCTGTCATGTTTTATTTTGACCGTCTGTTATAGTAATTTCTCAGTCAGGGGTGTGTAGGAGTGTGTGTAATTTCAGCTGATTGTGGAGACAGTTCCGCAATGAGTAGATCTTTTTTATACACTAAAACAGCGAGGGAGCACTTCATTTTTTTTTCTCTCACTATTACACACCTTTAATTGACTTATTTTCTCTCTCAGGGGTCTTAATTGTTTAAATTGTTGCCAGACAAGCAGTTTTCATTAAAAAATGGATGGTAAAGGAATAATAGTGAAGACCATAATAGTCAGAATACATATGCCTTTATACTGTATTTGTACATTCCCACTGGGCAAAAACTGGTTGAACAACATTGTTTCCATGTCATTTCAACAAAGAGGATGTTGAATCAACGTGACAATCAATGTGGACAACTGATTCAATTTGCAAAAAGTCATCAACGTAAGGGAATTTAGTAATTTTTTCACCCAACTTTTAACCTAAATCCAATGAAATTGAGAAATGTTCTTGAGCCTATTCCCCCTCAGGAAACTAAAAAGATTTGGCATGGGTCCTGAGATCCTCAAAAGTTTCAACAGCTGCACCATCGACAGCAGCCTGACTGGTTGCATCACTGCCTGGTACGGCAATTGCTCGGCCTCTGACCGCAAGGCACTACAGAGGGTAGTGCGTACGGCCCAGTACATCACTGGGGCTAAGCTGCCTGCCATCCAGGACCACTACACCAGGCGGTGTCAGAGGAAGGCCCTAAAAATTGTCAAAGACCCCAGCCGCCCCAGTCATAGACTGTTCTCTCTACTACCGCATGGCAAGCGGTACCGGAGTGCCAAGTCTCGGACAAAAAGGCTTCTCAACAGTTTTTACACCTAAGCCATAAGACTCCTGAACAGGTAATCAAATGGCTACCTGGACTATTTGCATTGTGTGCCCCCCCCCCCCCCCGAACCCCTCTGTTTACGTTGCTGCTACTCTGTTTATCATACATACATAGTCACTTTAACTATACATTCATGTACATACTACCTCATTTGGGCCGACCAACCAGTGCTGACGCACATTGGCTAACCGGGCTATCTGCATTGTGTCCCGCCACCCACCACCCGCCATCCCCTCTTTTACGCTACTGCTACTCTCTGTTCATCATATATACATAGTCATTTTAAACATATCTACATGTACATACTGCCTCCATCAGCCTGACTAACCAGTGTCTGTATATAGCCTCGCTACTGTATATAGCCTGTCTTTTTACTGTTGTTTTATTTCTTTACTTACCTATTTTCCACCTAAGACCTTTTTTGCACTATTGGTTAAAGCCTGTAAGTAAGCATTTCACTGTAAGTACTGTTGTATTCGGCGCACAAGACAAATAAACTTTGATTTGATTTGATTTCATATTGAATTCACGTTAGTTGACAACACAACCAAATTTAAATTAAAACTAGATGTTGAACTGACTTCTGTGCCCAGTGAATTGTCAATCATAGTTCTAATTAAAAACAAAATTAAGTGAGAAGTAGACTTTGGTCTGATGGCAAAAAATAAATGAAATTCACTTGACCACCACAATGCGTACTTCACCCATGCTCTACCAAGGTTTTCCAAGCTAACCCTTTTTACATCTGTGCAATCCCACAGTAACATAATTACAGCTGGGACTAAAATGTATGTCAAACAAAAACCAATGATTGCAAAGTTGAACAAACCATACAACTCTATGCACAAGGACTACTTTAACAATTTCCATAGCAATTCTTTACAAAAACAAATTTACTTGAAGAACAGTGCAGAAGCAAAGTTAAGTAACAGAACGACAGTTTGTGCTGTTTGTGCATCTGCACTGTTCTTCGAGTAAATGTGTCTCAGCATCATTCTGCTGCCATGGAATTGCCCATCTTACTTTCAATGCAACCAATAGATGTGTTACTGAATATTAAACCCGCATGTGAGTCAATTGCAGTTGATAGCTTGTATGGGGTTCTGGCCTTAATTTAACAGTTTAAGGGCCATGTGTCAATCATACTGTAGAATAATTCTTTCCGAGTATAAATGGTGTTGACTGATGTTCAATAAATATTTGAAAAATATATCTTTATTAGCAATTGATGTTGAATGAACTGACAGTTGACTCGGCTCTGAAACAGAATTTCCAAACTTGATATACTGTACAGAAATCAAATGTGATGCAGTATATGTAAAATGATAATTTAAACGACTACACTGACTTCAAATTATGTCGCCACCACATCTGTTGCTAATGTCATTGCAGTTATCGGTCGAAAACCTCTTCAAACGCTACACCAATGATGTTGTTAGAAAATAACAGCTATCTGAGACTAGTCTGAGAATCCCTATCCCTCTACGCAGCTGGTGGCAGATTCCATTTTCCTCACCAAGCGGGGGATCCCATCTGAAGCATTAAAATGCAGGAAATTGCTGTGTCATTTAAAATAAATTTGGTGGCACCTTCCTCTGTGTGGCCTATAGTTTATCCACAGGGTGAAGAATTCTCGGTGACACAAGGAGATGGGTTTCTTATTAAGCGCATGCTAATGACTTTGTGGTCCTAGCCGCTGGGTTCCTGAGTGGGCCACACGGAGAGAGCCATGAACATTAGCATCCGATACGCTGTGGGACAATGGGGGCTATGGAGAGATGGAGAAAAGGCACTGAAGTATATTAAAGGGAAGAAGGACTTATCTGTCGTCCTTGTGGCCCTATTCTAGAAACTGCGTTCTTGGGAAATGGCAATGGATCTTAGATGGTCAACCAAGGTGGGTGCTAATGACAATGCACATGTAAGAGAGTTTGTAGCCATTTGTCAAGTTCAAAACAGAAACGCCACTTCAAAATGTTTTTTTTTTTGTGTATTGGAAACTTCAGCCATCTACAACCATTTGGTTGGTTCAGCTATGTGATTTCACATACGGCCATCAGAGTGGTAACGATGCTGAGTAGTTAGATGTTAAACTCTGAGGCACAAATAGAGGATTATTAAAATATAGATCATTAATAGCCTAAGGGCAAAATAACAATTGTGATGCTTTCTATCACATCTGTGTGAATGTGAATATAAAGTTATGCTAGCATTTCTAGGTACAAGGCAATACAAAGGCCAGATATCTTGACTTGTAGTATTCATGGTCTAATTACCTTCCAGTGGGCCTCCATTGATTTTGTTAGTCACTCTCACATCATGTTAAAAACTTGCTACAAACTTTCTTAAAAAATGCACCATTTTCTCTACGCCTCATGGCAAAATTGCAGGAAATTGTAGAATTGCAGGAAATTAAAATGTTCTTTTTCTCCGCTGTCAAGATGGGGGCTGCTAAAATACTTTAAAATCAAAACAAATCAAATTGTATTGGTCACATACACATGGTTAGCAGATGTTATTGTGAGTGTAGCGAAATGCTTATGATTCTAGATCTGACAGTGCAGCAGTATCTAACAGGTAATATCTAACAATTCCACAACAAAAACCTAATATCTAACAATTCCACAACAAAAACCTAATACACACAATCTAGTAAAGGAATGGGATAAGAATATATAAGTATAAAATATACGGATGAGCAGTGACAGAGCGGCTAAGATGCAACAGATAGTATAGAATAGATAGTGTAGGATACAGTATACAGTATGAGATAAGTAATGCGAGACATGTAAATATTCTTAAAGTGGCATAATTAAAGTGACTGGTGTTCCATTTATTAAAGTGGCCAATGATATCAAGTCTGTAGGTAGGCTGCCGCAGGTGCTCTGTGCTAGTGGTGGCTGTTGAACAATCTGATGGCCTGGAGATAGAAGCTGTTTTTCAATCTCTCTGTACCAGCTTTGATGCACCTGTACTGACCTCGCCTTCTGGATGGAAGTAGGGTGAACAGGCAGTGGCTCGGGTGGTTATTGTCCTTGATGATCTTTTTTGCCTTCCTGTTACATCAGGTGTTGTGGGTGTCCTGGAGGGCAGGTATTTTGCCCCCGGTGATGCGTTGTGCAGACCACACCACCCTCTGGAGAGCCCTGCGATTGTGGGCGGTGCAGTTGCCGTACCAGCCGGTTACACAGCCCGACAGGATGCTGTCAATTGTGCACCTGTAAAAGTTAGTGAGGGTTTTCGGTGACAAGCCACATTTTTGCAACCTCCTGAGGTTGAAGAGGTGCTGGTTGCGCCTTCTTCATCACACTGTCTGTGTGCGTGGACCATTTCAGTTGGTCGGTGATGTACACCGAGGAACATAAAACTTTCCACCTTCTCCACTGCTGTCCCGTCAATGTGGATAGGGGGGTGCGTTCCTGAAGTCCACGATTATCTCTTTTGTTTTGCTGTTGAGGGGTTATTTTCCTGACACCACAGTCCAGGGGCCCTCACCTCCTCCCTCTAGGCTGTCTCGTCATTGTTGGTAATCAAGCCTACCACTGTTGTGTCGTCTGCAAATTTGCTGATTAAGTATCGGAGGCATGCATGGCCACGCAGTCATGGGTGAACAGGGAGTACAGGAGGAGGCTGAGAACGCACCCTAGTGGGGACCCAGTGTCGAGGATCAGCGGAGTGGAGATGTTGTTTCCTACCTTCACCACCTGGGGGCAGCCCGTTAGGAAGTCCAGGACCCACTTGCACAGGGCGGGGTCAAGACCCAGGGACTCAAGCTCAATGATGAGTTTGGAGGGTACTATGGTGTTGAATGCTGAGCTGTAGTCAATGAACAGCATTCTTACATAGGTATTACTCTTGACCAGATGGGTTAGGGCAGTGTGCAGTGTAATGGCGATTGCATCGTCTGTGGACCTATTGGGTCGGTAAGCAAATTGCAGTGGGTCTAGGGTTTCAGTTAAGGTGGAGATGATATGATCCTTAACCAGTCTCTCAAAGCACTTCATGATGACGGAAGTGAGTGCTAAGGGGCGATAGTCATTTAGTTCAGTTACCTTGGCTTTCTTCGGAACAGGAACAATCGTGGCCATCTTGAAGCATGTGGGGACAGCAGACTGGGATAGGGATTGATTGAATATGTCCGTAAACACACGTGCTCTGAGGACGCGGCTAGGGATGCCGTCTGGGCTGGTAGCCTTGCGAGCGTTAACACGTTTAAATGTTTTACTCACGTCGGCCACGTTGAAGGAGAGCCCATAGTCTTTGGTAGCGGGCCGTGTCGGTGGCACTGTATTGTCCTCGAAGTGCGCAAAATAGTTGTATAATTTGTCTGGTAGCAAGACGTCAATGTTTTACTCGTAAGGTGGTGTCCCCCCCGACAAAATTTAACCTAGGGCCCCCAAAATGCTCTGATTGCATGTGTGGGCATGGATGTTGGTACGCAGACCCGCGAGCCGCTGCAGCCCCTCATGATGAGCCCCTCATGATGGTCCCCACAACCTTAAAAGTTGACCATCACTGCATTAAAGAATACTATTTTAGATTGACCTGCTAGGATTTATTTTGCATCTGTTTTGACGCCGCCATGCATATAATCATTTTATTTCACCTATCGTTACTAAATGTGCATGACGTATTTCAGTGTGTCCGAGCATATCCATGTGTTTAGTCTGCTTGTACTGCAGTTCGAGAGGTCAAATAGTTTGCTTCACAGTTCCAAGTCCTTTACATAGTCGTATGCTCTGGAAGAGAGTGTTGAATGTCATAGCAGGAGTGCATTTATCATAGCTATAGATGACATTCATCAACACAATACCACCTGATGAACACTGTTCTTCATATTAAAAAAAATACACATTTCTCAGACTGTTGGACAATGTCAAGCGCAATCAGTGTCGTTGCAATTATCGGCCTAATCAATCAAAATCATAGCGGAGGGAACAGAATAAAAATCCATCGCCTAAGACATTACCACTGAGGTGGGAAAGCGATCGTTTAAGAGCGATTGGCTCCAAGTCTTCCATTTTTAATGTAGAGGCTAGCTTGGCGGTAGGGAACACTGGAGTGCATTACGACATCTATTAGCCATCGAAACAGTTAGGATCGCCTACCAAGGGAACGGCCGTCGCCTTAGGAACACGACTGAGTTGTTTATTAGAACAGCAGCGTTCCCCGTGGCACTCTTGTGTCCCTCTCCCAGTGTGGGAATGATGGAAATGTGTGTGGATAGACACTACAAGGAACAGTGCAGTGTCGTTGTCACATTTTTTGTTCTCCCTCTCAATCTCTCTCTCTGTCCTTCTCACTCCCTCCGTCTCAATCCCCCCGTCTCTATCTTTCACTCCCCCAGTCTCTCTCTCAGGTTGGGGCCATACAGGATGGCTGTTTTCTCCCCCCTTTTACACCAGTAAAAAGACTCTCTGTTTGTGATGCAGAGCAGGGGTATTGGGCAGAGCACAGGAATATGGCGTGTCTCCCACACACCTCGTACTAGAGGGAGGAGGAGGAGGGAGAAAGGGAGATTTTGCATGCAGGCAGGATTAGCTTAATTAAAGTGTCAGCCTGAGAAAATTGTAGACGTGCCTGGGTTAATGTCTGGGTATAGCACCATGCCTGGCTCGTCTTGGCTATGATGAGATATTTGGCTGCAGTATCCAGCTCTATGTTTCCTGGGGTGGCGGGGGGCATAGGCTACTATCCTGCCCGCACATTTTAGGGATGCCAATTGTATACACCCAACAGTCATTATATTTCTTACGCCGGTGTTCCATCCCTAAGAGCACCCTATTCCCTATATAGTGCACTATTTTTGGGCTCCGGTCAAAAGTAGTGAGCTATATAGGGAATAGGGTGCCATTTGGGAAGCAGGCCGGGACAGCAAGGTGGAAGCTGCAGGCTAGGCAATTACTTAATGCCATTATGGCCATTGACATTAAGAATTCACATTTAATATCCAGTTGTATTATTGGAACAGCAGTTGTATAAAGCTTGATTAATAGAGATTACTGTACGTCCAAACCTCTGAGAGCTTTGGTGAATGTTAATGACTATTATTACACACAGCCAAACACATTCGCCATAGGTTGTCATAGCTAGTTCTTCCCCTCTCTCTGTGCCTAAAATGAAATGCATCGGTGGGAGACTGCTGTAACCGTGAATTAACACAGGCTCAATCTGAAATCAAAAAAGTAGGGCCCGCTCATTGAGAAAAGTGCAATTTCCTTGCTAGCTAAGTATACATTTGTTCATGGCAGAACTGTTAGTTTGCTCCCGAGGCATGGCTCAAAATGACTACCTTAAGCAGGTCTCACTCTGCTCCACTGCCATCTCTAAGAAAAACAACATTGTAAAAACCTCCATTTGGAATGGTAAAAGGGTTGTATTTCTAAGAAAGCTTTCTGAGAAATACAACCACACAATTGTATAGTTGCTAATGCTGTGGAGCACCCTGAAGATTGCAGGCGTCATTCTGATAGTTTTGTCTTGGAAATTGTCTGAGGTCAATTGCTATGGAACTGTTACTTATTTATTGGAATTTGTTGGAACTTATTTATTACTTATTGGAACTGTTACTTGCTCATTTGGAGCTACTCTAGGAAGGTGACGATGTCTCTGAGATTGAGAGATGTTGTTTTACAAACTTGAAACATACCACCATGTCCTTTAGTTTTCTTCAACGCCCA
The DNA here is from genome assembly GCF_029448725.1 of Salvelinus fontinalis. NCBI lineage: Eukaryota > Metazoa > Chordata > Actinopteri > Salmoniformes > Salmonidae > Salvelinus > Salvelinus fontinalis. The sequence continues at coordinate 41,962,145 of NC_074675.1, forward strand.
GCTTTATCTCCCTCTTCTTAATCCAGACTTTACTGCAAACAATATGGCATGATTGTTTACTTTCCATACATTAATGACTAGTCTAACACAATTACAAGCTTTATGGGAAATACAACCAATGGGCGATTATGAGAATGAACTCCCGCAATTCACACTTAAAAGGAGATTTTAATAGACTGCAATTCCATCCCAGCAAGAGCGTATCAAGTGAGTAGTGTCAACTTTTTTTTGTGGGAAATCTGTGGTAATACGACCAATTATTTGTTATTACTGTCTTGAGAAATCCCAGAGGTCCAACTTGGTCAAAAGTGTTTAGCTTGAACTTGAATAATTGGCTCTCCTGTTGAAGGTGCAGACCTCGACTTCCTGTGATAACGTGCGATAAATCAGTCCCCCTGAGAGAGCGTTGCTTCTAGCTTCACATCTATAACTCCATACACCGCTACTGCATAAATTAGCTCTGTATTTGAATTAGCAATAGGTGAAAAACAAACTTTGGGGGCTCTAAGGTGCGTCTTTGAACTAATTGTCTTCATCTCAAGTAGACGTAAGCCTGTTTCACAGGGAAATCAACCACAGCGTCAAAATAATGTCTTTACATTACCTTGTGTGATGGGTGTGGCTTGTAGTGTGATGTTTATCAATTATGTCATATAGACATGAAGTGTAGGCCTATGATATTACACATAGGAAGTTTCCCTTTGTAAAACATTATTACCTTGATAAACATATTAACAATGTAACGTTAAGTCTGAAATACAGTGACCTTGTTTCACCTCCATTTATAAACCTGAAAAACACGTAAATGCTCAAATTCCCCAAACCAAGCTTTTCTGTCCTTGCACTAAACTAGCAGTATCTTAAACTCACGTTTCAATGCCAAGCGGGAAATAAAATGTGTACTGGTCAAGCAATATCTGTGGGAGGGATATTTATCTAATGGGCTTGTCTTGAGGAATTACTTTGGCAATAAAACATTGCTTATGCACGGACATGTAGTGGGTTCCATGGGAGACGGTTGACGCTGATGTGCTAACAGTTGTGGTAAAGTGCTCCTATTCAGATAGAAGACAGGTCTGAACTCTATGATAGTTCCTCTTCCTATAGACCAATTCATCATAAGAATTATGAGCAGCACTTATATGGCTTCAGTAACTTCGAACCGTTTGTTTAAATAGGAAGTTCAGTATGTTAGAACTTCATATTAGATGGTTCTTCACCCTGAAAGTAGCTGAAGTTTGTTGTGACCAAGTTAAAGAAAAGCAAACCACTTTCCCCTCCCTGGCCTTTAGACTAATCTCAGGGTGAGGAAACAACTCAAATCAAGTGTCAAAATACGGAACCTCCCCTTTAAGTGCCCCTCAAGCAGTAGTTTGAGCCAGGTTTCTCATAGGACTAAACCAAACCTGCAAGGTGAGCAAAAGCTCTCCTCACTGCTGCTTGTTTTAATCCAGCTATACTTCCTAATTTAATTTCAATTTTAGACCAGATAATCCCTATTTTGAAGAAATATATGTTGGTGTATATTATCATTATTGTACATTATAATATATAGTTTCATTCAACACAAATATTTAAACGTTCACTGGAGGAGGAGGAGGAGGAGGAGGAGTATAAAGCTTTTTATCTCTTAAATTCAAAGTGGCAAATACACAAAACACTTACTGCCCGAGGTTAATGAAAACAAGGGTTCATTGCAAGTTGGCTGCAACCTGCCCTCTGCGCACGACATACAGAAGTCAGACATTAAAGATACAATAGCATCTGGCCAGAGGTGAAATCGCCCGTCATAACAATGCCACAAAGAATGAGTATTCTGGGAGAAAATGGTTATTATACTTAACCTTCAAGCAGTCCCTTTTTTACCAACTCCACGTGGCAGGCTCTTCAGATTCAATTAAGTGGACAAATGCTAGCACCTAGGCAAGTGTAATTTGTGTGTCATGGGGAGCTATTGTGTGAAGCCGTGTACTGCACAATAGAAAGTCTAATTGCGTGACACTACGTCTCATGACCAGCATTACAATACATCTATAGAGAGATTCATGAATGCGCCATGAGAAAATGTATTACATGGCTATACGGCAAGAGAATAGGATGATAGCTGGAATATGAGAAAATGTGTCAATACCAATATCCACCAATACAGTCCAATCGTCTACCATTCTTCAATATTTTATACCATTTTTTGACAACATTCTTCGTCAACGAACGCAGATGAAGGCTCTGTGTAAACGTTGGTTAAGTGATGCATCAAGAGTACAATAAAGTGTGATTTATTTGTTGTTGATACTTTGTACAATGAAATGACTCAAATGTCATTAGATGCTTGAGGTGAAAATCTTGTGTGAAACCCTTTACTTGATGTGCCTCTTGCTACAGTAGGAGACGAACTTCTAAGGTCTACCTGTTGCTATCACGTTCCTCCATTTAGTTAAGGACCTCTCTCCATTCTCAAATGGTCGCGTCAGCAGTTTGTTTTCGATGAGGTCCCGCCCTCAATGCCAGTACAATGACATGGCACTTGGTTATATCTGGCTGAGGCTGTACCTGACAATGACAGGACCTCTATGGGTGCTATGCCACATCCCCAGTCACCTGCTACCCGACTAAAAATGTACTGCAATGTCTTGAGAGAGGCTCATGAATAACAACATCCCTAAGTACTATGTACTGAGAAACACAAAGGCACTTGCATGTGCACCGTTTTTTACTTTAGTTAACCAGGAGAATATCTTGAGGTTGAGAAAATCAACCTTGAAGTCAATGGCTATACGGCAAGACAAAGGGATGATAGCTGTGAAATGAGACAATGTGTCAACTGCCAATGTCAAGCAGTACAGTCTGATTTTCTACTGTTCTTCAATGGTTTAAGAGCATCTGCTAAATGACTAAAATGTAAATGTAATGTAAATGTTTATCCGAAATGGATTTTGACAACATTCTTCATCATTGAACATAGACGAAGGCTCTGTGTCAACTGACATTGTTACTGTAAATGATGCATTAAAGTGTGTGACTAATTTGTTGTTCAAAAACATTGTTCAATGAAACAAAACTTTAATGTCATTAGATCTAGTGTAAGGGTTACATCCGGCACGGGGGTGGTTTGAGTGAAAAATATATATACAGTACCAGTCAAAGGTACCAGGAAATAGCACATATGGAATCATTTAGTAACCAAAAAAGTGTTAAACAAATCAAAAGTTTATTAATGAATTCTTAATGCATTTGAGCCAATCAGTTGTGTTGTGACAAGGTAGGGGTGGTATACAGAAGATAGCCCTATTTGGTAAAAGACCAAGTCAATTTTATCGGAGGAACAGCTCAAATAAGCAAAGAGAAATGACAGTCCATCAATACGGAACATTTTTGAGCAGTCACAAAAACCATCAAGCGCTATGATGAAACTAGCACTCATGAGGACCGCCACAGGAAAGGAAGACCCAGAGTTACCTCTGCTGCAGAGGATAAATTAATTAGAGTTAACTGCACTTCAGATTGCAGCCCAAACAATTTTTTCACAGAGTTCAAGTAACAGATACATCTCAACATCAACTGTTCAGAGGAAACTGTGTGAATCAGGTCTTCATGGTCGAATTGCTGCAAAGAAACCACTAAAGGACATCAATAAGAAGAAGAGACTTGCTTGGGCCAAGAAACAAGAGCAATTGACATTAGACCTGTGGAAATCTGTCCTTTGGTCTGATGAGTCCAAATGTAAGATTTTCAGTTCTAACTCTGCATCTTTGTGAGACGCAGAGTAGGTGAATGGATTATCTCAGAATGTGTGGTTCCCACTGTGAAGCATGGAGGAGGAGGTGTGATGGTGTGGGGATGCTTTGCGGGTGACACTGTCAGTGATTTATTTAGAATTCAAGGCACACTTAACCAGCATGGCTACAACAGAATTTTGCAGCGATACGTCATCCCATCTGGTTTGTGCTTAGTTGGACTATCATTTGTTTTTCAACAGGACAATGATCCAAAACACTCCACCAGGCTGTGTAAGGGCTATTTGACCAATGAGGAGAGTGATGGAGTGCTGCATAAGATGACCTGGCCACCACAATCACCCGACCTCAACAGAATTGGTTTGGGATGAGTTGGATTGCAGAGTGAAGGAAAAGCAGCCAACAAGTGCTCATCATATGTGGGAACTCTTTCAAGAATGTTTGAAAAGCATTCCTCATGAAGCTGGTTGAGAGAATGCCAAGCGTGTGCAAAACTGTCAAAGGCAAACGGTGGCTACTTTGAAGAATCCCAAATATAAAACATATTTTCTGGGGGATGGGGTGAGAGCACAGGGAAGGTGCTTTGTCGAGGTAAAAACAAAGTAGCAAGAGATTATGAAAGAAGATTTCTGGATTGTTTGTGCTCTGTTCATGCTCTCAAAATGTTGGAGCCCAGAGAAGACCCGTTTCTGAGGTGAGCAGGATGATTATCGAATAACATTTTAATCGTCACATGTAAATGGTTAGCAGATGTCATTGTGAGTGTAGCGAAATGCTTATGCTTCTAGATCTGACAGTGCAGCAGTATCTAACAGGTAATATCTAACAAATTCCACGACAAAACCTAATACACACAATATAGTAAAGGAATGGGAAGTCTAAAATATATGGATGTGCAGTGACAGAGCGGCTAAGATGCATAAGATAGTATAGGATAGATAGTGTAGGATACAGTATCCATTATATACATATGATATGATTAATGTGAGATATGTAAACATTCTTAAAGTGGCATTATTTAAGTGACTAGTGTTCCATCTATTAAAGTGGACAATGATATCAAGTCTGTTGGTAGGCAGCAGCCTCTCTCTGTTAGTGGTGGCTGTTTAACAATCTGATGGCTTAGAAATAGAAGCTGTTTTTCAATCTCTCTGTCCCAGCTTTGATGCACCTGTACTGACCTCACCTTCTGGATGGAAGCTGGGTGAACAGGCAGTGGCTCAGGTGGTTATTGTCCTTGATGATTTTTTTTGCCTTCCTGTGACATCGGGCATTGTAGGTGTCCTGGAGAGCAAGTAGTTTGTCCCCGGTGATGCGTTGTGCAGACCGCACCACCATCTGGAGAGCCTTGCGGTTGTGGGAGGTGCAGTTTCCGTACCAGGCGGTGACACAGCCCGACAGGATGCTCTCGACTGTGCACCTGTAAAGGTTAGTGAGGGTTTTCGGTGACAAGCCAAATTTTTTCAGCTTCCTGAGATTGAAGAGGTGCTGTTGCCCCTTCTTCATCACACTGTCTGTGTGCGTGGACCATTTCAGTTTGTCGGTGATATGAACACAGAGGAACTTGAAACTTTCCTCCTTCTCCACTGCTGTCTTGTCAATGTGGAAATGGGGGTGCTCCCTTTGCTGTTTTCTGAAGTCAACAATCGTCTCTTTTGTTTGACTGACATTGAGTGAGAGGTTATTTTCCTGACACCACAGTCCAGGGGCCCTCACCTCTCCCTGTAGGCTGTCTCGTCATTGTTGGTAATCAAGCATACCACTGTTGTGTCGTCTGCAAACTTGATGATTGAGTTGGAGGCGTGCATGGCCACGCAATCATGGGTGAACAGGGAGTACAGGAGGGGGCTGAGACCGCACCCTTGTGGGGACCCAGTGTCGAGGATCAGCGGAGTGGAGATGTTGTTTCCTACCTTCACCACCTGGGGGGAACCTGTCAGGAAGTCCAGGACCCATTTACACAGGGCAAGGTCGAGACCCAGGGTCTCAAGGTTAATGATTAGTTTGGAGGGTACTATGGTGTTGAATGCTGAGCTGTAGTCAATGAACAGCATTCTTACATAGGTATTACTCTTGTCCAGATGTGATAGAGCAGTGTGCAGTGTAATCACGATTGCATCGTCTGTGGACCTATTGGGGTGGTAAGCAAATTGAAGTGGGTCTAAAGTGACAGGGTGGAAGTGATATGATCCTTTATATGGTTATGAGATGCATCAGATGACCTGGTCTCCACAATCACCCCACCTCAACACAATTGAGATGGTTTGGGATGAGTTGGTCCGCAGAGTGAAGGAAAAGCAGCCAAGAAGTGCTCAGCATATGTGGGAACTCTTGGAAAAGCATTGTAGGTGAAGCTGGTTGAGAGAATGCTAAAAGTGTACAAAGCTGTCATCAAGGCTACTTTGAAGAACCTCAAATATAAAACATATTTTGATTTGTTAGCAGTTTTTTGGTTACAACATGATTCCATATGTGTTATTCCATAGTTTTGATGTCTCACTATTATTCTGCAATGTAGAAAGTAGTAAACATGGAGTAAAACCATGGAAGGAGTAGGTGTGTCCAAAAGTTTGTCTAGTACTGTCTATACAGTCAGAGGAATGGTTGTACGGTAGACTGGAACTGGAGGAAACTTAAAAAATATTATACATATGCAGTTGAAGTCGGAAGATTAAATGTATTTGGCTAAGGTGTATGTAAACTCAGTTTTTCACAATTCCTGACATTTAATCCTAGTAAAAATTCCCTTCTTAGGTCAGTTAGCATCACCGCCTAACTTTAAAAATGTGAAATGTCAGAATAATAGTAGAGCAAATTATTTATTTCAGCTTTTATTTATGTCATCACATTCTCAGTGGGTCAGAAGTTTACATACACTTAATTAGTATTTGGTAGCATTGCCTTTAAATTGTTGAACTTGGGTCAAACATGTTGGGTAGCCTTCCACAAGCTTCTCAAAATAAGTTTGGTAAATTTTGGCACATGCCTCCTGACAGAGCTGATGTAACTGAGTCAGGTTTGCAGCCCTCCTTGCTCGCACAAGCTTTTTCAGTTCTGTCCACAAATGTTATATAGGATTGAGATCAGGGATTTGTGATGGCCACTTCAATAGCTTGACTTTGTTGTCCTTAAGCCATTTTGCCACAACTTTGAAGGATGATTTGGGTCATTGTCCATTTGGAAAACCCATTTGCGACCAAGCTTTAACTTTCTGACTGATGTCTTGAGATGTTGCTCAATATTTTCACATCGTTTTCCTGCCTCATGATGCCATCTATTTTGTGAAGTGCACCAGTCCCTCCTGCAGCAAAGCACCCCCACAACATAATGCTGCCACCCCCGTGCTTCGCGGTTGGGATGGTATTCTTCAGCTTGCAAGCCGCCCCCTTTTTCCTCCAAACATAACAATGGTCATTATGGCCAAACAGTTCTATTTTTGTTTCATTAGACCAGAGGACATTTCTCCAAAAAGTACAATCTTTGTCCCCATGTGCAGTTGCAAACCGTAGTTTGGCTTTTTTATGGCAGTTTTGGAGCAGCGGCTTCTTCCTTGCTGAGCAGCCTGTCAGGTTATGTCGATATAGGACTCATTTTACTGTGGATATTGATACTTTTGTACCTGTTTTCTCCAGCATCTTCACAAGGTCCTTTGCTGTTGTTCTGGGATTAATTTGCACTTTTCGCACCAAAGTACAGTCATCTCTAGGAGACAGAACGCGTCTCCTTCCTGAGCGGTATGATGGCTGCGTGGTCCCACTGTGTTTATACTTGCATACTATTGTTTGTACAGATGAACGTGGTACCTTCAGGCGTATGGAAATTGCTCCCAAGGATGAACCAGTGGAGGTCTACAATCTTTTTTTTGAGGTCTTAGCTGATTTATTTTGATTTTCCAATGATGTCAAGCAAAGAAGCTCTGAGTTGGAAGGTATGCTTTGAAATACATCCACAGGTACACCTCCAATTGACTCAAATTATGTCAATTGGCCTATCAGAAGTTTCTAAAGCCATGATTTTCTGGAATTTTTCAAGCTGTTTAAAGGCACAGTCAACTTAATGACTCTCCCCTAAGTGTATTTAAACTTCCGACTTCAACTGTACATACACTGCCGTTCAAAAGTGTAGGGTCACTTAGAAATGTCCTTGTTTTTGAAAGAAAAGCAGATTTTTTGTCCATTAAATTAACATTGATCAGAAATAGAGTGTAGACATTGTTCATTTTGTAAAGGACTGTTGTAGTTGATTTTTAATGGATTATCTACATAGGCATAGGCCCATTATCAGCAACCATCACTCCTTTGTTCCAATGGCACGTTGTGTTAGCTAATCCAAGTTTATAATTTTAAAAGACTCATTGATCATTAGAAAACCCTTTTGCAATTATGGTAGCACAGCTGAAAACTGTTGTCATGATTAAAACTTCTTAAGGCTAGGGGGCACTATTTTCACATCCGGATGAAAAGTGAGCCCAAAGGCAACTGCCTGCCCAGAAGCTAGGATATGCATATTATTAGTAGATCTGGATGGAAAAACTTTGAAGTTTCTAAAACTGTTTGAATGATATCTGTGAGTATAACAGAACTTATTTGGCAAGCAAAACCCAGAGGACAAACCATCCAGGGGAAAAAAGTTTGAGGTCACTCTTTTCAATGAGATTTCAATGGAAATCTAGAATTCTAAGGCAGTTGCTTGCAGTTCCTATCGCTTCCACTAGATGTCAACAGTCTTTAGAAATTGGTTGATGTTTTTCCTTTGAGAAATGAAGAAGTAGCCCTGTTCAGAACGAGGGTCGAATGAAGTGTACTGTTGTGGTGGAGGTGCGCGACCTGAAAGCACGCTCGACCTTGTTTTCCCCCGGTATTGAACACAGTTTATTCCGTCTTAAATTTTTGCGATTATTTACGTTTAAAAATACCTAAAGTTGGATTAGGAAAGCTGTTTGAAATGTTTGGATCAAGTTTACAGGTAACGAATTAGATAATGTGTAGTCATGTTGCGGGAGTTGGAACCGGTTTATTTTCTGAATCATACGCGCTGAAAAAATTGACATTTTGGATATATAACGACAGAATTTATCGAACAAAAGGACCATTTGTGATGTTTAATGGAAATATTGGAGTGCCAACAGAAGAAGATCTTCAAAGGTAAGGCATGCATTATATGTTATTTCTGACTTTTGTGTTGTGCCTGGCGGGTTGAATTATGATTTTAATGTGTATGTTTGATGGGGTGCTATCCTCAGATAATAGCATGGTTTGCTTTCGCCGTAAAGCCTTTTTGAAATCTGACACTGTGGCTGGATTAAGAAGAAGTTCATCTTTAAACCCATGTATAACACTTGTATGATTTATTAATTATGAGTATTTCTGTTTTGGAATTTGGCACGCTGCTATTTCACTGGGTGTTGTCAAATCAATCCCGTTAATGGGATTGGAGCGGAAAGGGCTCACTAAGAAGTTAAAGTAATATAACTGGCCTTCTTTAGACTAGTCGAGTATCTGGAGCATCAGCATTTGTGGGTTCGATTACAGGCTCAAAATGGCCAGAAACAAAGTACTTTCCAATTAACCTTATCAGTCTATTCTTGTTCTGAGAAATGAAGGTTATTCCATGCGAGAAATTGCCAAGAAACTGAAGATCTGGTTCAACGCTGTGTACTACTCCCTTCACAGAACAAAGCAAACTGTCTCGAACCAGAATAGAAAGAGGAGTGGGTGGCCCCGGTGCACAACTGAGCAAGAGGACAAGTACATTAGAGTGTCTATTTTGAGAAAGACGCCTCACAAGTCCTCAACTGGCAGGTTCATTATATAGTACCCGCAAAACACCAGTCTCAGTGTCCTCTAGGCAGTTGCAAAGAAAAAAACATATCGCAGACTGGTCAATAAAATATTAAGATGGGAAAAAGACCAGACACTTCTTATTTTTTTCCAGATTGGAAAAAAGTGTTATGGAGAATAAATCTAAATTTGAGCTGTTCGAATCACAAAGAACAATATTCGTGAGACGCAGAAAAAATGAAAAGATGCTGGAGAAGTGCTTGATGCCATCTGTCAAGCATGGTGGAGGCAATGTGATGATCTGGGGGTGCTTTGGTGGTGGTAAAGTGGGAGATTTGTACAGGGTAAAAGGGATATAGAAGGAAGGCTATGTGCTTAATTGGAGCCAATTTCCTCCTACAACAGGACAATGACCCAAAGCACAGCTCCAAACTATGCAAGCACTTTTTAGGGAAGAAGCAGTCAGCTGGTATTCTGTCTCCAATGGAGTGGCAAGCACAGTCACCGGATCTCAATCCTATTATTATGTACACACTATTATGTACATACAGTGCCTTCGGAAAGTATTCAGACCTCTTCCCTTTTTCCACTTTGTGACGTTACATCCGTATTCTAAAATGTATCAAATAAAAACATGTATTAAATCTACAAACAATAACCCATAATGACAAAGCAAAAACAGGTTTTACTTTTTTTTAACATTCATACATTATTTACATAAGTATTCAGATCCTTTGCTGTGAGACTCAAAATTGAGCTCAGGTGCATCCTTTTTCCAATGATCATCATTGAGATTTTTCTACAACTTGATTTAGTGTTGCTTTAGCAGTATGCTTAGGGTCATTGTCCTGCTGGAAGGTGAACCTCTGTCCCAGTCTCAAATCTCTGGAAGGCTGAAACAGGTGTCCCTCAAGAATTTCCCAGTATTTTGCGCCATCCATCATTCCTTCAATTCTGACCAGTTTCCCAGTCCCTGCTGATGAAAAACATCCCCACCGCATGATGCTGCCACCACCATGCTTCACTGTAGGGATGGTGATGAGAGGTGTTGGGTTTGCGCCAGACATAGTGTTTTCCTTGATGGCCACATAGCTCAATTTTAGTCCCATCTGACCAGAATCCCTTCTTCCATATGTTTGGGGAGTCTCCCACATACCTTTTGGGGAACACCAAACATGTCTGCTTATTTTTTTCTTCAAGCAATGGCTTTTTTTCTGGCCACTCTTCTGTAAAGCCCAGCTCTGTGGAGTGTACGGCTTAAAGTGGTCCTATGGACAGATACTCCAATCTCCGCTGTGGAGCTTTGCAGCTCTTTCAGGGTTATCTTTGGTCTCTTTGTTGCCTCTGATTAATGCCCTCCTTGCCTGGTCCATGAGTTTTGGTGGGTGGCCCTCTTTTGGCAGGTTTGTTGTGGTGCTATATTCTTTCCATTTTTTTATTTTAATTTAATGGTGCTCCATGGGATGGTCAACGTTTCTGATATTTGTATAACCCAACCATGATCTGTACTTCTCCACAACTTTGTCCCTGACCTGTTTTGGAGAGATTCTTGGTCTTCATGGTGCTGCTTGCTTGGTGGTGCCCCTTGCTTAGTGGTGTTGCAGACTCTGGGGCCTTTCAGAACAGGTGTATATATACTGAGATCATGTGACAGATCATGTGACACTTAGATTGCACACAGGTGGACTTTATTTAACTAATTATGTGACTTCTGAAGGTAATTGGTTGCACCAGATCTTATTTAGGGGCTTCATAGCAAAGGGGGTGAATACATATGCACACACCACTTTTCCTTTAAAAAAAAAAATAAGTCATTTTTTTCGTTTCACTTCACAAATTTGGACTATTTTGTGTATGTCCATTACATGAAATTCAAATAAAAATCTATTTAAATTTCAGATTGTAATGCCACAAAATAGGAAAAACGCTAAGGGGGATGAATACTTTTGCAAGGCGCTGTAGCCTCGCTTTTAAAACATTTACTGCTGCTCTTTAATTATTTGTTATTCTTCTCATACTTTTTGTGTGTTTTCTTAAAACTGCATTGTTGGTTAAGGGGTTGTACGTAAGCATTTCACTGTCAGGTCTACATCTGTTTTATTTGGGGCGCATGTGACAAATAAAATTTGACCTAACCATCGATGTAAAAATATATCCAGTTTTCATGTGTTTTTTGAGTTGTTGAGTTTCAACGGTACGTATGCTCCCTAATCGACTATTGATTTATTACCACTCGACAAAACAAGGTTTTTGGTGCATGTGCAGTTTAGAAGATGTTTATTTAAATTAAATAAAAGTAATATAATTACTATTGTTGCACATGCACACTGAGTATACCAAACATTAGCAACACCTTCCTAATATTGAGTTGCCCCTTTTTTTGCCCTCAGAACAACCTCAATTCGTCAAGGCAAGGTGTCGAAAGCATTCCACAGGGATGCTGTCCCATTTAGCCTCCAACGCTTCCCACAGTTGGATCAAGTTGGCTGGATGTCCTTTTTGTGGTGGACCATTCTTGATACACACGGTAAACTGTTGAGCGTGAAAAACCCAGCAGTGTTGCAGTTCGTGATACAAACCGGTGTGCCTGGCACTTACTACCATACACCGTTCAAAGGCACTTAAATATTTTGTCTTGCCCATTCAACCTCTGAATGGCACACATACACAATCCATGTCTCAAGGCTTAACAATCCTTATTTAACCCGTCTCCCCCCCTTCATCTACACTGATTATTATTGACATCAATAAGGGATCATAGCTTCCACTGGATTCATCTGGTCAGTCTAAGCCATGGAAAGAGCAGGTGTTCTTAATGTTTTGTACACTCAGTGTAGATAGTACATTTTATGTTTAATTTTTCAATATCACAAACTATTTCTGCAAATTGGTTATTGATTTGGACACTTTAAAACTGTTTTGACATTGGGCTATTTATCAATGTCTTGTCAACAGGAAGCAGCGACAGCATCATTATCAACTTAAGTTTTAGGAATATAAATTGAACTTTCAGTATTAACTTCCAAGGATATTGTACTTAATCAGATAAAAACTACTGAATGAGTCCAAAAATGTCCTGTGATTGAATTATTTTGATGATATTCTAGAAGTCACCAGAACGGGTTTACCTACTAAGTATAACGGCAGCCTTCCCTCTCTTCACAAGAAGAGAGGGTGTAACAGGGATCGGACCAAGACGCAGCGTAGTTGGTGCTCAACATATTTAATAATGATAAACAGTGACCACTTACAAAATGTGGCAAACCGATACAGTCCTAGCTGGTGCAGAGAAAACAGAAAGACAGGAAACAACCACCCACAAACCCCAACACAAAACAAGCCACCTATATATGATTACCAATCAGAGACAACACAAAACACCTGCCTCTGATTGAGAACCATATTAGGCCAAACATAGAAACAGATAAACTAGACACACAACATAGAATGCCCACCCAGCTCATGTCCTGACCAACACTAAAACAAGCAAAACACACAAGAACTATGGTCAGAACGTGACACTAAGAGAGGACGTTTGGCACTATAAACTCTACCTGTTACTATCACGATCCACCATTTATACTGAATATAAACGCAACCTGTAAAGTATTGGTCTCATTTTTCATGAGCTGAAATAAAAGATCACAGAAATGTTCCATACACACAAAAATATAATTTCTCTGAAATGTTGTGCAGTAATGTGTTAGTGAGCATTTCTTCTTTGCCAAGATAATCCTACCACCTGAGGTGTGGCATATCAAGAAACTGATTAAACATGATAATTTTCTTTCATTTTCTAAAATGCAATTTTCTTTTACACAACACAATGCCACAGATGTCTCAGGTTTTGAGGGAGCTTGCAACTGGCATCCTGAGAATTTTATGTTTTATTCTACCATAAGGCACCTCTAACGTTGTTTTAGAGAATTTGGCAGTACGTCCAACCGGCCTCACAACCGCAGACCACGTGTAACATTTTCAGCCCAGGACCTCTACATCCGGCTTCTTCACCTGCGGGATCGTCTGAGACCAACCACCTGGACAGCTAATGAAACTGAGGAGTATTTCTGTCCGTAATAAAGCCCTTTCGTGGGGAAAAATGTATGCCTGGGCCTCATGGCGGGGCCTGGTTCCCCAGTGGGTGGGCCTGGCTCCCAAGTGGGTAGGCCTATGCCCTCCCAGGCCCACCCATGGTTGTGCCCCTGCCCAGTCATGTGAAATCCATAGATTAGGGCCTAATTTATTTATTACCTTATACGAACTGTAACTCAGTAAAATCATTGAAATTGTCGCATGTTGAGTTTATATTTTTGTTCAGTATAGTTAAGGACACCTGTCCCTTCTCAAATGGTAGAGTCTGCAGTTTTTGTTCAATGATGTCACCGCCCTCAGTGCCTCCTCAATCACATGGCACCTGGTTATATCTGGCTGAGGCTGTACCTGACAATGACAGGACCTCTATGGGTGCTATGCCACATCCACAGTCACCTGCTGCCCGCCCCATTTTTTTTTACTGCAATGTCTTGAGAGAGGCTCATGAATAACAACATCCCTATGTACTATGTACTGAGAAACACAAAGGCACGTGCATGTGTACAGTTTTTTACTTTAGTTAACCAGGAGAATATCTTGATTTTGAGAACTGATGACAACAGACCGATTGGATCACAATTACAGCAGCTTGGAAATACTGAGGATGACATGTTGTAATCTAGAGGGGAAAATGGCAGATACTATAATATTAAATGTGAATATCCATCCAATTGAAGGACCTGTATTTTGATTTTGATAGCCTCCACTTTAAATTAAGTTGATCTAACATTGTTCTTACATAGAACTTTGGAAATAACTTCATAATTGACCGTTAGACCTACGTATCTTAATATTATACATGCCTGTGCTTTCAAATAACAAAAAGAACAACAAATCCTATATAACCTCACTATAATGTGCTTCCTATACTCAGCATTGAAAATAAACACTCCAGGAATTATGTATTAAAACTTCCCAGCTGTCTCATAATACGTCAAGCCCACATTGTGAGCGGTAAATACACAAATTAGACTTAATTTATGTTGATAGAAGAGAGTGGGAGCAACTGGTAAATACTAAGTACGAGCATAGCCAATGTTTGGGGAAGAGAGCACATCTCTGAGTTGGCAGAGCCATGCGTGGGATGGATTAGTGTCTTCGTGTTTATTTCGCTTTAATAGGATTTGATTTTATAGATTTTTTTTGGCAATCCCCCTCCTCCAAACTCATCATTTGAGAATGGCTGGATAAATAATGTGGATTAAGAGTGTCGTCTTAACAAGATGGCCACCGTGTTGCTCCAGGAAGACATTAGACTAGAATGTCTCCAAACTATTGAAAACAGGATGTTCTTTATAAATGGGGATTTGGGAAAATAGCTAGTTCTTTCATCTGAAAAGTATTCTTCACAAATGTTGGAGTGGTCTTCATTTTTGGATGACTAACACAAAAGGAATATCAGATGGGATGGTGGGAAGTAGAGTAATTATCGCTGACAATAGGAATTCTAAGTGATGTCATGTCAGCTTAATTGAACACTGTAAAGATTACAGTAGCCCACCCAGATATTGGATATTACAGTAAAGTCCCAATTCAGACCAAAATAAAATGTATATTGTTTAAAGAACTGGTGCCGTGACTAAAACAACAGATGTTGAACTCGCAAACACATGTAGCTACAGTACGTGCATGCAGAACAACAACTCTAGAAAGACAAAAAATATGACATCACAATGTATCAAGATGGAAACATTGCATATTGTCTTTGTTGTCCTACTACTATATTGGGGTCACATGTCCTGTAGTTATTTCTCACTGGAATGCTGGGCGGTGCCAAAAATGTGTCTGTCTTTCCATATTTATGGGTGGATCACGGTTAAGGCAGTGGTTGTAGGGATATCCAAGTCAGTCACATTCTATCAAATAATGCCAATTTGCATGTGACATTGTCATATGAAAATCTTATCACAATGGCACAGTCCCCCTTAAAAGAAATACACAAAAATATGAGAGGTACACAATTATGAATTATGGGAAATCTGAATTATGAACAAATCATGTCAGCTTCTTCAATGTCACTTGGAGATGGTATTTCTAATCTAACTCAGACTATACTAACGATTTGTTTTCCAGTGAGCTTTTGATGATATGTTTTCATGCTCGTTGAATGGACATCACATTGTAAAGGGAATGTATCACCTTTTGTCAATGCAACTCGTCATACTGCATAGCATTGGTACCAAATGGGGTGATGCTTAATATAAAGGGATGCACATATTGTGAAAACAACTAAACATCCATTCATCATACATAACTCAATTTGTATCTATGAATAATTCACATGAAGTGCACATATGGATTAATGTTCATTTGTATGTGAGATAGAGTCCTTAATTGAACCAGTTACAAAGCATTCACCCCGTATTTGTTTTGGTAAAAAGCTGAGAGATGGGCCTGGAAATATTGAACCACTCTCAAATTCATAGACAGAGCTGTAGATGCAAGGCCTGACCATGCATGATATCAAAAGGATAGTTTTAACCATGTTTTGAGGCTACACAGTGTTTATTTCCATTTATAATGTTTAGAAACATTGGAGTTAAACAGGCTTATATTTTGGGTTATTTATTTAACCGTTATTTAACTGGGAATGTCGGTTAAGAACAAATCCTTATTTACAACGACTGCCTACAAAAAAAGTTAAAGGATGGGTTGTGACGGGGTACGACAGTTGAACTAAGCTCATGAGGCATTTATAAGTTCAATTCTTCAAGAATCAATGGGTATATATCATTCATTTATAAGTTCAATAATGGATGTAGCAACTAAAGATTCTAGCTTTAAGTTAACCATGTAAACTTGCTGCTGTCTCGCCCTGACCTTAGATATCTCTGTGTTTCTATATATTTTGGTTAGGTCAGGGTGTGACTAGGGTGAGTATGCTAGTTTTGTATGTCTAGGGTTGTTGTATGTCTATGTTGGCCTGATATGTTTCCCAATCAGAGACAGCTGTTTATCGTTGTCTCTGGTTGGGGAGCATATTTAGGTAGCCATTTTCCTCTTTTGTGTTGTGGGATCTTGTCTATGTATAGTTGCCTGTCTGCACTAGTCGTACAGCGGCACCGTTCGGTCGTTCGGTCATTCGGTCGTTCGGTCGTTCGTTCGGTCGTTCGATTGTTCGTTGGTTTTGTTAAGTGTTTCATTCAGTAAAAGAGAATGTACGCATACCACCCTGCACCTTGGTCTCATCACTATGATGATCGTGACAGCTGCGTGTCTTTGAGTTTAAGAATACATTTTTGCAGGTTATGTGTACTTACAGTGTCAGCTTAGCTGAAACATTATTTAGCACACAGGGTAACAGACACAAAACTTATTTATTTGACTGCCAAGTGACTTGGCCCAGATGTTCACATTGTCTTCTTATACAAACATACCCCAAACTCTCCTTACGAGAAGATGTTGACAGACTGCTATCATTGCATTGAGCTACACAGTTTAAATATTCCACAAATGATTTAAGTGGACGATGAGTCAAGCCTCTAAGGATTCCCACAAACAATGTTAAAATATATCCAGAGACAGTTTCTCACACTTTGAGGAGTGAGAGACAGGATTATTTTAGTGGATTGAGGTTTGACCTTTGTCAGCACACTTTCTTCCACAAATTACACAGAGGTGATAATGTTTTGAATTGAAACATCTCCTTTGCTGTTTGAAGTGGCAGTCCCCAACACCCTCAACTTGGCAGCCATTTTATGGTAGCCGTTAAACCCTGAAGTGTTTCGAGGCGTTAACATGATCGAGGCTAAGACAGAAAAGCCACAATTTAGCTGTTCACAGGGACCCAGTGACATATCGTGACAATTGCCATTTTACTTTTTAATAAATGGAAAATTCCCAAGAGCCAGTGGCACAGATTAATTTTGGACAGAGTGCAGATATAAGAGCTCTAGGCATCGTCTAAACTGTAAGTTTATGATATATATTTCTTCCCCTAATATCACAAGGCAGCAAGAGAGCTTCCCTTGGACTTCAGACTTTCAAACTTTTGTTATATTTTCCACTTATCTGTAGTAATTCCACTGACAGCCTGCAGATACATTCAGAGCTGTCTGGGCCTGCTGCAATGACAGCTCCCGGAAATCCTCAGTGGCAAAGAAACTCCACTTTTCAGACGATTTCTTACTGTAGCTCTGAAGCTACATACCGATTTTAGATATTTTGTTCTAACACTGGACTATCACTAGGTGATGTTAAATAATGTAGTTGGTGAACTATATATATAATTGCTATAGTTACTTGTTAAAGCTATACAATGCAAGGCTTTAACAGAACTTGACGTGACTTCATAGGAGAAGTGTGTTTGTAAAGTAGAAACTGTGAGAGGGAAGAGAAGAGAATGAAGGGGTGTTTTTCAGGCCATTTACTACAGTGTCTCCTGGTCCAGAGAAAGAAAATCACCCACTATGTAATATGTCAAACCTGCACTCAGGAGCCATCACAATCCTTGTGATAGAGCTGTTTCACTTCTGACTTTCAAAAACTTTCCCAGACATCCTAACTCAACCATTATCTTCAGACTTGAGGGAGAGACGTCCAATGGGGGTAATGTCATATCCCTTACCGAAAAAAAAACTGGCTTCTGGCAAACAGTTGTGGCAAACCATTGGTCAATTTTCCACAAATTTGCGGGAATCTGATATTTTCACATGCAAATTTGTTTTGTGGCAAACTATTGCGGCAAATTTGCAGAGGCTTGTGAACTTTAAGCAAACAATTCTGGGAAAGTTGTGAAAAAACATTCTAATGTTTGCTGCAAATTTGCTGCAAACTCAGTATGAATATGCAAATTATATCAGGTTTTTGGTTACTATGTGTTAAACAACATTGAAATGTTGTATCTACATAAACCAAATCACATATAATTTGAAATGAACGTGCTTCTCACAGAGAACTAAACATACTAAATGTACTAAATATACTAAACAACATGTATTCATTGTCTTAACAGAAGAATCCAATACAACTTGTAATCATCTGAATGGTAATGAAGAAAAGAGCAAGGACTGGATTTTCCCAAATAAATTGTTTATTTAATCTTTTTATGTAGCCTCAACATTTACATGAGAGAAATGTGAACACTATGGGGATGTTGACCTTAGGATGTTTAAAGGGGAAACTACAGAATTTACATGAGCCAAGTGGCAACTGAGCAAAATGGCAGTTTAAAAGAGGATTAGCAAAACAGAAATAATTAAAACTAAATCAAACCCAGTTCAAAATTATTGCCTTTTGTACTAATCAGAAAACAGAAAACAAACAAAATTAGCATATTGGAAACAATGACTGAAAACATGTTCTATTTTGACATCTTAAAAGGTAGACTCAGTGGCTTATGCGTGGGTTTGGCTTTGGTAAAGCAAGGTCAGCTCTTACAAAGTTGCCTTGATGTTGCTATGCTTCTCACTGAAAATGCCGTTCTATATATTTTTCAGCAAAGAAACAATGTTTCTGCCTTGTATAAATGCTACTAAATCAACCTTTAAATGTGTGGCCAACTGTTCCTAGAGAGCCAGCGTGTACAAGATTTTTCTCCAGCCAAGCCTCAACACAATTGATTCAAACGAATCAACAAATTATGATCTTCAATCTAGACCAGGGACTTCATCATTAGGAGACAGTTGTCTACTAGTGGTCTCTTCTTCCTGACTCAGGTGTATAAGGCTTGGGTGGAAGAAAAGCAACAAAATGTAGATATGCCTAATATGGTATTTTTTTTCTCCAAAAGTCCTTATTGTTAACTTATATCTCAAAGATATGCATGCAAGAAACCTTGAACTCGTACACACTATATTTCTCTATCCTCAGTTTGATTGAAAGCCTCAATCTGTATTTTTGCCTTGTAACTGATTGCTTCTAGAAAGAGAGAAGGAACAACAACACATTTTTTTATTTCACTTTTATTTAACCAGGGAGGCCAGTTGAGAACAAGTTCTCATTTACAACTGCGGCCTGGCCAAGGTAAAGTAAAGCAGTGCGACACAAACAAAAACACAGAGTTACACATGGAATAAACAAACATACAGTCAATAACACAATAGTTGCACACACTGTATATAGACTTTCTCTGAGGTAGGATAAAGGGGGTGAGGCAATAAATAGGCCATAGTGGCGAAATTATTACTGTATGGCAAATTAAACACTGGGGTGATAGATGTGCAGAAGATGAGTGTGCAAGTAGCGGTACTGGGGTGCAAATGAGCTAAATAAATAAAACATGATCAAGATGAGCTAGTTACTAGTTTAAAGCAATGAAAGATCTAATTGTTACAAAGAATTAACGTACAGACTCCATTTATGAGAATAATACATACTTTACCTTATCAAGCTTGAAGACGGTACACTAAGTTATCATCCAAAAAAGTGTTATGAGTGAATGCACCACAAACTTCTTTCCAGGGTGTTGATGCATCCTCCTCCCAAGACAGCCTATTCCAACACCAGGAGTAGCATCTGCAAAAGTGAAGTTTGGCTTTGATGTCAGGTCAGCTCATATTATTTCTACCTTAGCTGTTGTGCTGGCTAACATGCTACTGAACACTGACACTAGCAAATTGACACGGTTGCAACACATCATTAGTTAGCTAGCTAGCTATTGCATTAACTGTGCAAAAATATAAGAGCTAATGTTAGCTAGCTAGCTAAGCACTAGCCAGACAAGGGCGCTGACAGATTGAAACTGGTATTGCAGTGCCTCAAGGTTCCACTCAAATATAATATTGTTGTGGAATTATTTTGTATAATTTCTGGTAGTAAGGTAGTGTACTGTAAGTGTACTTGAGGTCACCTTAGCCCAAGTAGGATATTGCCAAAAGTACTTTAACTACCTAGACCGAGGGGATATATCCTCTCAAAAGCCAAGATGAGCCACTCACTTGAGACACACACACACATACACACACTGGTGGCGGCTAGAGGGATGACCCTCTCCAATGCACCAGTAACCCTAATGGCCAGTCCTGTCAGCATCCCTTAACCTCTTCTCAGACTTCACCTTAACCCCCTCCCTCCTCCTTATCAATCCCCCTTTTCCCTCCCTTATTCAGAGCTGTCTTGCTTGCAATTTATTTTCCCCTGGTCCCCATACTGAGAAAAGAGCAGTGTCAAGGCACAACCTCAACAGCTCCCTGCTGGCTACATTCAAGTGAAAGAGAAGCAACCAATGTACACTGTTGTGTGCATATCAACAAACCGTAATTGCATTGAGATAATGATACTGCTATCATCCCAACAAGCTAGTTCAGTACAGCTTTAAGCTTGACCGGTATAATTACCGTTGTCGTTAACATCACATTGCAGTTGATGGGGAATTGAGGGCACTGGAATTGAGTTGATTGTAAAAGCACATATAACACTTCAAATAGTGATCTTTGAATGTCTAGACATACTACTGCTGTCTATTAAGGGTAGGTGAAGGAAATGTTCTTTCACTAATTGATACAAGCAACCACATTCCAATAAAACCTAGCATTTCAGTCCAACAAATTCAAGGATTTCTTTTTTTTGTCCCAACGCTGAACAAAACACACCAAATAGCAGTGTAAATGTTTGTCACAGTTTTTTGGCAAGCAAATTCTACAAAAAAAGGCAAATTAAATTCATTCAGTTGAGTGTAATTAAAGTTCTTGATCTATTGAATGGGTAGATAATGACTAGAACAGGAGATTGTCTGCAAAGTTGTTATTTTTGTTTTGTGTTGAATGGACAATAAAAGCTACTATATACTGAACTAAGTGGCATTTAATAATGAGATGACTTCGTCTGGAAAGTAATTATGTAATTGTAAATGGAAAAATGTCTCAGTTGTATCCTACAAATGCAGTAAAATGTTCTTTAAATGTCACGAAACTAGAGACCAAATCAAATCAATCATCATATCACATTTTATTGGTCACATAAATATGGTTAGCAGATGTTAATGTGAGTGTAGCGAAATGGTTGATATGTAAGATATGTAAACATAATTTAAAGTGCCATTGTTTAAAGTGACTAGTGATCCATTTATTAAAGTGGCCAGTGATTGGGTCTCAGTGTAGATCTTTTTGGCCTTCCTGTGACATCGGGTGCTGTAGGTGTCATGGAGGGCAGGTAGTTTGCCACCGGTGATGCGTTGTGCAGACCTCACTACCCTCTGGAGAGCCTTGCAGTTGAGGGCGGTGCCGTTGCAGTACCAGGCTGTGATACAGCCCGACAGGATGCTCTCGATTGGGCATCTGTAAAAGTTTCTCAGGGGTTTTGGTGACAAGCCAAATTTCTTCAGCCTCCAGATGTTGAAGAGGTGCTGTTGCGCCTTCTTCACCACACTGTCTGTGTAGGTGGACCATTTCAGTTTGTCTGTGATGTGTACGCCGAGGAACTTAAAACTTTACACCTTCTCCACTGCTGTCCCTTCGATATGGATAGGGGGGTGCTTCCTCTGCTGTTTCCTGAAATCCATGATCAATTCCTTTTATTTGGTGACGTTGAGTGAGAGGTTGTTTTCCTGACACCACACCCCCAGTGCCCTCACCTTCTCACTGTAGGCTGTCTCGTCGTTGTTGGTTATCAAGCCCGCTACTGTTGTGTCGTCTGCAAACGTGATGATTGAGTTGGAGGTGTGCATGGCCACGCAGTCGTGGTAGACCAGGGAGTACAGGAGGGGGCTGAGCACGCACCCTTGTGGCCCCAGTGTTGACGATCAGCGAAGTGGAGATGTTATTTCCTATCTTCACCACCGTCAGAAAGTCCAAGACTACCGCTACAGGGCGGTAGTCATTCAAGATGACGCCGACAGAGATGGTCACCTTGCTTCGAGTCCTTAGGAAACAATGCAGCATTTTTTAAAAAGTATTATTTCTTACATTGTTACCCCAGGAGATCTTAAGTCTTATTACATACAGCCGGAAAGAACTATTGGATATAAGAGTGACGTCAACTTAACAACATTGCGACAAGAATACGACTTTCCCAAAGCGGATTCTCTGTTTGGACCACCACCCAGGACCATGGACATAATCCCAAAAGCCGACCCAAAACAATGGTGCCGCAGATGGAGCGGCCTCCTGGTCAGGTTCCGTAGACGTGCACATCGCCCACCACTCCCGATTATACTACTCGCCAATGTCCGGTCTCTTGAACCACAAGGTACAGTTGAAGTCGGAAGTTACATACACCTTAGCCAAATACATTTAAACTCAGTTTTTCACAATTCCTGACATTTAATCCTTGTAGAAATTCCCTGTTTTAGGTCAGTTAGGATCACCACTTTATTTTAAGAATGTGAAATGTCAGAATAATATTAGAGAGAATTATTTATTTCAGGCTTTTATTTCTTTCAGCACATTCCCAGTGGGTCAGAAGTTTACATACACTCAATTGGTATTTCGTAGCATTACCTTTAAATTGTTTAACTTGGGTCAAGCGTTTCAGGTAGCCTTCCACAAGCTTCTCACAATAAGTTGGGTGAATTTTGTCCCATTCCTCCTGACAGAGCTGGTGTAACTGAGTCAGGTTTGTAGTCCTCCTTGCTCGCACACGCTTGTTCAGTTCTGCCCACAAATTTTCTACATGATTGAGGTCAGGGCTTTGTGATGGCCACTCCAATACCTTGACTTTGTTGTCCTTAAGCCATTTTGCCACAATTTTAGAAGTATGCTTGGGGTTATTGTCCATTTGGAAGACCCATTTGCGACCTGGCTTCAACTTCCTGACTGATGTCTTGAGATGTTGCTTCAATATATCAACTGTGGCAAAGAAGTGATAAATGGCAGATATGTGAGAGCAGAACTTATAAACTGGTTCTGTCCTCTCACTAAAATGGCCACCCCGATCAGAACCACAGATCACAAAATGGCCGACTGCCAAAACTACAATTCCCAGAAGCTAGGGGAACACTCAGAAGGTGGGGCTGACCCACAGAGAAGGGGTCAAGACAAACCAGGAAGAGAGAGAGGAGGGGCTGGAAGGATCGGTGAACCACAGAGAAAGAGACTATATATCGGCTTGATTTACTGTGTATGAGCCGGACTTTTTGGACTTACCTGTTGGCGTTTGGACGTGGACCTACCGAGAACCCGATTCATGTACTGAACCCTGCTATCCTTGACCTCGCCTGCGGCCTGTGTGGACCAGGATGGAGAAACAAACACTCAGGTACTGTCCTGTTCGAAAGAACTCTCATTCTGGGATGATTTTGGTGACGGTTTCCCATTTAATTTGTGGCAAATTCTCCTAATCTTGGAGAGGTTTGTCACACCACATAATTTTCCATCCTCATGATGCCGTCTATTTTGTGAAGTGCACCAGTCAGTCCTGCTGCAAAGCAACCCCACAACATGAAGCTGCCACCCCCGTGCTTCCCAGTTGGGATGGTATTCTTCGGCTTGCAAGCCTCCCCCTTTTTTCTCCAAACATAATGATGGTCATTATGGCTAAACAGTTCTATTTTTGTTTCATCAGACCAGAGGACATTTCTCCAAAAAAGTACGATCTTTGTCCCCATGTGCAGTTGCAAACCATAGTCTTGCTTTTTTATGGCGGTTTTGGAGCAGTGGCTTCTTCCTTGCTGAGTGGCCTTTTAGATTATGTCGATATAGGACTCGTTTTACTGTGGATATAGATACTTTTGTACCTGTTTCCTCCAGCATCTTCACAAGGTCTTTTGCTGTTGTTTTGGGATTGATTTTCACTTTTCGCACCAAAATGTGTTCATCTCTAGGAGACAGAACGCGTCTCCTTCCTGAGCGGTATGACAGCTGCGTGGTCCCATGGTGTTTATACTTGCATACTATTGTTTGTACAGATGAACGTGGTACCTTCATGTTGATTTTTGGTCCGGACTGGCCTTGATTTGGCCCAAACATAAGCGTCCGTGATTGATTCACTCGCTATTATTTTGAATAGATTTGCCTTCAAACAAGACTAAATTTGCTTGGTCCTTACCAGACCAAATCTGAACCAATTATAAGTATGGAGAGCACTGTGCAGTAAAGTAAAGTTCAGTACACAGTAGAGCACACTAAAGTTGAGTACAGTGTATGATACTGTACTATACTCTACTTTATTATACTCTATGGTACTATACTTTACTGTACTGTACGCATTCTACTGAGCTCTACTATGCCGTACTTTGATTTGCAAATTGTGATACATACATGTCTATGAATGGTTCAGATTTGGTCCGGTCAGGATCAACCAAATTTAGTCTTGTTTGAAGGCAAATCTATTCAAAATAATAGCGAGTGCATAGAATATTACCCCAAAATGCATAGGAGGTTATTGCATATTTCTACCTCTTGTGTACCTATTTAGGATACATCACCATGAAGAGAATGAAAAAATATCCATCATTATACATTTCTGTGAGGTACAGATCAGGGACCCATTATGAAATTCTGTTACTGCAATTCCGTTACCGGGAGTAAATCCACTTCACTTACTGTAGTTCGATAACCAAAATAGATTTTTAAAAAGTCAAGGTGTCATGTCATAGCTGTCACCCCATTCTTTCTGCAGACATCTTTGAATCTTAATTCAGAGCAGATATTGAAGTGTTTTTGGAAAACGTGGTCACAAAAAAAACTGAGGGATATTTTACTGAAATTCTGTTACCATACTTTGCATCAGCACAGGTCTTCTTTCAGTGTAAATTGTTAAAAATAGTCCTTGTGCATAGTTTTGAAATCAATAGTTTTTGCTTGGCAAAAATATATAGTGAAAAATCTGAATCTCAGCGCAATTCCTGGAATTGCCCACAATGAATTGAGGAATGACCTACTATACTAGTCCCGAAGACATGTTGATATAGTATTCAAAATTACCTACCACCTCGAACATCTAATGTGTACGTTATATATTAATGTTTGCACCCCAAATTAGCTTGATTAATTGGAGCTCATTCGTTGATTAGCATACATTGATTGAATTATTGAAGGATAGGTGCTCAATCTTCCATCCAATAAGTGTGGTTGTATTCAATCAGGTCTAAAAATAGAACTAAACCATTTACATGATGTATTATATTTTGGACCACTTTCAGCAATCGTAGTATTAGAAAAAGTCTCTTAAAACTCCATCGGGGAGTTGATTGATGAGGTATCGCAAGAAAATACATCTGCCATCTTGTGACTTTTATTGCTTTTATTGTTGCCAAAACATATGGTCGCCATTAGCACGAAAACCACTGGGTTTCATTAAAAAAATAAAGCTGGGAGCAGCTGCAGTGTGTGCACGAGGGACTCGGCGAAGGTGGATGTTGAGGGGGCCAAATTCATAGCGGAAACCAGGCATCCTGCCCTATGATGTCATGCTCTTATTGACTCCATGGCTAGCAAGTGGAAGGATGCAGAAGGTCTGTATGTCAATCCTCACTGTTACTTGAAGTGATACATGCTTCGGAGCGCACCATGATCACACAGTCGAGGAATGGAGACCAGTAGAAGGGGTCAAAAGGTTCAGTTCTCAGAAAACAACCAGACACTGAACCTTCTGAATGGCCTCTTGTTACACTCTGGTATGGTGTAGTTTGGAGTAGTTAGGTATATATCTCTGCCTTTTGAGAGGAGCTGGCTAGTGTGCCTGTTGACTTCCATCAGTTGCGCTAAGCGAACGATTATGCTTCAACTTCAATTATCTCCAAACTGCACGCAGCAACATAAAAATGGTATCCATAAGTTCATCTGACTCCGGGTAAGTAGAAAAACGACTTAAATCTTGAAATCTCGCAGTATCCCTTTATGTACCTGCAAGGATCTCACTGTTTGATCCACTTTAAGAGCTATTTCTCTCCCCGGGGTATGGTATTAAGCAGTATTGAGACTGTGATGTTAGGTCACTGCCTTGACTTTAATGCCATGTTAAGAGGGATTAAGGGAAAGAAATAGCCACCTCTCCCCCAACTAACTCAACACCGACACAGAATGAATTCATTGTGTGTCTGTACGTCTGTCTGTGTTTGCAGGCACATGCATGTGTGTGCAAACTCTCTCCACCGAAAACACACAAGGTCTCTGCTTGTATCTGATGAAGTGTTACACGAAATTGCACACGCTCTTCGGATTCCCCGACGTATAAAAACACCTGTAAGGAGGCTGACGAAGAGCAAAAGGACAACTGTTAACTGTCCCCGCATACTCTAGTTAGCGTGGGAAGGGAAACACTTCAACATGTGTTTTCCCATACCGTCATAACTACAGTGTGTACATTAGCAAAGGCTGGATTGTCTTCTGGGGATTGCAAAAATCACATAAAATGTTTTCCTTAAAGTGTGGTAATCATGCTTTGCCTGAGGAGCGGGGGGTGATGGAGGATGTGTGTAGTATACTGTTGGAGTCGGGGCACAGTTTAGGATACAGCTGCTCTACATCCCTTTATGCATTATAAACATCGATGGGTTCGATGGAGGAAGAGGAGGTAGAGGAAAGGGGATGTTGCTCTTCCTCATCATGTACTAGGTAATCCAATGATTTACTACTTAACAACATGGTTCATGTGCTGCTGCCCATGAAGATGATCTCACTAAATGGCAGGTGGTTTGGACAGTCTAGCCTATCTTATCAAAGGGAGGCTGCTGGCACTGTCTGTTTGAACTACTTGCAGTACTTACTAGGTGATCTAAGCAACCTATAAACCTATTCGTTTATTTGCGAAAACTTTAATTTGTAAATACTGCAAATGGATGTCGTGCTGCCTGCTTAGCGAGTACGACTTCCTCCTTCTACGGCTCCACATGAGGTTTATAGCCAGCAGCATACCACCCTGCATACCACTGCTGGCTTGCTTCTGAAGCTAAGCAGGGTTGGTCCTGGTCAGTCCCTGGATGGGAGACCAGATGCTGCTGGAAGTGGTGTTGGAGGGCCAGTAGGAGGCACTCTTTCCTCTGGTCTAAAAAGAAATATCCCAATGCCCCAGGGCAGTGATTGGGGACACTGCCCTGTGTAGGGTGCTGTCTTTCGGATGGGACGTTAAACGGGTGTCCTGACTCTCTGAGGTCATTAAAAATCCCATGGCACTTATCGTAAGAGTAGGGGTGTTAACCCCGGTGTCCTGGCTAAATTCCCAATCTGGCCCTCAAACCATCATGGTCACCTAATAATCCCCAGTTTACAATTGGCTAATTCATCCCCTTCCTCTCCCCTGTAACTATTCCCCAGGTCGTTGCTGCAAATGAGAACGTGTTCTCAGTCAACTTACCTGGTAAAATAACGGTAAAATAAAAAAAATATAAAAAAATATGGCACCTATATCAGGAAGGACGGGCTCGTGGTAATGGCTGGAGCAAAATAAGTGGAATGGTAAAAATACATCAAACACGTGGTTTGATGCCATTCCATTTGCGCCGTTCCAGTCATTATTATGAGCCGTCCTCCCCTCAGCAGCCTCCACCATACGGCTCTTACCAAGGCTCGAACCCATGACCTCTGCCCTGCTAACACACACAATCACCCTCCTGAAGCAGTCGCACCCTGAAGAAGCTAGCTATTCGGCGCCGCAAGTGGAGACACCAGGCTGAGGTGTGATTTTCAAAGATCCCCATCTGCAACACAAACAGGTCTAACCGTTGTAAATAGTATAAGAATGTACAGATACACTAATAAGATACAGTGAAGTGGAATCATAAGGTATCATGAAGGATAGGAGTTGAAGGAAAGAAGTTGCAGTGTATAACTACATGGTGACTTCTTTGTCCTGAAGATACTTAAAAGCCACCCATCAAGGATAAAACGAACCCTAGGCCGGTTAGATATAGTTCATTGCTAGATTATGAATTAAACCCATTGTGCATGAACTCCCTTTAATGCGGTCACACCTGGTCCAAAATCACAATATGATTCTGAATATCGCATTAACGGTCAGACTGGTTGGAAATCGGACATTTAATAATATTATTCCAATCACTGACTGTGTAACTGAAGAAAATACAGCATTTATTTTTTGATCCCTGGGATATTAATCATAACCACACAGCAATCTTAGTCTTATACATTTCATGTGGTCGGGTCAAGAGGAGTTGAATAAACTCGCTGATGTCACTCACTAAATGTGCGGGTTGAGTGACAAGCAATAATAAGCAATCCCATTTACCTCATGTACCTTAAAATACGCGGCCCGAAGATAATTCCACATGAAACAGACTTCCCACAGTGATTTCCCTACTTATTCCCGGCATTCCAACATTTTACGTTTTCCTGTTTACATGGGCCCCATGACTTTGGATGTTGGGCCATGAATAAAAATGGTAGAATATGTATCCTACCACCTCATTTTATAGTTCCATAGTCTTATTCCCACCTATAAATTATTTTGAAACCTTTATAAATACAAGGCAGGTACTCAGAGGCTATCAGTGGTATGTGACACTACAATTCATCTTGCTCTGTGCAATCCAACCTTTCTCGACAAACTGAAGTAGTACAAACGTGGATCATTTCTAAGCATAGGGAGTGGAATATGGACTCCACTTTTATAGGCTCTAGAGGTGTGTAACGGCTTTCTTCCTGGGATGAAGGAGAGGACCAAAACGCAGCACGGCTAGTGTTCAACATGATTTAATAAAGAATACGTGAACACTACAAACAACAAAACAAGAAATGTGAAAACCGAAACAGTCCTATCTGGTGCAGAACACAAACACAGAAGACAACCACCCACAATCCCCAACACAAAACAAGCCACCTATATATGATTCTCAATCAGGGACAACGATTGACAGCTACCTCTGATTGAGAACCATATTAGGCTGAACACAGAAACAGACAAACTAGACACACAACATAGAATGCCCACCCAGCTCACGTCCTGACCAACACTAAACAAGCAAAGCACACAAGAACTATGGTCAGGACGTGACAAGGTGGCAAGTTATGGGAGGTACAAATACATTTTGTTAGCGAATTGTAAATCAAATATGACTCAAAACTCACAAAATGTATAGGACCACGATAGGTAGATGTATCTGTCAGACAGGCAGAAAGAAAGACAGTCTACCTATTTGTCTGTCTGTCTGTCTAAACTTGTTCACAAATGCAAGATATTTTGCATCCATCAAAAACTAATCGCACTTGGGACCATGTCAAAATGTCTAATCAGAGTGCAGTTAGGTGGAGATTCATTAGTCCGTCGTCTGACACTATCAGGAGAGCTATTCTCGTGTGAGATTTCTTTTGAACGAACATTCTTGGGTGTTGCAATCAAAAGTCTTCCGATTTCAGAAGGTCTTGGTGGTCAATCCGTGGGGAACCATTATCTTTTGCGAGGGGGCTTTTAGTGCTTGACAACTGACATTAATTACAGTACTTGCAGTTCCTTTTAATTATGACAAATTACGCAGCGTATTTAATAATGGTCCACAGACGCTAAATGTTGAGATGATAGGTAGATTGATAGTTGGATAGATTGGCGGAACATCCTTTAGTGCTCTGCCCAAAATTAACACAGCAATTATTGAGTTTTTATAGCTCGCAAAGGGAAGGCTCACTTTCACTCTTGTAAGCCTCAATAGGAAGAGAAAAACACTATAAACGCTCAAGACTTTGGAAGGGGAATCTGGATGCCTAAAACTGTTACATTTATGGTTGTAAATGTATATTCTCATTGCTGTGGTGGGGCTCCCTATTTTATAGTGATTGATTTCACTTCTCTCCCTTCTCTCTCATTACTAAACAGAGACAAGGGACTTGGCTAGAACCGCTGATGCAATGTTCAACAGTAAATACCCCATTCGTCCTAGGATAACTGAAATAACATTGTCAACATCGTATACTTTATAAATGTTGTATTCGTTTATAAAACTGAAATAATATAGTCAGACTAACACTTTACATTAAAGAATGCTCAATAAAGGGTTTAAAGGTAGTTTAAGTATTTATCCTTTAAAAATCCTTGTCAGTATACCTTAACTTCTTGCGACTATAGGGGGTGCTGTTTCAAATTAGCATAATTGTCTCTACAGATGAAACTGCTTCCTACTCAATTCTTGATCGTACAATATGCATATTATTACTATTATTGGATAGAAAACACTCTCTAGTTTCTATAGCCGTTGGAATTTTGTCTCTGAGTGGAACAGAACTCATTCTACAGCAATTTCCCTGACATGGAGTCAGATTTCACACATTTTGGCCCCTGATCTGGAGTCAGTTTAAAGGTCACTGTGAATGCTATGAGGATACGGACACTGCTTACGTCTTCCCCTGGATGCCTTTACGTGATGACGCTTTGAATGGTATCGATTGCCCAATCACAGCCACTATAAAACAAAAAAACGTGTAGGTAGGAATTCTTTTCCAGCTGCGCCGGACGCGCGGTGGACACCGCCCTGCTCTTTTTCCAAGCATTAGTGTAGCAAGTAATATTTCTCCGGTCATGTTTTTACCCGTTATAGGTGTTAACAGCATCATAAGGTAGTTAATTTGAACCGTTGTATAGCAATTTATATCCTTTTAGTGCGATTTTGAGGCATTGCTTTGTTGTGCACTTTGACGCGCTGGGCACATTTCGGTGTCCCGGTCGTACGTTAGTGGGCATTTCGACGGACAAGTGGACATCTTTCGACCAAAAGAAGATTAGACCCAAGAAAGGATTCTTTGCCCAAGATTCGGATGGAAGAACAGCTCACAGTAAGAACAATTTATGATGATAAATCGTGTTTCTGTCGAAAAATGTTAAAGCTTGCGCCGCCATTTTGTTTTGTATAGCTTCGCTTGGCGCAACCTGTATTGAAAAGTAAGGATAATTTAAAAAATGTAAATCAGCGATTGCATTAAGAACTAATTTGTCTTTCGATTCCTGTCAACCCTGTATTTTTTAGTCAAGTATATGATTAGCTATTGATTAAACTAGATCACTCAAAGATGGCGACCGACATTTCCAGGCTTGTTTTGCTACTATTTTCATTGTATAACCACGTTTTTTTATGGCTAAATATGCACATTTTCGAACAAACTGTATATGTATGTTGTAATATGATGTTACAGGAGTGTCATCTGAAGAATTCTGAGAAGGTTAGTGAAAAAATTTATATATTTTGGCGATGATATGATATCGCTCTCTTTGGCTAGAATCAGTGCTCGGGTAACGTTTGCGTATGTGGTATGCTAATATAACGATTTATTGTGTTTTCGCCGTAAAACACTTAGAAAATCTGAAATGTTGTCTGAATTCACAAGATCTGTGTCTGTCCATTGCTATGTGCTGTGTATTTTTAAGAAATGTTTTATGATGAGTAAATTGGTAATACAAGTTGCTCTCTGTAGTAATTCTTTGGTGAGATTTGTGATGCTGGCTGCAATGGCAAACTATGATTTATACCTGAAATATGCACATTTTTCTAACAAAACCTATCCTATACCATAAATATGTTATCAGACTGTCATCTGATGAGTTTTTTTCTTGGTTAGTGGCTATCAATATCTTAGTTTAGCCGAATTGGTGATAGCTACTGGTGTTGAGAGAAAATGGTGGACAAAGAAAAATGGTGATTTTTGCTAACGTGTTTAGCTAATAGATTTACATATTGTGTCTTCCCTGTAAAACATTTTAAAAATCTGAAATGGTGGCTTTATTCACAAGATCTGTATCTTTCATTAGGTGTCTTGGACTTGTGATTTAATGATATTTAGATGCTACTATTTAATTATGACGCTATGCTAGCGATGCTAATCAGTGTGGGGGGGGGTAGTCCCGGATCCGGGGTAGAGGCTCGTTAGAGGTTAATGTAAAGTGTTATTGTCAATCTAAACCAAGAGATCGTTTGATCAATGGCAGATATACAGTTTCAAAGACATATGTGTCATGGTATTTCTACTCAGGTTGGGTGTCTACAGGAGTTAACCTTTTACTGCATTGGGCTAAATCAGGGCCACAAATAATGTTTTTTGGTAGTCTTAAACAAATCGACTTTGAAACAAAAGTATACACCTCACACGCATGGTCATGGGCTTAAAAATGTCAGATAGAGTTGGAATGTATTCAATTTTGAGTTTGCATCCCAATATTACACTTTTTATACATCACAGAATACTTAAATATAACAAAACCGTTTGATATAGAAACACCGGATTTTCGACGGGTTTTTGAAATAATGTCTGTTAATTATGAAATTATGGAAATATAAATAATATTCCACCCATGAGGTCACTAGGTCATTTGACTGCAGGAAAGGGCTACTGTGATGCTCTAGAGCCCAAATGTGTTGTGCTACATCCTCCAATTGTGTATTATGTCATCCATTTCATATGATATGTTACGTCCTGCAATTAAAAATATATATCATTTGCAATTCCTATGATTTAGTTACGGGAATCCAATTCATACGGTATGTTATAAATTTGTTGTGCTTAAGATTCCGAACTGCATCTACATATAAGGAACTCATGCAATTCATTCATGTTAGTTTTAGAAGCAACCATGTCTGAACAACATCATTTGGGAAAGGACATTTGTGCCTTTGGATCTTGTAGGATGAACGCTCACAAGCTGTGTCATTGTTTCCTGTAGGAAAGGAAATTTGTAAAATGTTGTCCTGGGGCCTTTGCCTGATTCACCAATATGTATGTAAATCTTTAACAAAGGCCTCAGACAGTATATAATGTTTGTTGGCCGTATGGATCTCGATCTTAAAAAACCTTAAAAGGTCATTATTCGTGTCTATCTTTTCTAAACAGTATATCAAATGAGCATCACAGGCATAGAAGCCCACAGGCACATAAGCCTAAAAGCCTCGCTTCACATGAAGATGTGTCATTACTTATAACTGTTTAACAGTCTTGTCTCAATAAACAGAAGCCAAGCATAATATAGAAACCCCAACTAAGTCCCTTCAATTCACCAAGTAGGCAATTACGGAAAGTTATGTTGAGAGGAGGTTAGCTAATGCGGTTTGTTTTGACAGTGACTGTTTTCATGTCGACTAGATGCCAGGTGACACAATCCATCTTGGTGACAGGGCACTGAAACCTTTATACCTTGTGACATCGTCTGTGGCAGCGAGGTATCTGCCTAACCCACCTCCATGTAAGCAGAAATTGAACTCTTAAATTATATGTTTGGACATTTTCCTTAACTCTTCCACTTTCCTGAAGATGGAAAGTGTTAGGGTTACAGGAAAAAGTCAAACAAATCATATAGTAAATACGAATGGTAAATAAACATTGTATAATACATAAAAATGCATTGTAAGAGTATAGGGAGGCCAATTCTGAAAATACTTTTGCTCCACGTCTTTTTCTTTGCAGTGTGGTACTGTAAAAAGGGCTATATCTGATATAACATTGTTGCTATTCAGACAAATAATTGCGTCTGGGATTTCTTTCCTCAGATAACCCATTATTAGGCTGCACCAGTACAGACTGCGAAATAGCAGTGGGCTTGACTTCAAATTCATGCTGCAGCAGTAATGTGTTCTGGAGGCAGTGGCTTAGAACACTAGGCCTCCCTAGTCCACAACAAGAGTACAACTCTGACAGATGTTTTCAGTTCCAGCTGGGGGGCCTACCTTAAGCATGCCTCATTTGTTTAAGGTTATTGTAAGCCATGTTATTGCTAGATCACACAACCCAAAATCACACAACCCTTGTTATACAATGTTTTATTTTCCTGGATCCTGATTAATGGAGGCCTATTCACACCCACATATTGATGAATAGACATGAAGAGAAACCAACATGCTTTTCTTCATCTTCTGTACAATGGAAACATCAATAACAGTAATACACATTACAGAAGCTATTCTTGTTTTCGGTTTTCGGTTAGAGTCCTCAAGTTTCTTCTTAATGACCACCTGGGTGATATGAGTCACTCTCTTCAAAGGTAACGATCACAGGTCATAGTTCAGACATAGCGCAGAGAAGGAGCCCTTTGAAAAGTAAATGTTTTCTGCTAGCAACATCAAGTCCAGGATCCTGAGATGAAAAAAGGACTTCAAAGCAAGTATGGTACAAGAACCACAGTGGACTTTTCCGGACTTTTCCATGAATCATCTTCCCTGAAATAATGGCTGTAAACCTTAGATACCCTCAGACTCTGGAATAACACTTATGTGTCAGACCGAAATCCATATAAACCACCATGGTTTCAACATGGCACATACAGTATGTAGTTAGACACATAGTGGAACTGTTAAATATAAGAGTTTTTTGCCTAAGGGAAATTATGAACTAATTGGAGAAATTATGTCATTTGAAAACCATAATTGCCCCTTCTCTGAAAATGTACTTGGGATTTGATAACACATAACACTAAAAATCATATGCACCAGCACTCCCATTCATTTGATGTCAAGTGATCAGAATATCTGGAACATCTTGAAAGCTGTGACAAATGATTGTGAAAAGCTAAACTAATTGATTGACACTGTTAGAATAGACTGAAAGCTTCATTCAAATCCACAATCAAATGTTGTCATTGTAAAGAAATCCTCAACCAAAACCATTTCAAACAAAATGCTAAGGCCTATGAGTCAAGTATTTTAAAATGTATCTGGCTTCAGTGTTAATAATGCAGTTGTTACAGCTGTTGATCTCTCTCTAACATCAGTGTGTTTTGCTTTTGTCTCATTCATTTTTAATGAATTGTTTCAGGTGCAGGCACGAGGGTAGCAAATCAAGAGGACATTTAGCACTGGGAGACGGTAACTATTGAGCTGATAAACCAAAGTAATGAAAACAGGGCTCCAATCGCAATGCTTTCTGCAGGATGTTTGTCTTATTCCTCATATGTGGCTTCTGACACACACCTTTTAGATTCAAGACCAGATAAGGTTGGGCCAATGTCAGAAAGAAATTGAGGCCCCAATTCAATCAAATGCGCAATTTTCTCAATAGGTGATCTTTCATTTCAATATCCAATAAAAATGTCCACGGAAGGAGCATTTTGTGGGGTTGTCAGTTGAAACAAGGTAAACACCTCAGGTATGGCATAAACATACTGAGTGACCTTGCAGTGATATTCTTCTCTTTAAGCACTTGATTGAATAGGGGCCTTACATTTTTCCAGCTGTCTTTGGTGTTAATTATAACTTTTTTTTTTGACAGTAGGAGAGAAATATGATATTACAGATGATTTGCAAGTTGGACACAAAAGTCCTTTGGTGAAATAGTTGCCAAATTTGCGATGATGTCATACTTTGAGAGTGGTTGGTGGAAAGCTTGATGACTTATCCTCACTGGCATTGCAGCTAGTAAAGGGTAGGGCATACAATACATTCAATAATCAATGTTCTCACATCAAAGCCAATAAATAGGGAAGAACTGACACAACAAAATGGCTCCTATACTATACAAAAAAATGTGATTGTGCTGACATCATAGCATTTTGGTTATATGAGGTCCATTAGGCCCAGACCACTGTCCGAATACTTTACCAGTAATGAGGACACACTTGCGTAATGGGAGAACACATAGACCCACACAACTTGGCACGGTGGCCAGAGAACACAGGTTTTGCACAGTGGCGGAGACCAAGAAACAATGAATCGGTGACTACTGTAGGTTGCACAGTAAAGTGCCTAGTCTCGACCACATTGTTCTTTATAACTATGGAGCTAGTTGTAAGGTAATCATGACTATGTGTGAGTAGACAATAGTGCTTTACATGCCTGTCATCTGTCTTTTCAAACAGGAGTATGTGAATGCAGGTTAAGTTGTGGAATAAAAAAAAGTTTAAAATGAGGTACATTTCAGACAGAGAACAAAGCTGTAGCAGATGTGCTTCCAAAACGGGATTTGCCCTTTGTTTAAAAGCGCCATCACATGACCTCATGGGCCCTATTTTGAAATGACATCATCCAATTCTGATGAGGGATATAGGTTTTTGGATTGTTGTCTTGTCTGAGGTCAGTCCCTTTGCTTAGAGTTGCAAAACTCTGTGCACGTGTGGGTGGTTTCCATGGCATGCTGCAAGGAAACAACAGCACGGACAAACCAAGGAAGTGGTTGCCTCTGTATGTATGATATTATACGCATAAACTATACACAGTCACCGTTAAAAACAACACTTTGGAGCCCTCTCTCTGATTATAATTGTTATAATTTAGTCTAATTGTATATCTGGATTTTATATCTTATGTTATTTTTGTGGTACGTGTGGGTTGTCTACCTACAGTCTGTCAAAGTGACAGCTGTAAACCTACTTCTTGGCCCTGATTTTGAGAGTGCAGTGTAACCCTATCTAAAAAAGTATTATTTTGTATTTGTACATTGTCAGCCTAGAAGGCAGATAGACATTAGTGTTATGTTTCAAGTTGTCAGAAAGACACTATAACTGCACTTCTGCTTTACAGACATTGATTTAGAAAGAAAACAAAAATACTGTTGACTGACTTCTCCAAGCGTTGACTCACCCCCTCCATCAAGCGAAAATATTCAAGGCAGAACTGCACCCTTTTTAGCGCAGCAGTATGTGGTTACACTATGGCTGGGGAACCCCTCTGCTGGACACCCGAGGAACAGCTAATGTTCAGGCCCAGTGGTACAAGCGCATGCAGTAGGTAGGATAGATTTAACGGAAAAGGCTCCAGGAAGAATAGTAGCTCTGTTCTGGTCTTCAAGATGCCGCCCAGAACAAATACTGTTACGGAGCATTTCATCTGCCATAACCATCACTACTGAATTATCTGTAAAGTTGAAGCCCATTAAGTAGGCTACAGAGCTGTCGAATAGATACTATAAAATGTATATTCACCTTTTAACTTTGTTTCCCAAATGACATTGTCCTACTTTAGAAATCAGTTTCTGTGCCTCGTACTGCCTGTTAGCCCACGTTACATTACACTTCAGATGCTAATGTCATCACAAATCATTAAAAAAAAACATACAACTGACTAAATCCATAAGCACCATGTAGAAAAAGGGAATGCATCGAGCTGAATAGAAATGATACATCCTTCCTCCCATTAACAAACATGAATCAGGAAATTGAGGCGGAATGGTTTCAATTCCGAGAGTTTGCGGAGAGAGACAACCCCTCACTGTGAAAAGACAATCTTCCCAGCAGGGGTGCCACCATCCACAATGAACTCTGTATGATGGTAGAAAATGATGTCACTTAATAAAGCATGTTTTATGATGGCACATTTAGACAAAACAAATGGTAATGTAATCCTATTTTTGCAAAGAGATGAGATGTGTTGATACAATGTATCTGACAGATTAAATGAATCCATTTAAGTGTCTAAATGGCTCTCGTTTCAACAAGTTATAAAGGTTCCCGGGGAGATTTTAAATATCAGAATAACGCGCTGAAGTCAACTCAGACAGTTGCTATGTGCGTTGTATTAAATGTGCTTAACTTTTTTCATTATGTTCAAATGACTAAGCTTTATCTTTCAGGATATCTTGAAGAGCCTTCTATGAAGCTTGTATAATCATCAGTTTGGTTATATTCAAACCCAAGCGAACAATACATGAAGAAGTGCAACATAGAGTTTTACAGAAGATGGTAAAGTTGAATGTACTGTG
This sequence comes from Salvelinus fontinalis, assembly GCF_029448725.1. Taxonomy (NCBI): domain Eukaryota; kingdom Metazoa; phylum Chordata; class Actinopteri; order Salmoniformes; family Salmonidae; genus Salvelinus; species Salvelinus fontinalis. The sequence continues at coordinate 42,000,185 of NC_074675.1, forward strand.
GTTTCACTTTCTTGACAACTCTGCTCACATTTTTGGAAATAGCTCAGCTTCCAGGAAGGTCCAAATAAGAATTATTCGCTTTTCACAGTGGCCCCAGACACATTGTAGAACACATTTGACACAACGGTTGTGATACAACTACTATTTGTGTGATACAACGAATACCAAAATGCTTGTGTAATTATCTGCTGAAATACTCTCTGTGTCACAACCGTTCTGCCAAATGTCAGTTGTACAGGGCTGTAGCGAGAATTCCAAGAACACTGCATGACATGACTTGCCATACTGTATGAATATTGCTCTCTACTTATTTTCCTCCCTGACAAAGACATTGAGGGAACAATTGTACATTTGAAAGAAAGCCATTTCTTGCTGTGATGAGGAAGCTAATTCTAAAGCACCCCTTTATTTAGTGGGAGTGGGAGGACATTTGGAAAAGTACGTCTCTATAGGTAGATGGGGCTTGAGTAGCTTAATGTTGGATTACGCCGACTGCAAATGTCAATTCCAGCAGGTTCCTGCGGCGAAATTCATGGCCATGCCTGAAACTATTAATTATTAATAACTGGAAAAGTGTAACGTATATGTTGTCAAATCGCCTGAGGAGAGACTACTTAAATCAATTATTTGTCAGCAATATTCAATGAGGCGATTGCAAACAGCAACTGCCCTGCTTAAGTGTGACACTCACGGAGAGTAGCACGGTGAAGATGTGAACTCAGGAGTGGAGAACTGGGATTCACAGGGTTCACGCCATGTTGTTTCTCACTCCACTCACCTCTCACTCAATTCACAGGAAGTCCACAAATTGCAGCTGATATGATATTTGCTCGTCCTCTTCTAGTACATTTCCAGAACATTACCAGATGTGCCTTTGAGTTGAGGCTTCTTTAGGACGTTATTCGTTATAAGATACATTTTTGCTTGTGTAAAATATAAACATTGTTTCCTTAAAACCTTTAAACGGTACAATGTCAAACTTGAATGATGAAAAAAAGGACCTCTTAGGTTCATCTCAGAGCATCGAAGACGGAAATCACCTTTTCTGTAAATGTAAAGGAGAAGGTGAGTAAGACAGAGGAGTTGTTGCAATGCATGGTAAAAGGGTTGAAGGACACATCAGAGGCGAAACCAAGGTCTTGTCTTTATAAGAGTACAGTAGGTAAGCAATTCCAACTCAGCCAAGATCTTTTAATACTGCTCTTCCATACTAACTACAACCCTAATCTAAATCTTAACCCCTACTCTAACCCTTATTCTAAACCTAACCCTAACTGTAACCTTAGCAAGCAGTTGCTTATCAACAGATACTTTATTTGGATCTTCCAGATCAACAAACTATGACCCTCAAATAACTTTTTTAAAATTGTCACATAAACCGGATAGGTGCAGTGAAATGTGTTGTTTTACAGGGTCAGACATACTGTACTAATATGACACCGCTGGAGCAAATTAAGGTTAAGTGCCTTGCTCAAGGGCACAGACAGAATTTCAACCTTGTCGGCTCAGATATTTGAACCAGCAACATTTAAGTTACTGGCCCACCGCTAGGCTACCTGCCTGTACTCCACGAAAAACATTCAAACTTCTCTAAACTTAAAACCAAGTCTTTGGAGACTGATGAGCAATGGATCAAGAATGACACATATAGTCTCTGCATACCTGAGGCAACTTAATCACTGTTTTGCACGTCTTTATTCCTCATTTGCATCTTTGCCATCTCGATGGAGTCTAGCATCTGCCTTGGGTTGTGCTAATTCATTCTAATTTTACACTCCCTCTTTCAACGGGGACCCAATTTGGTGTCTGCCCCCCCTTAGCTTCCTTAACCTGATATTTAACCCTCGTTTTTGCTAAGTAAACAGCCTGAACAATGGATAATCAGAAAGTGGGATGATGGCAAGAGAGAGGCAGATGCTCCTCTGGATTGCAGAAATCACTGCCTCTGCTTCGAATCAATCGGCAATTAGCACCGTTTCACAGCAGCTGCTCTTATGCCCTTATTTATGTCGCTTTTTTTCCGACACCGGAACGTAATTGCGGCATGGAGCCTTGGAGGCCTTTCAGAGAGAAAGAAGAAGAAGGAGATGTCTGCATTTTCTCCGAGTTCAATGAACAATATTTCAAAAAAGTTACAGTGTGAAGTTTGTTCAGGTGAAAGCTTTTGTCAAGTGTTCTCAAGCATACAGTATTTGACACTTTTTAAGGGTGTGTGTGATCTTCTCAGTTGAAACTCTATGCACTCTATGAAAATCTTACTCATTTTACCAGCTAAGTTGACTTGTTGCTAGGGCTGGGCAATATATTGAGTTAATTAAATTCAGCGTTTATGTCCACTTGTCCTCATGTTGTCTTTGTGGTCTCCTCTCCTTCGCTCCTTCTGTGCTGTGTACCTCCCCACTCACGCACCCAGCCACTCACAACAACAGCGAATGCCTATTCCTCTCTGGGGTCATTCCTCACGAAAGTAGACCAAAAGAAGCCTATGATTTTGGGGGATTTTCACAAAATGTTATCCATAGAAGGATCCTTTGGAGGAAGGACTGTTAACATATATTTGACATTTGTATCTTAAAACATAACTGAGAAATAATGAATTGAAGTTTGGAATATTTTACATTTTGGCCTTACCCAAGCCTTCTTTAAGACTGCATAATGTTTCATCTGTGCTTGCTACAAAAAATAAATTGGTGTTATATGAAGCTTTACCACTTTCTCTGTAATACAAGTACTATTTTGATTTCAATACCAATTTTCTTACATTAATTTATGAAGTTTTAAAAATAAAAATGAGAATATTGAAAATAAACCCTTTTTGATTAGGCTATTGTTTCAATTCTTTGTTGCTCATAATCTCCTCTATGGTCATCTCAAAGATCCAGAGTGGGTTCTCTGCCACTTTTAGACTTTTGAATCCACCCAATGTATGGGTTGATTCAAAATGGTCGCCCTCTTTTGGTGATTTCCAGGATGTGCAATGATACAAGTTAAAGGAGTGCTGTGATTGGTTACATTGCCTACTATGCCAATGTATCTGTATAAAATGGGCCATAACTTTAAAACCAGCAGAGATCTCATTCTGGAACTTTGATATGCCGTAGAGCAGGGGTTCCAAAACGTTTTATAGTCCCGTACCCCTTCAAACATTCAACCTCCCCCTCTAGCACCAGTGTCAGTGCACTCGCAAATGTTTTTTGCCATCATTGTAAGCCTGCAACACACATACTATATGATACATTTATTAAACATAAGAATGAGTGTGAGTTTTTGTCACAACCTGGCTCTTGGGAAGTGACAAAGAGCTGTTATAGTACCAGGGCACAAATAATAATAATCAATAATTGTGCTCTTTATTTAGCCATCTTATGTATAAAACCTTATTTGTTCATCAAAAATGGTGAATAACTCTTAAACACACGTTAATGAGAAGGGTATGCTTGAAATGATGCACATAACTCTGCAATGTTGGGTTGTATTGGAGAGAGTCTCAGCCTTAAATAATTTTCCACACACAGTTTGTGTCTGTATTTAGTTTTCATGCTAGTGAGGGCCGAAAATCAACTCTCACATAGGTACGTGGTTGCAAAGGGCATCAGTGTCTTAACAGCGCGATTTGCCAAGGCAAGAAACTCTGAGCGCAGCAATATCCAGAAATCTGGCAGTGGCCTCTGATTAAATAAAATTTTCACAGAACCGCTTGTTGCAATTTTGATGAGACTCTCTTCTTCAGATATCGGTAGTGGACTGGAGGCAGGGCATGAAAGGGCTAACAAATCCAGTTGTTTATGTCATCCGTTTTCAGGAAAGTTCCTGCGTAATTGAGCGACCATCTCACTCAGGTGCTTCGCTACATCACATTTGACATTGTCCGTAAGCGGGAGTTAATTTGCACACAAAAAATCATACAATGATGGAAAGACCTGTGTGTTGTCCTTGTTAATTCAGACAGAAAAGAGCTCCAACTTAATCATAGTCTTAACTTTGTCCCGCACATTGAATATAGTTGTGGAGAGTCCCTGTGATCCTAGATTTAGATCATTCAGGTGAGAAAAAACATCACCCAGATAGGCCAGTCGTGTGAGAAACTCGTCATCATGCAAGCGGTCAGACAAGTGAAAATGTATGGTCAGTAAAGAATACTTTAAGCTCGTCTCTCAATAAAAAAAAATAAACATGTCAATACTTTGCCCCTTGGTAACCAGCACACTTCTGTATGTTGTACAATCGTTAAATGGTCGCTGCCCATATCATTGCATAATGCAGAAAATACATGAGAGTTCAGGGGCCTTGAATTAACAAAGTTAACCATTTCCACTGTAGTGTACAAAATATCTTTCAAGCTGTCAGTCATTCCCTTGGCAGCAAGGGCCTCTTGGTGGATGCTGCAGTATACCCAAGTGGTGTTGGGAGCAACTGCTTGCACGCGCGTTACCACTCAACGCCCGCGCGTTACCAAATATAATTCACTGGCTTGTATGTGAAGCAGTAATTGTTTCAAAATATCTCTTGCCATGTCACTGATGCGTTGTGAAACAGTGTTGTTTGATAAAGACATTGTCTGTATAGTTTTTGGGGCCTTGTAACGGTTTCTCTCCTCCTCTTCGTCTGAAGAGGAGGAGTAGGGATCAAACCAAAATGCAGCGGGTTGTGAATACATAATGAATTTATTTAAAGACGAAGACGATCACGAAAAACACTTGGAAAATTACAAAACAACAAAACGACGTAGACTGACCTAAAACATGAGAACTTACAAATACACGAAGAACGCACGAACAGGTACAGACTACAAACCAACGCTACAGTCCCGTGTGGTACGAACATACATACAGACACGGAAGACAATCACCCACAAACAAACAGTGAGAACAGCCTACCTTAATATGGTTCTCAATCAGAGGAAACGTCAAACACCTGCCTCTAATTGAGAACCATATCAGGCAACACATTAAACCCAACATAGAAACACAACACATAGAATGCCCACCCAGCTCACATCCTGACCAACAAAACAAAGGATTAACACAAAAACTAGGGTCAGAACGTGACAGGCCTTTCCTCCAGCATTGTCCCAGCCATATCCACGGTAGCAGGAAGAATTAAGTCCTCCACAATAGTATGGGGCTTACCTGTCCTAGCCACTCGGTAGCTCACCATATAAGATGCTTCTAGACTCTTATTAGTGGTATCTGTTGCTTTTATACATGTCTTACTACTCGAAAGTCATCTTTATTCTCGCTCAAAAACTCCTATGGCTTATTTTTCAAATTGTCATGTTTCATTTCTAAATGTCTGCGCAAGAGTGAAGGTTTCCCGCGAGTGAGTAACGGTTAATGTGATTGGATGTTAATTATTTGACTAGGCTACCTGTATTTGACATTGTGTTGTTATTTTGCTGAAAACTAGATGGTTTAATTTTTACGATACCCTCTTTATTTCTCAACTCTCAAAAGTCGGCGCAGAGCAGACACTAATAAAACGGGAGTATCAATGAGGGCTTAGGCCCTTAATTTCAACAAGGCAGCATGATGCATCGTTCGTATTTTATTTTTGCATTAAATATTTGTTTGCGTTTTACATTCATTTTCATTGGGAAGGCAGACAAAGTGTTTTCATCAAAAGCAATACATTTTGCATGTGAAATCACAGAATCCTACACATTACTCCATGTGCTTTACCTTTTGTTTTGAGCCAACTTCGCTGACGGCCTAAACAGGGCACCTGGCTCATGCCTGGGAAGCAGCTCGGTTTCAAAACTAATGCAATCACTTTTGACCCGGTGCAAACCCAGGGCCAAAAAATGCTCAGTTTCTGTTGTTGCATGGCATTATGGTACCACGTATCGCTTGTCACAAATTGTTATGTGCTAGCTGTTTAGTCTGTGTTTTATACATTTGTTATGAGCATGAAAAGAATTTGTCATTCTGAGAAATAAGCATCTTATTATCCAGGTATGCCACGTGATTTCAACACTAAACAAAGTGAAGAGGCAGTTGCATGTTCATATCAGTTTAACTGTTCTTCCGTGTTTGCTAGCTATAGATATAAATTGGCTTGACTTGAAATTTAATGATTAGCTGGCCACTCACTAGCACGTGGGCATGTGCTTGACAGATTATTTATTATACCTGTGTTAATATTCTGTAATCCATTCACCTGCTAAAAAAGCTTGGTCATCATTAGTGGATGTTGATGAGCATGGTTCTGGTTAAATTTGTTAACAAAAAATAAACAAAGTGTCATTTTCATAGAAATTTTTAAAAGCCAGATGAGTGATTACTGCAAAAAAATTACTATACTGATCAATTACATGTATTATTAATGGGTCTTATGGTTGAGGAATACTTATATATAGCATAGGTATAATTGTACATGCCCTGAATCCATTAGATTAGATGACTGTTTGAAATGCAGTGTATTGACCTTTAACTGTGCAATAAAGCTCATTTTGAGAAAACATTTTAGATATATGTTTTTTTTTTAAAAGGTATTTTATTTTTTAAACCACATCGCCCAGCCCTACATATCGCCCAGCCCTGCTAACACCCCTAATCCCCAGACACCAGGGGATCTTTAGTAATCACAAAGAGTTAGGACATTGCTTAACGTATAGTCTGAAGGACAATTGCTACTTACAGCACAACATTCGGTGCAGTTTGAAGTTTCAAATAAAAGCCATGAATCAAGTGTAAATTGCTACATTTTCCCTGTTGTCAACAAGATTACTCCCTCCCTACTATGTTCACCGACTAAGGAGCTCCACTTGAAGTAAGACTATACAGACTACCATAACAGCATGGCACTACAAACTACAATTATGGTGTGGTGTGAGTCATTTCTGATACAATGCCATGGGGAAAATGTTTGGTTTCTACGGAAACCTCATTATATGGTTTTCACTGTGCATATGTATGTGAGCAGTTGAATAAGGGTTGCTAATGTGAAGAGTTTCACGCTGGGTGCAGTGCTTATATTTAGATAAATATACATGTATTTTTTCTCTCTTTGGTCAACAGATGGAGTATCATGTATTTGTGGTTTCAACAGATTCTAAGAAATCCAGCTATTTCATATGATGAGGCACAAAATCACTCTGTGGTCATCTGTCTGTCTTTAGGAATACACTTGCTGTAGCCATCCTGCATGCTGGCATCAAGTGTACTTTCTGTGTCTATGCTATACAATACATATGATGTGTTTTTGAATTTGACATGTGTTACATGGTCTAGCTCAAAGAAGTGTTACATCACACGGGTGAAAAATGTGCAGCTTACTTGTCTATAAGCAGATATACAGTATAACGTCACACACAACCAAAGCTCCCATCTCTAATTCCCCATGCAATTTTGAGGATTACAACTGGCCAATCATTTCAATTGAACTGATCTTAACCCTGGCAGTCCAGCCATGGTTTGCCAGCAAAACGTTGACCCTTTCCTCACCCTTCGTTATCACTGTAATTCTGTAAACACACAGTCCAGAGCTTAAGTAAAGGTGAAAAAGGTTAAGTTCTGTAAATACAGTATATGAACATATATACACAGTACCAGTCAAAAGATTGGTACTAGTCAAAAGTCTGGACTCACCTACTCATTCAAGGATTTTTCTGTATTTGTACTATTTTCTATATTGTAGAATAATAGTGAAGACATCAAAACTATGAAATAACACATATGGAATCATGTAGTGACTAAAAAAGTATTCAACCCCTTTGTTATGGCAAGCCTAAGTTCAGGAGATAAAGCGTGCTTAACAAATCGCATAATAAATTGCATGGACTCCTTCTGTATTACAACAATAGTGGTTAACATGACTTTTGAATAACTACAGTACCCCATCTCTGTACCCCACACATACAATTATCTGTAAGGTCACTCAATCAAGTAGTGAATTTCAAACACAGATTTAACCACAAAGACCAGGGAGGTTTTTCAATGCCTTGCAAAGAAGGGCACCGATTGGTAGATGAGTAAAAATAATAGCAGACACTGAATATCCCTTTGAGCTTGGTGACGTTATTAATTAGGCTATGGATGGTGTATCAATACACCCAGTCACTACAAAGATACAGCCATCCTTCCAAACTCAGTAATCGGAGAGGAAGGAAACTGATCAGGGATTTCACCATGAGGCCAATGATAATTTTAAAACAGTTAGAGAGTTTAGTGGTTGTGATGTGACAACTGAAGATGAATCAACAACATTGTAGTTACTCCACAATACTAACCTCAATTACAGAGTGAAAAGGAAGCCTGTATGAAATACAAATATTCCAAAACATGCATTCTGTTTGCAATAAGGCACTTAAGTAATACTGCAAAATATGTTGCAAATGTAATTAACTTTATGTCCTGAATACAAAGTGTTATATTTGGGGAAAATACAACACAACACATCACTGAGTACATCTATTAATATTTTCAAGCATGGTGGTGGCTGCATCATGTTATGGGTATGCTTGTCATTGGCAAGGACTAGGGAGTTTTTCAGGATAAAAATAAATGGAGCTATAAACACAGGCAGAATCCTAGAGGAAAACCTGGTTCAGTTTTTTCCAACAGACACTGGTAGTCCAATTCACCTTTCAGCAGGACAATAACCTAAAACACAAGGCCAAATCTTCACTGGAGTTGCTTACCAAGACGACATTGAATGTTTCTGAGTGGCCTACTTACAGTTTTGACTTAAATTGAAAATCTATGGCAAGACTTGAAAATGGCTGTCTATCAATAATCAACAATTAACTTGACAGAGCTTGAATAAAAAATATATTGTACAATCCAGGTGTACAAATCCCTTAGAGACCCAAAAAGACTCAACTGTAATCGCTGCCAAAGGTGCTTCTACAAAGTGTTGACTCAGGGGTGTGAATACTTATGTAAATTAGATAATTTATTCTGTATATAATTTTCAATACATTTGCAGAAATTTCTGAAAATGTGTTTTCACTTTGTCATCATAGGTTATTGTGTGTAAATGGGTGAGAGAAAAAAAACGATCAATTTTGAATTCAGGCTGTAATACAACAAAATGTGGATTAAGTCAAGAGGTATGAATACTTTCTGAAGGCACTGTATATCATCTCCACCAATTCGCCTTCAGCAGTAATCATTTGTTTTCATTTAGTCAGCTAGCTAGATAGGTGGCTAATTTGCACAGAAGAGTTGAACGGGAGGTAATCAGGTCACTTTCATTTTGAATTGGTGTGTCAAATATTTGGATATGGACCATGATGAGCTGCCAATGTTTTATATGTGTGTATTTAACTTGCTCTATGCATGCATACCTCCCTACAATTTTAGTGTGCAGTTTTTGGATATGATTGACAACTCAAGTTCCAGCACAGGTATGATGGACACAAGGAAACGTGCCATTGGTATTCTGACAAATCTGAAGTCTGTTTCCAATTATGAAATATGCAATGCTGGCTGCAAATTGAAAAGGAGAAACCACAATGACCTACAGGAGAACAAATTCAATTAGTTGATTTTTCATACACAAGCTGGAGTGACCTATTACCATGGAACCCAATACTAACGTAGAGAGAAACGGCTTAGGTGTATTCACACTTCCTAAATGTTGCTTGTTGTTGAATTCATATTGTTGACAACGTTGAGCTGTTTACACTGTGCTGGATTGTCAACCAATGTGCTGTTCTTCATGCAGTTTGGATGAAACACCCACAAGTGGAGATTTTGGAAATACCTTACTCCAACATAATAAGCTATGTGAATCCTCTATTATATAGTAGTGCTGAAAAATGCTGACTGTGATATTCTATAACGTCATCTTCTACTGGCGGCGTTAAATACTCCTGCCTGTGTTATATATTTGTGACAAATATTACTGCATGTATGGTTATGCAGACATACCCAGCCATCACCTTTGTCTCAAGACGTCTTGAGACATTCCTGTTTTGAAGACGTCTTTAGACACATTTTGGCTTGTGTCTCAAGGAGTGGAGGCTCCTCAGAGGAGGAAGGGGAGGACCATCCTCCTCATGGAATTTCATAAAAAAATAAAATAGTTAAACATTAAAGCTATACATTTTTAGATAAACTATACTAAATATATTCACGATACCAAATCATTGATTAAAACACACTGTTTTATTAAAAAGATTAAAACACACTGGTCTACAGAAGCCTCAACAGCACTCTGTAGGGTAGCCCCATAGTGTAGCTGGAGGACAGCTAGTTTCCATCCTCCTCTGTGTACATTGACTTCAACACAAAACCTAGGAGGCTCATGGTTCTCACCCCCTTTCATAGACTTACACAATAATTGTGACAACTTCCGGAGGATGTCCTCCAACCCATCAGAGCTATTGCAGCATGAACTGACATATTGTCCACCCAATCAAATGATCAGATAATAAATCTAGTACTGAAAGCATAACCTACAGCTAGCTAGCACTGCAGTGTATAAAATGTGGTGAGTAGTTGACTCAAAGACAGAGAAAGACAATAGTTTAACAGTTTTGAACAAATACATTACTTCAAAAATGAAGGTGAAGCGTGAAGGTGAAGGTGAAGCGAGTTGTTTTTTAATTACTGTGCGCTGTACTGCATGATCGTAGCGGGTTTACTAATCCGTTAGTTCTATTAACTATGTTGACTATGACGTTAGATAATATGGTGACAACGATGTCAGCTGTGTGATCAGCTGACATTCATTCCGCCGATTCTGTTGAAAAACTGATCGAAATGGCGATAAACATATCTGAATTTGTTCAATAGAAACTCTCGTTTGCAGCTGTTGGATTAATAATTACACCCTAGATCAGCTAGATGCAGGCAAGGGTGTGCAGGGCGATATTATGTGCCACTGTCTGTCACCTTGATTACTACAAATTCTCTCGACCTGTGCCCGTAGGTTGAAACTTTCATTCATAGGCTAGGTTAAAGCAACCTCATGATGGGTTTAGGGAAAATGTAAGTATCATGTAGTAGCTTAAACCTATCAATGTTACATTGAGCTGGGTGAATGGATTGTAAGAGAAAAAAGGCCATTCTTATAAAAAAGTATATTGTCCTCCCTCGTCTAGGACAGGGGTGCCGCTAGCGGCACTCCTCCCACACTCCATTGAAAAGGCAGAGCGGCAAATTCAAAAAATACATTTTTTTTTAAATATTTAACTTTCACACATTAACAAGTCCAATACAGCATATGAAAGGCAGACATCTTGTGAATCTAGCCAACATGTCCGATTTTTAAAATGTTTTACAGGGAAGACAAAATATGTAAATCTATTAGCTAACCACCTTAGCAAAAGACACCACTTTCTAACACCAATCAGTTTTTACGTCCATCACCAGCTATCACTAATTCGACCAAATGAAGATATACATAGCCACTAACCAAGAAACAACTTCCTAAGATGACAGTCTGATAACATATTTATTGTATAGCATATGTTTTTTTTGAAAAATGTGCATATTTATGGTATAAATCATAAATTACATTTCAGCTACACTCAAAAATGGCACCGAAAGCAGCCATAACATTTACAGACACCAACATCAAATACCTAATTACTCCTCATAAAACATTTCTGAGAAATACATACTGTGCAGCAATTGAAAAACAGGATTCTTGTGATTCCAGACAATATTTCCGATTTATGAAATGTTTTACATTGAAAACTAAATGTAGCGCTAAATTAGCATAGCCACGCCAGACAGACACACTTGGGCGCGCGCGACCAGTTGACATGCACGACAGATATATGAAATAACATTATAAATTTGGTCTTACTTTGGCTGATCTTTCATCAGAATGTTGATCAAGTTGTCCTTAGTCCAGAAGAGTCGTTCAATCCATTCAGAATGGCAACTTTCCATCTTCATTTAGCAGGGGTACTAGTCGAGTGGCATGGATCTCTCCAACGTAAACAAAGGAAACATTACGGAACACGGCAAAACTCCCGAAAAAATTCAAATAATCTGATTAAACTATATTGAAAAAACATACATTACGATGACATGGTCTCATTTATCAAATCAAATCCGAGCTGGAGATAGTTCACATCAGAAACGGCAGCAAAACAAAACATGATATCTCTCCCAAGTCGCGCGCTTCTGACTTCCTGAAATTGACGGTTACGCCAAAGAAATAGGTCTTATTTCACGTCAGAACAAGATAAACGCAAGATTTCTCTTCTGACGTCCTCTTGACACCCAGAGGAAGGCGTACGAGGTGTGTTTCGGGTCATAGGTGGCATGACCATGTATAGGCAGAGCGTTGAAGCGAGCATAAACATCTTGCATTTTACTTCCTGGGCATGGGAAAGTGCTGCCAAAGGACTTGTGTTCCACTCAGAGAAAAAATTAAAACGGTTTTAGAAACTATAGACTCTTTTCTATCCAATAGTATTAACAATATGCATATTGTAAGAGCAAAAATATATTAAGAGGCCGTTTGAAAATTTGCACATATTTTCCAGTTTTTCCAAAACGCCCCCTATAGCCCCTAACAGGATAAATGGCACCGACCGCCACTGGTCTCAAGACACTCCATGCCATTTTGTGCCATGTTATGAAGACATGCAATGCAATTCTATGGGACTTCTCAAGAAACTACCATATTTAAATCCCATGTGAAACCAGACAACACATTTTATCTATATATTATTTTATTTTTATTCAAGAAATATAATTAATCTAACATTTTTCATAAAACATTTCATGAAAAGAATGCAAACCACTAGGTGAGAAATAGATTGTTTATTGATCAACTAAAACAAAGAGAGCGAAAGAGAGAAAGACAAACAAAGGGAAAAACAGAAGGCTGCATAGGAGTCTCTCTCTGGTTGGACAGCCTTAAATGCCACCTTCTCAGGGTCCAGGTAGCTCGTGAGGGAATTATGCCTTGCAAACATATTCTATACCTTCGGAAAGTATTCAGAACCCTTTACCTTTTCCAAATTTTGTTAAGTTATAGCCTTATTCTAAAATGTATTAAATTGTTTTTTCCCCATCATCAATCTGTGCACTATACCCCATAATGACAAAGCAAAAACAGGATTTTAGAATTTTTTTCAAATACTTTTTATATATAACTGAAATATCACATTTACATAAGTATTCAGACCATTTCCTCAGTACTATGTTGAAGCACCTTTGGCAGCGATTCTTCTTGGGTATGACGCTACAAGCTTGGCACACCTATATTTGGGGAGTTTCTCCCAGATCCTCTCAAGTGCTGTCAGGTTGGATGGGGAGCGTTGCTGCACAGCTATTTTCTGGTCGCGCCAGAGATGTTCGATCGGTTTCAAGTCCGGGCTCTGGCTGAGCCACTCATGGACATTCAGAGACTTGTCCCGAAGCCACTCCTGCATTGTCTTGGCTGTGTGCTAAGGGTCATTGTTCTGTTGGAAGGTGAACCTTCGCCCCAGTCTGAGTTCCTGAGCGCTCTGGAACAGGTTTTCATCAAGGATCTCTCTGTTCATCTTTGCCTCTATCCTGACTTGTCTCACAGTCCCTGCCGCTGAAAAACATCCCCACAGCATGATGCTGCCACCACCATTCTTCATCGTAGGGATGGTGCCAGGTTTCCTCCAGATGTGACACTTGTCATTCAGGCTAAAGAGTTCAATCTTGGTTTCATCAGACCAGAGAATCCAAGCTGGCCTTCATGTGCCTTTTACTGAAGAGTGGCTTCCATCTGGCCACTCTGGGGAGATGCAGTGATGGTTGTCCTTCTGGAAGGTTCTCTCATCTCCACAGAGGAACTCTGGAGCTCTGTCAGAGTGACCATCGAGTTCTTGGTCACCTCCCTGACCAAGGCCCTTCTCCCCCTGATTGCTCACTTTGGCCCGGGCGGCCAGCTCTAGGAAGAGTCTCGGTGGTTCCAAACTTCTTCCATTTAAGAATTATAGAGGCCACTGTGTTCTTGGGGACCTTCAATGATGCAGACATTTTCAATACCATTCCCCAGATCTGTGCCTCGACACAATCCTGTCTCGGAGTTCTACGGACAATTCCTTTGACCTCATGGCTTGGTATTTGCTCTGACATGCACTGTCAACTGTGGGACCTTATATAGACAGGTGTGTGCCTTTCCAAATCATATCCAATCTATTGAATTTATCACAGGTGGACTCCAATCAAGTTGTAGTGTCACGGCTGTCGTCGGAATAAGGTGAAGACCAAAAAGCAGCGTGGTAAGTGTTCGTCATGTTTAATCGAAACTGAACACTAAAAAGCAAAAAACAACAGTGACAACCGAAACAGCTCCGTCAGGTGAACCACACACTAAACAGAAATTATTCACCCACAACTCAAAATGGAAAACAGGGTACCTAAGTATGGCTGCCAATCAGAGACAACGATAGACAGCTGCCTCTGATTGGGAACCACACCAGGCCAAACAAATAGAAAACCAACAACATGGAAAAAATAACATAGACTGCCCACCCTAGTCACACTCTGGCCTAACCAAAATAGAGAATAAAAAACCTCTCTATAGCCAGGGCGTGACATGTAGAAACATCTCAAGGATGATCAATGGAAAGAGGATGCACCTGAGCTCAATTTCGTCTCAAAGCAGGGGTCTGAATACTTATGTAAATAAGCTATTCATGTATATAAAAAAAATTATGCAATTCTGAAAACGTGTTTTCACTTTGTCATTATGGGGTATTGTGTGTAGATTGCTGAGGATGTTTTATTATTTTATCCATTTTAGAATAAGGCTGTAACGTAACAAAATGTGGAAAAAGTCAAGAGATCTGAATACTTTCCGAAGCCACTGTATGTCTTGGTGGTCTCCGAGCAGCACTCCCGTAGCTCCCTACCTGCACCGGTTGCATGTTTGAAGGCCAGTTTCATTGCCTTCGGGACCAGATTCTGAAGTTCTTGATCTGTTGAGGATCTTGCAATTTTCACTATGGCCCGCTGTGTTAAAGATTTGAAGAGAGTGTATCTGAAATGGCAAAACAAACTAACTAACAAACACAATAATAACCAGGAAATGTTTATAAATATATATATATGAATGTATGAATTCTATCACTCTGAGGCATTAAAAAGACATTGTGAATTGCATTATGACATCATACCTGTACTTTATGAACCACTTTTTGACCATTTTTATGGTGACAGCCTCAACAAGCAGGTTTTCTTTCTCCTCCTCAGAGGGAAAGAGTTTCCAGAGAAACATGGCCTTGATTTTCTCCGAACATCTCCTTTGGCCCAATGCAACCTGGGAATCTAGTTGGCACAGTAAGGGAAGAAAAAACAAGTCATTAATGTATGTATAGCCTGTCTATATAGTGTGATGAGGCAGCACTTGGTTCCTGTCCCTGATGGCAAGGGCAGGTGCAGGCACAGCGAGTGTAGCACAATTCTGTCTCAGTGGACCCTGTGTAAACAGTATTTGTCACAACTCTGAAAGCCTGCTTTAGACCTTCTTGAAAAACATGCCAGACCATTTATTGCTCCTAGCTGGCTTGGCCAGCTCACCACCACCAGCCATAGAGGTGCTGCTAGCAGTGTTTGGCTCGATGACAGACCTCGCCGGAAGGTTAAATGTTACAAAGAATTAACAAATGCACGATATTTGGATACAATATAAATGTTACTAAATGGTGTTAATGTTACATATGATACAAATGTAGCAAATGATATGCTCACCTTCATTTTCTTCGTCAGAAATGTTACCGTAGCGTCTTGGTCTCTGCAATTTGTTGGTAAACATATTATTTTGACAGTTTGAATTATAAGTTCTCAGAAACGAGAGAACTTGGTGAATGATTTGTTCTCGAACAGGTTTAAAATTGGGTGTTCTTTAGAGATACCCTGAATGATCGGCTATGAAAAGCCAACTGACATTTATTCCTAAGGTGCTGACCTGTTGCACCCTCTACAACCACTGTGATTATTATTATTTGACCCTGCTGGTCATCTATGAACATTTGAACATCTTGGCCATGTTCTGTTATAATCTCCATCCAGAAGAAAAATAAACGCATACTTATTTAGGCGAGGTACTGGCTAGCGGAGTAGAAAACTTGAAAATAAAGGAGAGCCGCACACTCTAGGAGCTCAGATTCTAAAATGTAATGTCCAACGTTTCGATAGGCAAGCTGTCTTCATCAGGGTATATGTTCTGTTATAATCTCCACGATGGGCCTCCCGGGTG
Organism: Salvelinus fontinalis; assembly: GCF_029448725.1. Classification (NCBI taxonomy): domain Eukaryota; kingdom Metazoa; phylum Chordata; class Actinopteri; order Salmoniformes; family Salmonidae; genus Salvelinus; species Salvelinus fontinalis. The sequence continues at coordinate 42,016,328 of NC_074675.1, forward strand.
GCGCAGTGGTCTAGGGCACTGCATCGCAGTGCTAACTGCGCCACCAGAGTCTCTGGTTCGCGCCCAGGCTCTGTCGCAGCCGGCCGCGACCGGGAGGTCCGTTGGGCGACGCACAATTGGCATAGCGTCGTCCGGGGTAGGGAGGGTTTGGCCGGTAGGGATATCCTTGTCTCATCGCGCTCCAGCAACTCCTGTGGCGGGCCGGGCGCAGTGCGAGCCAACCAAGGGGGCCAGGTACACGGTGTTTCCTCCGACACATTGGTGCGGCTGGCTTCCGGGTTGGAGGCGCGCTGTGTTAACCTGTCTAGGATCAGCGTGGCGCTAGCGGCACTCCCCCCCCCCCCCCCCACTGAAAAACCAGTGCCGCGAAATTCAAAAAAAATATTTTTTTAAAATATTTAACTTTCACACATTAAAGTCCAATACAGCTAATGAAAGACACAGATCTTATGAATCCAGTCAACATTTCCGATTTTTAAAATGTTTTACAGGGAAGACACAATATGTAAAGATGTACATCTATTACCTAAAAACACATTAGCATAATCCACCATCTTTTATTTGTCCACCAACACCAGTAGCCATCACCAATTCGGCTAAACTAAGATATTTATAGCCCCTAACCAACAAAAAAACTCATTAGATGACAGTCTGATAACATATTTATGGTATGGGATAGGTTTTGTTAGAAAAAAGTGCATATTTCAGGTATATGGCATAGTTTACAATTGCACCCACCATCACAAATGGACTAGAATAATTACAATGAGCAACGTGTTTACCTAACTACTAATCATCAAACATTTCGTAAAAATACACAGCATACACGAATCGAAAGACACAGATCCTGTGAATACAGACAATATTTCAGATTTTCTAAGTGTCTTACAGCGAAAACACAATAAATCGTTATATTAGCTTAGCACATAGCAATTAGCAGCCCAGCATTGATTCTAGCCAAAGTGAGCGATAAAAGTCAACATCGCCAAAAGATATTAATTTTTTCACTAACCTTCTCAGAATTCTTCCGATGACACTCCTGTAACATCACATTACAACATGCATATACAGTTTGATCGAAAATGTTTATATTTAGCCACCAAAATCATGGTTAGACAATGTGAAATGTAGACAAGCTGGTAAAGAAAACGTCCTTGCGCCACTTAGACAGTGATCTACTCTTATACATAAATACTCATAAACGTGACTAAAAAATATAGGGTGGACAGGGATTGATAGACAATTTAATTCTTAATACAATTGCGTTATTACATTTTTTAATTTATCCTTACTTTTCAATACAGTTTGCGCCAAGCGAAGCTACGTCAAAAAACATGGCGTCCTAAGCCACTAAAATGTTTCGACAGAAACACGATTTATCATAATAAAAATGTCCTACCTTGAGCTGTTCTTCCATCAGTATCTTGGGCAAAGGATCCTTTCTTGGGAGAAATCGTCTTTTGGTGGAAAGCTGTCCTCTTGCCATGTGGAAATGTCAACTACGTTCGGGATGAACTGAAAAGCGTGCCCAACTTTTCACATCGTTGCAAAAATAAATGTCCCAAAATCGCACTAAACGGATATAAATTGCTATAAAACGCTTTAAATTAACTACTTTGTGATGTTTGTAACTCCTATAACGAGTGAAAAGATGACCGGAGAAATATAACAGGCTAAACTAACGCTTGGAACAGGAGAGGGTCGGTGTCTTCCACGCGCGTTACGCAGCAAGAAAAGACTTGCTAGCTAAAGGTTTTTTTCATTTGTAGGGCCTGTGAACGAGCAATCGAGCCCGTTGGAATCGTCATCACGTAAAGGCATCCAGGGGAAGACGTAAGAAGTGTCCGTATAGTCATAGCAACGACAGTGCCCGTTTAAATGACTTCAGAAAAGTGGCCAACGTTTCTCAAATCTGACTCCATGTCAGGGAAATTGCTGTAGAATGGGCTCTGTTCCACTTAGAGACAAAATTTCAACTCCTATAGAAACTATAGACTGTTTTCTATCCAATAATAATAATAATATGCATATTGTACGATCAAGGATTTTGTGGGAAGCCGTTTAAAAAATTAGCCACATTAGCATAAATAGTCTAAACAGCGCCCCCATCCCCAACAGGTTAAGAAGCAGTACGGCTGGTTGGGTTGTGCTTCGGAGGACGCATGGCTTTCGACCTTCGTCTCTCCCGAGCCCGTACTGGAGTTGTAGCGATGAGACAAGGTAGTAATTACTAGCGATTGGATACCACAAAAATTGGGGAGAAAATGGGATAAAAAAAAATAAAATAAAAATATATATATATATAATCTCCACAATGCACAGCCAGAAAATGACTGGTTCCTCTCTAGGTTTCTTCCTAGGTTTCGGCCTTTCTAGGGAGTTTTTCCAAGCAACTGTGCTTCTACACCTGCATTGCTTGCTGTTTTAGTCTAGGTTCCTGTACAGCACTTTGTGACATCAGCTGGTGTAAGAAGGGCTTTATAAATACATTTGATTGATTTATCCATTAGCTGGTAGCAAAAGTTTGCCACGGGTAACGTTAGCTGGACTAAAAACTTATGTATTTTTTTACCTTTATTTAACTAGGCAAGTAAGTACAAATTCTAATTTACAATGACGGCTTACCGGGGAACAGTGGGTTAACTGCCTTGTTCAGGGGCAGAACAACAGATGTTTTTACCTTGTCTGCTCTGGGATTCAATCCAGCAACCTTTCAGTTACTGGCCCAATGCTCTTGCCACTAGGCTGCCGGCCGCTCCAAATTCTTGATGAGCAAATTTTCATGAATGTATTAGTAATTAGCCTACAACATTGAAATGGGTGGTTGTGTAGACTTTCAAGAGCAGAATTGATATATATATATATATATATATATATATATATATATATATATATATATATATATATATATATATATATATATATATATATATGTGTATATGTATATATATGTGTATATGTATGTGTGTGTATGTATATACACTGCTCAAAGAAATAAAGGAAACACTTAAACAACACAATGTAACTCCAAGTCAATCACACTTCTGTGAAATCAAACTGGCCACTTAGGAAGCAACACTGATTGACAATAAATGTCACATGCTGTTGTGCAAATAGAATAGACAAAAGGTGGAAATTATAGGCAATTAGTAAGACACCCCCAATAAAGGAGTGGTTCTGCAGGTGGTGACCACAGACCACTTCTCAGTTCCTATGCTTCCTGGCTGATGTTTTGGTCACTTTTGAATGCTGGCGGTGCTTTCACTCTAGTGGTAGCATGAGACGGAGTCTACAACCCACACAAGTGGCTCAGGTAGTGCAGCTCATCCAGGATGGCACATCAATGCGAGCTGTGGCAAGAAGGTTTGCTGTGTCTGTCAGCGTAGTGTCCAGAGCATGGAGGCGCTACCAGGAGACAGGCCAGTACATCAGGAGACGTGGAGGAGGCCGTAGGAGGGCAACAACCCAGCAGCAGGACCGCTACCTCCGCCTTTGTGCAAGGAGGAGCACTGCCAGAGCCCTGCAAAATGACCTCCAGCAGGCCACAAATGTGCATGTGTCTGCTTAAACGGTCAGAAACAGACTCCATGAGGGTGGTATGAGGGCCCGACGTCCACAGGTGGGGGTTGTGCTTACAGCCCAACACCGTGCAGGACGTTTGGCATTTGCCAGAGAACACCAAGATTGGCAAATTCGCCACTGGCGCCTTGTGCTCTTCACAGATGAAAGCAGGTTCACACTGAGCACATGTGACAGTCTGGAGATGCCGTGCAGAACGTTCTGCTGCCTGCAACTTCCTCCAGCATGACCGGTTTGGCGGTGGGTCAGTCATGGTGTGGGGTGGCATTTCTTTGGGGTCCGCACAGCCCTCCATGGGCTCGCCAGAGGTAGCCATATGCTGGTGCGGTTGGCCCTGGGTTCCTCCTAATGCAAGACAATGCTAGACCTCATGTGGCTGGAGTGTGTCAGCAGTTCCTGCAAGAGGAAGGCATTGATGCTATGGACTGGCCCGCCCGTTCCCCAGACCTGAATCCAATTGAGCACATCTGGGACATCATGTCTCGCTCCATCCACCAACGCCACGTTGCACCACAGACTGTCCAGGAGTTGGCGGATACTTTAGTCCAGGTCTGGGAGGAGATCCCTCAGGAGACCATCCGCCACCTCATCAGGAGCATGCCCAGGCGTTGTAGGGAGGTCATACAGGCACGTGGAGGCCACACACACTACTGAGCCTCATTTTGACTTACATCAAAGTTGGATCAGCCTGTAGTGTGGTTTTCCACTTTAATTTTGAGTGTGACTCCAAATCCAGACCTCCATGGGTTGATAAATTTGATTTCCATTGATAATTTTTGTGTGATTTAAAAGTATTTAATAAGAATAGTTCATTCATTCAGATCTAGGATGTGTTATTTTAGTGTTCCCTTTATTTTTTTGAGCAGTGTATATATATATATATATATATATATATATATATATATATATATATATATATGTATGTATGTATGTATGTATGTATGTATGTATGTATGTATGTATGTATGTATGTATGTATGTATGTATGTATGTATGTATGTATGTATGTATGTATGTATGTATGTATGTATGTGTGTATGTGTGTATGTGTGTGTATGTATATATATATACACATACACACATATATATGTATGTGTGTGTGTGTGTTTACACATATATGTGTATATGTGTGTTTGTCAGCCTAAATGTTCTATAGCTCTTACTTTCAATATTACTCAGCTCGATCAATACCAAATCTATCATTAACTGACGATTGACATTGACAATGAGAGGATGGAACCGGTGGAGCTGCCGGAAAGGAATTCTTGTCAGATGAGGAGATACATGTTGACCATGAGAAAGGTCCAGGAAGAGAAGGATTTTCAGGTGTGCATCATGATAAACTCAGACACCCAGTCACCCATCATGTTCATGTATGTTCTCTCTCTCTGTGTGCTTGTGCGTTATTAGCCAGCACCCCATCCATGGAAGTCATTCACCGAGGCAGCATCAAGTGTCTACTTGGAAACATCAGCATGGTCAGAGGCCACATTTTGTGAGCTTACTGGAGATATTGAGACATGACAACTTCAGAAAGGAGGATATTCCATAAAGTGTCAGTGCGTTCAAGTTATGAATTGAAAAATGTCGCTTTGGATAAAAGTGTCTGCTAAGTACATATATATAATCATGATTTACTGTGCTTGAGGCAGGGGCACAGCTATAAAATAAATCACAGTTAACCTGTCTAGGATCAGCGTGGCGCTAGCGGCACACCCCCCCCCCCCCCCCCCACTGAAAAACCAGTGCCGCGAAATTCAAAAAAAATATTTTTTTTAAATATTTAACTTTCACACATTAAAGTCCAATACAGCTAATGAAAGACACAGATCTTGTGAATCCAGTCAACATGTCCGATTTTTAAAATGTTTTACAGGGAAGACACAATATGTAAAGATGTACATCTATTACCTAAAAACACATTAGCATAATCCACCATCTTTTATTTGTCCACCAACACCAGTAGCCATCACCAATTCGGCTAAACTAAGATATTTATAGCCCCTAACCAACAAAAAAACTCATCAGATGACAGTCTGATAACATATTTATGGTATGGGATAGGTTTTGTTAGAAAAAAGTGCATATTTCAGGTAGATGGCATAGGTTACAATTGCACCCACCATCACAAATGGAATAGAAAAACTACTTAGAGCAACGTGTTTACCTACTTACTAATCATCAAACATTTCGTAAAAATACACAGCATACACGAATCGAAAGACACAGATCCTGTGAATACAGACAATATTTCAGATTTTCTAAGTGTCTTACAGCGAAAACACAATAAATCGTTATATTAGCATAGCATATAGCACATAGCAGCCCAGCATTGATTCTAGCCAAAGTGAGCGATAAAAGTCAACATCGCCAAAAGATATTAATTTTTTCACTAACCTTCTCAGAATTCTTCCGATGACACTCCTGTAACATCATATTACACAATCCATATAGAGTTTGATCGCAAATGTTTATATTTAGCCACCAAAATCATGGTTAGACAATGTGAAATGTAGACAAGCTGGTCAGAAAAAGTCCTTGCGCCACTTAGACAGTGATCTACTCTTATACATAAATACTCATAAACGTGACTAAAAAATATAGGGTGGACAGGGATTGATAGACAATTTAATTCTTAATACAATTGCGGAATAACATTTTTTAATTTATCCTTACTTTTCAATACAGTTTGCGCCAAGCGAAGCTACGTCAAAAAACATGGCGTCCTAAGCCACTAAAATGTTTCGACAGAAACACGATTTATCATAATAAAAATGTCCTACCTTGAGCTGTTCTTCCATCAGTATCTTGGGCAAAGGATCCTTTCTTGGGAGCAATCGTCTTTTGGTGGAAAGCTGTCCTCTTGCCATGTGGAAATGCCAACTGCGTTCGGGATGAACTGAAAAGCGTGCCCAACTATTCACATCGTTGCAAAAATAAATCGCACTAAACGGATATAAATTGCTATAAAACGCTTTAAATTAACTACCTTATGATGTTTTTAACTCCTATAACGAGTGAAAAGATGACCGGAGAAATATAACAGGCTAAACTAACGCTTGGAACAGGAGAGGGTCGGTGTCCTCCACGCGCGTGACGCACCAAGAAAAGACTTGCTAGCTACAGGGTTTTTTGATTTATAGGGCCTGTGAACGCGCAATCGACCCCATTGGAATCGTCATCACGTAAAGGCATCCAGGGGAAGACGTAAGAAGTGTCCGTACAGTCATAGCAATAAGAGTGCCCTTTTAACTGACTTCAGAACAGTGGCCAACATTTCTGAAATCTGAATCCATGTCAGGGAAATTGCTGTAGAATGGGCTCTGTTCCACTTAGAGACAAAATTTCAACTCCTATAGAAACTATAGACTGTTTTCTATCCAATAATAATAATAATATGCATATTGTACGATCAAGGATTTTGTGGGAAGCCGTTTCAAAAATTACCCAATTAGCATAAATAGTCTAAACAGCGCCCCCATCCCCAACAGGTTAATGTGCGAGGATACTGGAAAACAATTACATAATGTCAAAAATGACATTTGTCCCAGTTACTGAGTGGCACAAGGATGCATTCGACTCTTGACTCTTCCTTGAGATTCAGCTTTTTGGAATCCACTCCATCATCACCAATGTGGGGGAAATTATTCCACAAGATTTCCTTAAAGTGAGCCTTCAACGACGTGAACGCCTGGCAAGGATTGCAATGCCCAAAACTAGTCCTTTGATAACGGCTCTTTTTTCTGGCGTCCAGAGATTGAGAACCATGGTGCTTTCAGAAGTAGAACACTAGTTCAGTATCAGGTAGATTCAATGTTTTGGCAGATGAAATTAGTAATGAATTTCAGGTGTTATAATACAGCACTGTTATTAATTTATCTTTTATGACCGATCTTTATATCTGATGTGATTAAGAGCAACACGCCCAATGCAGTTGAAAGAAAAACTGTCCCTGTTCAATCTGACCAACAAGGTACTACCACTACACTGAATATTCTGGCACAGCATACAGTGAACCAAGCAGCATGTTCATTTAGGAGGCGTCCGCTATCGCCACCCCACTGCAGTGAAGGAGAAGTAGGAGCAGCCTATTCCATCAGGTATCACTTTTTTGAAATGTATGATTTATTTTACAGAGCAGGATCTAGCACTTTCGCCTGGATGCTCTTGGTGTTGGGCCGTTTGAACTAAGCCTCATGTGGGGCAATCCCAAAACTCTTGTACAGAAGTTCCTGGAAAATGTATTCTTGGCATTTGACAGGCCACACTGGCTAAAGCAGGTACATGCTGGATTATTGGATTATTTGCTGATTTTACACTGTCAATGCACCACTGATGTATCTATCGTTTTATCAATAACCTCCATACATGAACCACTTGGATACTGCCACTTCACCAGGTCCTCCTTCTCATCTCCAGGGATGCTTTGTGTAGCCCACCAGCCTTTACTGCTGCCTGTGTGCAGTATATTGGCATCAACACCTGTAGGCAGATAAAAGAATGCCAATGTTCTGCTGTGTGAATATGTTGCCCTTATACAGTGCCTTGCAAATGTATTCATCCCCATTGGCATTTTACCTATTTTGTTGCATTATAACCTGTAGTTTTAAATAGATTTTTTTATTTTGATTCAATGTAATGGACATACACAAAATAGTTTAAATTGGTGAAGTGAAATGGAAAAAATAACTTGTTTCAAAAAATTTAAATTAAAAACTAACTGAAAAGTGGTGCGTGCATATGTATTCACCCCCTATGCTATGAAGCCCCTAAATAAGATCTGGTGCAACCAATTGCCTTCAGAAGTCACATAATTAGTGAAGCATGGTGGTGGCAGCATCATGTCGTGGGGATGTTTTTCATCGGTAGGGATTGGGAAACTGGTCCGAATTGAAGGAATGTTGGATGGCACTAAATACAGGGAAATTCTTGAGGGGAAACCTGTTTGAGTCTTCCAGAGATTTTAGACTGGAACGGAGGTTCACCTTCCAGCAGGACAAGGAACCTAAGCATACTGCTAAACAAACACTCGAATGGTTTAAGGGGAAACATTTAAATGTCTTGGAATGGCCTAGTCAAAGCCCAGACCTTAATCCAATTGAGAATCTGTGGTATGACTTAAAGATTGCTGTACAACAGCAGGAACCCATCTGACTTGAAGGAGCTGGAGCAGTTTTGCCTTGAAGAATGGGCAAAAATCTCACTGGCTAGATGTGCCAAGCTTATAGAGACATCCCCCAAGAGACTTGAGGCTGTAATTGCTGTAAAAGGTTGCTCTACAAAGTATTGACTTTGGGGGTGAATAGTTATGCACACTCAAGTTTGCTGGGTTTTTTTTGTCTAATTTCTTGTTTTATTTCCAGAATAAAAAATATTTTCCATCTTCAAAGTTGTAGGCATGTTGTGTAAATAAAATGATACAAATCCCCCCTAACATCTACTTTAATTCCAGGTTGTAAGGCAACAAAATAGGAAACATGCCAAGGGGGTGAATACTTTTGCAAGCCACTGTAGATACAGCCAGCTTCAATGAAGTTGAAGTCAAACTCCTCCAGCAGAAAATGAGTGATCATCACAAATGATTTGCTAAAGTAAGACTTATTGATGGATTCATTATTTAACATTGTGATATTGAGCCTCGGTAGCTGTATTAGTATTATTAATACATTTCTGTCTGTTTCATAGAGTTGTAAACTTTTGCAAATTGTAGGAACATTCATTGTGGTTTTCATACAAGGGGACAGATAAGAGGTGCTAGGACATCAGCAACTGCAACCGCTTAGAGAGGTACCATCGTCGTGTGAAGCACATAGAGAAAATACCTATCTACAGCAGCGGTTCCCAAACTAGGGGTCGCGACCCCATGTTGGATCGCCTGATATGAAAATTGGGTTGTGGTAGAATTTCCAAAATCCTGATGAAAAAAAATATATATACAAAAATATATACATTATAATATTGTCTTTGTATCGCAAAGTCATTGTCATGTGCTTAACCTTAAAAATCTAAACAAAAATGAGGCTATTCTAATCTAAAAGATACAATTCAATTAGAGACCGTGTGGGGAGGTAGAGGCACAGATATACCTTTTGTCAGATAACACTGTTAATTGAAGAATTTATGCTATTGCTAGCAATCAAGAGGAAACTGATTGAATGACTCAAACTCCCCAGCATATGCTCTTTAAAAGGACGTTAGCTGTGAGGGTCGAGATGCCCATGCATTGACTTTTGCTCGATATACATGTTGGGTGATGCTACCCACGAGGACATATTGTTCTGTCTCACGATTCCCAAGCATTAAACGGCATGTGGGATGTTCAGTGTGCTGCGTGACTATATTGATGAAAAACAGCTTCCATACAGGATCGAATGCTGGGCTTTTGCACAGACGAGGCTCCATCTATCACGGGACGGCAGGCAGGCTAAAGGGACTTAAAGGGAATACCCTTCCGTTTTCCTTTTGAGCATTAATGCCACATTCAAAACAACTGGGAACTGGGAACTTGGAAATTTCCGACATCTGACTTCAGTGCATTCAAGACAACGGCGAACTCGGAAAGAAACGACTGGGAAAATTAGTTTTGAATGGTCATCCAACTCGGAATTCCAACTAGGTAATTCAGGCCTGTTTCTAGAGCTCTGACTTTCCGACCTAAAGATCACTGACATAATAATTTGACCTCATATTTTTTTTCGAGTTTTCAGTTGTCTTGAAAGCACCATAAAACTCATGGTACAGTAGGCTACCATTTGCCAACTCATATCTTTGTGAAACTGGATTTAGTGCTCTGTCTGCTTTAAAAACAAATATCGATTCAGATTGGATGTGACAGCAGAGATAAGGTACACACTGTCGACTACGCCCCCTGACTTTGAGAAGGTCCGACGTGACATGCATCAAGCACACCCATCTCATTAGTGGTGGTCAGATAAGAGACATTATGTCAGACTAATTTGCAATTGACTGCCCCGCATTAAAAGTATGTAATGGTGAGTTGAGAAGACAATCAGAAATACTGTTAGAATGTTTTTCAATTCACTGCCTTCTACTGCCTGTGTTATATAGTAGCACCGCCTTCTACTGCTTGTGTTATATAGTAGCAACGCCTTCTACTGCCTGTGTTATATAGTAGCACCGCCTTCTACTGCTTGTGTTATATAGTAGCACCGCCTTCTACTGCCTGTGTTATATAGTAGCACCGCCTTCTACTGCTTGTGTTATATAGTAGCACCGCCTTCTACTGCCTGTGTTATATAGTAGCAACGCCTTCCACTGCCTGTGTTATTTATGAATGCTGACTGCTACCTTGTGTTCAAATGCTGATTACAACCTGTATATACTGTAGGAGAACCAACTAGTACCTTTGTTTGTTGTGTGTAATACTATCTCTGAATACCAGTGCAGGAGTTATGTACCAGTAGCGCCTAATTCTGCTGTCTGTTAGAGCTTACTCCTCATGTGGTGTTGTCTATGATATAGGCCCAAGCATCTGTTTGGCATGATGCTGTTCTCTATGTTAACTGGATATAGGCAGTGCTGATGAGGCAGATGTAGTTTCGCTAACTGGTTATCTGTGATACTGATTACCACAGATGTTTCTCAACATGCTATTGGTATTATTGTCTGAGTTTTATAGGAGCGGTCTTCTGGTCAGGCTCCGTAGACGGGCAGATTGCGCACCGCTCCCGAGCTTACTACTCGCCAATGTCCAGTCTCTTGACAACAAAGTAGACGAAATCCGTGCAAGGGTAGCCTTCCAGAGAGACATCAGAGACTGTAACGTCCTTTGTTTCAGTCGGTACAGCCAGCTGGTTTCTTCACGCATCGCGCCGACAGAAACAAGCATCTTTCTGGTAAGAAGGGCGGGGGTGCATGCCTTATGATTAACGAGACGTGGTGTGATCATAACAACATACAGGAACTAAAGTCCTTCTGTTCACCTGACTTAGAATTTCTCACAATCAAATGCCGACCACATTATCTACCTAGAGAATTCTCTTCGATTATAATCGCAGCCGCATATCCCCCCCTAGCAGACAGATCGATGGCCTTGAACGAACTTCATTTGACTCTATGTAAACTGGAAACCACAAATCCTGAGGCTGCATTTATTGTAGCTCGGGGATTTAACAAGGCTAATCTGAAAACAAGGCTCCCTAAATTCTATCAGCATATCGATTGCGCAACCAAGTCTGGCAAAACTCTAGATCATTGTTATTCTATCTTCCGCAACGCATATAAGGCCCTCCCCCGCCCTCCTTTCAGAAAAGCTGAACACGACTCCATTTTGTTGCTTCCAGCCTATAGACAGAAACTAAAACAGGAAGCTCCCGCGCTCAGGTCTGTTCAACGCTGGTCCGACCAATCGGATTCCACGCTTCAAGATTGCTTCGATCACGTGGACTGGGACATGTTTCCGCATTACGGCGAACAACAACATTAATGAATACGCTGATTCAGTGAGCGGGTTTATTAGCAAGTGCATTGGCGATGTCGTACCCACATCGTCTATTAACCTGTTGAGGACAGAGTAAGCTGTTTTCACTTTGGGGGAAAATGCCCAATTTAAACGGCCTCGTACTCAATTCTTGCTCGTACAATATGCATATTATTATTACTATTGGATAGAAAACACTCTCTAGTTTCTAAAACGGTTTGAATTATATCTGTGAGTAAAACAGAACTCCTTTTGCAGCAAACTTCCTGACAGGAAGTGGAAAATCTGAAATCGATGCACTGTTCTAAGGCCTGCCTATTAATGTCCTTGATATATATTAGAATACATGCACTTCATACGTCTTCCACTAGATGTCGACAGGCAGTGAGAGAAGAAATGGAGTGAATAACTTGATCTGGGGTCGAATAATAGCTCTCGGCATGACGTGTCACCAGTTTCCTGTTTTCTGGAGAGCGCGTGAAGGGACCTGGATTTGCCTTCTGATAAGCTGTCGTTATGGACGACTAATATCTCCGGCTTTGATTTTATTTGATACATGTGACAATATCATCGTAAAGTATGTTTTTTCAATATAGTTTTATTAGATTATTGAAATTTATTTGGGACGTTAGGCGTGTTGCGTTGTGTGCCTTTGTTCAGGAAGGAGAGCTTAGCGCCACTTTGCTAGCTTTCCGTGCTAATTGACTGGAGAAGAGGACATTCTAAATCCAAACAACGATTGTTCCCGACAAAGGACCCCTTGTACAACATTCTGATGAAAGATCATCAAAAGTAGGACCCGTTTTATGATGCTATTTCATATATCTGTCGAACATGTTGTACTAGTCGTTTGCGGCCAGGTTTTGGGTACTCTCTCGCCATAACGTAAACTGCATATCGTAATGAAGTTATTTTTAGAATTCCAACACTGCGATTGCATTAAGAACTAGTGTATCTATCATTTCCTATACAACATGTATTTTCTAGTAACGTTTATGAATAATTATTTGGTCAGAATAGTTGGAGTGTCATAAAAATATCCGCACATTCTGGGAAAAAGATGCTACGTTAGCACAATGTATAACCACTGACTTCAGCTCTACATATGGACATTTTCGAACAAAACATAAGTGTATGTATAACCTGATGTTATAGGACTGTCATCTGATGAAGGTTTATGAAGGTTAGTGAAAATTAATATCTTTTGCTGGTTTATTCCCTATCGCTAACGTGCCTATTACTATCGCTAACGTGCCTTGATGAATTAATGCGGTAGTGTGGTAGGCTATTGTAGTCAGCTAATATAATGCTATATTGTGTTTGCTGTAAAACACTTAAAAAATCGGAAATATTGGCTGGATTCACAAGATGTTTGTCTTTCATTTGCTGTACACCATCGATTTTTCAGAAATGTTTTATGATGAGTATTTAGGTATTTGACGTTGGTGTCTGTAATTACTCTGGCTGCTTCGGTTCTATTTCTGACGGTAGCTGTGATTGTAGCTGCAATGTAAAACTGATTTATACCTCAAATATGCAAATTTTTCGAACAAAACAGATTTATTGTATAACATGTTATAAGACTGTCATCTGATGAAGTTGTTTCTTGGTTAGTTTGGTTGGTTCTTGGTTAGTTAGGTTGGCTTTGTGCATGCTACCTGTGCTGTGAAAAATGTCTGTCCTTTTTTGTATTTGGTGGTGAGCTAACATAAATATGTGTGGTGTTTTCGCTGTAAAACATTTTAAAAATCGGACATGTTGACTGGATTCACAAGATGTGTATCTTTTATTTGCTGTATTGGACTTGTTAATGTGTGAAAGTTAAATATTTCTAAAAAATATCTTTTGAATTTCGCGCTCTGCCTTTTCAGTGGAATGTGGGAGGAGTTCCGCTAGCGGAACGCCAGAGCCAGACAGGTTAAAACATTCCCAAACCAGAAACCGTGGATTGATGGCAGCATTCGCGCAATACTGAAAGCGAGAACCATTGCTTTTAATCAGGGCAAGGTGACCGGAAACATGACGGAATACAAACAGTGTAGCTATTCCCTCCGCAAGGCAATCAAACAAGCTAAGCGTCAGTATGGAGACAAAGCGTCAGCTCAGAAACGAGAGGTATGTGGCAGGGTCTACAGTCAATCGCGGACTAGAAGAGGAAAACCAGACCAGGATGTCTTGCTCCCAGACAGACTAAACAACTTCTTTGCTCGCTTTGAGGACAATACAGTGCCACTGACACGACCCGCTACCAAAACCTATGGGCTCTCCTTCACTGCAGCCGACGTGAGCAAAACATTTAAACGTGTCAACCTTCGCAAGGCTGCAGGCCCAGCCGCATCCTCAGAGCAATGGCAGACCAGCTGGCTGGTGTGTTTACGGACATATTCAATCAATCCTTATCCCAGTCTGCTGTCCCCACATGCTTCAAGAGGGCCACCATTGTTCCTGTTCCGAAGAAAGCTAAGGTAACTGAGCTAAATGACTACCGCCAAGTAGCACTCACTTCCGTCATCATGAAGTGCTTTGAGAGACTAGTCAAGGACCATATCACCTCCACCCTACCTGACACACTAGACCCACTCCAATTTGCTTACCGCCCCAATAGGTCCACAGACAACGCAATCGCAATCACACTGCACACTGCCCTAACCCATCTGGCAAAGGGAATACCTGTGTGAGAATTGCTGTTCATCGACTACAGCTCAGCATTTAACACCATAGTACCCTCCAAACTCGTCATCAAGCTCGAGACCCTGGGTCTCGACCCCGCCCTGTGCAACTGGGTCCTGGACTTCCTGACGGGCCGCCCCCAGGTGGTGAGGGTAGGTAACAACATCTCCACCCCGCTGATTCTCAACACTGGGGCCCCACAAGGGTGCGTTCTCAGCTCTCTCCTGTACTCCCTGTTCACCCATGACTGCATGGCCATGCACGCCTCCAACTCAATCATCAAGTTTGCAAACGACACTACAATGGTAGGCTTGATTACCAACAACAATGAGACGGCCTACAGGGAGGAGGTGAGGGCCCTCGGAGTGTGGTGTCAGGAAAATAACCTCACACTCAAAGTCAACAAAACAAAGGAGATGATCGTGGACTCCAGGAAACAGCAGAGGGAGCACCCCCCTATCCACATCGACGGGCCAGTAGTGGAGAGGGTAGAAAGTTTTAAGTTCCTCGGCATAGACATCATGGACAAACTGAAATGGTCCAACCTCAGACAGCGCAGGAGTGCCTATTCAACCTCAGGAGGCTGAAGAAATTTGCCTTGTCACCAAAAACACAAACTTTTACAGATGCACAATCGAGAGCCTCCTGTCGGGCTGTATCACCGCCTGGTACGGCAACTGCTCCGCCCACAACCGTAAGGCTCTCCAGAGGGTAGTGAGATCTGCACAACGCATCACCGGGGGCAAACTACCTGCGCTCCAGGACACCTACACCACCCGATGTCACAGGAAGGCCAAAAAGATCATCAAGGTCAACAACCACCCGAGCCACTGCCTGTTCACCCCGCTATCATCTAGAAGGCGAGGTCAGAACAGGGACCGAGAGACTGAAAAACAGCTTCTATCTCAAGGCCATCAGACTGTTAAACAGCCATCACTAACATTGAGTGGCTGCTGCCAACATACTGACTCAACTCCAGCCACTTTAATAATGGAAAAATGTATGTAATAAATGTATCACAAGCCACTTTAAACAATGCCACTTCATATAATGTGTACATACCCTACATTACTCATCTCATATGTATATATTGTACTCTATACCATCCACTGCATCTTGCCTATGCCGTTCTATACCATCACTCAATCATATATTTTCTTATGTACATATTCTTATTCATTCCTTTACATTTGTGTGTATAAGGTAATTGTTGTGAAATTGTTAGGTTAGATTACTCGTTGGATATTACTGCATTGTCGGAACTAGAAGCACAAGCATTTCGCTACACTCGCATTAACATCTGCTAACCATGTGTATGTGACAAATAGAATTTGATTTGATTAATGCAGTTACGCCATCTGTTCGCTGTCTAAGAAATGTATGGAATATATTTCTTCACTATTAATACATAAAAACATTGCGTTTATTTTTTACCTATTAGTTAATGAGAGACTATTCATTTCAAAATGTTGCTTATGGAAACAGTTATCATATCAACTCATGGTTAAGCAGTCCCAAGCATTGTGTAAACTCTCATATTTCAACTGCGCTAGCTACTAATACTCACCCAGTCTCTTGTGACTAGTGAAGTGAATCATGAAGAAAGGAGAGGGAGGGCTATGTTGAATCTGACACTGCCATGTTGGGCCCTCGCCAGCATTACAATTGTCTGAGCAAGGGCCCCGGAGCTGAAATCATCCAGTACTAAATAACATGTAGGTGTCTGGTCCCCCGTTTATTGCTGACACAGAGATAACCGATGATTCTTTTGCTCATCAATAATGCTAGAGCAGCCACTGACCGCACTCCCGCTGCCTTTGATTTCAAATGCAAGTGGGTGCTTAATAGAAAAAGGATCATCCCAAAGAAATTATCATGTGCTCCCACCCCCCCTCCCTTTTCTCTCTTCCCCTCCCTGCCACCCGGCATCATAAAAGTAATCTTTGAAATGTGAAGCCTTATCTGTGGCGCAGAACGAAATGAAGTTCTCACAAGAAACGTAGATAAAAAAAACAGCTGACTGTCATCAGGCTGGTGATGTTATCTCAACTGGGAGAGAAAAGTCCTAATTAAACAAATGTGTACTTTTTTCTCTCCTCTAGCTCTCATGTTTTAGTTCTGATGGAGCAGTGGCACCGTTTCCAGTTTCTTGTCAAGTCTATGTTGACTTGGATTTAGATTGAATAGGTCATTCTTATATAGGGTTGTCAGTTAGAGTATTTTTGCATGAACGTACTTCAGTTAAATAGTCTTTGTGATTCTTATCCTGGAAAACCAATAAGGATTGATAGGGCTCAATGTTCAAATATTGTTATTAATGTTATTACAGACTTAGGTGACATACATTAAGAATATAATTTGAACATTGATCCCTTTAACATTAGATCAGATCACTTGTGTTAATTGGAATGATAGTTTTGCAGAAATGTTGTGCCTTTATTCAATTAATGGAATGGTTAATCATGAATGAGTTTTAGATCCAATTATTAAAGCATTCTGAAAGTCCACTGAAACAACACATGTATTCTTACCTTGTTTCGCATCTGACCCTTTTTGTGTTGTACACATTTTCTTGCACTTGTTTTGAAAATGCTAGCTCTAAAAGGGGAACCTAGTATGTACCTTATGGCCTTTTTCTTCTTGGAATTCCTCTTACAATGACAAACACCTACCATCTGCCAAGACCTATGTGCCTTTTTCTGTAGTCTCTTGATGGCACTAGGGGAGAAAAGCAATAGAGAGTTGTGAGAAAGTAAAGCGCCTGTGCTTGTGACCTATTGCCTTGTCTAGCGTCTGCAGAGATCAATTAGTCTTTCTTGTGTATTAGCTGAGAGAAGAAATCAGAAAAACATATATTATTGTAAGTAATAACAGAGGGTGGTTAGTGGTCGGCCTGTCCCTCTCGCAGACACCCTAGATCCACTCCAATTCACATACCGCCCCAACAGCACTCTCTATTGCACTCCACACAGCTCTTTCCCACTTGTACAAAAGTAACGCCTACGTGACAATTATGTTCATTGACTACAGCACAGCATTCAACATCATTTTCCCACCAAGCTCATCACTAATCTCAGGACCCTGGGACTGAACACCTCCCTCTGCAACTGGATCCTGGACTTCCTGTGGTTTGCCATCAGGTGGTGAGGGTACGCAACAACACATCCGCCACACTGACCCTCAACACAGGGGCCTCTCCTGTACTACCTGTTCACCCACGGCTGCATGGCCGAGCACAACTCCAACACCATCAATAAGTTTGCAGACGACACAGAGGTGGTAGGACTGATCACCGATGACGATGACACAGCCCATAGGGAGGAGGTCCGAGAACTGGCAGTGTGGTGCATTGTCACCAGCATTGTCATGAAGAGGGCACAACAATGCCTTTTCCTCATTGGGAGGCTGAAAAGATTTGGTATGGGCCCTCAGATCCTCAAAGTTCTACAGCTGCACCATTGGAGAGCATCTTGACTGGCTGCATCACCGCTTGATAAGGCAACTGCTTGGCATCTGAACGCAAGGTGCTACAGAGAGTAATGCAGATGACTCAGTTCATCACTGGGGCTGAGCTCTCTGCCATCCAAGACCTCTATACCAGGCGGTGTTATAGGAAGAACCTAAGAATTGTCAAAGACTCCAGCTGCCCAAGTCATACTGTTCTTTCTGCTACTCTCTGCTACAAATGCATCAAGTCTTGAACCAACAGGACCCTGAACAGCTTCTACCCTCAAGCCATAAGACTGCTAAATAGTTAGTTAATGGGACTAGGCGTCTCACTAGCGGGACAACTTCTCGTGAAATATTCAAATAAATGATCATCAAAATTATGGATATTAAACATTGAGGTACATACAAGTGTCTTAAATCGTCTGAAAGCTTAAATTTGTGTTAATCTAACTGCACTGTCCACTTTACAGCAGCTATAACAGTGAAAGCATGCCATGCAATTGTTTGAGGACGGCGCCCCTCTTCAAAATATTTTTCCACCAGCACAGGTTTCATACACTCACAAATAGCGATTTAAATATTAACTTACTTTTTGAAAATCTTCCTCTGATTTGTCATCCAAAGGGTCCCAGCTATTACATGTAGTGTTGTTTTGTTAGATAAAATCCTTCTTTATATTCCAAAAGATCTATTTAGTTGGCGCCATCGATTTGAGTAATCCACTCGTTCAACATGCAGAGAAAATAATCCGAAAATCTACCTCTAAACTTTGTTTCAACAAGTCAAAATACGTTTTTACTTACTCTTCAGACACACTTAAATGTAATCAAACTATAATATTTCTTACGGAAAGAAGTATGTTCAATAGGAAACCGATTTTAGAAGGTGCGTCTTGTCTTCATGGCGCCCAAACACGAATTTCCAAGACAGTGTCCCTGTACTAAAACTGATATTTATTACTCATTTTGGAAGTTACAAGCCTGAAACCTTGAACTTAGACTGCTGACACCCTGTGGAAGCCATAGGAATTGCATCCTGGGAGCTATAATTCAGTATGGCCCTATTCTTTCCATTGTAAGACCATGGTCTCTCTCAAAAAAAATTCTGGTTGGTTTTTCTTTGGATTTTCTCCCACTATATCTATTGTGTTATAGTCTCCTACATTATTTTTTACATTTCTACAAACTCCAAAGTGTTTTCTTTCCAATGGTACTAATGATATGCATATCCTGGCTTCAGGTGCTGAGCAACAGCAGTTTACTTTGGGCATATCAGTCAGGAAGAAATTTAGAAAAAAAGAGGCCTAGCCCTAAGAGGATAAAAAGTTAACAAAATGTGACTTGTTTCAGGAAACTAGGCACATGTCGCGCGTCACTACTTTAAAGGAGCAGCATTTGAACATAAACATTTTATTTTTTTAATCAAAATGCGTTTTTTGGCAGAAATGCCTTCTGGAACGTGAACTTTCATATGCCTAAATAACAAACTTTTATGTCATCTGTAAATATAAAATTAAAATTACGACCCTATTTGGTTTAGCCATGGAAAAAGCGAGCAACCTTCTCGCTAGCCATGATTGGTTGAGATAATGAGTAGGCTGGACATGCCGACAGATGAGTTCGGATTAGTCAGCCATGTAGCAGGCTTCTGTCTATAATATGAGCTGGTCAGTATGTGTAGGTAATCCTTTCTAATGCTGCTTTTTTGAAAGATATCACGTAGTAGAATTGCATAAGTGTTGCTCTCCAATTTCTGGAGGATCGAGTTTTGAAATTAGTGGAATTAGAGTACGAAAGCTAAAGAGATGGAGAAAACACCGATCTCCGGATTACATCTTCAAACTAAGGTCAACAATGGCATCCATGACGGAGAGGGAGAAGCGTCCATCCATGTATATGGGTAAGAGAGTCTAGCTAGCCGCATTTTCAGATATTACACATTTCTAATTTTGTCAGAAAGTTGTTTTTGTTTCAAGTTAAAGTGTACTGTTAGCTAGCTAGCTAATGTTACGTGTATGATCTGTGTAGTAATATTATTTATTTCTCAGAGCCATTTGCATTGCTAGTTATAGCCCAATGTTAGCTAGCTAACATTGAACCTGGTTGGTTAGCTACCTGCAGACCCATGCAGGGTAGTAACATTATGAGTTGGGATTATGGTTTATTGTTTAACTAGCTAGCTACATGTCTAAACAAAAGACTCCACTATGCAAGTAACTATTTCAATAGAATGTTTATGATGTCACTGCGACAACTGTCAATAGACGTAGCTGGTAAATTCACTTTGGCTATATACTCCGATTTCAGAGCACTCTCGTCTGAGTGTGCCAGAAGGCAGCATAACTGACAAATTTATGAATGCTCAAGACCTGTTGAATATGGCTGGTGTCAGTAAATGTTGTCAAAAAGTGTAATTAAATTGTTGCCAGCAGCACATTTGCAGTCACCAACGCTCTGGATAACATAAAAACAGCCTAACCAGCTCTGCTAGGGCGAGTAAAATGGTCAGAATGAGCTTTCGAGCAAGCTAGCCAATGTTAGCCAGTTAGCTTGGGTGCTTGACTGCTGTTGTTAGTTCAGAACACTCGGATCAACCCTACTCCTCTGCCAGAGCATCCAGTGTGTGCTCTGAATTTACTAACAGACAATCTGACAACGCTCTGAGTTTAGGAACGTCCAGAGCACACTCTGGCACTCCAGACTAAATTTATGAACACACCCGTAGTATAAACCGTCCTTTAGTCTTGAAATCTTTGGTTGTATAATGCATAGCCTCACATGTGAATCCTTAAATAGATAGGTGGGGCTAAAGATTAAAAGGGTGTGAACGATGCTGAATGGGTGTAGACAAAGAAGAGCTCTCAAGAAGGTACCAAAACATTCAAGGACAATTTTCTCAAAAGTGAGGTTACAAGTTGATAAACTTTCAAAGCAGAATTACTTTCCCATTGTTCCTCAACTGTAGTGTATGATATACAATTTTCTAGTTCTGTATCCACTTTTATCCAATGTAAAAACATTGGATGAAAGTCGGTTGGTCACAAATGGCTCCGTGGACAATCTGCATTCACCCTATATGCACTAACTTTTTGGACTCATCACATACGCTGCTGCTACTGTTTACTATCTGTGGCTTTATTCCTAGTTATCTGTACATATCTACCTCAGCTACTTCGTACATCGACTCGGTACTAGTACCTCATGTAGCCAAGTTATCGTTACTCATGTCTTTCTCTCTGCATTGTTGGGAAGGGCCCGTAAGTAAGCATTTCACTGTTGTTTACGAAGCATGTGACGAGTAACATTTAATTTGATTTAATGACACATAGGAGTACCATTCTCCAGCCATGTTCGTGGTCTAGAATGTTATATCCTGTGAAAGGAAACATACAGTTTTTCATGTATGGATATTTAGATATTTTTGCACTCTACTATAAATTCTTACTTGAGAACTTACAAAAGAGACCTGCTATCTTTTGTGGTTGGATGAGCTGGAGTAATACCACCAGTCAGAAGATCAATTGAACTTTGTTAACTTGACAATGCTGTAGACTGCTTTAAACGTATCACTTCCAAGACTAAAATACAGTTTTGATCAATCTGCTGAATTCTTTCCGCCATGGAGGCTCGTCCTTTTAAAATTCAACGGGTCCATCATGTGAATAAAATAATAAGTGACAGCCCTGCGGCTATCAGAGGAAGCACAGAGAAAGAAACATTACATGTTTGCTTTAAGAAGGGTCTACAGCATTTATAACCCGCGAGGGCAAGGGCTAGCAGAGCTATTTTCTCTTCTTTACCAACATTCCGTCTCCCTTTGGTGACATCTCGTCACTTATGTCTACAGGATAAATGTTAATTGAAGTAGACAGTCAGAGAAGGCTCCTTTTAAAGGTTTGCTGGCACATGCTTGTGTACTCCAAACACCACAATGCAGCTTTGTACTTCTCAGACTAGGAAGTCTGTATGGATGCTTGCTATTACAAGATGTTAATACCACCAATCATTTAGTATGAATTAGCCTTGTTATATTAACTTTAATTGTCTTTTGAATAAAGCCATAGTAATTTAATCCTATTTAATATTGCAATTTTTTCTGATTGTCTGACAAAATGGAAGTCACAGTAGTAATTGACAAGACATATCAAATATATTCATGATTAACATCTTTCTTGCTTCTGAAGGAGAAAGCTGCCAACCAAAGTGTCACTGTGTTGTATGCAATTGTGTCCCGCTGTCACGACTTCTGCCAAAGTCGGGTCCTCTCCTTGTTCGGGCGACGCTCGGCGATCGGCGTCGCTGGTCTTCTAGCCATCATTGATCCACTTCTCATTTTCCATGTGTTTTGTCTTGTTTTTCCTCACACCTGGTTTCAATTCCCTCAATCATTTGTTGTGTATTTAACCCTCTGTTCCCCCCCATGTCTTTGTGTGGGATTGTAAGTGCGTATGCACGTGTTGTTTGGTGCGCAACGGGTTTTTGTACCCAATTATTCTTGTTATTTTTACGCTGTGGGTTTTGCTATTAAACTGCTCCGGCTATTACCAAGTTCTGCTCTCCTGCGTCTGACTTCCCTGCCACCGATTTCACACCCCTTACACCCGCCTTGGCTCTTTAAGGTAACACATGGGACCCCGCTGGATGGCACTTACAATGTATGATACCAGACAGGCTCTAAGGGGTGTATTCAGGGATGTGAAACATTCTGAATGTTGCAGATAGAAATAGACCAAATAGAGCTGACATGAGAACCTATTTTCTGAACAGGCCCATGTTGAAATGGAGAAAAGGATGCTTTCCCCATTCATTTCCCCAGAAGTCTTAGCTTGTCAAACAGCTGCGGGGTCATGGTTGACCGGGCTTTGTGGGGAACTATTTCCCACTTATTCACTCAAGATTATTGAGTATACCAAGAGCAAAATGCTGCATATTAACGACAAACTCATGTTTTCAGTTTGTGTAGGGGGCTTTGGTTAAACAAATATTTGTGGTATGTTTAAACACCCTACACTGGTTAGCTGATGGCAACTACAGTACTTACTGTAAGGGTCAAGACACTGCTGTACTATACAGTCACCTTAATTCAAATTGTCTGATTACAATGTCTGTTGAACTACATGAGGTATTGGAAAGACTTGAAGTTTCAAGAGAGCTCTGTGATTAACGTGTTATTTTTACGTTGTAAGAATGTAATGTGGGGACGCACACCTCCACACTATTTTCCATTACACAATTCAACCCTTGTCTCTCTATCCATCCATGCAGCCCCAATCTCACCGAATGGTCCCTTCAATCTCAGATAAAAATCTAAAGCCAACTTGACCCCCGGACATTGTTGCAGTTAACTTTAATGTGTCCTGGCTTTCCCAAGGAATGTCTTGCCTGAGGCCGGCTATAAAATTATAACATGATATTACATTTTCTGGGGGTTAATCATTAAAGACATTACATGTGGGGTTCAGAGTTTGCTAGCCAGGATGTAAATCCCCATAGTGGGTTATATATTAGCCTAATGTTTTATTAAAGGGTGTAATTTCCAATAGCCCAACCCGGTCACTTTGTTTGGTAAGCTGACGTATGGGGCTGGGGAATAATGTAACCACTCTCAAATTCATAGAAAGAGCTTTGGCGGCAAGCACTGACAGTCAACACAAGAAGCTGTTTATTTACGAAGACTCAAATGTTAACGAAAATATAAACAATGGAGGAATAAAACCTTGGGATAAGAGACTTCTTGTGCCTCTTAAGGTAACTTTAGTTACCAAAAAGGACACCTACTAATCAAGTATAACGAGACAAATGCAACATAGATGTTCACTTGCTTTCTAAGAAGAAACTATTTAATAAGCTTTGATTCTATAATTTCACTCAATGCTCAATGTGGTCACAAGGAAATATGTAAATCTGTGAAAATCAATTTAGTGGGTTATGTTAAGTTAAGTTACATTAAGAATGAAATAGTGGATGTACAATATCATACAATTTAGAGGACGTACAGTATCATACATCTTGCCTGGTCATACAATAGCATACGAATTGGATGAAGTAAGTTATCATACGTCTTGGAGAACATATAATATAATATTATACGTCTTTCTTTGAGACAAGGTTGCTTGTTGCATTCTAACAACAAAGGAGAATTACAGGGAGAATGTACGACCTAATGACAAAGCTTAGGTACATCTACAAAGCAGATTAGGTGAATTGGTTAGGCTTCCCCATATAACCTGTGGCATTTGCTTACTGCTAAAATCAGAGAGAAAATCTTGCTTGAATTTCTCTGTTTAAAGTTCATCTGAATAGTTGTCAGGCTAAAAAACAGAATAGGCAAATTATTTCACACACGATGGATATCTCTAATACAACTTTTAGCCGAGTTCAAAATGTCTGACAAATAAATGAAGGCAAAAATTCCCTCAAACCACTTTAACCTTTACTCAACACATTTGGATTAAGAGGACTTGTAGCCTGAGGCGCAAACAACCTAATTTACCCCAACATTTCCTATTCTCTCTTTTTCTCTTTTATACAAATCTGGAACAGTTTTCAAAGGGTGGTGTGTATTACATAATGGTATGAATATATTCCCTTTTTAATCCACCTGCAGGGCAGTGCTGATTGATTTGGCCGGAGAGTTCCTGCACTCTGGTTCACCTACCACTCTGGCCTCCAATTAGGACACTCTTCACTCGGCAACAATTCATATTTTCTAAGTTTGGAGTATCAACACAGTAGTCTCTCTGAATAGGGAAAAGGGAACGGAGGGAGGGGGTGTTGCAAAAGCCCCTGAGGGCAGGGAAGATATTGAATCTGCTGTGCTCTCTTGAGCAGAGGGCGAGATGGATGAGGTTGATGCCTGATAGGAAACAACTCCTTCTAATGATGGCCATTTTGGATAAGAATAGCCAGCTCCTCCCATAGTTCTACCCTGGAGTGTAACTTAAAGCCTAGTTTTGAGTTTGTGATGATACTCAAGGCAGAATGTCATTCACCAATTCAGCGTTGGACAGAGTAAATCTCTCCATAGCTGTATACTTTTGTACAGTTTCATGACCCATTGACAGCCATGCTGAACCATGGATCACAATTTTCATTATATTGAAACCCACTCTACCATGGCCTTTAAGTTAGATCATTTCACAGTCAAAACTTCTGGAGGCGACCATAATTGATGTGACCCTTGTGACCAAATATTTCAGGAGGAAAGCTATAAAACCCCAAATACCTTATGAGAATTGCTTATAATTATTCAAATAAATAGCAGGGTTTTGCTGTGTTACCAAACCAGTTTTATGTATGAATAAGATTGTCCCTTGCCAAAACCTTGTACGCCTCCTGCATGAACCTGAAACCTCACTCCAAGATCTGGGTCGAGTTGGATCAGACCTCACGATTAATCTTCAAACAATCTGCACTAGGATTCCATTTCAGAGCCAGGGGGGTTTGGTAACTCGCATGCCAGCATTGATGATATTTCCCCAGAATTACAGAGTTAGACTCACATGCCATTGATGATATTTCCCCAGGATTACAGAGTTAGACTCACATGCCATTGATGATATTTCCCAGTATTACAGAGTTTGACTCACATGCCATTGATGATATTTCCCAGTATTACAGAGTTAGACTCACATGCCATTGATGATATTTCCCAGTATTGCAGAGTTAGACTCACATGCCATTGATGATATTTCCCAGTATTACAGAGTTAGACTCACATGCCATTGATGATATTTCCCAGTATTGCAGAGTTAGACTCACATGCCATTGATGATATTTCCCAGTATTACAGAGTTAGACTCACATGCCATTGATGATATTTCCCAATATTACAGAGTTAGACTCACATGCCATTGATGAAATTTCCCAGTATTACCAAGAGTTGGC
This sequence comes from Salvelinus fontinalis, assembly GCF_029448725.1. NCBI lineage: Eukaryota > Metazoa > Chordata > Actinopteri > Salmoniformes > Salmonidae > Salvelinus > Salvelinus fontinalis. Next base: position 42,042,353 of record NC_074675.1, read on the forward strand.
TTTCTTCCCTCAGGGGAATTTCTTCCGAATTGTGTTAGTTTTTCTACAAATCAAATGTCTTTCAAATCCAAACTCTGGCAGTCAAATTTCTCTGGCAGAGTTGGGTGTCACGTTCTGACCATAGTTCGTTTGTGTTTTGCTTGTTTTAGTGTTGGTCAGGACGTGAGCTGGGTGGGCATTCTATGTTTTGTGTTTCTATGTGGGTATTGTCGATTGGCCTGATATGGTTCTCAATCAGAGGCAGGTGTTTGTCATTGTCTCTGATTGGGAACCATATTAAGGTAGTCTGTTTTCACTGTTTGTTTGTGGGTGATTGTTCCTGTTCGTGCGTTCATGTGTTTTATGTTCTCTAGTTCAGGACTGTAGCTTCGTTGGTTTTCGTTTGATTATTGTTTTGTTCGTATTCAAGAAGTATTCTAATAAATATGGATACATACCACGCTGCGCTTTGGTCCTCCTCTCCTTCTAACGACGAAGTCCGTTCCAGAATCACCCACCAAAACCGGACCAAGCAGCGTGGTAACGGGCAGCAGCGGCAGCAACAACAGCAGCGGCCGAAGACACAGGATTCCTGGACTTGGGAGGAGGTATTAAACGGTTAAGGACCCTGGGCACAGCCAGGGGAATATCGCCGCCCCAAAGCTGAGCTGGAGGCAGCGAGAGCGGAGAGGCGGCATTATGAGGAGCTAGCTCGGCAGCGTGAGCAGGATCTGGGTTATACTACTTGGGAGGAAATAGACAGGTGGTCGGCGACCCAGGGAGAGTACCGGAGCTCGCCTGGGATTCTATGAAGCAATGTGCGGAGGGATACCGGCGAATGGAGGCAGCACGGCGACGCGGTAGGAAGCCCGAGAGACAGCCCAAAAAATGTATTGGGGGGCGCTAAAGGGGAGTGTGGCGAAGTCAGGTAGGAGACCTGCGCCAACTTCCCGGGCTTACCGTGGAGAGCGAGAGTACGGGCAGACACCGTGTTATGCGGAAGAGCGCACGGTGTCTCCTGTACGTTCCACCTCCCCGCACTGGCCTGGCTACGGGGAGCATTCAACCAGGTAAGGTTGGGCAGGCTCGGTGCTCAAGAGCTCCAGTACGCCTTCACGGTCCGGTATATCCGGTGCCACCTCCTCGCCCCAGCCCAGTACCACCAGTGCCAACACCACGCACCAGGCTTACTGTGCGTCTCCAGAGCCCTGTTCCTCCTCCACGCACTCGCCCTGTGGTGCGTGTCTCCAGCCCGGTACTACCAGTTCCGGCACCAAGCACCAAGCCTCCTGTGCGTCTCCAGAGCCCTGTACGCCCTGTTGCTGCTCCCCGCACTAGCCTTGAGGTGCGTGTCCTTAGCCCGGTACCACAAGTTCCGGCACCACGCACCAGGCCTACTGTGCGCCTCAGCAGGCCAGAGTATGCCGTCTGCCCAGCACCGCCTGCGCTGCCCGTCTGCCCTGCGCTGCCCGTCTGCCCAGCGCCGCCTGCGCTGCCCGTCTGCCCAGCGCCATCTGAGCCGCCCGTCTGCCCAGCGCCATCTGAGCCGCCCGTCTGCCCAGCGCCATCTGAGCCGCCCGTCTGTCCTGAGCCGCTAGAGCCGTCCGTCAGTCAGGAGCCGCCAGAGCCGTCCGCCAGTCAGGAGTCGCCAGAACCTCCCGCCAGTCAGGAGCCGCCAGAACCGCCCGCCAGTCAGGAGCCGCCAGAGCCGCCCGCCAGTCAGGAGCCGCCAGAGCCTGTGCGTCTCCAGAGCCCTGTACGCCCTTTTGCTGCTCCCCGCACTAGCCTTGAGGTGCGTGTCTGGCGGCTCCTCTCCTTCTAACGACGAAGTCCGTTACATTGGGAAGGTGTGAACATGCATCATTTTGTTGTCTTGTCTGACTCAAACTGGGATGCATTTGGGACACCTCAGTGCAGCATAACCTCAAGGGGATGAATGCCCTGAAAGATTAGGCACTGCTTTAGAGAGTAGTCATCAGTTAGCTGGTTAACAACAGTTTAACAGGACACTATGGGCCAGGTTTAAATATGCTTCTCAGTCTAAGATCCCTGTGGGTTCTCTGGTTTGATTATTCCCTCACCTCCTTCCCTGACTCCCCAAGTCCATCTGATCGATCCGAGATGACAGAATAGGTTTAACTTCTACTGCCTCAGAAACCCGGATCCGGGAGCACCCCCCACCCCCCACACACTGTTTAGCATAGCTAGCATAGCTTCACAAGTAGATAGTAGCATCTAAATATCATTAAATCACAAGTCCAAGACACCAGATGAAAGATACAGATCTTGTGAATAAAGCCACCATTTCCGATTTTTAAAATGTTTTACAGGGAAGACACAATATGTAAAGATGTACATCTATTACCTAAAAACACATTAGCATAATCCACCATCTTTTATTTGTCCACCAACACCAGTAGCCATCACCAATTCGGCTAAACTAAGATATTTATAGCCCCTAACCAACAAAAAAACTCATTAGATGACAGTCTGATAACATATTTATGGTATGGGATAGGTTTTGTTAGAAAAAAGTGCATATTTCAGGTAGCTGCCATAGGTTACAATTGCACCCACCGTCACAAATGGACTAGAATAATTACAATGAGCAACGTGTTTACCTAACTACTAATCATCAAACATTTCGTAAAAATACACAGCATACACGAATCGAAAGACACAGATCCTGTGAATACAGACAATATTTCAGATTTTCTAAGTGTCTTACAGCGAAAACACAATAAATCGTTATATTAGCGTAGCACATAGCACATAGCAGCCCAGCATTGATTCTAGCCAAAGTGAGCGATAAAAGTCAACATCGCCAAAAGATATTAATTTTTTCACTAACCTTCTCAGAATTCTTCCGATGACACTCCTGTAACATCATTTTACAATATACATATACAGTTTGTTCGAAAAGGTGCATATTTAGCCATACAAAACCGTGGTTACACAATGAAAATAGTAGCAAAACAAGCCTGAAAATGTCGGTCGCCATCTTTCAGAGTGATCTGGTTTAATTAATAGCTAATCATATACTTGACTAAAAAATACAGGGTTTACAGGAATCGAAAGACAAATTAGTTCTTAATGCAACCGCTGATTTACATTTTTAAAATTATCCTTACTTTTCAATACAGGGTTCGCCAAGTGAAGCTATACCAAACAAAATGGCGAAATGTGCGTTTAAAATATTTCGACAGAAACACGATTTATCATATTAAATATTGCTTACTTTGAGGTGTTCTTCCATCAGATTCTTGGGCAATGTATCCTTTCTATGTTATAAACGTCTTTTGGTCGATAGATGTCCTCTGTCCTTCGAAATGTCCACCACCAACGACCGACACCCCAAAACGTGTCCAAAGTTTCAGAGTGCACAACAAATAAATTCCTCTAAAATCGCACTAAACGGATATAAATTGCTATAAAACGGTTCAAATTAACTACATTTTGATGTTTTTAACACCTAAAACGAGTGAAAACATGACCGGAGAAATATTGCTGGTTAGAAAACGATTTGGAACGAGGCAGGTCCGATGCCCTTCACGCTTCAGGCGCACGACGAGAAAGGGCGGTCTCTATACATTTTGGTCTTTTATACTGGCTGTGAATATCCCATCGATTCCATTGAAAGCGTGATGACGTACAGACACCCAGAGGAAGACGTAGGCAGTGTCGGTTTCTTCATAGCATTCACTGTCGCCTTAAAAACAGACCCCAGATCAGAGGTAAAAAAAATTGAAATCTGAACCCTGTCATGAAAAGTGCTGTAGAAATTGTTCTGTACAACTCAGAGACAAAATTTCAACTTCTATAGAAACTAGAAGGTGTTTTCTATCCAATAATAACAATAATATGCATATTGTACGATCAAGAATTTAGCACGAGGCAGTTTAATTTGGAGACACAAATATGCTAATGCGGAACAGCACCCCCTATAGTTCCAAGAGGTTAAGCAATATGGAGGAATCCCTATTTAATCTACCAGAGTGCCAAATGGAGCTATTACTTCATAGTTAACACCTGTTTTATCGACTCAAATGTGTTATGTCTGAATCAATTTAGGCCAATTGAGTTAAAATGAGCCAGTTCTAGTATTGGAATCTACCCTATGATACTTGGACATACAGTACATCCTCATCCATGACACTGCTTCTAAACTGTCTTTAGTCCTGGTTGATATTTGTATTGAAGGTGAATTGAAGGTGAATTAAGGATTTACCAAGATGATGGCGCAGACTGCAGAGAATGAAGATATCCTCAGTAAAAGAAAATCCCATTAATACATAGTGGGTAAAGTTAAAGAACTGCTAAGACTGTACGAGGATGTTTGTGTTTAAGGGAATATATAAAATGAACAAGAATGTCATTACAATTTATTAGCTCAGTCAGAGGCATGTTCAAAACAAATGGAAAATCAGAATGTCATTATTTTTACAGTGGCAATTTGCGGAGGAATCAGGGAAGAACACATGTTTGGGGTTCCAGAGGGTGGTTGGGTGTGTAAATTGCTTTAGAATGTTACAATTAATCTTGAAACCGGAAAGTCCATAAAACCCAATATTTGGCAGGAAATCCGTATTTGTCTGTTCAAACAAATTGCATTCATGTGCCCTCAAAATGTTTGGGGTTTGGAAATTAAAAGTAAATTACTTTTAATGATCAAATGGGTACTGGATCATGGTCATAACAGCTATGGGAAATACATATTGAGATTCGTATATGTGGTCTTCATGATGTGTTCTTACAGTGAAATGTAGTACATGTGAAGACAGATTAAGTTAAGTGGAGTAAGCGTGCAACTTCACCTGTATTTCTATTTCTGTTCAGTGTGATTTGTAGGCTCCAGATCAAAAATACCAATTGGTTATACATCTTTATAAACTGGGTGGTCCGAACCCTGAATGCTGATTGGCTGACAGCCGTGGTATATCAGACCATATACCGTGGGTATGACAAAACATTTATTTTTACTGCTCTATTTACCTTGGTAACCAGTTTATAATAGCAATAAGGCACCTCGGATTTGTGATATATGGCCAATATACCAGGCACTCCGCTTTGCATTGTGCGTAAGAACAGCCCTTAGCCTTGGTATATTGGCCATATAACACACCTCCCCGGGCCTTACTGCTTAAGTATACAAGGTCTGTTTTTCAACTGCAAACAAGAATTATCATCACCAGGTTGTGTGTGTTAACATTGCCATATACTATATCATTCCTATAAAATCAAATCCATAGGGAGAATCTCCCACAGTTATCGTAGTGACAGCACAACACTCATATTATATCATAATAGGCCTGTAGCCACATTGAGGACAAAAACATGGCAAATGGATTGAATTCTATCCTTCAGGTATGCTCTTGTCAACTCTATTCACTTCTGACACAGAGTTCTAAACATTTCACTTGACAGAAAAACTCACTTTGGTCTCTCCAATACACATTATTTCCCCATTCATTTTGGGCATGCCATAGCACTGTCTGCCAAAAGTGGGAAAAAGCAATAAAGGGTGGAATGGCTGCAGTGTCCTTTTCCAAATGGGGTGCCCAATGAGGCCTCTCTAACCTCGGGCGAACACCATTTGCACCACTATTGTTCCCCAACTTATTTATTTGGAATGGAGTATCCATTTTATTTTACATTTGCTGAGGAAATAGATGATGCAATGCTTCAGGACCACTGGGCTACCATATTGTTAGAAATTACACTTTCAATTTACTGCCGTGCTGCCGCGCTGTCGGCTGCCTCTTTGATGATGATCGGCGGAAACAATTGAAAATACAATGGATCTTCCAGGACGAAGAGCGATTGCCGTAATTGCCGTCATATACCTGATTCGATGGAGGCTCTCAACTGTATTTTGTTGTTGGCACTCAGCCCTCTTTTCTCTGCAAACTTGCAAATGTCATTCTTGAACGCAGAATGGAAGGTCTTTGCGGGGTTAAGAGGTGAAACATGGACCTTACTCATTAAATCTGGATTATTAAACCAAGCATTTTTTTTATTAAAACAGAAGTTTGACTGTAAAAATGACTAGAAAGCTGACCTGCTCTGCTCATGTTGAATACTAAACTGTATGAAAAATTAAACGGGACTAAATCAATTTGGAAATGTATGGAAGAGCATATTCTTCAATATTAAAAAGGTTAAAGGACAATGACATTAGTCAGGAATGGTCCCTCTTGCCCTGGCAAGACTTCCCCCTGGCAACAAGGATTTGGTTGTCTAGGTTTCTCCTTGTTATAAGAGGACTCCATTTATGTAATGTGGCCTTAGAATGCAGCTCACCGAGTTCCATCATCTTTCCCCTTACTAATGCAGGCTGATCAAATTTATTTGCAAGCTTCACTGGTTTCAGCAACAGGTGTTTTTTTGCTTAGCAATAAATCGTGATGATAATGTATTCGGTCTCTGGCTACCGGTATATTCTTGTGTGGAACAAAACAAAGGAAGGATTTGACTGTATTTCTGTTAGAGGTTCATTATTAGCTTCGTACAGACTTGATATTCCCCCCTCTGGCCCCTAGAATAGCATACTGAACATTTAAGTTAAATCTGTTTGGGGGGTTTCAGGTCATTGACTAGGAACTTTTCATTGTGGAAATTGAGTATACATCCAGTTATCCCTTTCCCATGACAGGGGTAGTTTCACAACTGGTAAAGAATAACATTAACTTACCACTGAAATAAAAACGTAATTCCCAATAGGTCCTGTGCTTTTTCTGTATGTTTATGGTGGTCAAATACTGGATTAGCTTTCAAGTTCAACAGCTGGTTTGATTTCTCCGCTCCACCGAGTTTCATTTAATTTATCAACTTTCTGAGGCCAGGGGTTGTGTATTTTGTATCCCGTAAACCACCAAATGCCATTTAGCTAATGGTAGAGGCTGGCAAGCTGTTGTAAATGGGAGCGTGATAAGGTTGTGTCAATAAATCATGGATCTGCGTGTTTCCCAAATAAACGTCTGGAGGAAGTTGCTCAATCCCATCTAGACGTCTGTGGTTTGTTTTTACATTTTGAGAAGTACAGAAGTTGTTTTTATTCCGTCTGGACAAAATGACCACTATATACCAAAACATCATTACCAAACAAGTGTATGATACAGGGCAATGATATTGAGACCAGATTTTTGAGTGAGAGGTGGTTTTCATGTTTTTTTATTTGTCATGTTCTATTCCATGTCAGTGGAATGGCCAATGTTAGTTTAATGGGATTGTTTTTTATCTAGTCCTAAATACATTTGTATCAAGACCTTGACCTGTGATACGTGTCATTATTAACTGGGTGGTTCGAGTCAAGAATGCTGATTGGCTGACAGCCGTGGTATATCAGACCATATACCACAGGTATGACAAAACATTTTTTTCCCCCGTTCTAATTACGTTGGTAACCAGTTTATCATAGCAATAAGGTACCTCAGGAGTGTGTGGTATATAGCCAATATACCACAGCTAAGGGCTGTATCCAGGCACTCCATGTTGCGTCATACTTAAGAACAGCCCTCAGCCATGGTATATTGGCCATATACCACAACTCCTCTTGCATTATTGCTTAAGTAGACCATTCTTTAAAGTTTCAACAACCAGACATATAAACCCCTTTTACAAACTATAGCCAGTGTTATTGTACCTAATTGCAATAGTCATTTTGAGAAGGAGAGACTTGCACATGGTTGATAAAACAGACATTATTATAGGTGTCTTCCTTAGTGATATTAAACTTGACACTTTGATCTACTGTCACACTTTTGTGTAAAGTTTCAACTTATAAAACATACCCCTCAAATAGAAGCACAGAAGAGGACCTTTTCAATTCACAGGTCATTAATTAAGGAAATTGGACGCTACAATACCATTATAATTGTGTCATAAAAGAACACTTCTTTTCATTAGCACAACTATTCAACCGTATCTTCCAAAGGCACATCTTAACATTTGTCAAAATATTGACACTGGATTGTTTTTCAGACTCAACTTTTTAATGAAATAAAATCTGCAGGTATTTAATGTGATAATCTAAAATATAATAAATGGTACGGGTGTGAATAACTCCATGAAGCCTGTAAACAAAAGTAGTTCTGCTCGGTGGCAAGATCCACTTTCTAGTCTTCTGAGAAATAAAATGTTTTAATAGCCTCTCTCCCTGTTAATGATATTCCGTTCATTTTTAACACACCATTGCACAGATATTGAAACCATTCATTTCTGTAATAAGGAACAGGCCTACAGAGTATTCTATCTGAATGCTGCATGCTTGACAGTCCTTTTTTGTGATAATGATTTCACTCTTTGAGCACCATCATGTATTTGGTAGATAATACAGTATGCTATCTTTTTCTTTCTAGATGTGATTGATGTGTGGATTCATTTGTATGACAACATAACATTGGAAATGTGAACGTGTGAAGCCATATATCAAAGTTGAAGTATGACAAGCAATAGGTTACCCCCATATTTATGGAAGGGGTTGGCTATAAAGAATAACACTTTGTCACTTTGAATAGGATATTGGGGAGGATTTTCAATTAACATGTCGCATCTGTAGTCTCACTTACGTCATTATACATGTATGATTGCATATTATAAATGCATGACTGCATCCAGAACAAGCCCCACTGTGACCCAAAAGGCCTCAGGGGGACATCGGATACAGAGGATAAATACATTTCTTGGAACTCTTTTTGGTCCAAGATCCAATACTCTCTGCTAGTAGGCAGATATCTAAAATGGATCTAACTGGAAGTGATATCAATAATAAACAGTACAACAGGAGTAGACAACTAGATTCAGGGTACTGTCATGCCTACTCCCTCCGGCGCTCGACGTTGCCGGTCTACTAACCACCGGTTCTGGGAACCCATTATTACGCACACCTGGCAACACATCATTACGCACACCTGGCAACACATCATTACGCACACCTGGCAACACATCATTACGCACACCTGGCAACACATCATTACGCACACCTGGCAACACATCATTACGGACACCTGGCAACACATCATTACGCACACCTGGCAACCCATCATTACGCACACCTGGTAACCCATCATTACGGCACACCTGGCAACCCATCATTACGCATACCTGCACCCCATCATGAGGCACACCTGGACTTCATCACTCCCTGATTACTTCCCTTTTATCTAGCGGTCTGTTGTATCACCCATTTGGTAGTATTGTTTTCTGTTTTCATGTTTAGATGCTACTTCTGTTTTTTGGATTCACATCATGTTCGTTCCTATTAAACTCACCGACTGCACCTGCTTCCTGACTCCCTGCTTCTCCGTTTCAATTGCTATGATTAGAAAGGAACCAACATATTTTTCCAAGATGCACTCTGGGTTTTTACAAAGTGCAGGACAAGCCATTCAATCAGAATGCGTTATCGGACAGCGTGATATGCGTACTTCCATTTTGGATGCTAATAGATTGCATTTAGTTCAAATATAAGACATAATAATTGTAATCAGAAGATACTATTAACATGTCAATATGATTGGTAACAGAATAAATAGCAATAGATTACCTGCAGAATAAATAATGCTTTAATTGAACATTTTACACCCAAGGTAGGCTACTGCCACTTTAAGAGCTTGAATAGATTTTGTACCCTATGTTTGATTCTCAAAAAATATATTGTCTTCTCACATTATTCAAACCCCACAATCAATAAACAGCTTTAGCTCTCTTAGCCTATAGATCACATATTGCAAACAAATCTGTACTAAAAACTCAATTTTGGTATTTCTGCATGTCCTTGACAATTGCTAATCAAAATCCAAATAAAGCACACAAAAAAAATGTCCTCAAACCTGCACATCATCATCTTTCTTTTGTGCCACCAATGTGAGGGGTTTTGGCAGGGTAAACAGTGTTGCAGTAGTCTAATATGTGGTACGGGAATAATGACAAGTGAACCTGGGGAGCTTTGTGTTCACATTGTACTAAAAAAGGGAACTGGACAGCAGAAATCAAGCAATCCAAACTCGGTCCACCTCTCGAGATGGTTCACTTCAGGGGCTATTTTGAGGGTCTGAGTTCTTTTGGAGGGTTCACACTGCACTACAAATTCAGCAAACTGCACTGAGCTCACAAAAATTGTCTGAAAGGGACCAAGTGTGAAATCACAGTAAAATATCAGCCATAATATTGGTTTTGCATAGAAATACTCAGCATTTGTTAAATTAGTTTTTCTCTCATGGCTAACTACCAGGATGTTTTAAAAGGCACGCTTGGTAGGCAGGGAGCTTAGATATTTGAAGCTGTCCACTCAAGAGGAAGAGATCATCTCGAGAGGTGGTCTGAGTTTGGTTCACTTGAATTCCGTGGTCCAGTTCCCTTTTGTTGCATTAAAATCATCTCAAATAAATTTGGTGATACACAAAGCAACTTAAACAACATTTAAATTGCATCAATTATGTCAAAAATGGTTTATACATTTCCCGTTTCTTGTGATGCAGTTCACACCAGCACTGACGGATGTGTTGACTTTTCAACTGCATCAGAGTTCTGAACAACCCTTCCCCCCCTTTTTTCCATGCTGGCTGAAGACCGAGATAGCCAGTAACTAGCTAACACCAGACATAGATGAAAGGGGAAACATATAAATACACTGCTCCAAAAAATAAAGGGAACACTTAACCTCTAATTCCTCCCAAACCCGGATCCGGGAGCACCCCCATCAGTAAAAAAGCTGACTAGCATAGCCTAGCATAGCGTCACAAGTAAATACTAGCATCTAAATATCATATGTAAATATATTAGCTAACCACGTTAGCAAAAGACACCACTTTTTTTACTCCACCATTTTTTTACTGCATCAGTAGCTATCACAAATTCGACCAAATAAAGATATAAATAGCCACTAAACAAGAAACAACTTCATCAGATGACAGTCTGATAACATATTTATTGTATAGCATATGTTTTGTTAGAAAAATTTGCATATTTCAGGTATAATGTCACGTCTGTAACATGTGCTCATGTGCTCGGTGTGAACCTGCTTTCATCTGTGAAGAGCACAGGGCGCCAGTGGCGAATTTGCCAATCTTGGTGTTCTCTGGCAAATGCCAAACGTCCTGCACGGTGTTGGGCTGTAAGCACAACCCCCACCTGTGGACGTCGGGCCCTCATACCACCCTCATGGAGTCTGTCTCTGACCGTTTGAGCAGACACATGCACATTTGTGGCCTGCTGGAGGTCATTTTGCAGGGCTCTGGCAGTGCACCTCCTGGCACAAAGGCGGAGGTAGCGGTCCTGCTGCTGGGTTGTTGCCCTCCTACGGCCTCCTCCACGTCTCCTGATGTACTGGCCTGTCTCCTGGTAGCGCCTCCATGCTCTGGACACTACGCTGACAGACACAGCAAACCTTTTTGCCACAGCTCGCATTGATGTGCCATCCTGGATGAACTGCACTACCTGAGCCACTTGTGTGGGTTGTAGACTCCGTCTCATGCTACCACTAGAGTGAGAGCACCGCCAGCATTCAAAAGTGACCAAAACATCAGCCAGGAAGCATAGGAACTGAGAAGTTGTCTGTGGTCACCACCTGCAGAATCACTCCTTTTTTGGGGGTGCCTTGCTAATTGCCTATAATTTCCACCTTTTGTCTATTCCATTTGCACAACAGCATGTGAAATTTATTGTCAATCAGTGTTGCTTCCTAATTGGACAGTTTGATTTCACAGAAGTGTGATTGACTTGGAGTTACATTGTGTTGTTTAAGTGTTCCCTTTATTTTTTTGAGCAGTGTATATTTGCCATAGATTAATAGGGTCAACTTTTAATTATATTTGCTGACACCCTACAGTAACATTTTGGCACCAGTAGAGTAGCTATCTAGCTAAATAAACCACGCCCCTCTGCAAACACACATTTTCCGATGTTGGTTACAAGGCAGTACTTATTTAAATTAGGTAATGGAATATCATGTTACCATTCCTGTATTAAAATGAGAGAGTTAGGGTGATGTCACCCTATCCCCTTAATAATCCCGCCTCCTGAATCCAAGTGTTTGACACTGGGGGAGTGGACAAGTAACTTTATGAAAAACTTTATCAATGTAGAAGCAACAGTCATTTTTCATACTTTGGTCATCATACTTTGATCTGGTTTCATCCAAATATGATCCAATTTCATGAAAAACAGGATTTTGACTGTTCCTGACCTTAAACCCCCAAAATAACATTAAGACCTAACACATTGAGATTGGGGCCGTTCAAGGAGTCCTAAAGTCCCTTGGAGTCAGTTAGCTCTGTGATACGTATTGATCTTGTTGTGTTGAAGCAGGAAAGGTTAATGTGCTAGCTATCGATTTGAATAAAGCCTTTTACTTAACTCCACATGCACTCCTTCTGGGCACATTTGACACCATTTGACACCTCCTCCTCAACGTCCAAGAGCCAGCATTAGAGAATGCTAATGCTAGCTGCAGGCTATACATTCCATTGCACTGCACGTACACACAAGATCTCGCTTGGATAGGTCAGGAAAACATCATAAGGTACTCTCCTAAAGTAAAGTAAGCAAAATACATCTAAAAATATCAACATACTGTATGGTTGGTCATTTTCATTGTGTACCCTGACAATTGTTGGCAGCTGTATTCAAAGCCATGGTAGATGAAGCAGAGGCAGAGCGACGTCAACAAACACATCTTATGTGTCTGCTTATTTTGGGATTTGAATCGACTCTACTGATTCGCAAACCCAAAACAAAGACAGACTTATGCAGAATAGGGTTTGACGCAAAATCAACTAAAACGTACTGTCATAGACTACGTCATATCTGGAATTTGTTTACATTTAATCTCAATTGCATTATCTTCGCTCTGCGGCCCAGGAACTTCAATGTCAACCAAATACTATTCCTACTGCTTCATCTGTGCTAACAAATGAGTCTGGTTCTGAAAATACACACTTACCGAAGGAGAGCAAATGTGATGCTTCACTGATAGGCAGTGGTGCTTAAAAACCCCCTTAAGTTTACCATTGCAGTCTGCCATTGCAGCCAACAGAAGGGAAATCATTTCCCAATGTATTTTTTATGACTCCTGCCAAAAACAGAGGTTTTATAGCAAGCAGCAGGCTCTGATCTCTGTGCTCGCTCTCATAAGGAGTTCATGGAGGGGGGTTCCCGTTTTAATATATTGTACAGTATGTGCCTGGAAAATGATGCTGCAATGGAATAAGGAATATGACTAGCTACAAATGCATGAACCTAGGGTTGCAAAAATCCATGAACATTTCCAGGTTTTTCAGAAATCCCAGTTGGATGATTCTACGATTTTAGGATGGAATAAATTAGAAATCCGGAATCGTTCAACAAGGATTTCTGGAAACCCTTGGAATTTTGCAACCCTGTATGTACCTGTACAATATGCTTGTGGTGGTAATGACTTTGAGGAGCTGATTGGATCATTTGTACTTATTTATTTATCTAGGCAAGTCAGTTAAGAACAAATTCTTATTTACAGTGACGGCTTACCCCGGCCAAACCTTCACCCAGACGATGCTGGGCCAATTGTGCCCCGCCCTATGGGACTCCCAATCACAGCCAGTTGTGACACAGCCTGGAATCAAACCAGGGTCTGTAGTGATGCCTCTAGCACTAAGATGCAATGCCTTAATCCTCTGCGCCACTCGGGAGCCCTGGAATCCTTAGAGCAGCTTGACCAATCGTAAATGTAAGGAACATTTTTAAACTGTCGCACGTTACAAGACTTGCGCTTCTTGATATCTGCCACTGCTGTTCTTTTTCATAATTGCCCCACATGCATTTATTGTGCAGCCCATTGGTTAGAGAGCAGACTATTCTCATTGAGGAAGGTCACATGTTTACATCCCCTGGTGGATAATCGGTGCTCAGATGACTCGTGTGCCCCTCCCAAGCCATGCGTGTTCGCTAAGCCCAGAGCGGCGGCTGCATACTGCGGTAATTACTGTGAGAAAAGGAAGGCTGTGTCCCAAATGACACCCGGTTCCCTATTTGGTGCAATTCATTTCCCCACAAAGTAGTGTGCACTATGTAGGGAATAGGGTGCCATTAGGTATGCAATTGCAGAGACTATTGTACAGCTAGCTGTGTGTGAGAGTAATCTACTGGGCTCCTATTTTCACTGGGGAAAAGGAGGTGTGGCATGACAGAAAAGGATGTAGAGAGGAAAAGGCAAGGATAGAGGGGGAGAAACAGTAAATGCTGAAGAAGGGAGAGAGAAGGTGAGAGATGGTATAGATGGGGAGAGTCACCAAGTAAAAGGATGTCATCTGCTTTTGTTGCCAGTACAGTCAAGCATTTCAAAAGGGGGAAAAAGGAAGAGAAATGTGGGGATGAAAAGGAGGAAGGATTTAGAAATGGTAAAAGGAAGACGGAGGCTGTGAGAGTGAACATGAGGTTTAGTACCAAGGCAGGGAAGCTGATCTTGATCCCGCGACCCGTAGATTAACTGAGTAACCCCACTACATGGCTTTATTTGCGGTCAACCAAAACGAAAACGCTGCCTTACGGTGTGAGCGGTTGAACCGGCGATGTCCTGGACAGGCCCCTATAGCTACCGAGTGCAAAGACCATCTGAGAATATTCTCCTGTCCTTTGAAGCTTTGGATTTTTTCCAGCTGTTATCCCCAATGCATCTGCCTAGAGAGCCAAGGACACAATTTGAGTCCACTTATCTGTTCATATTTGAGTCTGGTTGAACCGCAAAGGACAAAAGATTATTCTTATCTGAGAGAGGGCCCATTGTGTGCAGTTGAATGGCAGGCACAGCTCAGAGAAGATGGACTGAGCTGCTGCATTTCCTTTATCATACTCTAGTCATTGTATCGCATCACTCGTAATAACTTTCCTTGGGACTAGAAATACACACACTCACTAAAGACATCCCTGCATTTACTTCCTGCAGACTTTCTCCAGTAGCTAATTAAGTACAAACAGATCACCAAGATGAAGAAGGCATTGTGAAGGCACAGTATTTATTTTTATACAATTCTATGGTGTGAGCACATCTTGTGTGACTAGTGCATCAGAGGGCCTTTTAGTTTACACACACACACACACACACACACACACACACACACACACACACACACACACACACACACACACACACACACACACACACACACACACACACACACACACACACACAGTTCACCTTTAATGGAAGTTTACGCCACATAGAGCCTTATGCTCAAATGAACGCCAACCCATCTCTCCACTTTCTCTGTGTTAGGAACAATCTGGACACTTCACCGCATCAGTTAGTTTCACACTTTCACGCTTGGTACCTCGTGATGTAAAGAAACACAAAATGATGGCGACCATATTGTCTATGATTTTAAACTGTCAAACATATTGATGTTTAAAAATGATGAACAGCCAAATGCCTTGCCAAAAGAACAGGTGAATTGGGTTTTTGAAATGACAATGGAAGATATTTGAAGAGGTATTGATGATGGTGGTTGTAACGGTCTTGCAAACCAGGGCCCATGATTTTCTGTCAGGATGCTAACTGATGAGAAGTAAGCTGTTCTATACTGTCAGCTACAAATAGTTCATACTTTCAGGGTGAAATGCTTTGACTACCAAACTGCTTTACTGATTGAGAAATTATTCAGAGCTCTGCCTGAATGGTGTGACATGTCATTGCAAAAGTAACTGGTTCAGAATGGCCCGCAACTTCTTTATAGTCTTCAACTCTGCAACGGCTATGATTATTTTTAGCCCAAAGTTCAGTAACTCTGTATTGAATGCACACTGCAGCATGGGCGCAATTACCTTCTAGAATGTTAGCCCAATGGAATTGTCTGATCGAACTGTTATGGGTGGCTAAACAATTGATATGCTTGAAAACATAATCCACATTTTAACAATGGCAGATTGATATGTTTTCATTGCCACATTTAAATGGGCAAAAACCAATTACTAGTGATATGAGTTGCATATTTCAGATCAAGAGGCGTTTTATGTTTGCCAAAGGATTACCCCGACCATAGCACCAATTGACCTTGTCTGAAAAAGATATCTCGTCCAAAGGGGAGAGAAGAAAATTGGTTGCTATGCTGTCGACGGAAAAACTAAAAAGGACAGTGTGGTGGACAAAGAAAGTCATCACAGGCAACTTATTTGGCATATTCGAAAAGGTCATTTACTTTTCAGCTTTGTATGTGTGTCTGAATGGGAAAAGCAACTGGGGTGGATTTTGGTATGAATGGATGTTAATTAACATGATATTGGGATGTTTTGATAGGATATGGTCCAGGATATGGTCCATTAGCCTTTCACAAGGCTAATTTCCCATGTTGTTGCATGGAACATACTGTATGTAAAATGTGCCCCCTGGGCTTGCAGCCAGTGTGGTCTTTGGGAGTAAAGGGGTAATAGTGATACTCAACCAAATCTTACTGTTTGAGTTTTTGAGGTGCGTTTTCCAAATGTCCATGGAATCACAGTATTGTGGAAGATCAATGCGTAGGAGCGTACCTGTAAGTTATCAATTTACTTAGCCTTTCACACACCCTAAATTGGGGTTGCCAACTCAGAGACCAAGCTTCTTCCAAGAGATTAGAAAAGTCTTTAAACATTGTTTAGGACACTATTAAAGGGATAGTTCACTCAAATTACAAAAATACATCAGTTTCCTTACCCTGTAACTATCCCTCGAAATTGTGAACCAGCCCTTGAATTTTATCTGTTCACAAAGACAATCTCTGGCATACAGGTAACTGCCAAAATAAAGGAAACCCCAACAAAAAGTGTCTTAATAGGGAATTGGGCCACAACGAGCAGCCAGAACAGCTTCAATGCACGTTGGCATAGATTCTACAAGTGTCTAGAACTCTATTGGAAGGATGCGACACCATATTCCACAATAAAAAAAAAAATACATGTATTTAACCTTTATTTATTTTTCTTATTTACAATGGCAGCCTAGAAACCTTGGGGTAACTGCCTTGTTCAGGGGCAGAACAACAATTTTTACATTGTCACCTCAGGGATTCGATCTAGCAACCTTTTGGTTACTGGCCAAACGCTCTAACTACTAGGCTACCTGCCACCCCGACAATAAATTCCATAATTTGTTGATGGTGGGGAATAACGCTGTCTCAGGCGCCACTCCAGAATCTCCCATAAGTGTTAAATTGGGTTGAGATCTGGTGACTGAGACGGCCATGTCATATGGCTTAAATTGTTTCATGCTCATCAAACCATTCAGTGACCATTTGTGCCTTGTGGATGGTGACATTGTTATCCTACTGGAGAATAGCCATGGTATGGCCTGCCCAGCATTTTTATACATGTGAATTGCTTAATTAACTCAGCAATCACACCTGTGTGGAAGCACCTGCTTTCAATATACTTTGTTTTCCTCATTTACTCAAGTGTTTACTTTTTTTTTTGCAGTTACCTGTAGTTTCACAGCTGATTTTTAGGCCAAACCGGGAAGGTTGGCAACCCCTGTGATCCAATGTATAAAGAGTATTCGAGGGACTCTCTCCCCACCGAAGCACAAACATGAGAGAGAACTCATGAGGGTAATGGAATCTCATTGATCTCCATATCTCATTTCCCATCACTGGGTTGAAAATGGATTTGAGATGGATTGAGTCATTACCAATTGCTGCAGATCCCACGGACAGACTGTAAAGAATAGTGTGTGTGTGTGTGTGTGTGTGTGTGTGTGTGTGTGTGTGTGTGTGTGTGTGTGTGTGTGTGTGTGTGTGTGTGTGTGTGTGTGTGTGTGTGTGTGTGTGTGTGTGTGTGTGTGTGTGTGTGTGTGTGTGTGTGTGTGTGTGTGTGTGAGCCAGACAGACAGAGAGACACTGATATTATGTGCCCTATCTGCACCCAATTCAAATGAATAGAGCTTTAGTGACAAGCAGGAAAGGTGAACACTAGTCCCAAGAGAGCTCAAAACCCTGTCTACAGAGGCAGGGCTGCCAATTTCAATCATGTCTGAAAATGTACATTTCCTCTTTTAAACAAATTGTCGACAAAATGACTCAAATTTAAACCATAGGAGTCCAATTCAAATTACGGCATGTCAAATGATTGTTTCATTAAAGCAATCTGAAATGACCACAACCCCTGGCCGCCAGCATGCAGTCAAAAACAAGTACAGGACAAATATCTCTTCCACTCTAATGTCTTTATCTTACTTATTCAAACATGTTGCATTTCAATAAACCCTCCCTGACAAATATTATACTTAACCACCTACAAGCGTCCCACCGAGCAGCCGTATTAAAAAAAAAAGATCTTTCAAGCTCTAAGTAACAGACGGATAAGAATAGAATCCCCTTACTCACTTGGGGCTAATTTAATAATTGAGTAGGAGCCTTTTAATATTGCAGACCATTCTCTATCCTTGGGAAGAGCAGTCTCTATCCTCTCTCATCCCCTTCTATGTTCCAGTAAGTGGAATCTTCTTAGCAGTGGTGCTGTCAATTGATCTGAAGGCTATAGTATATTTTAAAGAGCTGAAACTTACGCCACATGTACCCAACTCGGTATCGAACCTGGGGAATTTGCATGTCTCGACTGTAGCCCACTTGAGCCCACTGAGCTTAAGCATATAGGCCTTGAAAGCTCACCAGTAATTCCCAAAACCACTGCCTTGCGATCTGAGGTTGCATGGAGTCAGTTCACCCAACAACAAGGCAGAGGAAATGCAAAACTTTAAGACTGCATCAAAACCCCCTTGATGGTAAAACAACATATCTAAACCCAGTCAGCTGTGTACATTGGGCAGGCAGACAATCTCCGGAGGAAGATGTCAAAACAAACTCCTGCCTCCAATTCCACCAGGAGCTGAAGTCATGGACAACAACCCTTGCTTGTGTCACTATCCTCATCCCCACGCCTAACCCTTCTCCACATGACAATAAGCTGGCTGGAAGTGGCTCTGACAGTTTTGGCATGGGAGTCGACACCGTCCGGACCCTGGCTCTCTGTGCTTGTAACAGCAGCAGAGCCAGAGACTGAACTGGCAGCGTTTGGATGCTTTGACAGTTGGGAGGGAAACATGCAGGCGTGATTAATTTTAGCTCTCTTTAGCAGAGCAGGCTTGTAACGTTGATGTGCTGCGTTAGCAAGCTAGCGTGTTTGAGCCAGCCGACCGTATCAAACAGGAACAGTCTTTGAGCGTGGCCTCTGATCGTGCAGTGCGATGTGATTGATAGCTTGGTAATGTTGCTCTCAGTTCCGAGAACTCCAAAACACAAGCAAGATAAGTACATTATAGATGTTGGCTACTAACATTTTGCAAAATGCTAACGTTGTAATGAAAAGCTACTCAACAACAAAGCAGCATCAGCTCCCATAAAGTGGCAGGCTAGCTTTGGACAACTTGAGCAGTAGAACAAACTGATGATGTGGCCAATGCCACTGTTGGGTTCCGTAAATACTTGAAGTACAGAAAACTGTATAGTGAAGTATAAGACGATGCAGGTAGCCTAGTGGTTAGAGTGTTGGACTAGTAACCGAAAGGTTGCAAGATCGAATCTCCGAGCTGTATATGAGCTGTAAATGTAAAAATCTGTCGTTCTGCCCCTGAACAAGGCAGTTAACCCACTGTTCCTAGGCCGTCATTGAAAATAAGAATTTGTTCTTAACTGACTTGCCTAGTAAAATAAAAACAAAGTCTTGACAAACTTTTCAAGAACACATTTCTGGTTTTGAAGTGTCAGATTGAGTCTTCAGTCAAATTTGAGTGCTAATCTGTAATTTTTTTCATAGCTCCCCAAATGTTTTTGTGAATCAGATTTTTTCATAGCTAGTCACTGCTCATTTGAAAATGTGTTGGGTTTGGCAGAGAGATCTGGCAATTAAGCCGAATCAAGCATCATTAGACATCATTGACTCCCAGTGATTACCATCTAGCATTAGGAAGATTTAACGTCATGAGTTGAGGCTGAAATTATTCTGGGTCGGCCTGGGTGGGATGTGGCCTCATCTTATCTGTCAAAATCTTCCTAGCGTGATGATGATGACATGCTAATCACATGCTAATTATATGTGATTTTCATGCTAATGAGAGGGAAGGACTGACATAGTTGACCAACTTTTTGGTGGAAACGTATAAAAAAAATTCTAGAGCAAATTGGCTTATATGTTGGAGCAGATATGCAAAAGAACTGAATGCTCCATGTTATACTAGCCTCAGCTCAAGGCTTTGCTCACGTTGTTCTCCAAATAACTTTGTTCTCCAAAGAACGTTGTTCTCCGACACTGTTCTCGATGTTGTTCACTTTCATACCGAAGGTGAGGTGAAAAACCTGCGGCAAAGGCTAATGTTATACTATTCCTCTGCAGCGTTGTCAACTCAATGTTGCAGCTGAGACCCTGCTTTACCTTTTTATATTAGTGTGAAGTTTGCGGAGGTACATACATATCCATCAAAAACTACTACAGTTGTAAACACACACACACACACACACACTCACACACACACACACACACACACACACACACACACACACACACACACACACACACACACACACACACACACACACACACACACACACCAGTTCAACCTAGTCTGACCCCCGCCACAAAATGATGGCCCGGAAAAAAATCATCAGATCTGAAGGTTTTAGCAGGAAAGCCCCTGAGGGATTATGAAATAGTATTTGTGTTTTCATCATCCGTGAGGTACAGAGTAAATCTCGTTTTCCTTGTCTGCTTTGATTAAATGCCAGCCACAAACCATTTTAATGGGAGGGGTGAATAACCCTTACCTGTCTGGAATATAATTGCTCCAGTTACTTCAGGGGGATACTAAATGCTGCAGAGGCCTCATTGTACAAGCATCAATTCTGAGATGTTTCACTGGTTGTACACATACATGAAGACAGGCATGTGCACACACACACACACACACACACACACACACACACACACACACACACACACAGACACACACACACACACACACACACACACACACACACACACAGACACAGACACAGACACAGACACACACACACACACACACACACACACACACACACACACACACACACACACACACACACACACACACACACACACAGGGAGTAGAGAGGAACAGAAAACACAGCTGTACTGTCTGTTAGCAACACATAGGAAGTGGAGTTTGGAAAGGAGGAGAAGAAGAAGACCAGATTAAACAAACCACCGTCAGTGGTACTTTGATGAGCGGAGCTGCCCATATTTATGATAAAAAAATTGTGTGCCTCTCTTTCTGCCTAAACCCTTATCTGTACTGCATGCGCCTAAGTCTGATAGTGCCCTAGCCATGGGGAAAGATAACAGAAAATAATTAGTTAACATTCAGCTTTGAGCAGACACTTTTTTTCCCGGAATATAAAAATTGGAGTAGGAAGATCGAAAGAGCTCAAATGACTACTCACACAAAATATTTATACATTTTAACTACAATACATAAAATGAAACGTGTCTGTGTGTGTGTGTGTCTAGAAGGGCATATTTTCCCACCTGGCAAGTGCAGACTTTAGCTTTGAGATAAGTCCATATTGAAAATACACACTTTTCACCTTACTTACTCTCAGAAGTAAATGTTCAAGGATCTCAAGGAAGGCAGGAGTCCCCACATATAAACTGAGATTAGTGGTACTAGTGTTTCATCTTTCCCCCCCAATTTATGTCGCATACAGCCTTTACATTATATTGAAACCAGGTTAAATTTGCACCTGTACCATGGTGCTGTATTCTATTGACTTTTCGGTTTATGTTGACAGATAGGGACACAATTCAGGTGCCATTGGGATGTCACTCACGACAGAATACCTCATTCCTGGGGCTCTGGTCAAAAGTAGTGCTCTATGTAGGGAATAGGGTGCCTTTTGTGACTCAGCCCCGCTCACATTGTTCCTATCAAGTCAGTAACCTCCTGAACCAGCCACCCTTGCAAAAACATAGATATATTTTTGATCCAATCAAACACCAGTACATTAAAAGTATAGAATATTAATATGATTTTCCTGTGAAATAGCTTAACTGTCTAGCCTGGTTGATATTATAAGCCTGTGCCAACATTGAAAATTAAATCCTCTTTGTGAAGTTGAAGAAATAAACATGGTTGGCAATGGATGTTCAGTTATGTGCTCAATAAATGACACATTCTTGCACCAAAAAGAGTGTTGTTCTTCATTTTTTTACCATTTTCTATTGACATGTCATAGTTATGCGTCTTTTAGACATTTACCATCCATTTCTGTCTTTCTCAAGTCTAACATCACGATGTGAGACTTGGGTGGCAGTCAGATCCGGGCACGCCTCGCAATGAGTTCTGACTCCCCCTGGCATGATTTCAGCAAAGCCCAAACGTCACCGCACATTACTCCTCTTTAAGCTTTCCATCTGCGACTCCCCACGGAGCACTCCCTGAGTAAAAATAATAATAAAACTCACAGAATTCCTGTTACTTTACTTTAAAGACCCAGACTGGATTACCTCCCAACTACATTCCTGAGCTCTTATCTCTAGCTACACCTTCTCGCTGTCTGTATTCCCGGGATACCAGACTAATTCCCTGGGCCCCCGCGTGAGGCAGGGAAACGTGCAGAGATACTGCTGGTTTGATCCTCCATTGAACAATCTCGGGGTGGTGTCAGATGTTAGCCTGTGTTAACCTTTCCATGTGCCACCTGAGGGATCCTCTCTGCTCAGCTCAGGCTGATGTGCTGCATAGCAATCGCAGTGACTTCTGACCTCCAGCTCTGTTATATCGATGTTACAACAACATTGTCAACAAATTACAACTGTTTGGAGTGCTGTTGTATGTATAGCACACATCCCTAACCCTCCGAGTTGACATAGAGGATGGTGACATCTTGATGGTAGCCATACACTAGTCGTTCATCTCTGTCCCCTCCCTGTTGTAAGTCGCTGAGACCAATGCTCTCTGATGGAGGATAACCAGAGCATGTTAGCTTAAGTCAAAAGACTATGTGGCTTTTTTACATATACACTAAACAGCACCTTCTGACTTGATATCCCAGAGCTCCCGCTACTTATTTATTTGAATTGTTGTTAATTGTTGAGTTGAAACTTTCCAGGAACACCATGCTGATGATCGCTGCAGGGAATAAGAGGGAATATGAACTTGGTGTGAAGCTTTCATTATCTGATGTTAGTCAAATCGAAACGGAAAGTTGTAACGTTTAGCAATACTTTTAAACATTTAATTCAGCCTGTCTGGGGTGCCAGATGGGTGGGGTTTGTACTTTTGGGAGTATTCAATTGGTAAGATGTCCTTGATGACTGGCTGTCCTATTAACCATCCTGACATAGTGCACCTGGTACCCCCGGAGGCTGTTGTCACTACTACCCCTGTGCCAGGACTAGATTATCTGCTTGAGTTACAACAGCAAGGAAGGTGAACGGAGGGCTTCCACCATGATGAAAGCAATTATGCAGCAGGGAGAGGCGCTGTCTATCATATCAAGGAAAAAGGGTTGTAAATTGACAATGGATCTTTTCTGTTGACAGATGGAGTTTTGGGCTGACCAAGGGTGAAGGGCAATACAGAAAAAGGGGTAAAGTTGAAGAAACCCTCTATTTAGACCTGTACCCCCTCACCCCAGTAAAATTAAATAACTCTCCAAGACACAGCAGGGTGATGATGTAGCATTAAATCGAGTCACAGAGAGTCCGTGATAAAACAACAACTCTTCATTCACTTGTTGCCCTAGTAAAGGTTCTGTCACGTTCCTGACCTATTTCTGTTAGTTTGTTATGTGTGTTAGTTGGTCAGGATGTGAGGTTGGGTGGGCATTCTATGTTTTCTGTTTCTATGTTGGTTTATGGGTTGCCTGGTATGGCTCTTAATTAGAGGCAGGTGTTTGGCGTTCCTCTAATTAAGAGTCATATTTAGGTAGGCGTTTTCACAGTGTTCGTTGTGGGTGATTGTCTTCCATGTCTGTGTCTGTTCACCACGCGGGACTGTTTACGGTTTGTTCGGTTTGTGTAGCCTATGTTTCCTATTCGTGAGTTCTTCTTGTTTTATGTAAGTTCGTCGTCTAGGTCTGTCTACACCGTTTTGTTGTTTTGTTAGTTTAGTCAAGTTCGTGTTTTCGTTAATAAAATTGTCATTTCACTACGCTGCGCCTTGGTTCCCTCAATACTCATCCTCTTGAGATGAAGAGGAGGAGGACTGCCATTACAGAATCACCCACCAAAAATCCAGAACCAAGCAGCGGAATTTCGAGCAAGGGGAGAGTATACAGGACTTGTGGAGTTGGGAGCAAGTATTTAACGGAGAAGGACCATGGGCTAAAGTGAATCACCGTCCATGGGAACAGCTGGAGGCAGTTCGGAGAGCGGAGGAAAAGAGAGAGAGGAACCGGAGTTATGAGGGGACAAGTCTTGCACGGAAGCCCAAAAAGCCCGTGAGTAACACCCAAAAATTTCTTGGGGGGGGGGGGGATAAGAGGTAGTGGGCCAAGGGCAGGTAGGAGACCTGCGCCCACTTCCCAGGCTTACCGTGGAGAGCGGGAGTACGGGCAGGCGCCGTGTTACGCAGTAGAGCGCACGGTGTCTCCTGTAGGAGTGCATAACCCGGTGCGGGTTATTCCACCTCCCCGCACTGGTCGGGCAACCGGGAGCATTCAACCAGGTAAGGTTGGGCAGGCTCAATGCTCAAGAGAGCCAGTACGCCTGCACGGTCCGGTATTTCCGGCGCCACGCCCCAGCCTAGTACCTACAGTGCCTACACTACGCACTAGGCTACCAGTGCGTTTCCAGAGCCCTGTTCCTCCTCCATGCACTCTCCCTGTAGTGCGTGTATCCAGTTCGGTGCCTCCAGTTCCGGCACCACGCACTAAGCCTCCTGTGCGTCTCCAGAGCCCTGTACACACTGTTTCTTCTCCCCCTACTAATCCTGATGTGCTTGCCCTCAGCCCGGTGCCACCAGTGCCGGTACCACGCGCCAGGTATAGAGTAGGCTTTGAGAGTCCAGTGTGCCCTGTCCCTGCTCCCCGCACTAGCATGAAGGTGCGTGTCCTTAGCCCGGTGCCTCCAGTTCCGGCACCACGCACCAGGTCTACAGTGCGCCTTATCCGGCCAGAGCCATCCGTCTCCCCAGCGCCATCTGAGCCATCCGTCTCCCCAGCGCCATCTGAGCCATCCGTCTCCCCAGCGCCATCTGAGCCATCCGTCTCCCCAGCGCCGTCTGAGCCATCCGTCTGCCATGAGCCTGCAAAGCCGCCCGTCTGCCATGAGCCTGCAAAGCCGCCCGTCTGCCATGAGCCTACAGAGCCGCCCGTCTGCCATGAGCCTACAGAGCCGCCCGCCAGACAGGAGCCGCTAGAGCCGCCCGCCAGACAGGAGCCGCTAGAGCCGCCCGCCAGACAGGAGCCGCTAGAGCCGCCCGCCAGACAGGAGCCGCTAGAGCCGCCCGCCAGACAGGAGCCGCTAGAGCCGCCCGCCAGACAGGAGCCGCTAGAGCCGCCCGCCAGACAGGAGCCGCTAGAGCCGCCCGCCAGACAGGAGCCGCTAGAGCCGCCCGCCAGACAGGAGCCGCTAGAGCCGCCCGCCAGACAGGAGCCGCTAGAGCCGCCCGCCAGACAGGAGCCGCTAGAGCCGTCCGTCAGACAGGAGCCGCTAGAGCCGTCCGTCAGACAGGATCCGCCAGAGCCGCCGACCAGACAGGATCCGCCAGAGCCGCCGACCAGACAGGATCTGCCAGAGCCGCCAGCCAGACAGGATCTGCCAGAGCCGCCAGCCAGACAGGATCTGCCAGAGCCGCCAGCCAGACAGGATCTGCCAGAGCCGCCAGAGAGCCATGAGCGTCCAGAGCCGTCAGCCTGCCATGAGCGTCGAGAGCCGTCAGCCTGCCATGAGCGTCGAGAGCCGTCAGCCAGCCATGAGCGTCGAGAGCCGTCAGCCAGCCATGAGCGTCGAGAGCCGTCAGCCAGCCATGAGCGTCGAGAGCCGTCAGTGAGCCATGAGCGTCCAGAGCCTTCAGCCAGCCATGAGCGTCGAGAGCCGTCAGCCAGCCATGAGCGTCGAGAGCCGTCAGCCAGCCATGAGCGCCGAGAGCCGTCAGCCAGCCATGAGCGTCGAGAGCCGTCAGTGAGTCATGAGCGTCCAGAGCCTTCAGCCAGCCATGAGCGTCGAGAGCCGTCAGCCTGCCATGAGCGTCGAGAGCCGTCAGCCTGCCATGAGCGTCGAGAGCCGTCAGCCTGCCATTAACGTCCAGATTCGTCAGTCAGCCATGAGCTGCCCTTCAGCCAGAAACGGCTATATACCCAGAACTGCCCCTCAGTCCAGAGCTGTCTCTCTGTCCGGAGCTGCCTTTCAGTCCGGAGTTGCCCCTCTATCCTGATCTCCCTCTCTATCCTGAGCTACCTCTATATTCTGATCTATCCCTTTGTCTTGTGCTATCCCTCTGTCTTGATCTATCTCTCTGTCCCGGTGCTGTCCCTGTCATTGATGTTACTAAGAGGATTTTGTGGGGGTAAAATGAGGGTGGACATTCTTAGGGGGAGATGGAGGCTAGGATTGATTATGGTGGGGTGGGGACCTCGCCCGGAGCCTGAGCCACCACCGTGGTCAGATGCCCACCCAGACCCTCCCCTAGACTTTGTGCTGGTGCGCCCGGAGTTCGCACCTTATGGGGGGGGTTATGTCACGTTCCTGACCTATTTCTGTTAGTTTGTTATGTGTGTTAGTTGGTCAGGACGTGAGGTTGGGTGGGCATTCTATGTTTTCTGTTTCTATGTTGGTTTATGGGTTGCCTGGTATGGCTCTTAATTAGAGGCAGGTGTTTGGCGTTCCTCTAATTAAGAGTCATATTTAGGTAGGCGTTTTCACAGTGTTCGTTGTGGGTGATTGTCTTCCGTGTCTGTGTCTGTTCACCACGCGGGACTGTTTACGGTTTGTTCGGTTTGTGTAGCCTATGTTTCCTATTCGTGCGTTCTTCTTGTTTTATGTAAGTTCGTCGTCTAGGTCTGTCTACACCGTTTTGTTGTTTAGTTTAGTCAAGTTCGTGTTTTCGTTAATAAAATTATGTCATTTCACTACGCTGCGCCTTGGTTCCCTCAATACTCCTCCTCTTCAGATGAAGAGGAGGAGGACTGCCGTTACAGGTTCAGAGATGACATTTACTTATAATCTTTCTGTTGTATATACATGTCATCTGGGGTTGTAGGTCTTTTTGCGTGATGCTGGGAAAAAAATGTTGGGTGATGCTGGAAAAAACAGTTAGGCAACTAGATATTAAAATAAGTATATGGATTTATCGGATATTTGTCGAGATAATGCAGGAGGATTAATCCTTGTAAATCTCCCCTCACAACCCTGATCCTTCTATCATCTTTATGACACCTGCCCTGACTGTGTACAAGACCTTGAGTGACCTGAACCAAACGCAATGCTTTTTAATCTGTGCCTTTGTCAATAATGATGCCTATGAAAATGAGAGAAATGTTAATGGCATTAGTGTACATAGTATCAAACATTGACTGCAGGATTTGCTTTAAATCATTTCAACTTGTATTTCTATATTTTATTCATAGGTAGACTGTTTGAACAATGACATCATCAGCCTGAAAGCCGGAATTTAATTATCTCTGAATTCAAAGACTGACCTGGAATTTGAAATGAATTCAATTGAATTTACAGTGAAGGAATTATCCCCAAACCGTATCTCAACAAACCGACATGTCCAACATCAGTCATAGGCCTATGCCTTACCTCTATCTCTCTCTCTCTCTCTCTCTGTCTCTATGTATCTCTCTCTCTCTGTATCTCTCTCTCTCGTAGGTTTTGTCTACCCAGATAACGATCAAAAGCAATACCAAATTTAGCATTATCGCTTTGATGGGAAGAAGTCTTTCATTGGCATTATCTCAAGGATCTTACAGCAAGCGCCACTCACGATGATATCCTCTCACGAAGCTAGATTGAAATGTCTCTCAAAGGCTCAGTCACATTGGAACAAATTGTCTGATGTTTTGCTTTTGCCCCTCCGAGGTTATTCTCAGTAAGAGGAGACTTCAGTCTTTTCTACTGTCAAAGTAAAACAGAGGAGGAGAAGTTAGTATGACTGCAGAGACGATAAACAAGCCACAGAGAAAGAGTAGAGAGTTTATTCTGAGCCAATCGTCTCTCATCTTTCTGCTTAGCACCAAACTACGACAGACATATTATGTGGAAATCTGATGGGTTTGACATCCAATGGGCCAATGGCTTGGCCTCAGTAGAACGGGGCCTTGACCGGTATGCTCCGTGCTTTAATAGGGTCAAGCGACAAGCCCTGGGGTTTGCTTCAGAGGCATACAGTCTGTGGCTTAACGTCCGAGGAAAGTTCCAGAGAAATTATTTCACCCAGGGCACAAAGTGTGTGATCCAACTTGCTTTGAAGAAAAGATGAAAATGTTTCCCAGGGCTTAGCTCGGTGCTAACCCGAGACTTGTGACTAGGAGGGGGGATGACTTTGCTAGATGCTATACATGACAGTTCTTATGGCAGCTTCCACCCCAAGCTGACTCTGTGTGTGCTGTTCTCGCTGTTGTGTCCTCACCTTTGTTTACATTTACAATTAGGTTAAATGGATTGCAGTACTGTAAAATCACATTTTAAAGTACCCTTTTGAATTGGCACTCGTTATTGTCACCTTAAGCGATCATATCTTATTCAAATATTACAAAGGATAGTCACAGAAACTTCAAAGACTCACTCAGCACTTTGAAGTGCCTTACGAACACCACAATATGTTGTTCTTCTCAGTATGGTTGGAAGCCCCTGGCAGCTGGAGCTTGGCAACTACATCTCAATAGTCTAATACAGCTTCCTCTCCGCACCGCATCTTGGCCATCTGCACTGATCTAAAAACACTGAGAAACATCTGACAAATGCCAAGAACTGGAGCGTCTGAAACCAAGACAAACCATCAAACTGTGGCTTTCCATGACATTTTTCCAGCCATATCTTGAGCATGACTGCCTTCCCGGGTCTATTTTTGGGACAGCGGTTACAGGAGCCTCCTGTTGAACAACATGGAGTGTGACCCTTGAGGACTCAGGCCTGTTTGTCCTCTCCAATTGAGCTCAAGCCTGTCAATTTGCATCTCTATGGCCAGAAGATGTCGGCAGCACTGACAACATGATCTTATCTGACAGGCAGATTGCAGAGCACTTGCTCATATTTAGAATCCCAACTTTTTCCATTATTTGGGTGCCAAATGAGTAACTAATGAGTTACAGAGAAGACGGAAAAAATGCTTGACATTCTGCTATTTTCGATTACCGTTGTGGACTCTTGGATTATACAGACGTAGCCTGCAATTGCGATTGAGGTCGATTATTAGGCATAGCAGATGATATTGTGGGAAAACTAGACATAGGTATGACAAAGTTAACCTCTAAAATCTGATGCATTCACACTTAAACATTTGTGATGTTTGGCGAGTCAGATCATCCTCTCAAAGGATCATATTGGTTAGCCAACAAAATATGAAGCATAAGAACACAGACTGGCACTGACTGTTATTAAACCAACCTCTGCACTTGTAGAGTACATTGGGTCGAGTTTCAATGACAGTGACATTGCTAGCCCTAGTGCCCTCATTCTCTGATTTCTAGACAAAAAACTCTGTTTATAATATGACTCATTGGAGACTGCAGACTAATTAGGATGTGATGCATGCCCTGTCTAAATTCTTCCACCGCAGGACTTTTACTGAGTCTTGTTCTTGAAGTTACACTGCATTACGCTGGATGAGGAAGTCCTTGGCAGTTGGCTGTGCCTATTTCTTCTTTTCAATCTTATGACAAAAAAAAACTAAATAATAAAGAAATAATATCCATACATTAGCGCACCCCAGGAGACATTCCTGATGCCAAGTCCAGACACAATGCACATCCAATTGTATTAGCCATGATTCCCATAGTCACAGTTACATGTTCCACAGCAGTTGTCCAGCTTCCATAGATTGCATTCCTTGATATTTATTTTAATTTGTTTTGTTCTCCCACATTTAGGAAGGAGAGGAGGGATACAAAAACAACAATATCCACATCAAAATTGATTTCAAGAGATATGACTTCAGCACAGTATGACTGTAAATTGGATTAGGAGACAAGTTACTATAGAAAAAAAGGGACGAGACGGAGTAAGGAGCTTTTGCTACTCATTCTGTGTTGTGTGGAAGAGATAATAATGGCTGATCAAGGCTGGCTCGTTTTAAGTGCTGCCGATGGAAATGACTCTCTTCTAATCAGTGCCGTTATTTCCAATGTCCAAGCTGTTTGAAATGAATGGTGATTCCTCACCATCTCTTTCTTCCTACATGCTTTTGTCATACGACACAGGTCTAATTGAAATATGAGCGGGATTAAAGGCGCTGAAACGTTTGTGAGCAAGAGTACCTTGTTTTATTTTTTGCAATTTAGCAGCACAAATAACAATTTAAAATCACACATTTCCCATGTATAGAATATATTATTCATGAGTTCAATTTGAATTGTAATATCTAGAGCAGGGGTGTTCAACTCACCCTACTGTAGGAAATCCGGATCCTGATGGTTTTCTGTTTTACCTGATACTTAATTGCATCAACCTGGTGTCCCAGGTCTAAATCTGTCCCTGATTAGAGGGCAACAATGAAAAAAAGGAGCGGCGCTGGCTTCAAGGTCCAGAGTTGAGTTTAAGGGATCTAGAGGGACCAAGACAAGAAAATGAAGGATGGTTAAGGCGTCGTCATATATAGATTGTGTCTACACTTCCTCAAGGTCAAAAGTGTCATAATTCACATCCAGGGGGCTAAAACAATAACCCAGCAGAGGGTGTTAAGTACGGCAGGGAATACTCAGGTCCAGACTCATTAGATGACTGCCATGATACTTTCCCTCCTCTCTGGAGCGCACTTAAAAACCTTGCCTATGGTAGTATCTAGAGAGGTTCCCATTTTATATCTCTACTATGAAAATGGCCTGCAATACTGCAATGGCTCTCTGGCTAGATATTCCCAAACTCAAATAAAAATCCAATCCAAATGTAATCAAATCAAATTGTATTAACCACATGCGCCAAATACAACAGGTATTACCTTAGTGAAATGCTTACTTACGAACCCCTAACTGACAGCGCAGTTCCAAAAAATATGGATAAGAATAAGAGACAAAAGCAACAAGTAATTAAAGAGGAGCAGTAAAAATAACAATATATACAGGGGGGTGCCGGTACAGAGTCAATGTGCGGGGGCACTGGTTAGTTGAGGTAGTATGTACATGTAGGTAGAGTTAATTAAAGTGACTATGCATAGATGACAACATAGTGGCAGTGGTGTGGAGACGGGAGGGAGCAATGTGAATAGTGTGGGTAGCTATTTGACTAGATGTTCAGGAGTCTTATAGCTTGGGGGTAGAAGCTGTTTAGAAGCCTCTTGGACCTAGACTTTGCGCTCAGGTACTGTTTGCCAAGTGGTAGCAGAGAGAACAGTCTATGACTAGGGTGGCTGGAGTCTTTGATAATTTTCAGTGCCATCCTCTGACACTGCCTGGTATAGAGGTCCTGGATGGCAGGAAGCTTGGCCCCAGTGATGTACTGGGCCGTTCGCACTACCCTCTGTAGTGCCTTGCAGTCGGAAGCCGAGCAGTTGCCATACCAGGCAGTGATGCAACCAGTCAGGATGCTCTCGATGGTGCAGCTGTAGAACCTTTTGAGGATCTGAGGACCCATGCCAAATCTTTTCAGTCTCCTGAGGGAGAAAAGGTTTTGTCGTGCCCTCTTCACGACTGTCTTGGTGTGCTTGGACCATGTTAGCTTGTTGGTGATGTGGACACCAAGGAACTTGAAGCTCTCAACCTGCTCCACTGCAGCCCCGTCGATGAGAATGGGGGCATGCTCGGTCCTCTTTTTTCCTGTAGTCCACAATCATCTCCTTTGTCTTGATCACGTTGAGGGAGATGTTGTTGTCTTGGCACCACACAGGCAGGTCTCTGACCTCCTCCCTATAGGCTGTCTCGATGTTGTCGGTGATCAGGCCTACCACTGTTTTGTCATCGGCAAAGTTAATGATGGTGTTGGAGTCGTGCCTGGCCGTGCAGTCATGAGTGAACAGGGAGTACAGAGGGGGCTGAGCACGCACCCCTGAGGGGCCCCTGTGTTGAGGATCAGTGTGGCGGATGTGTTGTTACATACCCTTACAACCTGGGGGCGGCCCGTCAGGATGTCCAGGATCCAGTTGCAAAGGGAGGTGTTTAGTCCCAGGGTCCTTAGCTTTTTGATTATCTTTGAGGGCACTATGGTGTTGAATGCTGACCTCTAGTCAATGAATAGCATTCTCACATAGATGTTCCTTCTGTCCAGGTGGGAAAAGGCAGTGTGGAGTGCAATAGAGACCTCATCATCTGTGGAACTGTTGGGGCGGTATGGAAATTGGAGTGGGTCTAGGGTTTCTGGGATGATTGTGTTGATGTGAGCCATGACCAGCCTTCCAAAGCACTTCATGGCTCCAGACGTGAGTGCTACGGGTCGGTAGTCATTTAGGCAGGTAACCTTTGTTCATGGGCACAGGCAATATGGTGGTCTGCTTAAAACATGTTGGTATTACAGACTTGGACAGGGAGAGGTTGTAAATGTCAGTGAAGACACTTGCTAATTGGTCACCACATGCTCGGGGTACACGTCCTGGTAATCCGTCTGGCCCTGTGGCCTTGTGAATGTTGACCTGTTTTTAGGTCTTACTCACATCGGCTGCGGAGAGTGTGATCACACAGTCTTCCGGTACAGCTGGTGCTCTCATGCATGTGTCAGTGTTATTTGCCTTGAGGCGACTATAGAAGTAGTTTAGCTTGTCCGGTAGGCTTGTGTCACTGGGCAGCGCTCGGTTGTGCTTCCCTTTGTAGTCTGTAATGGTTTGCAGGCCCTGCCACATCCGACAAGCATCAGAGTCGGTGTAGTACGACTCGATCTTAGTGCTGTATTGATGCTTTACCTGTTTGATGGTTCGTCGGAGGGCATTGCGGGATTTCTTATAAGCCTCCGGGTTAGAGTCCCAATCCTTGAAAGTGGCAGCTCTAGCCTTTAGCTCAGTGCGGATGCTGCCTGTAATCCATGGTTTCTGGTTGGGGTATGTACGTACGGTCACTGTGGGGACGACGTCATCGATGCTGAGCGTGGTGGTATGTAAACAGCTACAAAGAATATAGATGCGAACTCTCTCGGTAGGCAATGTGGTATGCAGCTTATCATGAGAAACTCTACCTCAGGCGAGCAAAGGCTTGAGACTTTCTTAGATATCGTGCAACAGCTGTTGTTTACAAAAATACATAGACCGCCGCCCTTGTCTTACCAGACGCTGCTGTTCTATCCTGCCAGTACATTATATAACCAGACAGCTGTATATTGATGTTGTTGTCCTTCAGCCACAACTCCGTGAAGCATAAGATGTTACAGTTTTTAATGTCCTGTTGGTAGTTTAATCTTCCCAATAACTCGTCCATTTTATTTTCCAAAGATTGCATGTTTGCGAGCAGAATTGAGGGAAGTGGGGGATAATTCGATCGCCGCCTACTCCTCAGAAGGCAGCCCGCCCTCCGGCCTCTCTTTCTCCGATCGCCTCGCCACGAAGATCACTGGGGTCGGGGCCTGTTCCCGAGTGAGCCGTATATCCTCGGGCTCATCAAAGTCGTGAAAGAAGAAAAAGGATTCTACTCCTCCGTGGTGAGTAATTGCAGTCCTGATGTTTAGAAGTTATTTTTGGTCATAAGAGACGGTAGAGGCAACATTATGTACAAAAACAGTTTAAAAAAAAGTTACAAACGAATAGAAAAACACAATCGGTTGGCACGTAAAACATCTGCTTCGGCGTCATTTTGCAGAGGGACCAGTCTCTCGTTCCCACATACACATATTTAGCAGATGTTATTGTGGGTGTAGCAAAATTATTGTGTTCTTTTCTCCAACAGTGCAGTAATATATAAAAATGCAGAACAATACACACCAATCTAAAATTCAATAATGGAATTAAGAAATATGTAAATATTAGGACGAGCAATGTCATAGTGGCATTGACTAAAATACAGTAGAATAGAATACAGTATATACATATGATATTAGTAAAGCAGTATGTAAACATTATTAAAGTGACTAAGGTTCCATTATTAGTGTCCAGTGATTCCATGTCTATGTGTATAGGGCAGCAGCCTCTAAGGTGCAGGGTTGAGTAACCGGGTGGTAGCCGGCTAGTGATGGTTATTTAACAGTCTGTTGGCCCTGAGATAGAAGCTTTTTTTCAGTCTCTCGTTCCCAGCTTTGATGCACCTGTACTGACCTCGCCTTCTGGATGATAGCGGGGTAAACTGGCTGCAGTGCTGTGGGTGTCTTGGAGAGCAGGCAGTGTGCCCCCGGTGATGCATTGGGCAGACCGCACCATCCTCTGGAGAGCCCTGAGGTTGTGGGCGGTGCAGTTGCCGTACCAGGCTCTGATACAGCCCGACAGGATGCTCTCAATTGTGCATCTGTAAAAGTTTGTCAGGGTCTTAGGGGCCAAGCCAAATTTATTCAGCCTCCTGAGGTTGAAGAGGCGCTGTTGCACCTTCTTCACCACACTGTCTGTGTGGGTGGACCATTTCAGATCGTCCATGATGTGTAAGCCGAGGAACTTGAAGCTTTCCACCTTCTCCATTGCGGCCCCGTCAATGTGGATAGGGTTGTGCTCCCTCTGCTTTTTCCTGAAGTCCACAATCAGCTCCTTCATTTTGTTGACGTTGATTGAGAGGTTATTTTACTGGCACCACTCTGCGAGGGTCCTCACCTCCTCCCTGTAGGCTGTCTCATCATTGTTCGTAATCAGGCCTACTATGGTTGTGTCATCTGCAAACTTGATTATTGAGTTGGAGGTGTGCATGGCCACGCAGTCATAGGTGAACAGGGAGTACTGGAGGGGGTTGAGCACACACCCTTGTGGGGCCCTTGCGTTGAGGATAAGTGAAGTGGAGGTGTTGTTTCCTACCTTCACCACCTGGGGGCGGCCCGTCAGGAAGTCCAGGACCCAGTTGGACTGGGCAGGGTTCAGACCCAGGACCACGAGCTTGAAGATGAGCTTGAAGGGTACTATGGTGTTGAAGGCTGAGCTATAGTCAATGAACAGCATTCTTATATCGGTATTCCTCTTGTCCAGGTGGGATAGTGTGAAGTGCAATGGCGATTGCATCGTCTGTGGATCTATTGGGCCGGTAAATTGAAGTTGGTCTAGGATGCCAGATAAGGTAGTGGTAATATGATCCTTAACTAGCCTCTCAAAGCACTTCATGATGACAGAAGAACAGAGGAGAAATCCTTGACTGAAAGACTGAGAGATAGGATGATGACAATGAGAAGAGTGAAGGCTTTCTTTGGGGTAATTTACGTAGGCTTATTGACGGCTTGGCACAGCTTCCCATGAACGTCTTCCAGACTTCCTCATGTTTGTTTTTTGCCGCATAGAAGTACAACATATAGAGTGTAAACAATATTTAAATGATTTGATAATCACAATTGCTATATACAGTCAGTGATGTAGTGGTAAAAAAAATTGGTGGGTACACTCTGATCGCCGTTCGCTGCGAAAAAGTAAATACTTCCTGTTCTTATAATGTATTTTTCCACAAAAGGTGGGTGAGCTGTTCAAGTTTTCTTAGTCATATGTACGGGATACGTATGGAATACATCGTCCAACGAAATGCTTACTTGTTGGTTCCTCCTCGACAATGCAAACAACAATAAGAAATAATAAAAATAAGAATACAAACAAAGTAAATGGCAGTGGAATATAGTAAACATCTTAGCACAAGTATAATACAGGAAGGCACAATTTATACGTGCATTGGGATGGGGGATAGGGGGCAAGTGTATAATAAGAGTAGCAGCAGTTGTGATGTGTGTGTAGCATGAATGTGTGTGTCTGTGGGTGTGTGCATGAGTGAGTGCATCAGTGCTAAGGTGTGGAGAATCAGAGCAGGTGGTCGGTCCAGTTCCAGTGTTCAGCAGTCTGATGGCTTGTAGATACCAACAGTTTCTATCAGACCTCATGCTCCGATACTGTCTCCCGAGGGTAAAGGAGAGAACAGCTCGTGGCTGGGGTGTGTAGGGTCCTTGATGATGATGCGTACCTTCCTCAGGCACCGTTTTGAGTAGGTGTCCTGGATGGGTGGGAGCACTGGGCCGTCTTCACCACCCGCTGGAGGGCCTCCCAAACCAGGCCGTGATGCAACCGGTCAGGACACTTTTGATGGTGCAGCGGTAGTATTTGGAGAGGACCCGGGAAGTAGAGGAAGTAGAGACGCTATTGCACATATGTCAGAGTCAAGGCCCGCGGGCCACATCCGGCCCGCGAGAAGGTTTTTTACGGCCCCTGGGATGATCTTGATTTATTATTAGAACCGGCCCGCAGACCGCAGCAAGCCGGCAGCCCGCAGATCTTTTACACGCACCAATACTACATTTCCCACAATGCAACGGTGACGCACCGAGCAGTAGGCTGCTTCATTTCAATATTTATTGGCACAGCAGTCGTCAGCATCACAGTAAAATTAACTTTCAGATACCCATCAAAAATGGCAAAACGGAAGGTGGACACTGAGAACCGGGGGTTTCAAACAA
Source organism: Salvelinus fontinalis (assembly GCF_029448725.1). Classification (NCBI taxonomy): domain Eukaryota; kingdom Metazoa; phylum Chordata; class Actinopteri; order Salmoniformes; family Salmonidae; genus Salvelinus; species Salvelinus fontinalis. The sequence continues at coordinate 42,078,941 of NC_074675.1, forward strand.
GGTGGGAGTCGGAGTATATGTTCACGGAGGTAGCTGGAAAACCTGTGTGTCTTCTGTGTGGAGAAAGTGTGGCGGTACTGAAAGAGTATAATCTGAGACGACATTATGAAACGAAACACGCGGACAAAAACAAGAATATGGACATGGAACAAAGGCTACAAAAGGCAGAGGAATTAAAACGAGGACTCAAATCTCGACAGGCTCTGTTCAAAAAAGCCAAATCACAAGGCCAGGCTGCTGTCAAGGCCAGTTTTATTTTGGCAGAAGAGATCGCTAAATCAGCCCGGCCATTTACGGAGGGGGATTTCATCAAAAACTGCATGATTAAAGTTTGTGACGAAGTTTGCCCAGAAAAAAGGCAACTCTTTTTAAATGTGAGTCTGAGCAGAAACACCATTGCCGAGAGAGTAGACCAGTTGTCCATCAATCTAAAAGAGCAGCTTGTGAAAAAGGGAAAAGATTTCATTGCATATTCCTTGGCTGTGGATGAGAGCACCGACATTTCTGACATTGCCCAGTTGTCAATTTTCATCCGCGGAGTGGACTCCAGCCTAAGCGTGACAGAGGAGTTTTTGGCTTTACGTCCTATGCATGGCACAACTACGGGGCATGATTTGTATGAAGAGGTGTCAAGATGTGTAAATGAGATGGAGCTGCCTTGGGAAAAACTCGTGGGTTTGACAACCGACGGAGCACCTGCGATGTGTGGACACAGGAGCGGACTGGTGGCGAAGATACGGGAAAAGATGCAAGAGGAAAACGCGACAGGTGAGCTGACAGCTTATCATTGTATCATACACCAGGAAGCGTTGTGCGGTAAAGCCTTGAAAATGGAGCATGTAATGAGCATCATCACGCGCACAGTTAACTTTATCAGAGCCAAAGGTTTGAATCACCGCCAGTTCAAGGCATTTCTGACGGAGTTAGAAACGGAGCATGGTGATTTGCCTTATCACACAGAGGTGCGATGGCTAAGCCAGGGAAAGGTGCTTCAAAGATGTTTCGAGCTTCGTGAGGAGATTTGTCTGTTCTTGGACAGCAAAGGGAAAGACACAACACAACTCCGAGACGAAATGTTTCTGTGTGAAATGGCTTTTCTGTGTGACATTACGAGTCATCTGAATGCAATGAACTTGCAGCTGCAGGGTCGGGATCATGTCATCTCTGATATGTACAGTACAGTGAAGGCATTTAAAACCAAACTGACTCTGTGGGAGACGCAGATGCGGAAAGAAAATTTGAGCCACTTTCCCAGCTGCCAGACCATGAAAGAGAAGCTCTCTACCAGTGCGTTCCCGAGCGCACAGTTGGCTGATAAAATAGGTATGCTTGCCGCTGACTTTCGACGCCGATTTGCTGACTTTGAAGCACAAAAAAGCAGGTTGGAACTGCTCGGTAACCCATTTGCTGTTGACGTGGAAAGCTCACCACCAAACCTCCAAATGGAGTTGATTGACCTCCAATGCAATGATGCACTGAGGGCAAAATATGCGGCAGTGGGTGCTGCGGAGTTCGCCCGTTTCCTCCCCGACACAATGCCCCAGCTGCGGATCCAGGCTGCTCAAACGTTGTCTATGTTTGGCAGCACATACCTGTGTGAACAACTGTTTTCTTTGATGAACCTGAACAAAACATCACACAGAAGTCGACTTACTGCTGAACACCTCCACTCAATTCTGAGGATTTCCTCAGCTCAGAGCCTTACCCCGAACATTGATGAACTTGTGGAAAAGTGCATCCTCTTGACAAGAGCGGTGATGTTGTTGGTCGGTGATGTTGTGGTCCATTTCAAGTCCTTGTGATGTGGACGCCGAGGAACTTAACACTGCTGACTCTCTCTACTACAGTCCCATTGATGTGGATCGAAGCATGTTCCCTCTTCTTCCTGAAGTCAACAATTAACCTGTCTAGGATCAGCGTGGCGCTAGCGGCACCCCCCCCCCCCCCCCCACTGAAAAACCAGTGCCGCGAAATTCAAAAAAAATATATTTTTAAAATATTTAACTTTCACACATTAAAGTCCAATACAGCTAATGAAAGACACAGATCTTGTGAATCCAGTCAACATTTCCGATTTTTAAAATGTTTTACAGGGAAGACACAATATGTAAAGATGTACATCTATTACCTAAAAACACATTAGCATAATCCACCATCTTTTATTTGTCCACCAACACCAGTAGCCATCACCAATTCGGCTAAACTAAGATATTTATAGCCCCTAACCAACAAAAAAACTCATTAGATGACAGTCTGATAACATATTTATGGTATGGGATAGGTTTTGTTAGAAAAGTGCATATTTCAGGTAGACTTCATAGTTTACAATTGCACCCACCATCACAAATGGACTAGAATAATTACAATGAGCAACGTGTTTACCTAACTACTAATCATCAAACATTTCGTAAAAATACACAGCATACACGAATCAAAAGACACAGATCCTGTGAATACAGACAATATTTCAGATTTTCTAAGTGTCTTACAGCGAAAACACAATAAATCGTTATATTAGCTTAGCACATAGCAATTAGCAGCCCAGCATTGATTCTAGCCAAAGTGAGCGATAAAAGTCAACATCGCCAAAAGATATTAATTTTTTCACTAACCTTCTCAGAATTCTTCCGATGACACTCCTGTAACATCACATTACAACATGCATATACAGTTTGATCGAAAATGTTTATATTTAGCCACCAAAATCATGGTTAGACAATGTGAAATGTAACTCAGCTGGTCAGAATTTGTCCTTGCGCCACTTAGACAGTGATCTACTCTTATACATAAATACTCATAAACGTGACTAAAAAATATAGGGTGGACAGGGATTGATAGACAATTTAATTCTTAATACAATTGCGTTATTACATTTTTTAATTTATCCTTACTTTTCAATACAGTTTGCGCCAAGCGAAGCTACGTCAAAAAACATGGCGTCCTAAGCCACTAAAATGTTTCGACAGAAACACGATTTATCATAATAAAAATGTCCTACCTTGAGCTGTTCTTCCATCAGTATCTTGGGCAAAGGATCCTTTCTTGGGAGAAATCGTCTTTTGGTGGAAAGCTGTCCTCTTGCCATGTGGAAATGTCAACTGCGTTCGGGATGAACTGAAAAGCGTGCCCAACTTTTCACATCGTTGCAAAAATAAATGTCCCAAAATCGCACTAAACGGATATAAATTGCTATAAAACGCTTTAAATTAACTACTTCATGATGTTTGTAACTCCTATAACGAGTGAAAAGATGACCGGAGAAATATAACAGGCTAAACTAACGCTTGGAACAGGAGAGGGTCGGTGTCTTCCACGCGCGTTACGCAGCAAGAAAAGACTTGCTAGCTAAAGGTTTTTTTCATTTGTAGGGCCTGTGAACGAGCAATCGACCCCGTTGGAATCGTCATCACGTAAAGGCATCCAGGGGAAGACGTAAGAAGTGTCCGTATAGTCATAGCAACGACAGTGCCCTTTTAACTGACTTCAGAAAAGTGGCCAACATTTCTCAAATCTGACTCCATGTCAGGGAAATTGCTGTAGAATGGGCTCTGTTCCACTTAGAGACAAAATTTCAACTCCTATAGAAACTATAGACTGTTTTCTATCCAATAATAATAATAATATGCATATTGTACGATCAAGGATTTTGTGGGAAGCCGTTTAAAAAATTAGCCACATTAGCATAAATAGTCTAAACAGCGCCCCCATCCCCAACAGGTTAACTACTTTGTTTTGCTGACATTGAGGGAGAGGCTGTTGTCATGACACAATCCAGGCTGTATCACATCCGGCCGTGATTGGGAGTTCCATAGGGCGGCGCACAATTAGCCCAGCGTCCTACAGGTTTGGCTAGGGTAGGCCGTCATTGTAAATAAGAATTTGTTCTTAACTGACTTGCCTAGTTAAATAAAGGTTAAATAAAACATTTATTAAAATGCCAGTTCACTTACCTCCTCCCTATAGGCTGACTCATCGTTGTTGGTTATCAGGCTTACAAAAGTGGTGTCGTCAGCAGACATGATGATAGAGTTGGTATCGTGCAAGCCACGCAGTCGTGGGTGAACAGGGAGTACAGCAGATGACTGAGGACACACCCTTGTTGGGCAAAAAAAGTGAAGAAACTGTGTTTAATTGTGTTTACTCTCCACTGCACCACAGTATATTGACTGTATAGGACAAAACTGGCTTATAAATATCTCTGTATGCACTGAAGCATTTTACACAAATTACGTTATAATTTTCTGTAACCGTTTCGGGCACGGGACAGAGACTTCACTGAGATAAAAGCAGGAAACTGCTGTGTGATTAAGCCGTGAACGGGGATAGGGTCGGTGACCATGGTGGGGACATGCTTTGTACAAACACCTGTTTCACCTGTCAGACATGTCGGTATATCTGTTGTGATAAAGGGCCGGCCAGACTCTTTAATCATGTATTGTTTGTCCATTGTCAGCTGCATTTGCATTTTTAAATCACCCTTCATCTGAATACAAATCAATAGGCTTTGAACAAAATAGGAGTCAATCACTAAATGCAGGAACGATTGTGACGAATTAACTTGGATGGCTCGCTTTTTGAATCAGAGAGAGTTAGTGATGGAAAATGTGCCCCAACTTTGTTATACCTACCATACATTCATTTTGGTTTTAATATGCTTGAAATTAAAGCATCTTCTGTTTCTCATTATTAGTGATGCTAAAGGTCAACTGTGACCAATGTCTCTCGGCCATTAGTAGCCATTTTACATCCCAGGTCTGACAACCAATCAGAACACTAAAAGAAACATCAGGCTAATGAATGGTGTTGGATAGATATTAATTTTGCCACAGTTTGTGTCAATGAAAGACATGTATTACCGTATCTCATTGCACTTAAGTGCCATAATTATTTCCATGAACATACAGAAGAGCGTAGACCAATTAGATATGCTTTTAGAGATACACTCAGACACAAATTACAAACGCTGATGACATAATTCTAAGGTCACCCAGGAATACTCAATTGTATTGATTTCCATGATAATTTTACTTAATCTTTCTTTCAGTATACCCCTGTCTAAAAGGTGATCAGTACATGATGATTACTGAGACTAACCTAACTAGGGGGGGGCTCCTGAGTGGCGCAGTGGTCTAAGGCACTCAGGAGCTAGCTATGCCACTAGAGATCCTGGTTCGAGTCCAGGCTCTGTCGCAGCCGGCCGCGACCAGGAGACCAATGGGGCGGCGCACAATTGGTCCAGCGGCGTCCGAGTTAGGGGTGGGTTTGGCCAGCAGGGATCTTCTTGTCCCATCGTGCACTAGCGACTCCTGTGGCGGGCCGGGCACCTTGCACGCTGACATGGTCGCCAGGTGTATGGTGTTTCCTCCGACACATTGGTGCGGCTGGCTTCTGGGTTAAGAGGGCATTGTGACAAGAAGCAGTGCGGCTTGGCTGGGTTGTGTTTTGGAGGACGCACGGCTCTCGACCTTCACCTCTCCCGAGTCCGCACGGGAGTTGCAGCGATAGGACAATTGTATACCATGAATTTGGGGAGAAAAAGGGGTAAAAAAAATACATTAAAAACAGGGGGGTTCAGGCTAATGACAGGTCAAGATCAGGCAGAGGTCAGTAATCCAGAGCAGAGTCCGAAAGGTACAGAACAGCAGGCAGGCTCAGGACAGGCAGAGGTCAGTAATCCAGGGTGGGGTGACGCGGTACAGAACGGCAGGCAGAATGGTCAAAACCGGGAAACCAGGAACTAGATCAAGACATGTGCACGGGAAAAACCGCTGGTAGACTTAACAAAACGAACTGGCAACAAACAAACAGAGAACAGCTATAAAGACACTGGGGAAGATGGGTGACACCTGGAGGGTGGAAACAAGCACAAAGACTGGTGAAATAGATCAGGGTGTGGTGACAACATTGTTCAATTAAGCATCACTGGAGGAATCACAGGTTGACGTTTGTCATGAGTCTTGTCCTGGAGGCAGAACTGAGTGACTTCCCCTTAGATAGGCCAGCTGAAATGTCAAAATTGGCTATTTTGTGAATATTCCTGAAACAAAAATGTTATTTTCCGTCTTAATTTAAGGTTAGGGTTAGGCATTAGGGTTAGCAGTGTGGTTTAGCTTAGGGTTATGTTTCAAATCTGATTCTATGACTTTGTGGCTGTGCTAGCTAGTGACCGCTCTGCAGAGCTACCTCCAGAAAAAGATTAATGACGAAAATAACTAGTGCAAATAACACTAGTTAACATGACCAACAGTCTGCTTCATTACTGTGTAATCTTTACTTAATTAGGCACCAGATCATCACCTTCTGATTGACTTTGTGTTCCTATATTAAGTGCTAGTCAAGATACTCCAGGGAAGCCCATTCCAGGAATGAAAAGGATAGACCGACTTTAGTAAATACGTCCAGGTAAAGTTCTCTCTGGTCATTGATAAAGATGGAAGACTGATGAATGAATAGGATTTGTTTAGATACAATGAAAATGAATATGTTCAGAGAAGTCAATTCAGAGAAGTCACAAGTGAGAATTAATTGCGCTTCAGGCTCATTTGAAGAAAAGCGAACAACGTCTTGGGGGGGTGGGGGTGGTAAAGCTAAGAATTGGACATGCGACTCAGTCGAGCGCACTTTGTGTTCTCCTGATAAAACTCACGGCTTCGGGGAGCTTCTAGCGTTGTATCCCGCTATAATTAATCACAGTGAAGTGCTGAGACACAGCAGCGCCCAGGCAGGCAGGCCCTGGTTGCCCCAGGCAAAAAGAACTCTGATAAACACCCAACTAAATTACTCGGCAGTCTCCTCTCCACCACACCATCGCAAGGCACTCAGAAAAGAAATCCCCAGCACCAAGTCCATGTCTCTCACTCTCTCTTTTATAGGTGACAGTGACTCATCATTCAAATCCAATTTGGCCTTAAACCCTTGTAGCTGTATGGTACCCACATGCTCCCCATGTCTGTTTATCAACATATGAAAACACATATTGCTTTCTTGCCCTGACAGAAACATGCAACGTTTTTGGGGAGGGGGGGCTATGTGAGTGTGTGGTTGTGTGCATGTGAGTGCGTGTGTTTTTCCATAAGCGCTTGTTTGTGGGTAGCAGGGCTATCTGTGGAAAGGATGACACTTTACCCAAGGCCAGAGAAAATACAGGCAAATATATTGATAAGTCACCTTGTCCTAGAGAGATTTACATGGTTATCGAAACGTCACGCCAGGGTAAGCCTACACGAAACACAGCCCTTTTAAGTGTTTCTAAAATCCCCTATGGGAAAAATGAATGGTGGAAAAATGATTTGAAACGTTTCCCGGTTTGACCGCTAGGTTTTATGGGTATTATGACAGCTCCACTGTGGGGCTCTATTGAGGTTGCCTCCTTTCAGTAAGGGTCCTTCATCCAGACAGAGTTTATGAGTTGAGCACACCAACAACTCTCGCAACAACCACCAGTATACATCATTGAATTTGAGTAGCAACATCTTTTACTGCATAGAAGAGGACGTCCTCACCTCTGTTTTGGGTCGGTGGGATTTCGGCCACCACATGCTAATGGCCAAGCCAAGCAGCCATTTAGTCATTTATCTGTTTTCCTTTGTTACAAGTAGCTGGTATTAAATACATGTTCATCGTTTATGCATCTTTTGTGCTGATGCCTTTATGACAACTCTGCTATGCTTGCTACCTTATGAGCTTTATTGTGTGTTTGTTTGCCATGTGCTACATTATGTAGCTACTGTTAGCCTGCTACAGCTTTGGCCTTCCGTGCCAATTGCTATTACACCACATTTCTGGCCATTCATTATTAACTGCTGCTATATTTATGAATAGCTTTATTCATTCATACGCTTACAGCATTTGCATATTCTAATTTATTATTGCCTGTTGTTATTTGCACTTTCTGTTTCTCCCTTGACAAACCATACTTACCTGTTACCAATCCTACACAGCCAACCAGCTGGTTACTGAGTCAAGTCACTGTTCAAGACATCAAGACTCTTCAAGAATGTAATGCAACCCATTTGAATGACATGTTCACCTATCTCCTCTGAATAAATAGAGTCTTAAACTGAACCTCTGCCACCGCCTGCTCTCTAATCTGAGTCCCACAGCAGATGGGTATTGCCATAACCCTCATCTAAACCTTAATTCTATTACACCAAGGAATCCCCCGACCTCAACACAATTGAGATGATTTGGGATGAGTTGGGCTGCAGAGTGAAGGAGAAGCAGCCCACAAGTGCTCAGCATATGTGGGAACTCCTTTAAGACTGTTGGAAAAGCATTCTAGGTGAAGTTGGTTGAGAGAATGCCAAGATTGTGCAAAGCTGTCAAGACAAAGGGTGGCTACTTTGAAGAATCTAAAATATGTTTTGATTTGTTTAATACTTTTTTGGTTACTCCATGATTCCATATGTGTTATTTAATTGTTTATGTCTTCACTATTATCCTACAATGTAGAAAATAGTAAAAATAAAGAGAAACCATTGACTGAGTAGGTGTGTCCAAACTTTTGACTGGTACTGTATGTGTGACATTTGTTTTGATTTAGAATTTACTATTATCATGCACCTTTATCGAAACGGGCAGGGGCAAAAAGACATGTCATCTATGCACTTAAATAACGAATGGAGGATGCTTTTTACGTGGATAATTTTCATGCCAGCCAGTTAGGCTTTACTCCTGTTGTAAATATAAGAAATGTGCTTAATATTAGAAAAGTTGAGAAATAAATATAGTAGGCCTAGCCTATATAAAGTTGATGGGATCCTCCTCTTTTTAGTAGAGGCCATTACATTTGCATTGATGTCAGAGTGATTAAAGGGACAATAGAGTGCTGCGTACAAGGCAGTTAGCAAGTTTGGTAGGCTACTAAAGACCAGCAGCAGCATCAGAGCTTGGAGAAGCCTAATTACCATAACTAAACGGTCAAGTGGAATTTGTCTGCCATCATAACTCGTGACCGCCGGTTTGGTGGCGCAACAGCCCTAAAACCAGTGACTGATGGTAAACTCCTCAATACCATCGGATGAATCCCGGAACATAATCCAATCTGTGCTAGCGAAACAGTCCTGTAGCTTAGCATCCACTTCATTGGACCACTTTCATATTGAGCACGTCACTAGTACTACTGTTTGAGCATTTGGTTGTAAGCAAGAATCAGGAGGATAGAGTTACAATCTCATTTGCCAAATGGAGAGCAAGGGAGAGCTTGGTACATGTTTATGTTTGTTTTGTAAAGGTGGTCTAGAGTTTTATCACCTCTAGTTGAACAGGTGCCATGCTGGTGAAAGAGGTAAAATGGATTTTAGTTTCACTGCATTTTAACCACCGGCCACTAGGAGCGCCGCCTCTGGATGTGCTTTTTTTTGTTTGCTTATGGCCTTATACAGCTCGATGAATGCGGTCTGAGTGCCAGCATCAGTTTGTGGTGGTAAATAGATGGCTACTAAAATAAAATGGTCTGCAGCTTATCATGAGGTATTTTAACTCAGGCGAGCAAAACCTAGAGACTTCCTTAACCAGCTGGCTCTAATGTTAACAAAAAGACAAGACACCTCCACCCTTAACCTTAACCGACGCTGCCGTCCTGGGTAGATGTATATTATCCATGTTCTTAATCAGCACGACTCCAAGAAACATAGGATGTTACAGTTCTTCGGGTCCTGTAGACAGGATAGTCTCGAACGGAGCTCGTCCAGTTTGTTCTCTGGTGATTGTTTGCTAATAGAACAGAGGGTAGACGTGGTTTATTTACTCGCCGACAGTCTTATTCGGGTTGCGCTCGCTTGCCTCTCTTGCACCGTCTCTTCCTCTTTCGAATCTCTGGGATTAGGGTCTGGTCTAGCAGTACGGTTAGTGATCGCTGTTCTGATGTCCAGAAGCTGTTTTCGGTCATAGGAAATTATGGCAAAAATATTATGTACAAAACGAGTTAAAATCAGTGTAAAAAAAAACACACAAAATGGTATAAATGGTTCGGAGCCTGTAAGATGGGAGCGCCATTTTCCCAATGGAAGATGTGAAAGTTGGAGAGGGGGGGGGGGGGGGAGAGCGAGAAAGAGAGAGATTCACTGGGCTGTTTTCTACTATATTTTCATAAATGGTCAGGCTGTGCTGCTGACTTTCATTAGGACCCCCCCCCCCCCCCCCCCCCCCCCTGGGCATCGGCAGGCTGCATCCAGCCGCCACCACCACCACCACTGGGCCCAACAACGTAGTTGTGTTCATTAGGCACCAAACTGAAGAAATTGGACTGAAACAGGGAGGGCCTACTTGGACTTATTCAATAATAAACACACATTTTTTCTTTCCATTGAAAAATGTTTTGAAACGTAATGAATATGACCATGGTCAAAATGGCAGGACTAAAGTCGAAGGGACTTTTTCCTGGACACAGATGAAGACTTGTCCTGTACTAAAACACTGTTTCAATTGGAAATTCCCTACTGAACATGCTTTTTAAGTCCAGGAAAAGGCTTGAATTTCTGTCTGGTAAAATGGCCATAAGGGATAGTGGAAAAAGTAGGATTTCATATCCATATGAGATCGTCTGTTGACATTAAAGCCCTCAGACAATGTAAACATCGCCATTCAGTGAGCAGAGGATATTAGACGGTAACACGTCGTTGGAAAGCCCAGTAAACCTAGTTCTAACCTTAACCCTTATCCTAAACTTCAAATTAACCCTAACCCAAGGCCTAACCCTAACCCATAACCTAACGCTTATTCTACACCTAACCCTAATGTTATTCTAAACCTAACCCTTGTTCTAAACATAACCCTAACCTTAGCAAGCATTTGCTTATCAACAGATACTGTAGTTGGTTGATAGTATGACCATCTATAAGGGTCTATCCAAATAAAGTGGGACCTACAGTATTAGACTTGAATAACTTAAAAACAAGCTAGTTATCTGACATGGGGAAAGTGTGAGGCCTTAATTTGTTCTCTGGATGTCTACTCACCTGATTCTAAAAACAGAATAATTTTGAATAAGAGCATTACAAATCTGTTGGTGCTATTCTTACTGCATACTCACAATTCAACGTTACTCTCATTATTAAAAAAAGTAATCTGTAGTTGTATTGTTTTCCTGAGCCAGCTTAATTTCATTTTGTATTGTTTTTTATTTGATTCATCCCATAGGTCAGGACCATTTGAAAGCTTCCTCATGAACTCTCAGCGCCACTTTGAGAGGTGGCTATTCAGGACAGGTTGTCACCGTTGTTTGTAGAAACGGACCAAGGCGCAGCGAATGTTGAGTCCCACATCATTTATTAATAGTGAAACTTAGTAAAAACAATAAACTAACAACGAACCGTGACTACAAAGGTGCTACATACACTTACTCAAAATACAATATCCCACAAACACTACTTAAATATGATCCCCAATTAGAGACAACGATAACCAGCTGCCTCTAATTGGGAATCATACAAATCACCAACATAGAAACATGAAAACTAGAACACCCACATAGAAATAATAAACTAGACTAACCCCCCAGTCACGCCCTGACTTACTCCACCATAGAAAACAAGGAGTCTCTATGGTCAGGATGTGACAAAGGTTATTTAGAGGCCAACACATTGTCCTGTGTGGATGCCATTCATGTTTCATCAAGCCACCTGCTCTAAGTTTACCTTGGACACATTTATAAAAATTAACAGCCTCGACAACAAAGAGCGGATGAGTCAGCGGCAGAAAAATAATGTCACCTCTGATTCCTTCCGTGCCATCGCACTCTGTTTTTCAAGGCTCCTTTTCACTTGCGTCAAGAGTTCAGAGCGCTTTTTGCAGCTGTTCAGACTGCCACAAATAAATGTACGCCTTTTGATATGCACTTTTTTCTGATGACGGCTACTTACTGTCATCCTCAGACTTAGCCTTTCTAACTTTGAATGTTCTTGGTTGGCCAGAAACCATTAGAAAATGTCAGACAGCATTGGTTAAACGTTAGATATAAACCAGCTGGATGGAGATTATGATTTATATCGCATTTTATTGCAACCATATTGCATCATAAGACTTCCATGCAAGCCATGGATCATTCTACAAGCCATTTCACAAAGAGTTCCTCAAGCTATTATAAAAGAATAAATGTCCATAAATGTATCCCGAATGCAAACACGTTGAAAGTGCAGAAGTACTGTGAAGCGTTTACAAAATCAGGACTATAAGGGACCAAATTGAGTGAGCCACTTCACCACAAGGATGTTTGCAGTCAGTCAAAGAAGGACTCAAAACAAGCCCCTGATGTTTGCCATTTCAGACAGCTCCATGGTTTCCAGTTCTTAGGTCGGTCAAGTGTTATGCCAGGCAATGCTGCAAAGCTTGGTGGACAACAACAAGATAGAGCCCTCTCTGATGGATGATTAGCTTGATGAGGAATCATGATCCAGATCAAGAGCAGGCTAGTGTCAGCAGTCTGTCTTGTCCATCTGTCTCGTCATTCAAAGAACATTTATTGCTATTGGACACGATAGAGCCATTTTTCCTTGTTGTGATGGGACTTTTTTCCTGCATGTCCCCCCTCCCCCCCGACCCCAGTATGCTGATTCTTTGAAACGGCATCCCTGGAGCATGAATCTCATTCGCTGCTACCCATTTGCATGAGGGAAATAGGAAGTAAGGAGAGAATGGGGGGGAACGGTGGAATGTACAGCAGCCTCACACCGGAGAGCCTTTAAATCATTAGTAGATGAGATTGAACCACCGGCGGAGGAATTGGTGGGTGAAAAAGAGCTTGAAGGAGGATGAGAAAAAGAGAGAGAAAGGGAGGGATATTTGTACTGCCATCCTTTGTACTGCCATCTCCATTCTTATACCTATATTTATACCACACTGAGATATCTGAAAGGTACTTGTCACACCAAACAAAATGTCGAAATGTGAAGAGTAATATTGAAATGTGGTGAAATGGCTTACAAAATGAACTCCTGCACATTTGAGCATTGCCGTTTGGGGTCCCATCCATTCACATTATTTGCGGTCTGGTTGAAGCACCTTGCGCAGCGCAATGTTCCCATGAAGTGAAAGCACTCAAAGGGCGATAATGCATTGGGAGAGCCTGTGAAACATATAAAGGCAGTGCCCTTTTTCAAAGATGGCGACATGACAAGCCTGAGAAAGGTCCCAAAGAGGCTCCTCTCCTCTCGGTACAGGTTTGAATGTTTGTTTGCTGATATGAAAGGAGAACAATGAGATATTTCTCAGAACATAAATCCTCTAGAGATGGGGAGACTATTGCTGTTTCTGTAGTAATTAAACCTGGAAGTTACCTTCAGCCAACACATGAGGCGGGGGCATTTGTACACACACGCTCACATGCTGCACTCACACATGCAGACACAAAATTGCAAAATGTCTAGTTTATTGATGAAGTGCATATGGGAAGAACTGGAGAAGGGGAATGAGCGGCACCACATATCCATTATGGACTACCACAATTCACACACCTTTGAAAAATGGACTTGTCGCGCATCAGTTATTTTTCCGGCAGCTGGTGTCTGACAGCCCCTTGCCCACATCGGAAATGTCCACTCTGCCAGACTCCAGTCCCTGGCAATGAGGACTGCTGTGGTAAAATCCCCAGCTCGGCAAGGCATGGCCAGCTAATCTCACGGTCACTTTTTGACTTGGCTTGGTGCTCTGCTTGTTGTCACCAGTCCTGCTGGCCGACGAGGGACCGATTTAACTTGCAGTTCAAGGGGAATGCCATGGGGTCAGCTACTGCTGTCAACCATGTAGCATCATAGAGGGGATGAGAAGAGATTTTTCGAATCACCAGTGTTAAAACACAAAAATCCCTCTTCCAGCTGGTATTTTTCATCTAGCTCCCAGTTCGCTATAGAAACACAAGCCAGAGACAGACCAGCATAGTGTTAAAATAATTGAGGAATTCCACTTTTATTAACGGCCTTTGAAGGTCAAGTGCGTTCAAACCCCTGGTGATCTAGATGTGGCATTTTGAACAAAATGTCCAAAAATCTAGTTGAGGCGACAGGTGTGGAAGCTCCAGAATCTTTCTGTCAGGGACTTCCATATCCACTCGCGGCCCCTGTGGGAACATTACGATTATCATGGTGCCACCAGTCAGACGGATGGTTGAACATCAGCTGTAGAAATGAAGAATTATGAGCGTCGGAGGCCAACCCAGAAGCCCCGGCACTCGGGCCATACATTATCCTGATAAATCCTGTCCACCTGTGCCAACGGGCCCATTGTCAAACCACGGCCACCTAATGACAGGAAACTGATAAGCGGGCGCAAAGTGTCAGCCGAGATGTAAAACAAAAATAGATTCAATTAATAATCTAAATTGCCATCCAAGAAGAGTGAAAGATGACAGAATAGTGTCTTGCCAGGTATTAGGTGCAAATGAAGAGTAATCCATCATTGAATCGTTTGGAATTGAACAGAAAGATCTGTGATGGGCCTATACTCTTCACTGGTGATAGTTATGGAGTAGCTTAAAGATATATGCTCTGATAAATGTTGAAATTACTTGGCATTACCTCTGTTATATTACTGGTGAGATTTAAAATGTTTAAGATATTGGAACATTTATGTAATATGTGCATATAACCATAATACTCACCACCCTATTCCATCTATACTCTTTTTTTCTCTTCTGTGGTATTTTGTTTATTCATCAACCTTAACATTGTATCCCTGAAACTATATGGTAACCATGGCAGTATTCATCACAGCATAGGGATGCTGTGCTATTAGAAATCTGAAGAGAGAGGTTTAGTCGGTTACATTGGGATGTCAGTCGTACGCCGACTGACCCGGAACAACCTTCACCGGGGCAGTCAAGCTGCATTAAACGTGGCTAATAGATTCTGCCCTTTAATATAGGATGTGAATATATACAGCAGCATTCATATTCATAGCTCATATGCCTGTCTCGCGGCTCTGCGGCTTTGCAGGGAGGGGTCTTCTTTGTACTCATGTATAAACACGGCCACATGTTCCAAGACACGGGAAACAGTGTTTCTCTGTGACATTTCAGGGAAGGGCCAAGTATAAGGCACCTGGATATGATACATTACCGTATGCGTTATTTTACGAGGAATTAAGCATTTTTACAACTAATTGGAGCTAATTTGTCATTTGGTATGACATAGCTAACTCAGTAACATACTGTATTTACCCCATACTCTGTGATGTGTCCCCACTACAACCAAATATGATGCAGTGATGCATTTAGGGGTAGCAAATTTCCGTTCACTTTCCCAAAATTCCCAGATTTTCTAGAAGTGGATTTCCTGCTTATTCCCTCTTGATTGCAGGAACCCTAGAATAATACAAGCCATGTTTTGATTCATACCTGGTTACTGGTTACAAGTCCTAATTGCATTTTAAACCAAATCTCTCACTAGAGGGAATTACAGCATTGCTCCAGAGATCCATAATGTTTCTGTGAATTTTTAATTTTAAATAAATGCTTGGTAAAGGTAATTTACTTAGAAATAAAAGCTATTACACAATACTATTATGCCTATGGAATTATGAACATATAAGTTTCAAAGTGTTGTGTTAAAGCACAGGCAATACACTTTCGAGGGTGAGCCTTGAAGAAACTCACTTCCAAAAGCAACTCACTATTTGTTTCTGTCTATTGTCCTGGCTAATGAACTGTGCAGGCAGAGAAGTTCAGTTCCTAGCCAGCTGTCACCTATACACAATCCAGAGCCTTATTAGCCAAGACAGTACCATTTGGCAATCTAAAATAAGGTGTGTGGGGTGGGTGGGGTACGTGTGGCATAGTGTCTACCAGGATTGACTGTCAGCAAAGATAGGTGTCAGGGTTGGGATCAGTTCTGAATTGAGTGGCATATTGCTATTTAATTACAATGACATTTTTTTATTGAGTTTGAATTGGCCACACCCCACAGGAAGCAGCATTTGAATGATCATTTATTCAATGAAATTACATGAAATTAAAATTGCTCATTTATTCTACACCAGTGGCATGTATTCATGGATGCCAAGGGAAGCCATGCTTCTGAAGAAATGTATCAAGAAAAAATTGAGAAAAAAACCCATACAAAATAATGTAACTTTTGTCTCTCCGTGTTTGATAAATTCAGCCTCTTGCGATTTTTTAATTTTTTTTATCTCACCGGAGAAAGCATCCAAGCGAGCGAAACAGCACCCCTCTGTCTCAGTATGTGTAGTGTATCTATTTGAGGCTGTCTGGTCAGAAAGAGTATGACACTGTTGCTGCCCATAGTATTGAATGCAAGAGAAGCCAGTGAGCTTTTGGCCTCCCTTGATAAAATAAATAATAAAATAATAGCCAATCAGCGTTGAGCAAAAACTGAGCAAACTCAGCTGTGAATGGTCCCGGAGCACCAACAAAAGTGTCAAAGGAAGCCAGTTTGGATTTGACTTCGGACAAATCATGCCACAAGCCAAACGTCATTATTGACAGAAAAACACTTTAATTGTTGCATCTCGTTATGTTGTTGTCCTCCGGTGGCTAGCTTGCTAAAATCGTCCCTTTCCTAAATTAGCCATGGATGGAGATAGGGATTTAGACATGGGGTTTCACTTAATTCTCCATACTGGCCAAGGATTTTAATGGTGATTCTGATCCAACCATAAATGCATACATTGTGTCCCTGGCCTGAGAGGATGGAAGTTCAACATGTACTGTAGCAAGATGTAGTATGCTAATGTTAACTAGCTGGTCTGGTGGAAGTTAGGCTAGCAAGCAAGTATTTTAGCCAGGTAGCCTAGGACAACAAAAACTAAAAGCATGTACTGTATGACAGTCATTGACCATTTAGGCAACATGAAAGAGGTACAAGTAGGGTGAGTCTACATGTTTTCTTCTACTTACACACACACACACACACATACACACACACACACACACACACACACACACACACACACACACACACACACAAACTGACTGTTAGAACAGTTAAGGCTCCATGTATTGATGAGAAATTGAAAAACTGTATGGTTGAAAGAGATGGGGCAAAAGGAGTGGCTAATAAGTCTGGCTGCACATCTGACTGGCTTACTTACTGCAAATTGAGAAGTTATGTGACTAAACACAACAAAAAGAAGAAGAAACTGTATTATGAAGCCAAGATCAATGATATAAAGAGTGATGGAAACTTTACTTTAAATTAAATTATGGGCGGAAAGACAATTTCAACTCCATCTTTTATCGAATCAGATGGCTTATTCATCACAAAAACATTTGATGTTGGCAATTATTTTAATAATTATTTCATTGGCAAAGTGGGCAAACTTAGGGTGCAAATGCCAACAACGAACAGCGAGCAAGTGTATTCATGCATAAAAAAAACTAATAATGAAAGAAAATCATTGCAAGTTTGATTTTTGTAAAGTTAGTGTGGGAGAGGTGGAAAAATGTTTATTATTAATCAACAATGACAAACCTCCTGGAATTAAAAACTTAGAAAGCTACCAAGGATGGTAGCTGACTCTGTAGCCACTCCTATATGTCATATTTTTAATCTGAGCCTAGAGGAAAGTCTTTGTCCTCAGGCCTGGAGGGAAGCCAAAGTAATTCCGCTACCCAAGAGTGGTAAAGCGTCCTTTACTGGTTCTAACAGCAGACCTATAAACTTGCTGCCAGCTCTTAGCAAATTGTTGGAAAAAATGATGTTTGACCAAATACAATGCTATTTCTCTGTAAACAAATTAACAACAGACTTTCAGCATGCTTATAGAGCAGGGCCCTCAACATGTATTGTACTGACACAGATGACTGATGATTTGTTGAAAGAAATTGATAATAAAAATAATTTGGGAGCTTCACTGTTAGATTTCAGTGCAGACTTTGATATTATTGACCATAACCTGTTGTTGAAAAAAACAAATGGGTTATGGCTTTTTGACTTCTGCCATATTGTGGATTCAGAGCTATCTATCTAATAGAACTCAAAGGATTTTCTTTAATGGAAACTTCTCTAATGTCAAACATGTAAAATGTGGTGTACCGCAGGGCAGCTCTCTAGGACCTCTACTCTTTTCTATTTTTGCCAATGATCTGCCACTGGCATTAAACAAGGCATGTGTGTCCATGTATACTGATGATTCAACCATATACGAATCAGCAACCACAGCTAAGGAAGTCACTGAAACCATTAACAAAGAGTTGCAGTCTGTTTTAGGTGGCCAGTAATAAACTGGTCCTGACCATATCTAAAACTAAGAGCATTGTATTTAGTACAAATCATTCCTTAAGTTCTAGACCTCAGCTGAATCTGGTAATGAATGGTGTGGCTGTTGAACAAGTTGAGGAGACTAAATTACTTGGCGTTACCTTAGATTGTAAACTGTCATGGTCAAAACATATAGATTATTTGCTTGTAAAGATGAGGAGAGGTCTGTCCGTAATAAAGAGATGCTCTGCTTTTTTGACACCACACTCCAAAAAGCAAGTTCTTCAGGCTCTAGTTTTGTCTTGATTATTGTCCAGTATTGTGGTCAAGTGCTGCAAGGAAAGCTGACACAGCTCTGACACACACACTTATCCCACCAAACATGTCAGCAGGGGTCTTTTCACAGTCCCCAAATCCAGAACAAATTCAAGAGAGCGTACAGTATTATATAGAGCCCTTATTGCATGGAACTTCCTTCCATCTCATATTCCTCAAATAAACATCAAACATGATAAAAGAAAACAGATAAAGCAACACCTCACGGCACAACGCCTCTCCCCTATTTGACCTAGATAGCTTGTGTGTATTCATTGATATGTAGGCTACGTGTGCCGTTCTGTCCTTGAGCTTTTCTTGTCTATTGATGTTCTGTATTATGTCATTCTGTATTATGTTTCATGTTTTGTGTGGACCCCAGGAAGAGTAGCTGCTCCTTTTGCAACAGCTAATGGGGATCGTAATAAAATACCAAATACCAAAAAATACCAAAATACACAGAAATTAGTACTGTACCATTGACAGCCACATCATAATTAGCTTGATTGGACTAAATCGTTTTTGGTATATTTTAGTTGTCACTGTATTAGACTAAGCATAGGAGATTAAATTATGTTGATATGTTGAAGGTGAAATAGTGCTGGAATAGTGGAGGCAGTTCCTGTTTTCTTTGCGACTTATGGTAACTCTCCGTGGTTCTAAATCAATAGTTGTTTAGTAGTCTGAAAATATTACCTTGCTTGACCATACTATAGGTCATGTAACTGTTTACATGCAATATGTTTTGTGGTCTTCGCTGGACAGATGTTGCTCTCTGGTTTTGTAATGAAACAAATTGTGGTAGAATTTATTCTGCTGCTGTGTCTTCATATTGTCCCTGCCTTAGGCCTATATATCATGGTGTCTGAATATCAAGGCATATGAATTAACAGTTTATAGAGCAAACAATGCAATTATTAAAACACATATGTTGTAATACGGCTTTGTTACTGAATTGCCTTCCCCGGTGATTTTACCCACGCACAGCTACTGTTCCACACATCATTATACAAATGTTTATTTTGACATTATGTACAGTATGGTTACCAATGCCATGTACCATATGGTTGAAATATTTCATTTTTAAAACTCTCCTAAAAGTATTTTCATGGCCCAGTGCAGTCAAAATGTGATTTTCCTGTGTTTTATATATTTCCACACTATGGGGTTGGAATAATATTGTGAAAATGATGATAATTCCCTTTTAGTGTAAGAGCTCTTTGAAAGGACCACCTGAAATTTCTGCCTGTTTTGGTGGAATGTTGTTTTCGCCTGCCTGGTGATAAATTAGTTAATAGACCAATAACAAAGAGAGTTCCAAACCTCTGCCAATAAAATCAAATGTTCAATGTTCCCCTCCCCACTCAGACCATTCCCAGACAGTCCGAGCTAAATTATTGTTTGAGAAATGGCTATTTGCTAAGAAGCTATTTCTGTTTCTTTTTGAACGTTTGAATTTAAAACATTCACAGTAAGGTACTTAATTCTGAATATTGGGATAAAAACATCTGCATTGGACCCTTCAATAAGTACAGCCAGCAGCACACCACCCTGCATACCACTGCTGGCTTGCTTCTGAAGCTAAGCAGGGTTGGTCCTGGTCAGTCCCTGGATGGGAGACCAGATGCTGCTGGAAGTGGTGTTGGAGGGCCAGTAGGAGGCACTCTTTCCTCTGGTCTAAAAAATATCCCAATGCCCCAGGGCAGTGATTGGGGACACTGTCCTGTATAGGGTGCCGTCTTTCGGATGGGACGTTAAACGGGTGTCCTGACTCTCTGAGGTCATTAAAGATCCCATGGCACTTATCGTAAGAGTAGGGGTGTTAACCCCGGTGTCCTGGCTAAATTCCCAATCTGGCCCTCAAACCATCATGGTCACCTAATAATCCCCAGTTTACAATTGGCTCATTCATCCCCCTCCTCTCCCCTGTAACTATTCCCCAGGTTGTTGCTGCAAATGAGAACGTGTTCTCAGTCAACTTACCTGGTAAAATAAAAAATAAAAAATAAAATAATTACAGTCGTCTGGACATATTCTAAGAACATGTTGTGGTTGTCTATAATTATTCAGAATTCCCTTAATATTTCTAATATCAATAAAACAATATAATCCCAGAATGCATTAGATCAGACCCCAACCCTGATAGCTGTGTACAGTAGGTCTATCTTACCCTCAAGCCCTTCTGTTTTATTTTCAGATTAAAGGTGTGGTTCTTGCAGTGAGGGATTTTTTAACAAATGGTGAAGAGGTGTGCGTGTGTGTAACTGAGTGTGTGTCTCAGAGTGTATACAGGATTGAACACTCTCAGCCATAATCGATGCCCCATGAAATGTGAAATTAATATCTGTATCTTTAGGCTAGTGAGGAGAAACAAGTCTAATTGTGTTGTCCATCAAGTCATTTATTTATTTATCAGATTTACACGAACTTTCAAAAGTTTGGGGTCACTTAAAGTCCTTGTTTTTGAAAGAAAGGCTATTTTTTGTCCATTAAAATAACATCAAATTGATCAGAAATACAGTGTAGACATTGTTAAAGTTGTAAATGGCTATTGTAGCCGGAGACGGCAGATTTTTTTATGGAATATCTACATAGGCGTACAGAGGCCCATTATCAGCAACTATCACTCCTGTGTTCCAATGGCACGTTGTGTTAGCTAATCCAAGTTTATCATTTTAATCATTCTAATTGATCATTAAAAAACTTTTGAAATTATGTTAGCACAGCTGAAAACTGTTGTGCTCATTAAAGAAGCAATAAAACTGGCCTTCTTTAGACTAGTTTAGTATCTAGAGCATCAGCATTTGTGGGTTCGATTACCGGCTCAAAATGGCCAGAAACAAAGACCTTTCTTCTGAAACTCGTCAGACTATTCTTCTTCTGAGAAATGAAGGCTATTCCACGAGAGAAATTGCCAAGAAACTGAATATCTCGTACAACGCTGTGTACTACTCCCTTCACAGAACAGCGCAAACTGGCTCTAACCAGAATAGAAAGAGGAGTGGGAGGCCCCGGTGCGCAACTGAGCAAGAGGACAAGTACATTAGAGTGTCTAGTTTGAGAAACAGACACCTCACAAGTCCTCAACTGGCAGCTTCATTAAATAGTACCTGCAAAACACCAGTCTCAACGTCAACAGTGAAGAGGCGACTCCGGGTGGCCTTCTAGGGAAAGTATCTCTGTCCAGTGTCTGTGTTCTTTACCCCCATTTTAATCTTTACTTTTTATTGGCCAGTCTGAGATATGACTTTTTCTTTGCAACTGCCTAGAAGGCCAGCATCCCGGAGTCGCCTCTTCACTGTTGACGTTGAGACGGTTGTTTTGCAGGTCATGTAATAGTCACGTTACAGTCTTGTAATAGTCATGCGGTCATGGAATAATCATGTAATTGTCACGTGACAGTAATAACATAGTCATGTGATAGTTCTGTAATAGGCATGTGGTTGTGTAATAGTCATGTGATAGCCATGTGATATTCTCGTAATAGTTATACAACAGTCATTTAATGGTCATGTAATGGTTATGTAATAGTCATGTCATTGTGTAATAGCCCTGTAATAGTAATGTTATAATCAGGCGATAGTATCATAATAGTCATGTGCTGTAATAGTCATGCAATAGTTATTTAATGGCCATGTACAGTTCTAGTCATGTGGTCATGTAATAATCAAACTATAGTCATGTCATAGTTATGTCACTGTGTGATAGTCCTGTGAGAGTCATATATAGTCGTGCAACGCTCATGTAATAGTCATGTAATAGTCAAGTAATAGTCATGTAATAGTCACGTGGTCATATAACAGTTATGTAACAGACATGTCATATTTATGGAATAGTCATGGAATAGTCACATTATAGTCAAGTAAGAGTTATGAAAAAGTTGTGTGATAGTCATGTGATCGCATAATAGTCATAGTATAGTCATGTAATAGTCACGGAAAAGTCATGTAATAACCACGTGGTCATGGAATAGTCACATTGCATTTGCGTAATAGTTACAAAATAGTGATGTAATGGTAATGTATAGTCATGGAACAGTCATGGAACAGTCATGTAATATATATGTAATAGTCATGGAACAGTCATGGAACAGTCATGTAATATATATGTAATAGTCATGGAACAGTCATGTAATATATATGTAATAGCCATGGAACAGTCATGGAACAGTCATGTAATATATATGTAATAGTCATGGAACAGTCATGGAACAGTCATGTAATATATATGTAATAGTCATGGAACAGTCATGTAACAGTTATATAACCGTCATGTAACTGTCATGTAACATATATGTAATAGTCATGTAACAATCATGTAATACATGTAATAGTCATGTAATAGTCATGTGGTAATTCATGAATGCATAAAATCAACCAATGTCAACCTTTAAATGCTTTATTATCCAAATGTTTAAAGTGCCTGTGTGCGACGGAGAGAATGCATTTGACTGTTAGCGCTCTCAGGAGGAACGGAAACTTTTGTGTCAATTCATGAACCATGTGCCATCAAATCTCTTCCCAACTCTTTTTCAATCTGTATGGCTCTCCGCCAATAATTACATTTAGAGGATTGGAGGATTCTAAATGAATATCTAAGGTGCATTTTTCGTTGGGGCTAATCTGGAAAATGACATGCGCAAGAGAAGGTGGTGATATTTTTCCTTTTAGAGACTATAATACATGGCATCCAGGTTAGGGTAACTAAAACATTTCTTTATTAAAGACTATCAGAAAAAATGTTGGTACTTATTTATTTTGTTCCAAAGCCATGAATGAGTGAGTCACTCAGCATTATGTAGAGTTGAAGTCGGAACTTTACATACACTTAGGTTGGAGTCATTAAAAGTCGTTTTTTGAACCACTCCACAAATGTCTTCTTAACAAACTATAGGATTGGCAAGTTGGTTAGGATATCTACTTTGTGCATGACACAGGTAATTTTTCCCACAATTGTTTACAGGCAGAATATTTCACTTATTCACTGTATCACAATTCCAGTGGGTCAGAAGTTTACATACACTAAGTTGACTGTGCCTTTAAACAGCTTGGAAAATTGCAGAAAATAATGTAATGGCTTTAGAAGCTTCTGATAGGCTAATTGACATCATTTGAGTCAATTGGAGGTGTATCTGTGGATGTATTTCAAGGCCTACCTTCAAACTCAGTGCCTCTTTGCTTGACATCATGGTAAAATAAAAAGAAATCAGCCAAGACCTCAGAAAAAAAATGGTAGACCTGGTCTGATTCATCCTTGGGAGCAATTTCCAAACGCCTGAAGGTACCACGTTCATCTGTACAAACAATATTACGCATGGGACCACGCAGCCGTCATACCGCTCAGGAAGGAGACGCGTTCTGTCTCCTAGAGATGAACGTACTTTGGTACAAAAAGTGGAAATCAATTCCAGAACAACAGCAAAGGACCTTGAGAAGATGCTGGAGGAAGCAGGTACAAAAGTATCTATATCCACAGTAAAATTAGTCCTTCATCGACATAACCTGAAAGGCCGCTCAGCAAGGAAGAAGCCGCTGCTCCAAAACCGCCATAAAAAGCAGACTACGGTTTGCAACTTCACATGGGGACAAAGATCATACTTTTTGGAGAATTGTCCTCTGGTCTGATGAAACAAAAATAGAACTGTTTAGCCATAATGACCATCGTTATGTTTGGAGGAAAAAGGGGGAGGCTTGCAAGCCGAAGAACACCATTCGAACCGTGAAGCACGGGGGTGGCAGCATCATGTTGTGGGGTGCTTTGCTGCAGGAGGGACTGGTGCACATCACAAAATAGATGACTCAATGAGGAAGAAAATGATGTGGATATATTGAAGCAGCATCTCAAGACATCAGTCAGGAAGTTAAAGCTTGTTCGCAAATGGGTCTTCCAAATGGACACAGTAGGCCTTGGGACCCAAAAGCATAATCAGTGCTCTAACTCCCCCTTGTGGTGGTCTGGAGCAATGAAGCAGTGCCGCAGAGTAAGAAATTACCTCTAAATCCTGCAGCATAATCTCAAAACCTTTAATTGAGGAACCACTGTATGTACTAGCTGTGTGATTATGTAATAGTCATGTAATAGTTGTGTGTAATGAAATAGTTATGGAACAGTCACGCGGTTATGGAATAGAGCCGTAGTAGTCAAGTTACAATCATAAAATAGTCATGTGTTGGTCATGTAATAGTCATTTGCTGGTCATGTGGTTATGGGATAGTCATGTGATATTAATGTGGTCATGTAACAGTTATGTAATTGTTATGTAATACCCATGTAATAGTCATATGGTTTGGGAATAGTCTCATAATAGGCACATAATAATAATGATATTGTCATCTAATAGTTATGTGATAGTCATGTGATCATGTTATAGTAATGTGGTCATGTAATAGTTATGTAATAGTCATGTAATAGTCATGTAATATCCATGTAACAGGCATGTACTGGTCATGTGGTTATGTTCTATTCGTGTAAGAGTCATGTTATAGTAATGTGGTCGTGTAGTAGTCTTGTAATAGTCATGTTTTAGTCATGTAATAGTCATGTGATTATCAGGTGACAAAATGTGTTACAAAACATATAATAGGTCTTCTATTCCATTTAGCAGATGCTTTTATCCAAAGCAGTTTAAAGAAGTGTATGCATGGAATGGGTGGCCCCAGCAGGAATTGAACCCGCAAGCTTGACGTTGCAAGCGCCATTCTCTACCAATGGAGTCACAGTTGCAAACCAAATTTGCACCTTTGAAATTAATAAATCACAAAATGTTTAACAATTTCCTAGGCGACTTTATACACTACATGACCAAAAGTATGTGGACACTTGCTCGTCGAATATCTCATTCCAAAATCATGGGCAATAATATGGAGTTGGTCCCCCTTTGTTGCTACAACAGCCTCCACTCTTCTGGGAAGGCTTTCCACAGGATGTTGGAACATTGCTGCGGGAACTTGCATTCAGTAACAAGAGCATTAGTGAGGCTGGGCACAGATTTTGGGCGATTAGGCCTGGCTCGCAGTTAGCGTTTCAATTCATCCCAAAGGTGTTCGATGGGGTTGAGGTCAAAGCTCTGTGCAGGCCAGTAAAGTTCTTCCACACCGATCTCGACAAACCATTTCTGTATGGGCCTCGCTTTGTGCATGGTGGCATTGTCATGCTGAATCAAGAAAGGGCCTACATCAAACTGTTGCCACAAAGTTGGAAGCACAGAATGGCCTAGAATGTCATTGTATGCTCTAGTGTAAGATTTCCCTCACTGGAACTAAGGAACCTAACCACGAAAAACAGCCCCAGACCATTATTCCTCTTCCACCAAACATTACAGTTGGCACTATGCATTGAGGCAGGTAGCATTCTCTTGGCATCCGACAAACCCAGATTTGTCCGTCGGAATGCAAGATGGTGACTCTACAGAACGCGTTTCCACTACTCCAGAGTCCAATGGTGGCGAGCTTTACACCACTTCAGCCTACGTTTGGCATTGTGCATGATCATTTTAGGCTTATGTGCAGCTGCTCGGCCATGGAAACCCATTTCATGAAGCTCCTGATGAACAGTTATTGTGCTAACTGTCACGTTCCTGACCTGGTTTCTGTTAGTTTTGTATGTGTTAGTTGGTCAGGACGTGAGTGTGGGTGGGCAGTCTATGTTTTCTGTTTCTATGTTGGTTTTGGGTGACCTGATATGGCTCTCAATTAGAGGCAGGTGTTTTTCATTTCCTCTGATTGAGAGTCATATTAAGGTAGGTGTGTTCACACTGTTTGTTTGTGGGTGATTGTCTTCCGTGTCTGTGTCTGCGCACCACACGGGACTGTTTTCGGTTTGTTTGTACATCGTTCTTTTGTGTAGTCTATTTTCCCTGTTCGTGAGTTCTTCGTGTTATTTGTAAGTTCGTATTGTACAGGTCTGTCTACACATTCGTTTTTTGTTATTTTGTAGTTTATTCAAGTATAGTTCGTGTCATTGTTTCGTTGTGTCTTAAATAAATCATGTCATCATACCTCGCTGCATATTGGTCTTCCGATCCTTCTCTCCTCTCCTCGTCCGAGGAGGAGGAAGAATACGACAACCGTTACAGAATCACCCACCAAACCCGGATCAAGCAGCGGGTTCACGGACAGCGCACAAAACAGGATTTCTGGTCTTGGGAGGAGATCATGGAAGGAAAGGGACCATGGGCTAAAGTTGGAGGTAATCGCCGCCCATGGGAACAGCTGGAGGCACCTCGGAGAGCGGAGGAAACCGGAGAGAGGAACCGGTGTTATGAGGGGTCGCGTCTAGCACGGAAGCCCGAAAAGCCCGTGAGTACTACCCAAAAATGTATTGGGGGGGGGGGGGCTAAGAGGTAGTGGGCCAAGGGCAGGTAGGAGACCTGCGCCCACTTCCCAGGCTAACCGTGGGGAGCGGGAGTACGGGCAGACACCGTGTTACGCAGTAGAGCGCACGGTGTCTCCTGTACGTGTTCATAGCCCAGTGCGGGTTATTCCACCTCCCCGCACTGCTAGGGCTAGATTGAGCGTTGAGCCGGATGTCATGAAGCCGGTTCTACATATCTGGCCACCAGTACGTCTCCTCGGGCCGGCTTACATGGCACCAGCCTTACGCATGGTGTCCCCGGTTCGCCTTCATAGCCCGGTGCGGGTTATTCCACCTCCCCGCACTGGGCGGGCGACAGGGAGCATTCAACCAGGTAAGGTTGGGCAGGCTCGGTGCTCAAGGGAACCAGTACGCCTGCACGGTCCGGTATATCCGGCGACACCTCCCCGCCCCAGCCCAGTACCACCAGTTCCTTCTCCACGCACTCTCCCTATGGTGCGTGTCTCCAGCCCAGTGCCTCCAGTTCCGGCACCACGCACTAAGCCACCTGTGCGTCTCCAGAGCCCTGTACACACTGTTCCTTCTCCCCGTATTCGTCCTGATGTGCGTGCACTCAGCCCGGTGCCACCAGTGCCGGTACCACGCACCAGGCAAATAGTACGCTTTGAGAGTCCAGTGTGCCCTGTCCCTGCTCCCCGCACTAGGCTTGAAGTGCGTGTCTCCAGTCCGGTGCCTCCAGTTCCGTTACCACGCACCAGGCCTACAGTGCGCCTCATCCGGCCAGAGCCATCCGTCTGCCCAGTGCCATCTGAGCCATCCGTCTGCCCAGTGCCATCTGAGCCATCCGTCTGCCCAGTGCCATCTGAGCCATCCGTCTCCCCAGCGCCATCTGAGCCATCCGTCTCCCCAGCGCCATCTGAGCCATCCGTCTGCCCAGTGCCGTCTGAGCCATCCGTCTGTCCCGAGCCATTAGAGCCGCCCGTCTGTCCCGAGCCGTCAGAGCCGATAGTCAGTCAGGAGCCCCTAGAGCCATTCGTCAGTCAGGATCTGCCAGAGCCGCCAACCAGACAGGATCTGCCAGAGCCGCCAACCAGACAGGATCTGCCAGAGCCGCCAACCAGACAGGATCTGCCAGAGCCGCCAACCAGACAGGATCTGCCAGAGCCGCCAACCAGACAGGATCTGCCAGAGCCGCCAATCAGACAGTCATGAGCTGCCCTCCAGTCATGAGCTGCCCTCCAGTCATGAGCTGCCCTCCAGTCATGAGCTGCCCTCCAGTCATGAGCTGCCCTCCAGTCATGAGCTGCCTTCCAGTCATGAGCTGCCTTCCAGTCATGAGCTGCCTTCCAGTCATGAGCTGCCGTCCAGTCATGAGCTGCCCTCCAGTCATGAGCTGCCCTCCAGTCATGAGCTGCCCTCCAGTCATGAGCTGCCCTACAGCCATGAGCGTCCAGAGCCGTCAGCCAGCCATGAGCGTCCAGAGCCGTCAGCCAGCCATGAGCGTCCAGAGCCGTCAGCCAGTCATGAGCTGCCCCTCAGCCCAGAGCGGTCATTGATCCAGAACTGCCTCTCAGTCCAGAGCTGTCTCTCTGTCCGGAGCTGCCCTTCAGTCCGGAGTTGCCCCTCTATCCTGAGATACCTCTTTATCCTGAGCTACCTATCTGTCCTGAGCTACCTTGTCCCGGAGTTGTCCTTTATTTTGGTGTTGCCCCTTAAATTAGGTGGTTTGAGGAGGGTGGTCATTCTGAGGGAAATATGGAGGCTGGGATTGACTATGGTGGGGTGGGGACCTCGCCCTGAGCCTGAGCCACCACCGTGGTCAGATGCCCACCCAGACCCTCCCCTAGACTTTGTGCTGGTGCGCCCGGAGTTCGCACCTTAAGGGGGGGGTTATGTCACGTTCCTGACCTGGTTTCTGTTAGTTTTGTATGTGTTAGTTGGTCAGGACGTGAGTGTGGGTGGGCAGTCTATGTTTTCTGTTTCTATGTTGGTTTTGGGTGACCTGATATGGCTCTCAATTAGAGGCAGGTGTTTTTCATTTCCTCTGATTGAGAGTCATATTAAGGTAGGTGTGTTCACACTGTTTGTTTGTGGGTGATTGTCTTCCGTGTCTGTGTCTGCGCACCACACAGGACTGTTTTCGGTTTGTTTGTACATCGTTCTTTTGTGTAGTCTATTTTCCCTGTTCGTGCGTTCTTCGTGTTATTTGTATTTTGTAGTTTATTCAAGTATAGTTCGTGTCATTGTTTCGTCGTGTCTTAAATAAATCATGTCATCAGACCTCGCTGCATATTGGTCTTCCGATCCTTCTCTCCTCTCCTCGTCCGAGGAGGAGGAAGAATACGACAACCATTACACTAACGTTGCTTCCAGAGTTAGTTTGGAACTCGGCAGTGAGTATTGCAACTTACAGTTGACTGGAGCAGCTCTAGCAGGGCAGAAATGTGACAAACTATTGATAATGCCATGTTGAAAGTCACTGAGCTCTTCAGTGAAGCCATTCTACTGCCAATGTTTGTCTATGGAGATTGCATGGCGGTGTGCACGATTTTATACACCTGTCAGCAACGGGTGTGGCTGAAATAGCCGAATCCACTAATTTGAAGGGGTGTCCATATACTTTGTATATATAGTGTATATGCACATTTTCTGCAACAATAGTTCTCAGACACTCTTTTTTATGACTCTTTTAATAATGACTCTCTCTCTAAGTCTGTGTCCATGTCTCTGATATTTCACCTCCTCTCTGGTTGGCAGGGACACTCATGACATTTAATGTGTACGTTTTATGTCTTTAGTAGTGAAGCGTTAAGGACATGCTGTCCTACATTAATGTGTTGGTTTCCGGCATGGGCAATGTGAAGGCCTAACACCTGTCTCCTCTCACCCTTCTCTTTCACCAGAGAAGAACAGAAAGGATTGAGAGGGAGAAGAGGCCACAATAGGTCTGGCTTGTGTATGAAAGGGGACTCTTTTTTTTAAATAACTTTTAAAAAGTCTGCATTCAAATCTACTTGGTTGATATATGGTGGCTAAGTGTAAAATGGTATGGGGTCAGGGGAGGTGAGGCGAGACGACATAACTGCCATAACCCAGTCTCAGGGGGATAACAATATGGTTGACTTATGCTGTCTGTCATAACCTTTGACGGCATAGTGTCTAATCAAACATATTCACAGGTAGGGTTTCAGACGTTTTCGGAAGATGGGCAGGGACTCCGTTGTCCTGACATCAGGGAGAAAGTTCGTTCCACTACTGGGGTGCCAGGACAGAGAAGAGCTTTGACTGGGCTGAGTGGGAGCTGACCTCCCGTAGGGGTGGGAGCGCCACGAGACCAGAGGTAACAGAAGAGAGTGCTCAGAATGTAGGGTTTGAGCATACTGTATCGCCTGAAGGTAAGGAGGGGCAGTTCCCCTTGCTGCTCTGTATAAACAGGATTTGTTTTCAACCAAAACAATGCATCTCTTGCAGCATGTATGCCAATGCATCTTCATAGAATGATTCACATTTTCAAGTCTGTGGTTATTTGGGCTATTCAAATTTCTGAGGTTCTGTGCAAAGCATTCTAGCCAGCTAATATTGCCTTTTTTTCTTAATATTCTACCTTTCATTCTACCCTCGCTCAGTTATTTTTCTCCTTTTTTATGTTCTTCAACTCCAGCCTCTCCATTCATCCTCCTCCTCTCCCCTCACTTTCTCTGCACCATCTCCCATCACATCTTTCTATTTTACTCTGCTCCCCCTCTTCTTCCACTATCTCCCCTCCGCAGAGGAGACATTAGCAGAATGTTCTGGGTGCTAGCAAAGCGCCTGCATCTCAAGACTCACATCCAGTCAGCCAATGTGTTTTGCCCCCACAATGTTCCCAAAGTACACTTGTGACTGTTTGCTTCAGTTGTCAAATACAAATTAGTGGCCAGCGGGAGGCTTTGAGCTTCAGTGCAGTTCTAAAACCTCATTTCCAGGCCTTCATTCTGTTTGTGTGTGTGAAAGGACAAGTGAAAAGAAAGGGAGAAGACCTTTTAGAAGTTTTGGAGCTGAGAACACTGAGAAATGGGGGCAGTTCTTAAGCAATATCCATGTGACAAAAGTAGAGGAAATTGTGCCTTAAATTGCTTATCTTTCCACTCTCCGTGACTTCAGAGTGCAAGCTGTTGTTTTGGGAAGACGGCAATAGATGTCGACTTTGGCGCTTCCATTTGCAAATGGATCATTATTCCACTCTATCTTTTCCTTCCTAAGTAATGGAGCAAAGCCAAAACTTATGGCTTACTCTAGTTTGAGACGCATTTATCATTTAAATGACACTTGACAGTGCAAATCTGCAAACACATGACTTCATAGATTCAGTCCATCCCTGTTAAAGCAACGACTTTACCAATCTTATCAAGCTGTTCAGACATTAGTGTTCATTAAAATGGGGATTGTAAATTCACTACCATGTTGACCATAGGGATGACTTGAGGTTGTGCATTATGATGTGATTGTGTTTGGAATTTCTTCATTCCATAGTATGCTGCTCTGAGGCATATGCGATGCATTTAATTCAGTGAGTGAGTACATTGTTCAATAGTATCCCATTAAAAACAGAATGTGCTTGACACTGCAACAATTAAAATGCTGCATATTGTTCATAGTATCACATGTAAGAAACATAATCAGCTGTGCTGACCTTAGGACAAGATTACACACAGTGAGACAATGCATGTACTTCTCCCCAAATAACCCCAGGGTGACTTTAGGTCTCACTCTCACCCCTAGCCTGTCAAAAAGGGATGACTTAAAAGCCGGAAGCAGGAGTTAAGTGAATTCTGGGAGCTTTTGCTGGTATTCATCTGACTGAACAGCCAATGGAACACAAAGAAAGGAAAATGGAGTGCCTCTGGCTACCTTAGGGAGATGAAGCTAGCATGTTTTGAATAGTGTACATAAGTGCATTCGGGAGATTTTAATACCATAATCCTATAGCCAGGGGCACAAAGGTCTTGGGAAGTTAAAATGACAAATGGGAGGCAATGACAGGCCCGGGGCTGATGTTCACCCCATGAAGCCCAACTACTCCTCCACTCTTCCTCTTCACAATAGACATGCTATGAATACATTCATTAAGTCTTAATAATGCTTAAAGTAATGCTTGTATAGTGCTTGTAGCTATAATGTCATGTGTATCATGGGCTTGCTTTAAAATTAAAAGCTAACGTAGGGGTCGTTAGGAAATGACTCTTCCGTTGAAAAACTGAGGTAGAACGTGAAGAGAAACCACACAAACAGCTGTTTAAATTAGAACAACTGTCACGGCCTTCGAATGAAGCAGACCAAAGCGCAGCGTGGTAAGTGTTCATGACTTATTTTCAAAACACTTGAACAAAATAACAAAGAGCAAAACGACAACGAACAGTTCTGTCAGGTGCAGAAACACAAAACAGAAAATAATCACCCACAAACACAGGTGGGAAAAGGCTGCCTAAGTATGATAAGTATGACAACGATAGACAGCTGTCCCTGATTGAGAACCATACCCGGCCAAAACATAGAAATACAAAACCTAGAAATAAAGAACATAGAATGCCCACCCAAATCACACCCTGACCAAACCAAATAGAGACATAAAAAGGCTCTCTAAGGTCAGGGAGTGACAGTATCCCCCCCCCCCAAAGGTGCGGACTCCGGCCGCAAAACCTGAACCTATAGGGGAGGGTCTGGGTGAGCATCTATCCGTGGTGGCGGCTCTGGTGCGGGACGTAGACCCCGCTCCACCTCTGGCTTGGCCCACTTTGGTGGCGCCTCTAGTGCGGGGACCCTCGCCGCCGCCCCCGGACTGGGGACCTTCTCTGCGGGCCCCGGACTGGAGGCCGTCTCTGGAGGCTCCGAACTGGAGGCCGTCTCTGGAGGCTCCGGACTGGAGAATGTCGCTGAAGGCCCCAGATTGGAGACCTTCGCTGGAGGCTCCGGACTGGAGGCCTTCGTTCCATGACTCCTCATTGGAGGCTTCGTGCCATGGATCATCACTGGAGGCTTCGTGCCATGGATCATCACTGGAGGCTTCGTGCCATGGATCATCACTGGAGGCTTCGTGCCATGGATCATCACTGGCGGCTTCGTGCCATGGATCATCACTGGAGGCTTCGTGCCATGGATCATCACTGGAGGCTTCTTGCCATGGATCATCACTGGAGGCTTCGTGCCATGGATCATCACTGGAGGGAGTAGACGTATGGGCAGTCTGGTACATGGAGCTGCCACAGGGCTCACCAGGCTGGAGAGACATACAGGAGGCCCTGTCCTAGGCAGAGGCACCGGATACACTGGGCCGTGCAGGCGCACTGGAGGTCTCGAGCGTAGAGCCTGCACAACCCATCCTAGCTGGATGGTTATTTTCGCCCTGCAGATGCGGGGCGCAGGCACAGGATGCACTGGGCTGTGCAGACGCACCGAAGACACAGTGCGCAGAGCCGGCGCAGGATATCCCGGGCCGAAGAGACGTACTGGCGGCCAGATGCGCTGAGTCGGCATCCTCCGACCTGGCTGGATGCCCACTCTAGCCCGGACGATTCTGGGAGCTGGAAGGTAGCGCACCGGGCACTGGAGACTCCGTGCGCTCCACCGCATAACACGGTGCCTGACCAGTACGACGCTCGCCACGGTAAGCACGGGGAGTTGGCTCAGGTCTCCAACCTGACTCAGCCACACTCCCCGTGTGCCTATCCCCCAAAAATGTTTGGAGCTGCCTCTCGGGCTTCCTTGCTAGCCGAGTCCCTTCGTAACGCTGCCGCTCTGCTCTTGCTGCCTCCAGTTCCTCCCGTGGACGGCGATACTCCCCAGCCTGCCTCCAGGGTCCCTTACCATCCAGGTTCTCCTCCCAAGTCCATGAATCCTGGACATGCTGCTCCTCCTTACCACGCTGCTTGGTCCGTTGAGGGTGGGAAGGTCTGTCAGGTGCAGAAACACAAAACAGAAAATAATCACCCACAAACACAGGTGAGAAAAGGCTGCCTAAGTATGATTCCCAATCAGAGACAACGATAGTCAGCTGTCCCTGATTGAGAACCATACCCGGCCAAAACATAGAAATACAAAACCTAGAAATAAAGAACATAGAATGCCCACCCAAATAACACCCTGACCAAACCAAATAGAGACATAAACAGGCTCTCTAAGGTCAGGGCATGACAACCACTTGGAAAACGAATAAACCCATATTTGCTTTAAACCAGGCCCTGTGCTCTGTGGGAACTGTGTCCTTGATGAAGGAGCGCAGCAGTTAGAGATGAGTTTACTGATGGTCAACTACACTTCATTGAGCAGCATTTTTAATTAGGCTGTCGAGTCACTTACAGTCATTTAGATTAAGTACCGCAGCCATCATTTAGAGCAGAGCTGTAGTCTCTACTAACTGTACAGGTTTTGCTTAACACAAATGCAGTAGTAATAATGATAATTTTACAACTAAGACGGCTGCAGATTTCGCCTGATACCAGTGTCCCAGTGGGCAAACCTGATTGTAATGACTTCTTCTCAAACTGCTTTGCCCGCTGGGGTATATTTTCATTTTTATCCAACATTCTGTATTGTTGTTCTGATAGACAATTGCAGATAGTAATGCATTTAAATGATTGCCAAACCATTGGTTCCAAACCAGCTATCTTCCCATTTGAGACAACAGCAAATGCAAATTGTCACTGAAATTATATTCCTTCACCAGTATGTGTTTGTTTGGTTCCCGAACAGTAATTTCTCTTATATTTGTCTCTATTGTCTTCAACATCAGAGAACTTTGTGGCACAAACAGCAGCTGAGCCCTTTTACTTTTTTTTTTGCAAGTCTGGGCCCGAGGCACCAGCTCCTCTCTCTTTCTCGGTGCCACCCCGTGTGGAGCGTTTGTTGTGGATAATGACTGGCCTCGGCTCCAGTATGTTCAGAACTGCTTACACATCTTCTAGATTGGTCATAGAGCAGCCCGACATGTGAAAGGCGCCTTGATTATAGCGCTCTGCCACACGCCCTCTCGCTTGTTCATTTCACAGACCGTTAATTATTATTGTGATTATTTAATTAAATAGGTTCGCTTTTCAAGGCTGGGGCCGTTGCCGGCTACGATGGTGTCACCGTCGCCAGCAGCAACGACAGGCAGGGTTGGCAAGTCGAGGAATGCCATGGGAACATCTGTAAGGAGCGAGCGGGGAGAGAGTTTCAACTAGCTTGCCTGGCAGTGGCTTCGGCGGACTTTGTACGACGGCGTTACGCTGATGTCAACAAAGGTTCCGCTCCATTTCGTTGATGACGTTCACCTCGGGGACATGAAGATGCCTCAACACACATTACCGGAATCCATCTGCAGGGCGATTAGCGGGATTATCAATGTATGTCATCGCTTTACTGCCCAAAACAGGCTGGGGCCCACCACCAGAGATGGTTGAACAGTGTAGGAACATGTTAATGTCTGTGTGTGGGATCGGGATTGTAAAGCTTAACAGCCGTGCTAGATCTGTAGTCTATGCTGTCACACGTACTGTATGCACTTGCCGTTTTTGGTCCCTTGACTGAAAAGTAAGGTGTTTTGCGTTAAAAACAGTTACAATCAATAAGGCCATAGCTGCATCCAAAATGGGACCCTATTCCATAATTTGTGCAGATATTTTCAATCACAGTTGGAAGCCATACAAAAACAAGTAAAACAAGCTTATAG
The DNA here is from genome assembly GCF_029448725.1 of Salvelinus fontinalis. Taxonomy (NCBI): domain Eukaryota; kingdom Metazoa; phylum Chordata; class Actinopteri; order Salmoniformes; family Salmonidae; genus Salvelinus; species Salvelinus fontinalis. The sequence goes on from NC_074675.1 coordinate 42,114,404, forward strand.
TTTGTGTTCTGATGTGGTTAAAGGCCCTGTATAGAGTTGCAAGAACCCTGTTCATGTTATACTGAAAGAATATATAGACGCAACATGAAACCATTTTAAAGATTTTACTGAGTTACAGTTCATAAAATGAAATCAGGCAATTGAAATAAATTCATTAGGCCCTGATCTATGGATTTCACACGACTGGGCAGGGGTGCAGCCATGGTGGGCCTTGGAGGGCATAGGCCCACCCACTGGGGAGCCAGGCCCAACCAATCACAATTAGCTTTTTTCCCCACAAAAGGGCTTTATTACAGACAGAAATACTCCTCAGCATGGAGGTGGCTTGTGTCTAATCTTGTCTGAGACCTGAAGACTTGTCTAATCACCCTAATGCTTTAACTCAGTGGGCTGAGAGTCTTGACGTGTAGGATAACCTTGCAATCCAGTTGTTCATTCAAGGGATAGCTTTGACCTTTGTAAAGAACAACTTTACTTGCCAAAGGTTTTGAAAAGAGACACTGTGCCTTTACTAAAGTCTTTACTAAACTATGGGCATTTAACATGCCAAACCAGGACTCCGAGACACATCAGAACTTCTAAAACTCTGTCTGATAGCTTTAACTTTAGTCACTGTCAGTAGACGGCTACTCTATGGTTACTTCACCATGCATCTTAGAGGCTGTTGCCCTATGTACATATGACTATGTACATAGTCATGGAACACTAGTCACTTGATGAAAACCTGCTACAGAGCGCTCAGGACCTCAGACTGGGGCGAAGGTTCATCTTTCAACAGGACAACGACCCTAAGCACACAGCCAGCTAGAGCCTGGACTTAAACCCGATCGAACATCTCTGGAGAGACCTGAAAATAGCTGTGCAGCGACGTTCCCCATCCAACCTGACAGAGTTGCTTCATTCCCAAGAAGACTCAAGGATGTAATCACTGCCAAAGGTGCTTCAACAAAGTACTGAGTAAAGGGTCTGAATAGTTATGCAAATAATTGTTCCGATTTTATTCTAAAAAACAGTTTTTGCTTTGTCCTTATGGGGTGTTGTGTGTAGATAGATGGGGGGGGAACAATTGAATCCATTTTAGAATAATGCTGTAACCTAACAAAAATATTGTTATGTTACAGCCTTATTCTAAAATGGATTAAATTGGAAAAAGTCAAGGTGTCTGAATACTTTCCGAATGCACTGTATATGTGTATTTATATATACCTACATACATACAAATACATAATATTTCTATATTTCTTAAATCCATTATTTACATTTTTGGATTTGTCTGTATTGTTGTGTGTTGTTAGATATTACTGCACTGCTGGAGCTAGGAACACAAGTATTTCGCTATACCCGTCATAACATCTGCTAAATACGTGTATGCAACCAATAAAATCAAATTTGATTTAACTTCCAAAACTGTGTGCTATCTTCCTGACTTGTCCAGCAGGTATTGACAGCCATTCAGTGAAGATGGGCCCTTCAGGTGCGTCCACTCCAATAGAGTTCCATTCCTCTCTATTAATTCGTCATCAGTATGGATCCGTCTCTTTGTTGAGGCGGCTCCTCGGGTTTGCACTCGGACAGCTCTGCCTGAATAAAAATGAAGTGAGTGGCTTCCATCACGCCACTTTCAGCACCATTTGTTAGAGTAAAACATGCCGGCCCATTATTGGAGTGTCACGTCGCTGTGTGTTTGGAACGCAACAAATCACCGGGGGGTATCGCCGGGGAGGTTTGTTGTATTACTCTCGGCAGAGGGGAACGGCGGTAATGCTGACAAACACAGGGAGAACCAGGGCCATTTACTAAACATCCATTAAAAGGGATGCCAATACACCGAGCAGCACTGCAGAGCCTTCTCAATCAACACTCGCAGGGTCATTTATCTGCATTCACCCGAACTTGTGTAAAGTAGTTGTCTTGGGTCCAGGCCAATGAGAAAGCACACAAGTAACTTTTGGAAATTTGAATGTTGTGTGAATGTTGAAAGGAAGTGGGGTGGATCTATCATGTAGCGTGATGACCTAATCCAGGGGTCAAGACCCTTAAATGTTACCAAAACCAAAACCTGGGGGGGTGAAACTTTACTATGGAGTAAAAAAAATACATTGGGCAGGCTAAAGTACATTTCTGTCATAATTTGATTTGAATAGCACTAGCCTGTCAAAGCACTAGCCTACATGGAGCATATAGTACTTGTGCAGATCACAGGTTTGTAGTTTACCACAGGGATTAAAGGAAAGGAAGTCCCCCTCACAATTTGTTCTCTCCCTCGTCAATACTGTAGCATCAATAGCATTGATCCACAGAGCAGGTCACAGGTTTGGTTGTTCTTCAAACGCTCCTGGGAGCCTTTTAATTCTGGCTTCAAACTGCTGCTTCTGTTCATGACTACAAGAGAGAGAGCCCAGACTTCAAAACCTGATGAGACCCTGCCTAGGGCTCTAGTTGAAGCTCATTAAAAAGCATGATCAAAACACAAGTAATAGAATAATAACAACATGTCTTGGTAATTAGCAACATTTCCCTCTGCGAGCAAGAGCCCCAACGCATAGCAATACATGTCCCCTGTCCCAGGGAAATATTAAAGATATGATATTGCTGCATCTTCCCAAGTAACAGCTCACTTCATTAGAATGAAGAGGAAATGTATGACTTTATTCTCTTTTTTTCCCCCCTTCTAATTGCTGATAGCGCCCGAAGGCACTTTTCTTTGTTGGATTTTTTAATTTACGTAAATGAATGAAATAATTTTTTAGTGGGCTTTTTTTTACCCTTAGGCAGTCAGGTGTGGCGACGCTTTTATTTCTTCAGACAATTGGTGTCACAAAACTCAGGAGGCGGGGAGTGAAATACTTGACAACTATGCTCTTGAACACCAAGATGTTATAGTATTACGCTCTTGTCTGGGTTTTCTCGACATAAGAAGTGACCTGTTATGAGTACTCTGTGGGAGTTCTCACTACATTTGCATGCTCACTAATATAACGTGTGATTCTCTCAAGATTAAATCAACATTTCATGACCCATATGAAATGTGTTATGTGTAATGTGAATTACAATGACATTTTCCATGACATTCCCAGTGAAGGGTCTGAAAGGACAATTGAATAGACAGTTGAATCTCATGAATATGATATAGTGGCATCTTTTGACTGACTTTTTTACCTGGTGGAGTCTTTTACAGAACACTTGACATATTACCCATCACTGCTCATTTGCATATTTCATGCATCATCAGTTTGGACGAGTAAGGAGAAAGTCATCTTTAAACCATATTCCAAGGACATATAATTTTATACAGCACCAGTCAAGTTTGGACACACCTACTCATTCGTATTTTGGGCAGTTTTTACTATTTTCTAATTTGTAGAATAATAGTAAAGACATCAAAACTATGAAATATCACACATGGAATCATGTATTAACCAACAAAGTGTTAAAAAAATCTAAATATATTTGAGATTTGAGATTCTTCAATGAAGCCACACTTTGCCTTGATGACAGCTTTGCACACGCTTGGCATTCTCTCAACCAGCTTCATGAGGTAGTCACCTGGAATGCATTTCAATTAATAGGTGTGCGTTGTTAAAAAAAAAATCCTTCTTAACGTCTCTGGGATAGGTGGGATGGTAGCGTCCCACTTGGCCAAAATCCAGAAAAAATGTAGCGCGCCAAATTCAAATATATTACTATAAAAGTCAATCTTTCATGAAATCACACATGAAAGACACCAAATTAAAGCTACACATGTTGTGAATCCAGCCAACATGTCTGATTTCAAAAAGGATTTACGGGGAAGCACACCAAACAATTATGTTAGCTCAGTACATAGCCACAGAAAATCACAGCCATTTTCCCAGCAAAAGATAGTAGTATCAAAAAGCAGAAATAGATCAAATCAATCACTAACCTTTGATGATCTTCATCAGATGACACTCATAGGACATCATGTTACACAATACATTTATGTTTTGTTTGATAATGTGCATATTTATATCCAAAAATCTCCGTTTACATTGGCGCCATGTTCAGAAATGCCTCTAAAATATCCGGAGTAATTGCAGATAAATAAAATAACAGAAATACTCATCATAAACTTTGATGAAAGATACATGTTTTACACAGAATTAAAGATACACTTGTTCTTAATGCAACCGCTGTGTCCGATTTAAAAAAAAAAAACTTTACGTAAAAAGCACACCATGCAATAGACAGCGCTCAGATTTAACAACATTTCTCCGCCATGTTGGAGTCAAAAGAAATACAAAATGACATCATAAATATTCCCTTACCTTTTGATTATGTTCATCAGAATGCACTGCCAGGAATTGTAGTTAAACAATAAATCGTTGTTTTGTTTGATAATGTCCATTACTTATGTCCAATTAGCTACTTTTGCTAGCATGTGTAGTACACATGACCAAACGCTCGCGCAGATGCAGGCAAACGTCGGACAAAAACTTCAAAAAGTTATATTACAAGTCGAAGAAACTGGTCAGACTTAGTAGAGAATCAATCTTCAGGATGTTGTTATCATATATATCCAATAACGTTCCCACCGGAGCATTTCATCATGTCTGTATAAGTAATGGAACGCAAGGCGATATCATGAGGAAAGCGCATGAGCAAGAACTGGCAATCTGCCAGACCAGTGACTGAAACACCTCCCATCCGGCCCCACACCACACTAGAGGCTTCATTCAGCGTTCTACAGACTGTTGACATCTAGTTGAAGGCGTAGGAAGTGCAAACAGATCCATATATTACAGAGAATTGAATAGGCGATGACTTTAACATCGACCCTTCTCAGAATTCTCACTTCCTGTTTGGATTTCTTCTCAGGTTTTTGCCTGCCATATGAGTTCTGTTATACTCACAGACATCATTCAAACAGTTTTAGAAACGTCAGTGTTTTCTATCCAATAGTAATAATTATTTTCATATATTAGCATCTGGGACAGAGTAGGAGGCAGTTCACTATGGGCACGGAATTCATCCAAAAGTGGAAATGCTGACCCCTATATCAAATAAGTTAATGAGTTTGAGACAATAAGTTGTGTTGTAACAAGGTAGGGGTGGTATACAGAAGATGCTCTATTTGGTAAAAGACAAAGTCCATATTATGGCAAGAACAGCTCAAATAAGCAAAGAGAAATGACAGTCCATCATTACTTTAAGACATGAAGGTCAGTCAATGCGGACAATTTCAAGAACTTTGAACGTTTCTTCAAGTGCAGTCGCAAAAAAACATCAAGAGCTACAGTATGATGAAACTGGCTCTCATGAGGACTGCCACAGGAAAGGAAGACCCAGATTTACCTCTGCTGCAGAGGATAAGTTAATCAGAGTTAACTGCACCTCAGCTTGCAGCCCAAATAAATGCTTCACAGAGTTCAAGTAACAGACACATCTCAACATCAACTGTTCAGAGGAGACTGTGTGAATCAGGCCTTCAGGGTGTAATTGCTGTAAAGAAACCACTACTAAAGGACACAAATAAGAAGAAGAGACTTGCTTGGGCCAAGAAACACGAGCAATGGACATTAGACCGGTGGAAATCTGTCCTTTGGTCTGATGAGTCCAAATGTGAGATTTTTGGTTCCAACCATCGTGTCTTTGTGAGACGCAGAGAAGGTGAAAGGATGATCTCCACATGTGTGGTTCCCACTGTGAAGCATGGAGGAGGAGGTGTGATGGTGTGGGGATGCTTTGCTGGTGACACTGTCAGTGATTTATTTATAATTCAAGGCACACTTAACCACCATGGCAATCACAGCATTGTGCAGTGGTACGCCATCCCATCTGGTTTGCGCATAGTGGGACTATCATTTGTATTTCAGCAGGACAATGACCCAAAACACACCTCCAGGCTGTGTAAGGGCTATTTGACCAAGAAGGAGGGTGATGGAGTGCTGCATCGGATGACCTGGCCTCCACAATCACCCGACCTCAACCCAATTGAGATGGTTTGGGATGAGTTGGACCGCAGAGTGAAGCAAAAGCAGCCAACAAGTGCTCAGCATATGTGGGAACTCCTTCAAGACTGTTGGAAAAGCATTTCAGGTGAAGCCAGTTGAGAGAATGCCAAGAGTGTGCAAAGCTGCATCAAGGCAAAGAGTGGTTACTTTGAAGAATCTAAAATCTAAAATATATTTTGATATGTTTAACACTTTTTGGGTTACTACTTGATTCCATATGTGTTATTTCATAGTTTTGATGTCTTCACTATTATTCTACAATGTAGAAAATAGTAAAATGAAAGAAAAACCCTTTGATGAGTAGGTGTGTCCAACCGGTTTACTGGTAGTGTACATGTAACTGCCAAAATAAAGGAAACATTTGAATAAATTAAGGATACAAAGTAAATTGAAAGCAGGTGCCTGAGTTAAATGGGAATGGAAACACTAGGCTTTAGAACAGCAGCTAACTGTATCTGTAACTTGCCATATTGGCATTGTTGCATTACTGGCAGGATTTCTCAAAAATCACTGAATCCCAAAACTGGCTGAACGACCATGAACTCTGCGTGCATTAATGAGCGAAATTTGCAGGTGTCCAACCATACTATATGAAAGCATGATACATATTTTGAAAGCTGACACAATGAAGATAAAGAAAAAAACTTAGAGCATCTTGAATATTCCTTATTTTGTAAGGTTTGAAAATCTGAAATCAGAATACCTTTACTGTGAATGAGTTACATCCGTTTTAGTGACCGGTGGTATTTTCTAGAATTCTATGGAATGTTCCATTATCAGACAGTTTCTTATCTGGATTGTAATTAATTACATATCTGCACCAAAACATATTACAAATTGCATTTAGTCTTACACATGTTAATAAGGAAATACATATGTTAAATAATATAATGTTAATAAATCAAGAACTGTATTGAAATTACTTTATTGAGGGAATAAATTGTCTCATTCAATCCTGAAAACAAATTGCAAGTTACATAGAAAATTTAAATGTCAAAACATGATAAGAATAAGGCATATAATAACAATAATTGGCTTTTCCAACGTATTTTTTCCGTACATACATTCCACTAATGAAGGGGTTCACAAACTTTTTCACTCAGGTTCCCCTTCCAGCATCTTGAACATCTTGCGCCGAATCTCTGGGTGAAGACTAGGAGTCGCTTTACTAGTGCCTATGTCTGCAATGAGTCACTGGAGTACCACAACATTTTCATCCCCTACGATACATAAAGCTTGCCCTTGCATTCTGGTGCAACTTAAACAAACCATGTCATATCCTCCTTTCTATCTTTCCTGTAACAATGCAAACAATTTCAAGAGTAGTTCTGTACTACATTGAATTTCACATAGGTTCACCTAGACTGGGATTGTCCCTCAGGCCTGTCTGCTGCCTCAGCATCATGTTGTCCAGTCTCTCCAGCCCCTGTCTGTCCTTGACACAGCTTCAAATGACTGTCTGGTGTACAGGTGACATGTTTACAGTGTCATCCTCCTCACGAAAGTCTGAGAGCTGACAGACCACCAGTGTACAACAGACAGACCCAGAGAGAGAGAGAGAGAGAGAGAATTATAAAACATAGACCTAAAATACGCAGACTGAAGAGGAAACCCAGACACTATAGTGCTGAAGCATCCGTCTAGAACTTTTTCTCACCACCGATTCTGGTAGTGAGAGGAAGTCCAGTCGCTGGTAGTGGAAGAGGATGGAACTCGGTGAAACTGGGCCAACATTCTGCAAATTTTCTCATTGATGAAACATCTGAACTGAATAAAATGTTCTCTTCCAAAAACTAGAATCTGTTACGAATACAGTGCACTGTTTTATAGACTTGGCGCTTTGCCAAAGTAAAAAACAATTGTGTTGTTTAGAAGGAGTGCAAAGTCGAATTGCACACTTCACAGAAAATCTAAAGAAGACACTTGCCAGTTGTTCAGCGCATGCTCAGAGTACGCGTCCTGGTAATCCATTTGGCCCTGCGGCCTTGTGAATGTTGACCTGTTTAAAGGTCTTACTCACATCGGCTGTGGAGAGCGTGATCAAACAGTCGTCCACAACAGCTGATGTGCTATCATGCATGTTTCAGTGTTACTTGCCTCGAAGCAAGCATAGAAGTAATTTAGCGCATCTGGTAGGCTCGTGTCACTGGGCAGCTCTCAGCTATGCTTCCCTTTGAAGTCTGTAATAGTTTACAAGTCCTGCAACATCTGACAAGCGTCGGAGCCGGTGTAGTACGACTCGATCTTAGTCCGGTATTGAAGCTTTGCCTGTTTGATGGTTCGTCAGAGGGCATTGCAGGATTTCTTATAAGCTTAAAGGGTTAGAGTCCCACTCCTTGAAAGTGGCAACTCCACCCTTTAGCTCAGTGCGGATGTTGCCTGTAATCCATGGCTTCTGGTTGGGGTATGTACGTATGTAACAGTATAACTTTAAACCATCCCCTCGCCCTGACACGGGCGCGAACCAGGGACCCTCTGCACACATCAACAACGGTCGCCCCCGAAGCATCGTTACCCTTCGCTCCACAAAGGCCGTCGCCCTTGCAGAGCAAGGGGCAACACTACTTAAGTCTCAGAGCAAGTGACGTAACTGATTGAAATGCTACTACCGCGTACCCGCTAACTAGCTAGCCATTTCACATCCGTTACACTCACCCCCCTTTCAACCTCCTCCTTTTCCGCAGCAACCAGTGATTCGGGTCACGGCACCAATGTAACAGTATAACTTTAAACCATCCCCTCGCCCCGACACGGGCGCGAACCAGGGACCCACTGCACACATCAACAACGGTCGCCCACGAAGCATCGTTACCCATCGCTCCACAAAGGCCACGGCCTTTGCAGAGCAAGGGGCAACACTACTTAAGTCTCAGAGCAAGTGACGTAACTGATTGAAATGCTACTAGCGCGTACCCGCTAACTAGCTAGCCATTTCACATCCGTTACACGTACAGTCACTGTGGGGACGACGTGATCGATACACTTATTGATGAAGCCAGTGACTGATCTGGTGTACTCCTCAATGCCATCTGAAGAATCCTGGAAAATATTCCAGTCTGTGTTAGCAAAACAGTCCTGTAGCTTAGCATCTGCTTCATCTGACCACTTTCTTATTGACCGAGTCACTGGTGCTTCCTACTTAAACATTTTCTTGTTAGCAGGAATCATGAGGATATATTTATGGTCATATTAGCCAAATGGAGGGTGATGGAGAGCTTTGTACGCGTCTCTGTGTGTGGAGTAAAGGTGGTCTAGAGTTTTTTTCCCCTCTGGTTGCACATTTAACATGCTGGTAGAAATTAGGTCAAATGGATTTAAGTCTCCCTGCATTAAAGTCCCCGGCCACTAGGAGCGCCCCCTCTGGATGAGCGTTTTCCTGTTTGAGTAAAAGTACATGAGTAAAGATACCTTTGTCACGCCCTGATCTGTTTCACCTGTCCTTGTGCTTGTCTCCACCCCCACCAGGTGTCGCTTATTATCCCCGGTGCATTTATCCCTGTATTTCCTGTCTCTCTGTGCCCGCTCGTTTTGTTTGTCAAGTCAACCAGCGTTTTTGTGTCTTAGCTCCTGCTTTTCCCAGTCTCCCTTTTCTCCCCCTCCTGGTTTTGACCCTTGCCTGTCCTGACTCTGAGCTCATCTGCCTGACCACTCTGCCTGCCCCTGACCTCGAGCCTGCCTATCGTCTTGTACCGTTTGGACTCTGACCTGGTTTATGAACTCTCGCCTGTACCCGACCTGCCTTTTGCCTACCCGTTTTACTATAATAAATATCGGAGCTCAACCATCTGCCTCATGTGTCTGCATTTGTTTCTCACCTTGTGCCCTTATACCTTAATAGAAAATGACTCAAGTAAATGTGAAATCCTACTTGAGTCTAAAAGTATTTGGTTTTAAATATACGTATAAGTATCAAAAGTAAATGTAATTGCTAAAATATACTTAAGTATCAAATGTAAATGTAATTGCTAAAATATATTTAAGTATCAAAGTAAAAGTATAAATCATTTCATATTCCTTATGTTAAGCAAACGAGACGGCAACATTTCATTTTTTATTTACGGATAGCCAGGGGCACACTCCAACACTCACACTGTTTAGTGAGTCTGCCAGATCAGAGGAAGTAGGGATGACCAGAGATGTTCTCTTGATAAGTGTGAGAATTAGACCATTTTCCTGTCCTGCTAAGTATTCAAAATGTAACGAGTTGTCAGGGAAAATTTTGGTTGGGTGGGAAAATGTATGCCGTATAAAGTACATCATTTTCTTTAGGAATGTAGTGAAGTAAAAGTAGTCAAAATATAAATAGTAAAGTTAAGTACAGATACCCCCAAAAAACTACTAACTTTCAAGTATTTTTACTTAAGTACTTTACACCACTGAACGCGCCAGTCGGATCTTGCTAGCTTGTGCTTGGCTTTGCCCACCTACTTCTCTGTCCTGCCCACTATGCTTCATTTCTTCACACTGTAAAAGACACAGATTATCTATCTTGGGTTAGTTATACATATACTTGGTATATACACTGAGTATACAAAGCATTAAGAACATGTGCTCTTTCAATGACATAGACTGACCAGGTGAATCCAGGTAAAATCGATGACCCCGTATTGACGTCTGCTGTTAAATCCACTTCAATTAGTGTAGATGAAAGGGAGGAGACGGGTTAAAGAAGGACTTTTAAGCCTTGAGACAATTGTGTTATTCAGATAGTGAACGGGGAAGACAAAATATTTAAGTGCCTTTGAACAGGGTATGGCAGTAGGTGCCAGGCGCACTGGTTTGTGTCAAACTGCAAAGTTGCTGGGTTTTTCACACTTAACAGTTTCCCGTGTGTATCAAGAATGGTCCACCACACACTGTTCCCTGGTAGGCCGTCATTGTAAATAAGAATTTGTTCTTAACTGACTTGCCTGGTTAAATAAAGGTTAAATTAAAATAAATAAAAAATAAATAAATAAAAGGACATCCAGCCAACTAGACACAACTGTAGAAAGCATTGGAGTCAACATTGGCCAGCATCCCTGTGGAACGCTTTCGACATCTTGTAGAGTCTATGCCCCAACGAATTGAGGCTGTTCAGAGGGCAAAATGTGGGGGAGGGGGTAGCTAGGGTTCTAGCTAGCTAACTAATAATGAAATGGGTATCATACATTCTAATGGAAAAACAGTGCAGCAGCCCTCGCTTGTGTCTGGCTAGCTAGCTACAAATCTCATCAGACACTCGTTAGTTCATTTTAGCTCTTAGATAATACCAATAACAAATGCTTTTCAAATTGACAATATCAGATTTATATTTCGTACAGTTATCAAAGACAACATGAACATAAAAAAACATGACAAGAGAAGAGCTAAATCTAGTAGACAACTAGCTACTGAAGCTACCTTGTCTTGTTTTGTCTGACAGTCTACTCGGCTTATTATCAGAAGATTATTCAACTATAATTACCAACATAAAAACGAATCATGTACAGTTTCTTACCTTAATATTGTTGTCCTGATCTCAATGACAAAGCTGTTGAAGTTGTGAGAAACATTTCATGTCCAGTAGATGCGAGGCGCCTCCTTGTGGCAGCATTCACTTTCAGTCCCCTGCCAAAGCTACCCATACCTCTAATAAGTGTTGTTGAATGTAAAAATCTTAAAAATAGAGATGTTTCTAGGGTTAGATGCAAATGTTTAGTATTAGTGGATAGGATACATCTCTTTGCATAGCTTTTCTTCCTAAACTTTCCATTCCCCTTTAAGCAATTAACGTCCCATCATGCTAAGGTCATGTATAAAAATGCCCAGTTACCCATTTTGGCTACCGTGGCTAGATGAAGAGATCTCAATGACATTTAAAGAGGTGTCCAAGAGGAGCATAGGGGGTTTAAAGTGTGTGTGCGCGCGCGCGTCAGTCACCAGATCTCAACCCAATTGAACGCTTATGGGAGAGTCTGCAGCGGCACCTGAGACAGTGTTTTCCACCACCATCAACAAAACACCAAATGATGGAATTTCTTGTGGAAGAATAGTGTCTCATCCCTCCGATAGAGTTCCAGACACTTGTATAATCTATGACAAGGTGCATTGAAGCTGTTCTGGTGGCTTCCTTTATACATGTTTGCTAATCTTTCTGAATTATCTTAGAATTACCTCTGTTCTTTGTGTGTGTGTGTGCGTGTGTGTACGTGCGTGCGTGCGTTCATACTGTATAACCCCAACAATGACTCAACTCACCATTCTGCCAACAGTTGTACGACTGTTATGACCTGCTCATTAAAGTTACCCTGCATCAACATTTCCAGGTTTGGTGTGGTAGAACGTCAGACCACAATAGCATACTAGAAACCATGCATGACGTAAAACGGCTGTAATGGCACATGTGAACACAATGACAAACCTTTTCTCCATAGAAAAATATAATTACAGGCTATGGCTTAACCTGTCTAGGATCAGCGTGGCGCTAGCGGCACACCCCCCCCCCCCCCCCCCCCCCCCCACTGAAAAACCAGTGCCGCGAAATTCAAAAAAAATATTTTTTTTAAATATTTAACTTTCACACATTAAAGTCCAATACAGCTAATGAAAGACACAGATCTTGTGAATCCAGTCAACATGTCCGATTTTTAAAATGTTTTACAGGGAAGACACAATATGTAAAGATGTACATCTATTACCTAAAAACACATTAGCATAATCCACCATCTTTTATTTGTCCACCAACACCAGTAGCCATCACCAATTCGGCTAAACTAAGATATTTATAGCCCCTAACCAACAAAAAAACTCATCAGATGACAGTCTGATAACATATTTATGGTATGGGATAGGTTTTGTTAGAAAAAAGTGCATATTTCAGGTAGATGGCATAGGTTACAATTGCACCCACCGTCACAAATGGAATAGAAAAACTACTTAGAGCAACGTGTTTACCTACTTACTAATCATCAAACATTTCGTAAAAATACACAGCATACACGAATCGAAAGACACAGATCCTGTGAATACAGACAATATTTCAGATTTTCTAAGTGTCTTACAGCGAAAACACAATAAATCGTTATATTAGCATAGCACATAGCACATAGCAGCCCAGCATTGATTCTAGCCAAAGTGAGCGATAAAAGTCAACATCGCCAAAAGATATTAATTTTTTCACTAACCTTCTCAGAATTCTTCCGATGACACTCCTGTAACATCATATTACACAATCCATATAGAGTTTGATCGAGAATGTTTATATTTAGCCACCAAAATCATGGTTAGACAATGTGAAATGTAGCTCAGCTGGTCACAAAATGTCCTTGCGCCACTTAGACAGTGATCTACTCTTATACATAAATACTCATAAACGTGACTAAAAAATATAGGGTGGACAGGGATTGATAGACAATTTAATTCTTAATACAATTGCGGAATTACATTTTTTAATTTATCCTTACTTTTCAATACAGTTTGCGCCAAGCGAAGCTACGTCAAAAAACATGGCGTCCTAAGCCACTAAAATGTTTCGACAGAAACACGATTTATCATAATAAAAATGTCCTACCTTGAGCTGTTCTTCCATCAGTATCTTGGGCAAAGGATCCTTTCTTGGGAGTAATCGTCTTTTGGTGGAAAGCTGTCCTCTTGCCATGTGGAAATGCCAACTGCGTTCGGGATGAACTGAAAAGCGTGCCCAGCTAATCACATCGTTTCAAAAATAAATGTCCCAAAATCGCACTAAACGGATATAAATTGCTATAAAACGCTTTAAATTAACTACCTTATGATGTTTTTAACTCCTATAACGAGTGAAAAGATGACCGGAGAAATATAACAGGCTAAACTAACGCTTGGAACAGGAGCGGGTCGGAGTCCTCCACGCGCGTTACGCACCAAGAAAAGACTTGCTAGCCTCAGGGTTTTTTCATTTGTAGTGCCTGTGAACGCGCAATCGACCCCATTGGAATCGTCATCACGTAAAGGCATCCAGGGGAAGACGTAAGAAGTGTCCGTATAGTCATAGCAATAACAGTGCCCTTTTAACTGACTTCAGAACAGTGGCCAACATTTCTCAAATCTGACTCCATGTCAGGGAAATTGCTGTAGAATGGGCTCTGTTCCACTTAGAGACAAAATTTCAACTCCTATAGAAACTATAGACTGTTTTCTATCCAATAATAATAATAATATGCATATTGTACGATCAAGGATTTTGTGGGAAGCCGTTTCAAAAATTAACCAATTAGCATAAATAGTCTCAACAGCGCCCCCATCCTCAACAGGTTAAAAATGGTATCATCTGTGACAGCTGTGGACTAAAACACCCGATATTAAAGCACCAGAGAGTGGAAATATTTTGTGTGTATGTATTGAAGTGTGTTGACCATGACAGGAGAGAAATGTATGTTGAAGTACAATAATATGTCAAAGTGACGTACTGCTTTCAAGTAGGTAATGTGTTCTCCTGGGGTTCCGTCACATGAATGATATAACAGCAAGCATTACTTAAAACCTGAGTCATTTCATGTGTATGCTATCTATTTACACCGAACTTAAATATAAACGCAACAAGTAACAATTTCAAATATTTTACCGAGTTACTGTTCATTTAAGGAAATCAGTCAATGTAAATGAATTCATTAGGCCCTAATTTATGGATTTCACATGACTGGGAATACAGATATACATCTGTTGGTCACAGGTACCGGGAATTCATCTGTGAAGAGCACATTTCTCCAGTGTGCCATTGGCCATCGAAGGCGAACATTTGCCCACTGAAGTCGGTTACGACGGCAAACTGCAGTCAGGTCAAGACCCTGGTGAGGACAACAAGCACGTCTGAGACAGTTTTTGACAGTTTGTGTTGGAATTCTCCAGTTCTGCAAACACACAGATTCGTCAGCAGTCCGGGTGGCTGGTCTCAGACAATCCCACAGGTGAAGAAGCCGGATGTGGAGGTCATGGGGTGGCGTGGTAACATGTGGTCTGTGGTTGTGAGGCTGATTGGACGTACTGCCAAATTATCTAAAAATGACGTTGGAGGTGGCTTATGGTAGAGAAATTAACATTCAATTATCTGGCAACAGCTCCTGCAGTCAGCATGCCAATTGCATGCTCCTTCAAAACATGAGATATATGTGGCATTGTGTTGTGTGACAAAACTGCACATTTTAGAGTGGCCTTTTATTGTCCCAAGCACAAGATGCACCTGTGTAATGATCATGCTGTTTAATCAGCTTCTTGATATGACACACCTGTCAGGTGGATGGATTATCTTGGCAAAGGAGAAATGCTCACTAACAGGGACGTAAAGAAAATTGTGCTCAAAATTTGAGAGAAATACGCTTTTTGTGTGTATGGAACATTTCTGGGATCTTTTATTTCAGCTCATGCAACATGGAACCAACACTTTACATGTTGCATTTATATACTTTTTCAGTATAGTATTAAACATACATTAAACTCCTTTAAAATAATGTCCATAGCATGTTAGATGTGCGAAGGCTTCAGGTATCCATATAGTCGTAACATTATTCACAAACCTTTTTCAGAGTAGTGACACATAGGCCTATATGTGTAAGTCAGTTCAACAACAAATCAGGATCTAAGTCACTGTGTATTTGTCTGACATCAGTTCATAACAACGTAACATCCACTTCTCCTTCAAAAACAAACTCTTGCATAGACCTTTGTATAACTCTCATAACCTAGAAAACCACCTTTAATGCTTATCTAGTTTTGTCTGTCCAAGCATCATTTACAATAAATATTGTTAGAGCTGTATATAAAATGTTAAAAAATGTTGTTTTCTGAGGATAGACGGTGACTTCATGTGAATAGGTAGACGAGGGAGAAATGTCAGGTGGGCTTCAGAAAATACTACAATTAAATCAGAGAGTCAAATTTGCATGGAATAAGCATGTCATTAACTCTCAGGGCAGCTCAGGAACAATGCTGCTGCCAGGGTGGCATCCAAAGATAGGTACCAAATCCACCCGGTATGTCGGTGGTAATCCTCTATTCACCACCTTAGTTAACCTCATTTTCCAACTCTGAAATTGAGTTTTGACAAACACAAATAGGACTCAAGATAGGGGTTTTCCTGTTTTTCTTTTACAATATAGAGGTCAGTAGTTTTCATTTTGATAACTGTTGACTTCCATAACCTCATCTAAATCACTGTTAATACAACTGTCTTCCCCGAGCCAAAGTTAGCCACTGTAGACCTCTGATAACGTCAATTGGCCCTTGATGCAGTGCAAGAGGACCACAGTCGAGAAGCCTATCGTCATTTTATTGTCCTTCATTTCACTGACGCGTACGAAATATCTTATGATGATTCATATCCATAAAACCATAAATCCTTCCACATCTTTCCCTCACTAAGATGCAGAGAGACAAATATGTATAATAACCCTTGGCGGTCCTGACTTTGAAGCCACAACCCAAAGGGTAAAATGAAAGACCTCAACAGTTTTCATCAGAAGCATGTCAAAATTCAAATAAAAATATTTCCCCTTTTGTAAACAAGGCCTGTTGTTCATTGCGAGCAAAACCATATGGAACTCCCTGTAACGTGGCCACCGCGTTCAAATAACACATTCTGAGGCCAGAAGAAGGAAAATTGAGTGCTCTATACACAGGGTCGCAAATTGTCGGTTTCCCTGAAGTCATCGCAAACCTCATTCAACCCGTTCACCCGGCATCAAAGGCCTGTTGGTGACCAGGCGAAGCAAGAGGAATCCTGGGAAAGAGGTTAGCGAGTGTGGTATTGTCTATCGATCCTACAGAAGGCGTTTGTGTTGGGGGATTCACCCCAGGGACCAATGGTTTGGTTTGAAAAAGAAAGAAAAAAACACATAAAGGATGCCAAACAATCCGGACGCTCGCACACATTGAGCTCCATCTAGCCAATGTTTGAATCATTTTTGTTTGTGGTGCTTTGACTGCAGACTGACTTCTTGACCGTAGCGTGGGAGTTGGAAAATAGAAAATGAATAAAAGGGAACAATAACAAAATACAGTACATGACCTTATGAAGGAAGGGGATTTTTGAATGTATAAACTGTGTGACCAGCCTCAACTTTTACCTCATCAAAAGAAGAAAAATATAATGACTCATGTTTTCAATATTTGCTAAATAAGTTTGCTATACTGTGCAGAGAAGTGGTTTTAAATGTTATATCTTGAACTACACTGAAACTATCAAAAATATAGTTCACTATAGTATTTTCTCACATTCTCTCCCTGAACATGACTAAACATGACTATGCCGTTGACCATGTCGTTGTATTGCAGCTCTTCTATGCTAGGTTGGTTGTAATAGACCTACACAACACATTGGCAGACAGTATCAAGATGATGCAACTATAGAAGCGCTAAACAAAGGGACATGCATTCGGCATGTCTCATTTACCCATCAATTGCTTTAATAACTTTATTCCCAGTTGTTAGCACTACATCAACAATAATGAAACTTATTGATCACCAATTCAACTTAAAAAACATCATTGTCCTCGGCTAAGGTAACAAACTGCAAACCAAAGAAATACAGCGAGAAGAGTCATTAGAGACAACACTAACATTGCTCTGCAGTGCAATGATGTAGGGTATACTTTCCCGTGAAGAAAATGATGTTCCATCTCTGTATAGCACAGTATTATTACAATAATAATAATAATAATAAACAAAACAAAAATCATTTCAGAGTCAAGGCAGGCATCTGGCAAGGAAAGAGTTGAGGCAGAAGACGAAGTGCGTGTGAGAGAGAGAGAGAAAAGAATGAGGAACAAGAAAGACAAGACTGTTTGACACAGATAAATTCAGCTTATTCAGAGCCCCTGGAAGCCTCCAAAGCAAAAATAATAGGGCCATTTGCTTGATGGGAGGTTGCCAGGTTCCTGCTCCGTTGTTAGGCAGATGCAGGGCCTGAGTTGCATTCAGTGGTCTGCTTTTTCCTTTGCCAGTCTGGCGTGTTTTTCAACGCGACCCACTGGCTTTCACTCCTCTGATATTTGACAATAAGACCAGGTGATTCAAAGAGCTGCTTCTACACAACAATCAATACATCTATTAATTCTCCTTTGATCCGATTGATTGGCACCGTGATTTGTTATTGATTTATGACACTTCTAGCCCAAGTCCTTCTCCTATGATTGGTTGTGTTGTACATTTTTCATATCTGTTATGTAGAAAGTTTGCACACGGTGTGTTTTTTATAAACGTTATGATTATTGAATGGTTATATTACTTATTAAAGAGATAAATATATTGAAAATACCAGGTTATTGACTTAATCCAATCTGCCAAAAAACTCAGTTCAATCAGAATATACCTCAACCCATTGATAACAGAAATACAATTGTTTTTTAATTGCAATGTGGCAGCTTGAAGGTCCAAGTCCACTATTCCCTTCCACAGGATAAACAACACACACACACTGAAGCCTTGTTTTGAAGGGGCAATGATCCAGTCCAATCGATATCCAGGCCAGTGTGTGATTCTGTGCTTTATTTTGTCTCCGACCATTAGCTCCGTCTCTGGCTGACAGCGCTAAGACTGGGGCACGTACTTAATAGCCTTAATAGCCTTCTCTGACAACGTAGAATGGATGATGCTTCATGTTGCTGGGCCAAAGTCAACCTAGGGGTCATTTTGTGCCAGTGATCCGATAAACCCACAACCGGCTGAATAATACAACCCAAAATGTGACACCGGTGTAGAGGAAATGTCCTAAGCTTTACAGGCAATCTTTGAGTAGAAGATTATGCGGCATTTTATTTTCATGACAGTCTTTTGCCCTCCACGCTAAAGTTGGACCTATTTGTGGTGATCTTGTGTTTCAGCAGCACCGAAGGCGTAGTAGGTTGATGATGACGATGATGAAGACTATAGATGTGTTGACCCCTTTCAGAATTTAGGATGTGTTGCTGAGGGTCTAAGCATCGGTACAATATTTCGTATGAGTGGTCACATTGCACATCTTGGTAAAACATTGTACTGCAATGCCAGGTTTTTTTATCCCCAAGCTGAATGCCTGCCATTGAGAAGAATGGTGGTCACACATCTGTGGTTTTTGGGTCTGGGTGCTTGGGTTAAACTCAAACATACTCTCCAGCTGGCCCCAAAACTGTTTCATCTCCCAGAAATGCTTTCCAGAATGATTGGTTGGTATACCACAGATCTGGGAGTTGGAAATGCACGTTCAGTTTGTGTTGTTTCTGCCAATTAAAACAATGTGCAATTTCCCCTAAACTGAAGCTGTGAGGAGTACCTACATATTTCACAAAACTACGACAAGGCTGCCTTGTTGGTTTACAATAGACGGTATTGGGGAAGCTACTCTGAAAATATAGTTTACCAAGCTACTAATTAATTCACACTGAAGGAATTTAAGCTACTCTAAAGCTACCCTTAAGAAACACAGTCTATTTAGCTAACGTTACTTTGAAAAAGTAGTTCACTACATCCAAACTACTTATGATATCTAAATCTGAAATGTCATAGACTACAAATTGTAAGAATAGATCACTCTGGAGTTAATCCAATCCAAGGGAGCGTAGAGTGGGGAATCCAGGACAGGGTAGCAGGACTGACGAGAAGTCAGACTGGAGACAGGGACCAGAGTCAGAATGGGTAGAACTGTAGCGGAGAGGAAAACAGCGCCAGGCAAGGGAAAACAGGCACAACAGGAACAAACAGCTAGAAACATGTAGTGATTGAGCAGAGATTATGATCTGGCAGTGTAGAAGTGGCAGGACTGAGTATTTGTAGAGGTCTTGATTATGGAACAGGTTGCAGCTGGTGGGGATCTGCTCTGACTCCAGCACACCTGTCTTCGCCCAAACACACACAGAGGGAAAGGGAGAGAACACTGGGGGAGAGGCGGCAGGTCAAGGAGACACAGGATGAGCACTAGAGGGCGTGGCAGGAGCAGATGTGACAGATGTTTCTTGGTGTAACGTCGTCCCCAGGCTATTGCACACACAGCACATGGGACATCAACCATTCAAAGTTGGCCTTGGTGGGAGTGACCATAGAATTCTATGTGAGTGACATTATTGAGTAAAGCATCAGGCTATGTCCTTTGCTTGCAAAAAACATTCCCCCTGGTCGCCACTAGTTAACGCAGCCGCAAAGTCATAATTATGTCTAAACCCCACCCATTTCCACAATTTATCTTGGATGTTAAACCTTGACAACACTGTTAATCTTATGCCTAACCCTAACCTTAAATTAAGAACAAAAAGCTAATGTTTTGTTTTCGTGAATTTTAATGATTCTAGAACATTTTGACTTTGTGGCTGTGCTATCTAGTGGGAACAATTCCCCCTGGCGTCAAGGAAGAAAAAAACAACAGGTGCTACCTTCCAGCTAGCTAATTAGCAAAGGACATAGCTAGCTACTGTAGCTAATGGCTTCACCGAGATGAGGGAAGACATACACCTTGTGGTAGTAAATGTGTGTCGCGCTTCTCGGGAAAACTATCCCAATAAGAGTTACAAACACAATTTCTTTATTGCCAAGACGTTGGACCGATACAACAGAGGTGCACATGACACATGGGAGAAAGTGTTGTGGGAGATGATTTGTTGGTAGATTAAGCCACTCTGTATTGGCTAACAAAGTTTCATTTAAACGGAAGTGTCGGGGAACGAGATTAGGCGTAATGTGACTATCATGACTTCACGTTAGAGCGTGTGCCATCTTTCAGCACAACATGTCATCCTTTAAAAAACACATGTTTATATCATATTCGACATTGTACTATATCACATTTGACATTGGTGATTATGTCACACAGGTATGCCACATTTAAGAACCCTTTATCAAGCAAGACACACGGTTATAGATGCTTTGTAACCCATGTATGTTGTGCTTATAAAGGCATTATGAAGTCTTTATGAAGCCTTTATAAGCTGAAAGTCATTTAAAGCTTTTATTTCATCGCTCTCTCTCTTTCTCACTTGCCCCTCTTCACAGTGTGTTTTCACAGCCTTTCCTCCTCTGAGTTAAAATAATGGTCTCAGGAAGGGTGGGTGGGGGTGAAAAGGAGATAAATTTGCTGTGACATTCAGTTCACTCCACCAGTCCCCCTGTGTGTGATTTGAGAGCAGTCTATTAGGCAGACGCTTTGCTTAAACATGAGAAGAGTTATTGGACAGGGTAGCTATGACTCGGGCCGGGGAAGAGGGCAGGATTTTGACGAGAAACGGCTACATGCTGACCCTACGAGCAAGACAAGCATTCATTTTCAAGGCAAATAAATAGATTGATGAATGAGCGTTCCGCCAAGGGTTGTTTGATCAATTCCGGGGACAAGACTTAAATAAGGTGAGGTATATGTTGTTATGAGAAGGCATCACAAACTGATAGTAAATATAAAAGTGTGGAGTGTGAGTAAATAACGCTAAGGGCAATCCTGCAGTTAATGGGTACTCTGGTTCTTGTGAGAGTGAACACTGAACACATTGTTACATTTACATTTTTGTCATTTAGTAGTAAGTAATGAGTGCATACATTTTCGTACTGGTCCCATATGCGAATCAAACCTACAACCATGGCGTTGCTCGCATCATGCTCTACAAAATGAGCCCTGTAATCAGTACTTTAAAGAAAGCTGATAAAGGTCCATTTGGTCAGTCTCAGTCTTTTCTACCTATGTGTTTGTATCTCTCAATGAGTGGCTCTGAGCAGATCTTTTGTCCATGACTGCACTCTTAGAAAAAAAAGGTGCTCTGTAGGTGCTCTTAGCTGTCCCCATAGGAGAACCCTTCGAAGAACCCTTTTTTGATTCCAGGTAGAATCATTTTTGTTCCAGGTAGAACCCTTTTGGGTTGATGATTTTTTTATGACTACCTCATCTCTGTAGCCCACACATGCAATTATCTGTAAGGTCCTATCTGTAAGGTCCCTCAGACGAGCAGTGAATTTCAAACACAGATTCAACCACAAAGACCAGGGAGGTTTTCCAATGCCTCGGAAAAGAAGGGCACATATTGATAGATGGGTAAAAAATAAATAAAGAAGTAGACATTGAATATCCATTTGAGCATGGTGAAGTTATTAATGACAATTTGGATGGTGCATCAATACACCCAGTCACTACAAAGATACAGGCCAAACTTAGTTGACGGAGAGGAAGGAAACCAAACAGGGATTTTGCCATGAGGCCAATGGTGATATTAAAACAGTTACAGAGTTCAATGGCTGTGATAGGAGAAGGCTGAGGATGGATCAACAACATTGCAATTATTCCACAGTACTAACCTAAATGACAGAGTGAAAAGAAAGAAGCCTGTACAAATATTCCAAAACATGCAACCTGTTTGCAATAAGGCACTAAAGTAAAACTGCAAAAAATGTGGCAAAGAAATGAACTTTATGTCCTGATTACAACGTGTTATGTATGGTATAAATCCAACACAACATATCACTGAGTAACACTTCATATTTTCAAGCATGGTGTTTTCTGCATCATGTTATGGGTATGCTTATCATCGGCAAGAACTAGGGAGATTTTTTAACTGAATAGATCTATGCACAGGCAAAATTCTAGAGGAAAACCCGGTTGTCTGCTTTCCAACAGACACTGGGAGACAAATTCCCCTTTCAGCAGGACAATAACCTAAAACACAAGGCCAAATATACACTGGAGTTGCTTACCAAGACAACATTGAATGTTCCTGAGTGGCCTGGTCACAGTTTTGACTTAAATCGGCTTGAAAATCTATGGCAATGGTCAACAGAAAATGGCTGTTTAGCAATGATCAACAACCAAGTTGACTGAACCTGAAGAATATTGTACAGTTCAGGTGTGCAAAGCGCTTAGACTTACTCGGAAAGACTCTCTGCTGTAATCACTGCCAAAGATGATTCTAATATGTATTGACTCGGGTGTGAATACTTAAGTAAATTATATATTTTTATATTCTATTTTCAAAAAAATTGCAAACATTTATGAAAACATGTTGTCACTTTGTCATTATGGGGTATTGTGTTCAATAAAAATAATATTTCAGACATTTATAATTCAGGCTGTACCACAACAAAATGTAGAATAAGTCGAGGGGTATAAATACTTTCTGAAGGCACTGTATGTCCTCAAACCTATAGGTGTCATCTCCCCTCATTTTGTCTCCAGCAACAACACTCCTTTACACACTAATGAATAACCATTACGGCTCGTAAAGGGTTACTGTCAACACTCAGACTATTTTTATCCAGCCATCATCAGGGCTTGTTTCTCCCTAACCTTTTACAGGCGCTATTGATTTATTTCGATTTCTCCACGGCTCGTGATCAAAGTTAGTAAATTCCACTTTGTCTCCTCTGGGAATGAATTCACAATAGCTACCCAAAATCTCCACCTCCATCTCTCCCCGTTTTTAAACGTAAATGATACTATTCCAATACCGTCGGTAACAGCCAAGACACGGTTTGCCGATTGGTGCTGAGAAGTCCCATGACCCCTCTCGCCGTCCCTTTGGCGAAAGCAGCGGAGCGCACTCCAACCGTGATCAATAACCAGATCCCGATTAGCCTCGCGCGCACTCCAACCGTGATCAATAACCAGATCCCGATTAGCCTCGGGCGCACTCCAACCGTGATCAATAACCAGATCCCGATTAGCCTCGGGCGCACTCCAACCGTGATCAATAACCAGATCCTGATTAGCCTTGGGCGCACTCCAACCGTGATCAATAACCAGATCCCGATTAGCCTCGGGCGCACTCCAACCGTGATCAATAACCAGATCTCGATTAGCCTTGGGCGCACTCCAACCGTGATCAATAACCAGATCCCGATTAGCCTTGGGCGCACTCCACAGCTCCCCAGGATCACTCCCCCACTCCTAATAATGCTTCAGATAACATTTAGAACAAATCATTAACATTGTATACCAAAGATGACACCCTCAGCATAACAAGTCTCTGATGAACCCACGTTTATATAATTACCACCTTATTTTGGCTCTTTTGTATGCCCCTGAATGTGCATAAATTGAAAAACCGAAAGTAATTATTTTTCCTCTAGCGCCCAAGGGGCTAGTTTCCTTGGGACTGGGGAGACTGTCAGAACAGACGCTAGCCTAAATTAAGCTTTTGTTAGCTTTGTCTGCTACTGGTGTCTGCGAGTTGAGGCCTTCCCTCAGAAGCGTGGTTATGTACTTTTCTGCGTTCCAAATTAAGCATCCATGCAATCTACCACTGCCCTTTTTAATGTTTTTTGGCTACACCTTGACGCTGGAGCTGAGCAAAGTACTAATTGGTTGGAACATTTTGGCAATGATACACTTATTATGCAGGAAAAAGCCTGCCAAGAGACGTGACATATTGTGCAGAGCAAAAACATTGCAAGCACAGATCAAATGAATAGCGGGTGGTGATAAGATGGAAAGTTTGCTGGTTCAAATACCCGAACGACAGGTTGAAAAATCTGTCGATGTGCCCTTGAGAAAAGCACTCAATCCTAATTTGCTCCAGGCCACCGTACTACTATGACTGACCGTGTAAAACAAAACAAATACATATTTGGCGCAGACTTCCACCTATGCACACATTATCTTACAAAGCATGAACCTCTTTGGGTATGCATGCACTGTGTACTTCGGCATCTTCAGATAAAATTATGCATACTGTACTTTTCTTCTTTTGTGACGTGCATAAACGGTACAGTAAGGAGCCCTTTATGACCTCACCTCAACAATACTTGGAATTCTCCTTCCAGTCTAATGCATATAGCTATGGATGCTCCTATCTGGGTGCAACGTGACGAAATTGTGCCAGTAAGTGTTTTTTCACATATACAGTACCAGTAAAAAGTTTGGGCACACCTACTCATTTAAGGATTTTTCTTTATTTTTACTATTATTCTACAATGTAGAATAATAGTGAAGACATCAACAAATGAAATAACACATATGGAATCATGTAATAAACCAAAAAGTCTTAAACAAATAAAAATATATTTTAGATTCTTCAAAGTAGCCACCCTTTGCCTTGATTACAGCTTTGCACACTTGGCATTCTCTCAACCAGCTTCAATGCTTTTCCAACAGTCTTGAAGGAGTTCCCACATACGCTGAGCATTTGTTGGCTGCTTTTCCTTCACTCTGCAGTCCAACTTATCCCAAACCATCTCAATTTGGTTGAGGTCTGGTGATTGTGGAGGACAGGTCATCTGATGCAGCACTCCATCACCCTCCTTCTTGGTCAAATAGCCCTTACACAGCCTGGAGGTGTGTTGGGTCATTGTCCTGTTGAAAAACAAATGATAGTCCCACTAAGCGCAAACCAGATGGGATGGCGTATCGCTGCAGAATGCTGTGGTAGCCATGCTGGTTAAGTGTGTCTTGAATTCTAAATATATCACTGACAGTGTCACCAGCAAAGCATCCCCACACCATCACAACTCCTCCTCCATGCTTCACGGTGGAAACCACACATGCAAAGATCATCCGTTCACCTGCTCTGCGTCTCACAAAGACACACGGTTGGAACCAAAAATCTCACATTTGGACTCATCAGACCAAAGGACAGATTTCCACTGGTCTAGTGTCCATTGCTCGTGTTTCTTGGCCCAAGCAAGTCTCTACTTCCTATTGGTGTCCTTTAGTAGTGGTTTCTTTGCAGCAATTCGACCATTAAGGCCTGATTCAAGTAGTCTTCTCTGAACAGTTGATGTTGAGATGTGTCTGTTACTTGAATTCTGTGAAGCATTTATTTGGGCTGCAATCTGTCACGCGTGACTAAGGGGGTTCTAGGTGTTGTGTTTCTATGTTGGTGTGTGAGTATGGTTCCCAATTGGAGGCAGCTGATAATCGTTGCCTCTAATTGGGGATCATACTTAGTTTGTCCTTTTTCCCACCTGCGATGTGGGATATTGTTTTGTTTCGTATGTCGTTGCGCTACGGATTGCACGTCCGTTAATTCTTTGTTGTTTTAGGAAGTTTCACTATAATAAAAATGTGGAACTACTCACGCTGCGCCTTGGTCCACTTATTTATACAACGATCGTGACACAATCTGAGGTGCAGTTAACTGTAATGATCTTATCCTCTGCAGCAGAGAAAACTCTGGGTCTTCCTTTCCTGTGGAGGTCCTCGTGAGAGTTAGTTTCATCATAGCGCTTGATGGTTTTTGCGACTGTACTTAAAGAAACTTTCAAAGTTCTTGACATTTTGCAGATTGACTGACCTTCATGTCTTAAAGTAATGATGGACTGTCGTTTCTCTTTACTTATTTGAGCTGTTCTTGCCATAATCTTCTGTATACCACCCCTATCTTTCACATCACAATTGATTGGCTCAAACACATTAAGAAGGAAAGACATTCCACAAATTAACTTTTAACAAGGCACACATGTTAATTGAAATGTATTCCAGGTGACTACCTCATGAAGCTGGTTGAGAGAATGCCAAGAGTGTGCAAGGCTGTCATCAAGGCAAAGGGTGGCTACTTTGAAGAATCTAAAATCAAAAATATGTTTGCATTTGTTTAACACTTTTTTTGGTTACTACATGATTTCATATGTACTATTTCATAGTGTTGATGTCTTCACTGCTATTCTACACTGTAGAAATAAGTAAAAATAAAGAAAAACCCTTGAATGAGTAGGTGTATCCAAACTTTTGACTGGTACTTTAAGTCAAACAGGGCCACCCATGATGACTGAATCACAATGTAAATGTGAATGAACCCCTGTTTTTCTAATCTAATATCATACCATGGTGCTTCTCCATAGTTCTGATCACTGCAACAATATAGTATAGAATGCTAATATCTTAGATGACTGTAAGGTATCCAAAACCTCTGTTCTCTCCATTCTCTTCTTCCTCTTCATCCATCACTACTTAGTCAATCGAGTGGAGCAGGGTGATCGCTGAAGCTTAACTTCACCATAGTGAATGATGGAATAACTCTCTTCCAGACATTATCAGGATGCCCCGAGGGAAACCTACGGCAACGTTAATGGGAATAGGTCCAGCACATCTGTCAGTCAACGGGTGGGAGAACACGATTGGATGTCATCAGGCACAGTGTCAAGAGTGTGAGGGGATATCAGGCCCCTGGGATGTCTGCTTCCTGCTTGCTCATCATGATCACCGCATGATTGGCTTACAGAAAGGTGACCGTGACCTGTCGATGGATTGACGGGATGCATATTTTAAACATGGTGATGGCACGCAGTGGGGTTGCTAAGTGAATGTAGTGAAGAATTTGCTATGAAAGGATATGACAAAGTTGCAACACCTTTTTTCCTCAAGTGCCTTGGTCTGGATATTGCACTTAAAATGTGCACTCTGACACCTAGATTGACATTAAGGATACATTATGTGTAAAGGTAGGCATCCCTGGCTGCGTGTGCGCACACACACACACACAATCCCACACACATGGGTTGTCAACCAACTGACAGGGTGGTTGCCAGATTGGACATCACACACCTCTTGTCCTTGTGGGAGTGTGAACCTGCTTACTTTCCATTTTACATTTGTCCTCTTTTGAATGGGCCAAGAGGTTTTAGCTGGCTTTGCTGCTCCGGAGGCAAGGTTCGGACGGAGAGCAGGGTGATATGCATCAGGGTCAGACTGGTTTCACCACACTGTCCCTCTCCATCTCGTTCCTAGTGAACATCCTCCCACTCACCCCCATCTGCATGTCCCTAGAGTGACAAAACAAGTTAGAGAAGCAATAAATCAAACCTGGACTGCCCAATTTGGTTTCCTAATGTAATTAATAGGTGCTAAACGTATTTACCAGGCCATCATTTGCAGATGCCACTTTGAAGGGACTATTTAAAAAACTTTGCTGACAGGAAAATGCTTCGTGTTTTCCTTTTTTTGTGTGCATGCAAATGCAACACAGTGAGTGGACACATATATATATATATATTCAAAATAGCTTGAGGGAGAGAATCATTTCTGACCAGGAAATGTTCTTTTAACATTCTAAATAATTTAGATGTATCATCTAAGAAAACTTGACCAAAAATGAAAATGCATACCAGAAGGTGGACTCTGGATGGTATGGATCAGTCAATTTAAGCTGCAATATGTCACATTTTAGGCAACCCTGACAAAATTCACATAGAAATGTGAGTTATAGATTTCTCATTGGAAGCAAGTCTAAGAAGCGGTAGATGTTTTCTACGTGAGCTATCTCTATGCTTCCTGTTTTGTAGTTGATTTTTTGCATATTTTGGGTTTTGTACACCACCATCAAACAGTTGAAAATATAATATTTTTGGTTAAGGAAAATATATTTAGATGGTACAATGATTCTCTACACTATACTTGCTTGTTTTGTCACATAAACCCGAAATTCTAAACTATTCGAATTTTAGCAACCAGGAAATGGCAAAGCGATTTCTGTATAGTGCATCTTTAAATCTCTATTACTCTGGCCCCAATCCCTGCAGTAGCACCAGACTTCCCTAATCCCCCCTCCACTCTCCCTTACTGCAGCACTGCACTTCAGGATAGTGCAGACAGACATAGATGCATAAGTGAACAAGGGAGGGATGAGACGGAGGGGTGATTGCCGAAGAGCAGAGCTTGTCATGTGTGGATTTATAGCTCGGGAGAGACAGCGACGGGACCCGGGCGAATTGATGGGTGACACATAATCAGCCTTATCGCGGCCTGCAAAAACTGGATTGCATCCAGTGGCTTGTGATCCAGACGGATTTGGCTAATGTCCCCCCATCCTCTCGGGGGCTCCGACAGCTCTACCCGTTATCGGGCGCAGGACCAGGCAGGGCTCCTCCTCGCCCCCTCCACTTGTCTGTATCTTTTGACCTTGAGGGCCAGTTGGAGAAGCAGTTGAGGTCTCAGAGTGTCCAGGCTTCTCTCTTTCCTCTGTGGCTCAGTTGCATGGCGTGGGGATCGTGGGTTCCATTCCCACCGGGGCCACATATACCAATGTACAGTATGCACACATGATTAGAAGTTGCTTTGGGGAAAAAAACATCTTCTAAGTGACATAGCTTATTTTATTCTCTCTCTCTTTCTCTCGCTCTCTCGCTCTCTCGCTCTCTCTCTCTCTCTGCTTATCAGGGATAGGAAATAGTGTAGGACTCAGACTATATACTGCAACTAGCCCTGCAAATAGTGTATCACTACAATCCCCCGTATGCAATAATAATTGTCCCAAGAGATTAGAGACTTCTATGAAGAGCAAATTCATGTGACATATTTTGTCTGAATATGTGGTGTAAAAACCAGGGTACTGACACTGTGGTGTTGTGGTTTCTGGGCAAAGACGAAATAGCCTTCAGAGATACAACATGCTGGCTCTGAGGGGAGCCTCTGGGGCATCAATCACAAAAGACGTTGGCTGGCTTCATTGCTAAGTCTCACAATCGAAGATGGCAGTGGTTGTTTTGTTGGAGGCACATTGTGTTGTTTACAAAAACAGTGGGATGCAAAACATGTAACTACTGAATTTGTCTCACACCACCTTTTTTTTACTTTTCTCGCTTATTGTGTAAAGCACAATGGAAAACAGTCTCATTTTTTTTAAATTACAAACATATTTTCGGGTCTTTCAAATGTTAAAGTATACAAATTACAAGAGAACATTTGCATAATTCAACTATTTATGGGAGTTAGAGCAAAAGTACTGGAGTTCCTATACACAGAGGGACCACAGTTGCCAGAATATTCTTCATGAGATTAAATGTAGGACAACTTTCTTAATTTAAGAAAAAATGTTGCTTTATCAATAACCATACATAGGCAAAGTAATCTTGGCAGAAATGTATTGCACCACAATACTCCTTGAATGGAAACCTTATTGAATTTGGTTGTGGGCCTACTAACAAAAGCTATATTTAGGGGGCATACAATGTATGCATAGGAGAAATTATGCTAAAAACATTCTCAACATACATTGTTCAATTAGGCACAATTTACAACTACAGTGTAGCAATTAAAATAACCAGTACTGATATGCTCTGTCCACATAAAACGTATTTTACACACGTCAACTTTAATGACTTACTTTCCTATTGAGCTGTGAATACAGAGGATAATCGAAGGTAATAGGATATACATCGATTATAATGGAGCAAATGGGCCAACTAAAGTCTATAGAAGAGTTTACCAGTTCTTTGAAGCATTGGATTGCAGACAAACACGCACGCACACGCACACACACACACACACACACACACACACACACACACACACACACACACACACACACACACACACACACACACACACACACACACACACACACACACACACACATACAGAGAGAGAGAGAGAGAGCAGGGAAGAGCTTATTGAGATTTCCAATCTTCATTTTCACTTTAACAGTGAGAGAAAAGAGGTTTACTGAAGGGGAAAAAAGCATGATCATTTCTGGATCCCTTTGCAGTGTGTTGGCAAGCGCAGTATGGATTTTGTAATGAGCTTAATTGCCTCGTTTTAATGGTAACCTGCAGCAAATGCAGACCAAAGGATTTAACCGCATTGTTTATATTCCCTGTTTCTACCTCTTCTGATTCACTTAGTGACAACTAGCCCATATCAACCTGCAAATGCAGCAGGAAGCTGTGTATTTTTATATTTGAGGAAATTCTCAAAGTACACGTGCCACATGGTTCCCAATGGCTGGAGGTTTATGTGACTTAATTTGGCAAAATGGACATTTCTTCCTGACGATGTCGGTTGTACCAACGTTGTCATGTGGTAACTTCATGACCGACGTCACCTTTTCACAACCTGGTGCTAACGTTTGAAACCTTGGACAACGTGGTTTGTTGTTATGTTATCCTCAAACCTGTCTCCCAGAAATGACTTTCATCACTCTTGCTTTGCTACTTTTCCCTCTCTCTCCCTAAATTTACCTCAGCAGACCTAACCTCAGAAGAACTATCTGCCACATTGCTTGATGTCTGCGCTCGCTTGATGTCTGCGCTCTTCAGACTCCTAGGACTAATTGCCAGTCACTCCAGGACTCTACGATTCTGTGATCGCATAATTCTTTTCAAAAACAAAGATATTATGAGAAGGCTTGCAGATTAGGCATCACGCACTATTTCAAATCAAATCAAATTGTATTAGTCACATGCTCCAAATACAACAGCTGTAGTAGACCCTATAGTGAAATGCTTACTTACGAGCCCCTAACCAAAAGTGCAGTTTAAAAAAATATGGATAAGAATAAGAGATAAAACTAACAGTAATTAAAAAGCAGCAGTAAAAAATAACAATATATACAGGGGGTGCCGGTACAGAGTCAATGTGCGGGGCACCGGTTAGTTGAGATAATATGTACATGTAGGTAGAGTTAATTAAAGTGACTATGCACAGATGACAACCTAGAGTGGCAGTGGTGTGGAGAGGGGAGGGGGACAATGCAAATAGTCTGGGTAGCCATCTGACTAGATCTTCAGGAGTCTTATAGCTTGGGGGTAGAAGCTGTTTAGAAGCCTCTTGGACCTATACTTGGCGATCCGGTACCTCTTTCCGAATGGTAGCAAAGAGAACAGTGTATGACTAGGGTGGCTGGAGTCTTTGACAATTTTTAGGGCCTTCCTCTGACACCGCCTGGTATAGAGGTCCTGGATGGCAGGAAGCTTGGCCCCAGTGATGTACTGGGCCGTTCGCACAACCCTCTGTTGTGCCATGCGGTCGGAGGCCGAGCAGTTGCCATACCAGGCAGTGATGCAACCATTCAGGATGCTCTCGATGCCGCAGCTGTATAACTTTTTGAGGATCTGCGGACCCATGCCAAATTGTTTCAGTCTCCTGAGGGGGAATTGGTTTTGATGTGCCCGCTTCATGACTGTCTTGGTGTGCTTGGACCATGTTAGTTTGTTGGTGATGTGGACACCAAGGAACTTGAAGTCCTCAACCTGCTCCACTGCAGCCCCGTCCATGAGAATGGGGGCGTGCTCGGTCCTCTTTTTCCTGTAGTCCACAATCATCTCCTTTGTCTTGATCACGTTGAGGGAGAGGTTGTTGTCCTACCACCACACGGCCAGGTCTTTGACCTCCCTATAGGCTGTCTCGTTGTTGTCGGTGATCAGCCGTACCAATGTTCTGTCATCGGCAAAGTTAATGATGGTGTTGGAGTCGTGCCTGGCTGTGAAGTCATGAGTGAACAGGGAGTACAGGAGGGGGCTGAGCACGCACCCCTGAGAGGCCCCTGTGTTGAGGATCAGTGTGGCGCATGTGTTGTTACCTACCCTTACCACCTGGGGGCGGCCGTCAGGAAGTCCAGGATCCAGTTGCAGAGGGAGGTGTTCAGTCCCGGGGTCCTTAGCATATTGATGAGCTTCGAGGGCACTATGGTGTTGAACGCTGAGCTGTAGTCAATGAATCACATTCTCACATAGGTGTTCCTTTTATCCAGGTGGGAAAGGGCAGTGTGGAGTGCAATAGAATCATCTGTGGATCTGTTGGGGCGGTATGCAAATTGGAGTGGGTCTAGGGTTTCTGGGATGATGGTGTTGATGTGAGCCATGAACAGCCTTTCAAAGCACTTCATGGCTACAGACGTGAGTACTACGGGTCAGTAGTCATTTAGGCAGGTTACCTTAGTGTTCTTGGGCACAGGCTCTAAGGTGGTCTGCTTAAAACATGTTGGTATTACAGACTCGGACAGGGAGAGGTTGAAAATGTCAGTGAAGACTCTTGCTATTTGGTCAGCGCATGCTCGCAGTACACGTCCTGGTTATCCGTCTGGCCCTGCAGCCTTGTGAATGTTGACCTGTCTAAAGGTCTTACTCACATTGGCTGCGGAGAGCGTGATCACACAGTCTTCCGGTACAGCTGGTGCTCTCATGCATGTTTCAGTGTTATTTGCCTCGAAGCGAACATAGAAGTAGTTTAGCTCATCTGGTAGGCTCGTATCACTAGGCAGCTCTCGGCTGTGATTCCCGTAGTCATCTGTAATGGCTTGCAGGCCCTACCACATCCGACGAGCGTCATAGCCGGTGTAGTACGACTCGATCTTAGTCCTGTATTGACACTTTGCCTGTTTGATGGTTCGCCGGAGGGCATAGCGGGATTTCTTATAAGGGTCCGGATTTGTGTCCCGCTCCTTGAAAGCGGCAGCTATAGTCTTTAGCTCAGTGCAGATGCTGCCTGTAATCCATGGCTTCTGGTTGGGGTATGTACGTACGGCCACTGTGGGGACGACGTCATCGATGCACTTATTGATGAAGTCAATGACAGATGCTGTGTACTTTTCAATGCCATTGGAGGAATCCCTCAACATATTCCAGTTTGTGCTAGCAAAACAGTCCTGTAGCTTAGCATCTGCTTCATCTGACCACTTTTTATTGATCTAGTCACTGGTGCTTCCTGCTATAATTTTTTGCTTGTAAGCAGGATTCAGGAGGATTGAGGGTGAGGGAGAGCTTTGTATGTGTCTCTGTGTGTGGAGTATAGGTGGTCCAGAGTTATTTTCCCGATGGTTGCATATTTAACATGCTGATAGAAATTTGGGAAAACTGATTTAAGTTTCCCTGCATTAAAGTCCGTGGCTACTAGCAGGGAAAGCGGCTACTAGCAGCGTTTTTTGGGTGAGCGTTTTCTTGTTTGCTTATGGTGGAATACAGCTCATTCACTGCTATCTTAGTGCCAGACTCTGACTGTGGTGGTATGTAAACAGCTACAAAGAATACAGATGAAAACTCTCTCGGTAGGTATTGTGGTCTACAGCTTATCATGAGAAACTCTACCTCAAGCGAGAAATAGCTTGAGACTTCCTTAGATATCATGCACCAGCTGTTGTTTACAAATAATACATAGACCGCCGTCCCTTGTCTTACCAGACTCCGCTGTTCTATCCTGCCTGTACATCGTATAACCAGCCAGCAGTATGTTGATGTTGTCATCGTTCAGCCACAATTCCATGAAGCATACGATGTTACAGTTTTTTAATGTCCAGTTGGTAGTTTAAATCTTAAACTTAAGTCGTCGATTTTATTGTCCAAAGATTGTACATTTGCTTTCCGAATTGAGGGAAGTGGGGGTATATTCGATCGCCTCGGGGCTAGTTCCCAAGGGAGCTGTATATCCTCCGCCTCGGGCTCATCGGAGTCGTGAAATAAGAAAAAGTATTCTGCTAGTCCGTGGTGAGTAATTGCAGTCCTGATGTCTAGAAGTTATTTTTGATCATAAGAGACGGTAGCGGCAACATTATGTACAAAATGAGTAAAAAAATGATTTACAAACAACGCAGATAAACAAACAAAAAAACAATCGGTTGGGGGCACGTAAAATGTCTGCCTTCTGCTCTGGCGCCATTTTATTTCCGCCTAAAGCAGTAAAATCATCGCAAAATGATCGCATAAAACGGACCCATCACCGCAATACAAAAAGAGGGCTCGCAATTTAAACCAATATCCTGCCCATTTACTGCATAGTTCAATCAAGCCACATGTCAACCATATTTTTCCCTCGTCAGTGCATTGCGAAAATTCATTGCATATTTGCGTACAAACATTTCTGAATGAATGCAGCAAAATCAAGCATTTGTGTCTGCAAATATCACCAGAAATCCTGGAGGGACTGAATTGCACTTCTCTGACCACGCGTCCTGCTTCTTCCACTCAATTTGGGCTTCTGGTGGCATTGGACATGGTTTTAGAACATGCTGCTCATTTGCCTTCTAATGAATCTTGATGTTGTACTCTCCGCCACCACGGTAGTGTACACAGTACATGCCTCCTCTCTTGACCTGAACCTACCAGATTGGGAAGGCTGAAGAGACTTTGATATACAGGGTGCATTCCAGGTCATCTTTTTTTACACTCACGCTAAGCATCTAAAAAGATTGCTAGATCATATTAATGGGGTTCCTGAGATGTTTATAGAAAAGTTTGTGGTCGTACGCACATCCTTAAAAACATAGGTGCTGGGCTAATAAAGAATACTGGTATAGAACAAGAAGGCCCGCACACCGTTAAAGCTCCCAATTCACCGCTTTATTGACAGCGTTTCCATCCGAAACGGATCTTCGTCAGGTCAAACACACTGAGAGTTCACATCCCAAAATATACACATTTCACCTCACATAACCATTGCGGACATGACGCATGGTGGGTGCAAAAACAGTCTATATCTCTGATAATTAAATAACAATGAGATGGGTACATGTAATGGTTCCAGAACATAATATACAGTATATTTACACAATGACCAAGTGGGTAACCTGGAAGGCAAGACAAATCAAAGTGAAGTAACGTATTCAGGTAATGCCTGAGATGTTACCCAGGCATTGTGAGAACTTTGCGATGTGACTCCAATAAAAATGAGCTGGAACGTGACCATCATTTGCCCATTGCAGTGAGAATGCAAGCTTCTGAGAAGATAAGAGACGGGCTGGATTTTTTCTCACGATATGCTAAGTGCTACAATGTAAGAAATTTGCTCTGATCTTACATTTTTGCATCTACTGTACCTATCAATTTTGCTATTTGTTGGTATTTTGGGCCATTAATATTCATATTTTCAAAAAGCAAATCTACAAATGTCAATCTTGATAAAAATGTATATTTTCTTTGGTTTATCATACTACCGTCATAAAAATAATATGCATTTGAATTACTTTAAAATGGACATTCATCCATGATTTCAATTACACATAATTTAAAAGCCCATTTAATACAGAATGTAACAAACTGGACTATAGTAATTTACTTTAAAGAGATGGTGATTGGGCCTAAATAAGTGTACTTGTGTTTAACAGCCATTTCCCACCAGCTCATTTTCCTCAGCTTCAGAAGCATCTACATTCACCAAATTGTGTGTGGTTATCCTTAGATATATTCCCGAGACTTGCCCAGAGGAAATTGTTGATATGTTGTAAAAAAAAAAAAATATCTACATAACATTTTGTGTTTAGTTTTTCACAGAAAGAAAGATGAAAAAAGTATTTATCCACAATTTGCTCTGACTAAGTTAGGTCCTGGAGGGTCTTAAAAAAATGAAACCAAAACATTAGGCTGACTTAATCCAGTGTCCAGATTTGCAAATATGTGCATAATTAATGAGATGTTGCCTCATTTGAATATTTTAATAACATATTTCAGAAAAAGTATAATACAAAGAAAGTTGATTGTGATGTAATAACTAAATAAAAATCCCTATTAGGGTGTGGTTCCATTAAGGGATGTTTTTAAAACGTTCAACTTCATATTCATCATCTCCAGCACCAACCCAACATCAACAAATGTGAAAATTGCACATTTCTAGGTTTTGTAGAAAAGAGATAGAGGAAGATACATTTTTCCAATGACATTATCAGTGTGCATCGTGTAATTTTAACCAATTATGAGTTGGCATTGCCCACTAATTGCCTGCTATTTGCCTACTAATTTGTTGATGATGTCATTGGAAACACTTATCTTCCTATATCTTTTTCACTACAAAACATAGAACCGTGCCATTTTCACATATGTTGATGTTGGGGTGGTGCTGAGGATGATGAATATGAAGTAGAACATGTTTCCCTTTAATAATTCTCTTTCAACATCACAGTTTCTGTCTTTAATGCAAATTAAACTCAAAACGAGCTCTTCAGGAGCCAGCTGTTTTATGTCACCATTTTCTTTCCACTCTCATCCCGCGTCGACTGCATAGCATCCTGCAAAGTGCTGACTTGCGGCCTTAGTAAACAAGTCATGGGCCATTTACTTATTGCACAATGATGCATACGTGTATATTACAAGCCAGTCAAGCTCCAATTAAATTCTAGGCCACAAAAAAACTGCTCTCAACATCATTGTTGTTCCACCCCGCCTATTTATTTGTTCATTCAGTCTGTGGAAGCTAATCATCAAAATCATCAGATTAATTCCTGGGTCTGAAGAAAAAGAAACACAAATGTTGCTACTATTAACATGATTGTGCATCCAATCACATGAGCTGAATAGACAACCAAATCTTGAGTCAAGTCGAAAGAGGGGAATGATGGGCCTTTATAGATACAATCGACTCTTCGTTCTCAAGCCGCATTCTTTTGTTTTCTATTTTCTAGCCTTCCCTTTTCACTGAAGCAAATCTCTCACAATGAGTATGTATAAGCTATGCAAATCTCAGTCGGTCTAGGGGAAAATAAAAAAAAAATCAGGTAATGACATTGATTGCAGTTACCATCTTGAACGAAGAGGCAAACAAACCGGAGAGATGCCGACATGACACTATAAGCTCATTATACAGGATATATTACATTTACATATAAATTGAGTTAAATCACAATTCCCTCTGCTGTTGCGTTACGATTACAGCAGCTTATCAGTAAAAGAAGTTGGGCTCTTTTGTTGCAGCGAAGCCTCATTGTTGACAGCATTCAGATTCGTCCAAAAAGTAAAGCGCTGTTTTATTCACTGCATTATGTAATTAAGGACATTGGATGGTGGTGCTTTAGAAACAACTTGTGTGAACCCATCAAACGATTTAATCTGAGTACTAGCCTTGATGTTTCTATACATACTGAACATTTAAATATACCTCCACATCACATATTTAGAAATCAAATGATAAGTGAGGTAAGTAAAACAAAATACATTATCAATGCTGTTTGGTGCTTGAAACGTACTACTTTCCCCAATTCAAAAGAAACCCATTGAAACCAGTTCTAACCGGTGGCAACCATACCATCCCAAAGCCCATAGAGACACTTTATCCTCCGCAAACAGAACATCATGGATCCTCATGGAAGTTTTTCTCGTCTATTTATTACTTCCTGTCTTCCTCACAGAAGCCCAGCTCTTGTCCTTTTAATCTGAGAATGATTCTGATGATAACTAAAGCCACGGTTACGTACATAGTCACTCCGGGAGATGAATAATGGTAAGGGATTCTATTTCGCGAACGATTGCAGTTAAGAAGAACGATGTTCAGGGTTGACACTCGCAGCTATTACGAGAGTTGCGGGCTCCCGGAGACTCCCTTAATGACTCTGAAAAGCGTCCGTTTACGAAGGGGGCTACGTGACTGTGGTTGCCATCACCCTTTCTTTTCTCTGTTTCCCCTATCCCTCCTCTTTACCAATGCGACTAGGGCTCCTAAGATGCAGCATGCAGCAAACAGGATGACAAATGGTTGCTTAAAGAGCATTTTAAGAGGATTACTGTCTCTCTCCCCTTTAACAGGGAGAGTGAGAAAGGAGAGCAGGAGAGAGAGAGAGAGTAAACCAAACATTAGGTTGGTATAGTTGATTTATTGGGTGTAGAAGTACACAAGGAAAACATCTACCCATGTGAGCTTGAAAAGAGGGGATGAAACAAGCTATTCCTTACTGTCTTGAGGTCCTCATGTGGCATATTTTGTGCCTCTGACAACCATTTTTCCCTCCTCCCTCGTGTTATTCAGATGAGTGTCTCTGTGGAATATTGAGATTTCCAAAGACTTGTTGTTTACTGCTAGTTTTTTGGTGTAGCATTTAATGTTATCACAGTGCTTTATCTCCGTTCTTACCGATGCCGAGTCATTTCACATAAACAATTGAAATATGTTGTTTCACAGAGACGAGGATTTCCTTTCCTCCTGAGTGAGTGTCATACCACAGTAATTTTTTTTTAAACCATGGCCATGCAGTATTGATTACTGTTCCGACTGACTATGTTGTCAGGTTATCGATCATACCCTCTCACATTATGTGCTTTGCTGCATATATGCCACATCAGTGTAGCAAATGGACAGAACAGGAGTTATTTCCTGAGAGAAAACATAGCATGTGGATAGAGCATGGCCAAAACCCTATTTTCAAATATGTGACTGTAACACTACTTAATATCTACCATATGGTGCATATACTTGCAAGTATTTGAACATCAACCCTACTTTTTATTGTACATATTGTATGTTTATCAGTATTATATTACTGTAAAGCCATTAATTATTAGAATTAAAACTATTTAGGGGTTAGATCAGCTTTAATATTGCATATAGATTGTAGCTTCCATCAATGTAATTGTCTGCATCAGTTCCAATCCCTCATATATTTTGGTGTGAATATATATATATCTCTTTTAAAAATATATTAGCTGAGCCATACCAAAAATAACACAGCACCATTTTTATACATTATTTTAGATCTATGTTTTCTCTCATCAAAGGACTGAAAGTGTGTCCTTGAATTCACCTTTTTGAAAAACAAACTCTGTACACGTCCTCGTTCACAGTGGGATGGATATCGAGCACTTCACAGGCGTCCCCCTTTACAATGCTATCAGTCACAAGCCTACCGTAAATATTGGCCTCTTTCATACGTGGGAAGCCCTGATCTACATGATAAATAACAGGTCTGTCTCATCATTGACTGAGCCAGTCTTTTTGTTAGTGTGGTCGGCTTGCCCGGCACACCATAAGGTTTGGATACTGCTGGAGACGGTGCGGTCTTCAGGTCAAAAGTATCCAGTGCCTCCTAGCTGGGAAATTCCAGTACCCACAGACTGGGGCTGCTTTCAACAAAAACAGTCTGGAAGGGTAGGAAAAGTTCAGCAAATGTTGAAAACCAGACATTTTGTTTTTTGACTTAATTTGGTCCATTTTTCTTCTGTAAAGTCATGAAACTAAGAGCTGGCATTGACTTAAAGATTTGATCATGATGAAAGACTCGCCCATGCAGACAGACATGCCCAGACGATCCCCAACACATGTGGAAAGCCATACCCTCTCCTCTGTGCCTGTCTTCAAAGCGCCATGCTTCACTAGGTACCACACCACCCAGGCCGGATGTACAGATCCACATCCACCAAACCCTTTCTTTCCTCCCCATGACACTATCGCCACTATTTTCCTGCAGTTCGCCTTTCCATAGTCTTGCTCACATGCTTGTCGCAAACATGTATGATTCATCCCTCTTGGTGGTAACAGCCACACTGGCAG
This sequence comes from Salvelinus fontinalis, assembly GCF_029448725.1. Taxonomy (NCBI): domain Eukaryota; kingdom Metazoa; phylum Chordata; class Actinopteri; order Salmoniformes; family Salmonidae; genus Salvelinus; species Salvelinus fontinalis. The sequence continues at coordinate 42,154,202 of NC_074675.1, forward strand.
TGTTAGGAGGTAGTGGTGTATACCGACACTCAGCACAACACCACAGCATGCAGGCATAGTAGAGGATGAAAAACACGCTGTGGGTTATAGAGCACCAAAAGACACGGAGGACGTGCTACCGCATCATTTCTTTTAGGGGAAGACGTCAAATTAATGGATGCAATAGCCTCCTATGACCTCACTGACAATAAATATGGCCTTGGCTTGTCAAACAGAGCACATCGTTCATAATATGTGATTAACGAGATATGTTTCGCAGCTGCTTTCGGGAATCTGTGAATGTTTAGCGCCTAACTCTCGTTCTGAGATATCACCGAGCCTCACCGCGCCACAAGTTCTTCTGTAATTAGGTGCCTGTGACTGGGCTGTGAGAGGTAGCTGAGGTTGTTTTCCTTTGCTCTGAAGGAAGGAGAGGAGGAGGGAAGTTTTTTGTTTTCTCTCTCTCATGAGGTTTACAGATAGGGGTTTCTATCAAATGTTGGGTTATGGAAGTGGTCTGATATATTATTATGTACTGTACCTCATGTATTGCAGTTACCTACTGTATATACACCGAGTATACCGAACATTAGGAACACCTTAATATTGAGTTGAACCCCCTCTTTTTCCCTCAGAACAGCCTCAATTCGTCGGGGCATGGACTCTACAAGGTGTCGAAAGTGTTCCACAGGGATGCCGGGCCCATGTTGACTCCAACGCTTTCCACAGTTGTGTCAAGTTGGCTGGATGTCCTTTGGGTAGTAAACCATTCTTGATACACACAAGAAACTGTTGCGCATGAAAAACCCTGCAGTGTTGCAGTTCTTGACACAAACTGGTGCACCTGGCACCTACTACCATACCCCGTTCAAAGGCACTTACATCTTTTGTCTTGCCCATTCACCATCTAAATGGTACACATACACAACCCATGTCTAAATTGTCTAAAGGCTTAAAAATCCTTCTTTAACCTGTCTCCTCCCCTTCATGTACACAGCTAGAATGGCTTTAACAAGTGACATCAATAAGGGATCATAGTTTTCATCTGGATTCGCCTGGTCAGTCTATATCATGGAAAGAGCAGGTGTTCTTAAGGTTTTGTACACCTCTCAGTCTAAACACACATGGTATTTTCTTGTTATGGATAGGAAAAGGGGGGTACCTAGTCAGTTGAACAACTGAATGCATTCAGCTGTGTCTTCTGAATTTAACCCAACCCCTCTGATTCAGAGAGGTGTGGGGGGCTGCCTTAATTGACCTCCACGTCTGTAGGATCTTAATTTGATCACTATTGTTGCTGAGAATTTTTCTGGACCGCAGGAAACGCAGATGAGCTTTGTGATTTACATAAATTCCCTGAAAACCCACACTAACACAGGGTTATATTAACAGTATTCCACTTTTCTGTTCTGTTGGTGCAGGATTATTTCGCTACGACAATACAGGTCAAATAAAAATCCTACATCTGTAGTATTCCTGTTGCATGCAGTCTTCTTTCCTGATACACCACCATACATGAATTGAGGAGAAAGCTGGTTTTGCTAAAAATGAGGTTAAATGAAAGACAAATAGAACGAAACAATGCCAAAAACAAAGGGATTTTTCAAAAGTTGCATGCCAAGACATTGTCTGCCAGACACAAAAAATGACCCCAGCAATAACAAATGGAGGTGAGGAAAGGAGAGAACAGCGGAAACGTCCTCCGTGACACGGCCGCTCACTCTGTTGGAACAGGCGCTGAGGTACTACCTCTTCTGATCTATGGACTGTCAGGAGGGATATTTGCTGAAATACTTGTTCCACAGCGCAAGTATGAACTGACGAAATACTTTACCTGTGTTCCACAGCGCAAATATGAGCTGCTGAAAAACTTTAACCGTGTTCCACAGCACAAATATGAACTGCTGAAAAACTTTACCTGTGTTCCACAGCACAAATATGAAGGGAAGGAAAGGAGGGAGGTGGGAAAGAATGGAGGAAGGGAAGGAGGGGTGGAGGAAGGGAGGAGGGGTGGAGGAAGGGAAGGAGGGGTGAAGACAGAGAAGGATGGGTGGAGGAAGGGAAGGGAGGGTGGAGGAAGGGAAGGAAGGGTGGAGGAAGGGAAGGAGGGTTGGAGGAAGGAAAGGAGGGGTGGAGACAGGGAAGGAGGGGTGGAGGAAGGAAAGGAGGGTTGGTGGAAGGGAAGGAAGGGAAGGAGGGTTAGAGGAAGGAAAGGAGGGGTGGAGACAGGGAAGGAGGGGTGGAGAAAGGGAAGAAGGGTTGGAGGAAGGAAAGGAGGGGTGGAGGAAGGGAAGGGAGGGTGGAGGAAGGGAAGGAGGGTTGGAGGAAGGAAATGAGGGGTGGAGACAGGGAAGGAAGGGTGGAGACAGGGAAGGAGGGGTGGAGGAAGGGAAGGAGGGTTGGACTGCTGAAAAACTTATCCATGTTTCACACCACAAATATGAAGGGAAGGAAAGGAATGGAGGAAGGGAAGGAGGGGTGGAGGAAGGGAAGGAGGGATGGAGGAAGGGAAGGAGGGGTGGAGGAAGGGAAGGAGGGGTGAAGGAAGGGGAGGGGAGTGGAGGAAGGGAAGGAGGGGTGAAGACAGAGAAGGAGGGGTGGAGGAAGGGAAGGAAGGGTGGAGGAAGGGAAGGAGGGGTGGAGGAAGGGAAGGAGGGTGGAGGAAGGGAAGGAGAGGTGGAGACAGAGAAGGAGGGGTGGAGACAGGGAAGGAGGGGCGGAAACAGGGAAGGAGGGGCGGAGGAAGAGATGGAGGGGTGGAGATAGGGAACAATGGGTGGAGGAAGGGAAGGAGGGGTGGAGGAAGGGAAGGAGGGGTGGAGATAGGGAACAATGGGTGGAGGAAGGGAAGGAGGGGTGGAGGAAGGGATGGAGGGTTGGAGGTAGGGATGGAGGGGTGGAGGAAGGAGGGGTGGAGGAAGGGAAGGAGGGGTGGAGGAAGGGAAGGAGGGGTGATGACAGGGAAGGAAGGGTGGAGGAAGGGAAGGAGGGGTGGAGGAAGGGAAGGAGGGGTGGAGGAAGGGAACAATGGGTGGAGGAAGGGAAGGAGGGGTGGAGGAAGGGAAGGAGGGGTGGAGGAAGGAGGGGTGGAGGAAGGGAAGGAGGGGTGGAGGAAGGGAAGGAGGGGTGGAGACAGGGAAGGAGGGGTTGAGGAAGGGAAGGAGGGGTGGAGGAAGGGAAGGAGGGGTGGAGGAAGGGAAGGAGGGTGGAGGAAGGGAAGGAGAGGTGGAGACAGAGAAGGAGGGGTGGAGACAGGGAAGGAGGGGCGGAAACAGGGAAGGAGGGGCGGAGGAAGAGATGGAGGGGTGGAGATAGGGAACAATGGGTGGAGGAAGGGAAGGAGGGGTGGAGGAAGGGACGGAGGGGTGGAGGAAGGGAAGGAGGGGTGGAGATAGGGAACAATGGGTGGAGGAAGGGAAGGAGGGGTGGAGGAAGGGATGGAGGGGTGGAGGTAGGGATGGAGGGGTGGAGGTAGGGATGGAGGGGTGGAGGAAGGAGGGGTGGAGGAAGGGAAGGAGGGGTGGAGACAGGGAAGGAGGGGAGTGGAGGAGGGGAAGGAGGGGTGAAGACAGAGAAGGAGGGGTGGAGGAAGGGAAGGAAGGGTGGAGGAAGGGAAGGAGGGGTGGAGGAAGGGAAGGAGGGTGGAGGAAGGGAAGGAGAGGTGGAGACAGAGAAGGAGGGGTGGAGACAGGGAAGGAGGGGCGGAAACAGGGAAGGATGGGCGGAGGAAGAGATGGAGGGGTGGAGATAGGGAACAATGGGTGGAGGAAGGGAAGGAGGGGTGGAGGAAGGGAAGGAGGGGTGGAGATAGGGAACAATGGTTGGAGGAAGGGAAGAAGGGGTGGAGGAAGGGATGGAGGGTTGGAGGTAGGGATGGAGGGGTGGAGGAAGGAGGGGTGGAGGAAGGGAAGGAGGGGTGGAGGAAGGGAAGGAGGGGTGATGACAGGGAAGGAGGGGTGGAGGAAGGGAAGGAGGGTTGGAGGAAGGGAAGGAGGGGTGGAGGAAGGGAACAATGGGTGGAGGAAGGGAAGGAGGGGTGGAGGAAGGGAAGGAGGGGTGGAGGAAGGAGGGGTGGAGGAAGGGAAGGAGGGGTGGAGGAAGGGAAGGAGGGGTGGAGACAGGGAAGGAGGGGTGGAGGAAGGGAAGGAGGGGTGGAGGAAGGGAAGGAGGGGTGGAGGAAGGGAAGGAGGGTGGAGGAAGGGAAGGAGAGGTGGAGACAGAGAAGGAGGGGTGGAGACAGGGAAGGAGGGGCGGAAACAGGGATGGAGGGGCGGAGGAAGAGATGGAGGGGTGGAGATAGGGAACAATGGGTGGAGGAAGGGAAGGAGGGGTGGAGGAAGGGAAGGAGGGGTGGAGATAGGGAATAATGGGTGGAGGAAGGGAAGGAGGGGTGGAGGAAGGGATGGAGGGGTGGAGGTAGGGATGGAGGGGTGGAGGTAGGGATGGAGGGGTGGAGGAAGGAGGGGTGGAGGAAGGGAAGGAGGGGTGGAGACAGGGAAGGAGGGGTGGAGGAAGGGAAGGAGGGGTGGAGGAAGGGAACAATGGGTGGAGGAAGGGAAGGAGGGGTGGAGGAAGGGAAGGAGGGGTGGAGGAAGGAGGGGTGGAGGAAGGGAAGGAGGGGTGGAGGAAGGGAAGGAGGGGTGGAGGAAGGGAAGGAGGGGTGGAGACAGGGAAGGAGGGGTGGAGGAAGGGAAGGAGGGGTGGAGGAAGGGAAGGAGGGGTGGAGGAAGGGAACAATGGGTGGAGGAAGGGAAGGAGGGGTGGAGGAAGGGAAGGAGGGGTGGAGACAGGGAAGGAAGGAGGGGTGGAGACAGGGAAGGAAAGGTGGAGGAAGGGAAGGAGGGGTGGAGGAAGGGAAGGAGGGTTGGAGGAAGGGAAGGAGGGGTGGAGGAAGGGAAGGAGGGGTGGAGGAAGGGAAGGAGGGTGGAAGAAGGGAAGGAGGGTGGAGGAAGGGAACACTATCTCCTTCTGACACTGTAAATTACACTTTGGACAAGCGAAACCAAGGGACCGAAATACCCCAAATGGAATAAGTGGAGAGAGATCAAGGGGTTGTCAATACTGGAAGCCTGCTTTTGTATACGCCCTTCTGTTGGTTTCCCACATTGGCTTTTTGAATCGGCAGGGCACTGTATGATTCATAGATTCATCCATTGTGGTTTGTAAATCGTTGAAAACCTTGACATTTTGACTCCAATTCAGGCTAGGATGATTCACAGGCAGGTTCCGATCCAACGCTCTGTTTGTATTATGGAAAACACACCTCAGGCAACCTTCGTAGCCTCCATCATGTTCTCCCCTCTTGTCACTCCCACACAGCGTGTGGGGGGAGTGGGGGGGGGGGGGCTTTTAGTCGTCAACTCAGCAGAACAGGTGTCCCATCGACGCATCATCATTCTTTCAGACAAACAACCATGTCCGCCCACGCAAACTGCATGGAACAGGAGCACGGCTTCCAGCGTCGGCCTTGTGTTGATTTGTGGCTCATGTCCTTAGAACATTAGCAGACGTGCGAGATCACAGGTCTTCGTCAAAACCCCATAGGACCCTTGTCAAATGTTCAGATGTCAACGGAAGATTTGCACGGAACTTTTAGTTTAATTTGGGCCTATATGAGGTGGCACATGTTTACCTACTGTAGATACATCACAGCACACCTGTCATCACATTCGGCAATCCAAAATCATGACAATGCTCCTCCATTGGAGTTTACTTACCAGGACGACATAGAGCATTTTAGATGTGGTAAGGAACTAAGAAGTTCTGTGAGAATTCATGTCAGTAATAACATTAACATTTTAGTTCTCCTCTCATCGCCGACAGCCCCAGGGAGAGCCAGCCATGCGTATTCTATTAACAAAAGGCACGCCCAGTGCGCCCAAGTCTCATCCTTCGTTTCGAACACATCCCCAAATCCCCTGACACAAACTGTTTGCTTTGTCACTCGAGCCTGGAAAAAGGGATGGCGAGACAGAGAGGGAGAGATGATGGTAGAGAAAGATGGAGAGAAAGAGAAAGGGAAAGGAAAGAGAAGAGAAAATGTCACTTTTTCCCTCAATCAGATCATTTAGACAACAGGGCCACTTCTTTCTGGACATCTCGGTAAACTTCCATTCTGCCTCTAGGGGGCTTAGCAATGGATCTTCCAGTGGATCAGCCAGATCCATAAAACTACCTTGCCGCTGGGCACTAAGCCTGAAAACCGTCTCAGCGGTGGCGGCAGTAGCATCACCTTCCGTGGTCTGCCTGCGTGCCTGAGAGATCAGAAGTACTGGGAGCCGTTTAGTTGAGGAATTACAGGGCATTCACAGAGATCCACCGTGCAGGAGCCGTAACAAGATCCCGCAAGACAACATAACAGGCCAATGTTGTCTGTGACTGTGTTAGGAGTTGAGAGCTCCAGTGAAAAAAGCAGGCAGAGGACAGCTAATTCTGTTGTCAAAAAGGCATCAGCTTGTGCTTAAAAAGGCTACACTTTACTGCCCACTTGAGATTCACACTTGTGTTTTCCCGTGATCGATATTTCCCTGAACAGAGCTCTAGTAAGTTGAATCAAACCAGCTTGCGAGACAAGGAAAAACTTCCCCCACTGTTCAGTTCATACTGTTGTCAGACTGTTGTCAGACTGTTGACGGGTAAATTGTAGATATGTGGACAATGTTAAGGTTTGTTTTACATTTGTCTCTGGTTGGTAGTGAGGATAGAATGGTTTGCCTATTTGGTAGGCAACATCGTATCTGTATTTGGTTGCTGTCATACAGTATATTAAACATCACTTCCCTGACTACTGTGAGCTAAAATTCATGTCTATGACCTGTTATCATTAAATTAATGCAACAGTTATTGATTAACAGTAGAAGTGACCGTTTAAAATGGTATCTCATGAGTAGGACCTTTTCGCTTCAGTTCAAGAGACATCTACAGCGACAACAATTACATTCGCTTTCCATTTCTTCAGACACTAATTTGTTCCATGTAAGGTTATTAAATCGAAGTGTTTCAAATCAAAAGCAGACGTGGCTCTGGCTGTGTGGTATTTTAAACTACACAGCAGAAAGGAAGAACAAAGCGCAACCACGTACAGCAATGATTATCTTCTCTCACATATAGACTAGATCATGCACGTACAATTAGATGACAAGACAACATTTGGAAGATGAATGTTTTGACAGGTCTAGAGCACCCTGCAACTCCTTTATTACCTGACACTTAAAATAATTAGTGCGAATTATACTGTGACATTCAGAGGATCTATATATTTTTCCCTTGACCTGCGTGCACAGACATTTTTATGCGCCTAATAGTAAAGACATGTCATTTAACGGTAACATTTTTTTTATTGCCTTTTAATTTGGCATTAACACAACCAGTCACGATGTTTTAATCTTATTGTCAACCAAATTTAAAAATTTTTTAAAAATAGCCCACCTGCGCATGTTCGTCCACTCCAAAATAATTCCAGCATCCAAACAGTGCACTGTGGACTCGCACCATTTGATGAATGGAAAGACGTCCGTTACAAAACATCAAAAAGTGTAATTGCATTCAGCGATTGTCGTTAGGTCTACACTCTTGTAGCCTGAATTAATTGATGTGTCTTGCTGACAAAATTACCTTTCTTGTAGAAAGAAAAGTTACAAATTGGGATATTATTTTTGACGATACATCGCATCGTATTGTTTTGACAATATCGCAATATAATTTGAGCTCTAGTTGGCTGTACCTGAAGCAGAACTCAAGTATTTTTCCTTCATAGCTTGATCTCCATCTTCTTTTTAAATATGGGAGCCAGTTTGTTTTCAGCACTTATTTCCATGACTGATCAAAACTGGTTTTCTCATGGCTCTCACTTGTCCCTCTGCAGCAGACATATGTTGAGCAATATGTTTGGAACAATGAATCGAAATAAAATCACAGCATCGATTTGCAATACATACAGTATAGAATCGTGAGTATCGCAATACATATCTTATCAGCACCTAGATATCGTGATAATATTGTCAGGTCCTTGGCAACTCCCAGCCCTAGAGGTTGGGATGTTCGTTTAATTTGGAATAGTCTTACTATAGCAAATCAAATTGCATTGTAAAGAAATAAGAGAATGGTTCAATTACCATTATTATCAAAATTGGACATGTTGCATTTAGGGGGACTCCTTTAATTCGCACTCTGGTTCACTGCCATTACCATCAACATTCCCAATAAACTGAAACAATAGCAGTACTACATGTCTAGCATTGAGATTACTAGTTCAGTCATTGACACACAGCTGGCACTTCATGGGGATTAGGCATTTTTACTATTACCTTAGAACAGCACTGTACAATACTTTTCATTTCTAGACAGAGACAGATTTAGAGTAAGACGTGTGTGTCTGTAAGGCTCTGAAGTTAGCTGGTGGAATCAAAGCAGCAAAATCCTCAAATAAATGGTTTCAGATCATGCCCCTTTCACATGCCATTACCATTAGTAGGCATTAGTCATGAGGGTTGATCCCCCTTCCATGTGGGGTCCAGACCACGGCTGTCAAACTAATTTTGCCCCGAGGGCCACATTCGGTCTTCAACGAGGTCCGGAGGGCCGCACTGAAAATGTGTTATATTTCCTCACCTTCAACATTTTGTAAAAAATAGTCCTCTATCCATCATTTTGGGAATTTACTATGCTCCCTGACTGTCATTTGGTTGATTATTAGCGAGCTGGACACAGTCAAAAGACTGTGTGAATGTAGGTCCATTATCATTTATACAGTTTCCATTTGGTTTCAGTCATTCAGCGTTTTGAGTTCAGTCACCCCCCCCAAACGTGTTCCTTTTTTTATTATATATATATTTTAAACCACCCGCAGGCCGAATTGGACCCGTCTGGTCTAGACAATGTACTGGCTTACGTTACACCCTCGAGACGCATCAAGTCTGACACACACACAGACACACACAGCTGCAAAGCTACTCAGGGTGAAACATCTGCAGCTGTGACATCATGGCTATGTGTCGAAGTACTCGGAGCGGTGAGAGAGTGTGAGATACACGGTTCACGTCGCCACCGGCAACACTGGCTGGGATTAAAAGGCCTGATGCCTACCAGGAGTTGAGGAAAGCAGAGGGTGGGAGAAAGGAAGTCATTTGCATATAAGGATTTGATATTGGAGAAAATCAACACCATGAATTAATTGCACTCCTCCATGCCTCAGATATAGCAGAGTCGGTTATGTTAACAACATTTGTTCGAGGAATAAACAACACAAAATTCAATTTGAGGAACATACGGGGAACATACCGTACAAAGCAATAGTCGATGCTGAATATTTGTCAGACTTTCAGAAATGAGAGTTAAATTAAAGTGGAGCGGATAATAGGAGATTACCTTGTTACCTGATGAAAAATAAGACGTATACTTAATGGCTGGCACAGTGGGTGGTGGTACAGGCATGTAGAACTGCTGATATCGGAGGTGTACCGCTCAGCAGGTAAGCAGAACATCGCTGCCATTTGGCTATTTTAATTTGCACAAGGTCTGTAACCTGCTGCGCTCCTAGACCTGTCAGAATTCTAAGATGATACCCTTGGTAGAAAGGCATAGAGCCGAGGATCCATATTCAATGCTTTCTAATGAACTATCTAGAAAACTGAAAATATTGTTTTTCAGAGATGGGTGTAATACAGAGCATGACATTAAAGACATTAAACATTAAAGACGTTAAACATTAAACATTATACATTAAAGTATAATCCAGCTTACTATGATTTGGCCAAAAATGTTTCTGGTTTTACAGCTTTGTAATACAGGTGCTACACTTATCTTGACTGGATAATGGATTCAACGTAGAGAGAGTGGGAGGGAAAGTATGTGGATCTATAAAAGCTAAGTCTGTTGACTTGAAGATTCAGGAAAATGTTAAGGAAAAATTGCAACAGCCATTCTGTACTGTCTTGTGTTTACAATACATTTTTATTTCAGATTGAATCCAGTGCAGAAGACAGATAGTGGTTTATCTGCCAACAATGTTGAGAATGGAACACTGCAGGGTGCAGATAGTAAGTTGCTGATCTCAGATCAGTTTTATTGCATGACTCATTATGGTGGTGTACACACACACACATACACGCAGACTGTTCATTAACTACAGCTCAGCGTTCAACACCATAGTGTCCTCAAAGCTCATCACTAAGCTAAGGACCCTGGGACTAAACACCTCCCTCTGGAACTAGATTCTGTACCTCCTGACGGGCCATCCCCAGGTGGTAAGGGTAGGTAACAACACATTTGTCATGCTGATCCTCAACACGGGGCCCCTCAGGGGTGCGTGCTCAGCTCCCTGCTGTACTCCCTGTTCACTCATGACTGCATGGCCAGGCACAACTCCAACACCATCATTAAGTTTGCCGATGACACAAAAGTGGTAGGCCTGATCACCGACAACGATGAGACAGCCTAAAGTGAGGAGGTCAGAGACCTGGCCTTGTGGTGCCAGGATAACAACCTCTCCCTCAACGTTATCAAGACAAAGGAGATGATTGTGGACTACAGGAAAAGGAGTACCGAGCACACCCCCATTCTCATCAACGGGGCTGTACTGGAGCAAGTTGAGAGCTTCAAGTATCTTTGTTGTTCACATCACCAACTTGAACAACACCAACCTTTTCCACCTCAGGAGACTGAAAAGATTTGGCATGGGTCCTCAGATCCTCAAAAAGTTCTAGAGCTGCATCATCGAGAGCATCACTGCCTGGTATGGCAATTGATCGGCCTCCGACCGCAAAGCACGAGAGGGTAATGCGTACGGCCCAGTATATCACTGAGGCCAAGCTTCCTGCCATCCAGGACCTCTACAACAGGCAGTGTCAGAGGAAGGCCCTAAAAATTGTCAAAGACTCCAGCCACCCTAGTCATAGACTGTTCTATCTGCTACCGCACGGCAAGCGGTACCGGAGCGCCAGGTCTAGGTCCAAAAGGCTTCTTAACAGCTTCTACCCCCAAGCCATAAGACTCCTGAACAGCTAATCAAATGGCTACCGAGGCTATTTGCATTGCCCCCCTCTTTTACGCTGGTGCTACTCTCTGTTTATTATCTATGCATAGTCACTTTAACTCTACCTATATGTACATATTACCTCAATTAGCTCGACTAACCGGTGCCCCCACACATTGACTCTGTACCCCCTGTACATAGCCTCACAACTGTTATTTTACTGCTGCTCTTTAATTATTTGTTGATTTTTTTTTTTACTTATATTTTTTTTACTTATTTCTTTTTTACTTAACACATATTTTCTTATAACTGCATTGTTGTTTAAGGTCTTGTAAGTAAGCATTTCCCTGTAAGGTCTACACCTGTTGTATTCGGCGCATCTGACAAACAAAATTTGATTTGATTTTGCCATTGTTCCTTCAACATCTCTCATTCTCCCTATAAGCTACACATGGAGGTTTACCCATAGGAAGGTGTTGAGGTCGATCACTAGCAGAGACAATGCAGCTATTTGAACAGGCAATGGCTGTTTGGTCTGTTTTCCACTCCCGCTGTTTTGAGGCCGCAAACTGTGGATGGACATTCAACTTCTATTTATTATTTTTCTCCATCTCCTCTGTTAGAATGTTGGGAATTCCATTCCTTCTATTGTATTATATTCAGTGATTCCGCCTCCTATCACCTCTCCCAAGGTGGGATGACCTCCTAACACACAGGTGCATGTTCTCGAAAAGAGGCACCTCTTCACTTGGGCCGCGCCCCTGCTCTTCCTTCCACACAAAGGCAAATGATTGAGCATCAGTTCTCCCACACAGAGAGAAGAAAATCAGATCCAGCCCCATTTGAATATTGCATCAGGGTTGTGAGTGGAGGCAGAGAAGGACAACACTGCCCCCTTGCTGTGAAAGACATCACTCCAGATGTATTAGATAGACCTAGTTTATTAGTGAGGATGAAAAAGAGCTGATACCATTTTAGCAGACGAGCATGATTCCTAATATAACTGTATACTATTCATTATTGTGCATTTCATTCATGTGGTAAACTGGCTATCACGGAGGTTGATTTTATGGCATTTATTTTTGCTTATGCCATGAACATACACGTTGGTTCTTCAGTGAGGGCATAGCAGTCAGTCTCTTCTCCAAAAGTGTTCATTGAAAACTTACCAACCACCCACAGTGGACTCCAAACGTGTGTCCCAAGTCCTCTTTACCCTTATAAGTGAATCAGACATAAGTGGAGCGGAGAAATTAGCAGACACCAAATCTCATCCTTACTAGAGCAGACATAATTCACATCAATAGCTCTGTGTGTGTGTGTGTGTGTGTGTGTGTGTGTGTGTGTGTGTGTGTGTGTGTGTGTGTGTGTGTGTGTGTGTGTGTGTGTGTGTGTGTGTGTGTGTGTGTGTGTGTGTGTGTGTGTGTGTGTGTGTGTGTGTGTGTGTGTGTGTGTGTGTGTGTGTGTGTGTGTGTGCGTGTGTGTGTGTGAGTGTCTCTGCTCTCATCCAGTGTGTGTGTGTGTGTGTGTGTGTGCTTTCTTCTCTAAACTCCACTGAGAGTTTGGTTGCAGCTAATCTGTCTCCTGCAGCGTGGGTGGCGGCTTTGGGCAGGGGCATGGGACTGCTGGGTAGAGAATGGTAGGGAGACGGCGGTGATCGACCGTTGTATTTAGCCTGCTGGAGTCTCACCAACCGAATGGGCCCGAGGGGGGGGGGTCAGGGCTGTTTGGAGAGAAGCTATCACTGTTGGAAACCCACATGCACACATACACGTTAGACACACACACATACACACACATTACACACACCAAAACACAGACATACACAAAAATAGCAGATGCAAAGTTCGGTAACAGAATGACGGTTTGTGCAGTTGGTGCCGTCATTCTGTTACCAAACTTTGCATCTGCGCTGTTTCATCAAGTAAATGTCCAATTAAATTTCTTAAAAGTAGTCCTTAGAGTTGTAGCGTGTGTTTAGCTTTGGGTATTTGTTTGACGTACATTTTAAAGTGAAACATCTGTCTCAGCATCACACTGTTACCGTGGAATTGCTCGTGTACAGCTGCATTTTACAAGACACATACTAGACGTGTGTTCTTTGTGGGGAGTTTAAGTAAGTGTGTGCTTCAGAGAATACATACTTAATTACACCTGAGGGAATTAATACAAATAAAATACATGCACACAGACAGGCACACACTAACAAGCAAATAACCAGCAAGGTACACACACACACACACACACACACACACACACACACACACACACACACACACACACACCACGTCTCATTGCTCAAATCACTGGAGTAGTCAAAAAACTCTTCCTCTCTTGTCATGTCCCATTAAAAGCAGGACCAAGCACACGATACAACAGATCACAGATAGCCCTACTCACTTCTCCTGAATGAGTTCAGTGGTGTGCCTTTGCCTGCTGTCTTACTATCAGTTTAGGAATCCTTAGACCCCTTACAAACAATCGTAATCCCACCTTTCCCACAACTCAACCTCATCAAAATCACAATCACGTCAATAAAAGGCATCAGGCATTTTAATCCCAGACAGTGTTGCCGGTGGCGACGTGAACCGTGTCTCTCACACCATTACTCAAGTGGGGGCCGATAGGCAACCTGAAACGGCAATTGGCCCATAGGGCTCTGGTCAAAAGTAGTGCACTATATAGGGAATAGGGTGGCGTTAGGGAATTAGCTTCGGGCGATTGTCTCTGTCAGCATGGCTATTAAGGCAGAACAGGGGAGAGGAGAGAGGCGAGCTCGACTTTTCAAAATGCAGAGAAATGAGTGTTCCAGAAGCCCGATAGACCCCTCGATGGCTTTTCTGAAAAGGTGTAAATTTGCTTTCATTTGCTAGTTTTTCGGGGCGGCCATTAATATGGCTTTTATTTATCCCAACTGTGGTTAGCTCCTTGTCTGCCGTATTACTATTCAACAGCAAATGTTCCCGAGCTGTGTATTAGTACGAGAAGGGGGACATGAAAGCTGAAATTGTCACGCCCTGATCTGTTTCACCTGTCCCTGTGATTGTCTCCACCCCCTCCAGGTGTCGCTTATTTTGCCCAGTGTATTTATCCCTGTGTTTCCTGTCTCTCTGTGCCAGTTCGTCTTGTACGTTTAGTCAAGTCAACCAGCGTGTTTTTCCCCGTGCTTCTTTTCTATTCTCTTTTGCTAGTCTTCCCGGTTTTGACCACTGCCTGACTCAGGACTACTTTCCCGCCTGCCTGATCATCCTGCCTGCGCTGACCTTGAATCTGCCTGCCCTTCGATACCTGACCTGGTTTTGACCTTTTGCCTGTACACGACCATTCTCTTGCCTACCCATTTTTGGATTAATAAACATTGTAAGACTCCAACCATCTGCCTCCTGTGTCTGCATATGGGTCTCGCCTTGTGCCTTGATAGAAATGATAATCTACATAGCTATGTCATTTGATCCCAAAGAACCTACAATACTATCTTTTGATGTAGGTTTTGTGAGGTATGATGACCCTGTTTGATGTCAGTTCAGTGAGGTATGAGGATGCTGTTTGATGTCCCTGTTCGGTGTCAGTTTAGTGAGGTATGGGGACCCTGTTTGGTGTCAGTTTAGTGAGGTATGGGGACCCTGTTTGGTGTCAGTTTAGTGAGGTATTGGGACCCTGTTTGATGTCAGTTTAGTGAGGTATGAGGATGCTGTTTGATGTCCCTGTTTGGTGTCAGTTTAGTGAGGTATTGGGACCCCGTTTGGTGTCAGTTTAGTGAGGTATGAGGATGCTGTTTGATGTCCCTGTTTGGTGTCAGTTTAGTGAGGTATGGGGACCCCGTTTGGTGTCAGTTTAGTGAGGTACGGGGACCCTGTTTGGTGTCAGTCTAGTGAAGTATGGGGACCCTGTATGATGTCAGTTCAGTAAGGTATGAGGACGCTGTTTGATGTCCCTGTTCAGTGTCAGTGTAGTGAGGTATGGGGACCCTGTTTGGTGTCAGTTTAGTGAGGTATGGGGACCCTGTTTGATGTCAGTTTAGTGAGGTATGGGGACCCTGTTTGATGTCAGTTTTGTGAGGTATGAGGAACCTGTTTGGGGTTTCTTTAAGCCATTTGAGGGAGGTGTGGTCTATTGAAAACTCCATTCAGACATCCATAGACTAACCGTTACCCTTGAGGATTGACCTTGAGGCTTGACTAATAATTGAATAACTAAATACAGTACTATTATTAGGTTAAAACAATACTATTTCAGACACAACAGCAAAGTAGGCTGTCTCCAAAATCATTGAATATCTCTGTATCACTGTGTTGTCAACAGTCTTTATGTCTGAATGTCTATTTCTGTTACGTCTACCACAAACCACCATCGTCATTAAATATGTCCAATCATATCTGGCACAAGCCCAAAGGAAATTCTCCCCCTTCACCCCCTGTTTTGGGTGGGCTTTATAAGCCTTCCCCTTCCCCTTTGATACTGTAAAATGCACAAAAGTAAGGCTCGTCTTTCCCCCATCCGCTCCCTGTGCATCAGTGTCAACACCAGCAGCAGGTAGCAAGTAGAGCGAGCGTGCTGTGATTTAAGACAGCTTAGCCGTTACAACTGTCAGCACCTCCTTCCGATACACAGAAATCATTGCTACCACCTCTTATTTTAATAAGGTCTGACTGCTCCAGGACTACGGCATAATTCTAGCCGGTGGGCGGCTTTAAGGAGAGTCTGTCATAATTCTGAGGTGGCCAATTATCACTTCCTGATGTGTCATAAGGGGGCAGGGGAGGGATGGGTAGGGGGGGTGGGAAGCTTCTTGCCTGTACAGGCTTCCCAAAATGGAGTACTGTGAGTGAGTTTGTATTTGTATTTATTATGGCTCCCCATTAGCCGCTGCCAGAGCATCAGCTACTCTTCCGGAGGTTCAAGCAAAATTAAGGCAGTTTATACAATTTTAAAAACGTTACAATACATTCACAGATTTTACAACATACTGTGTGCCCTCAGGCCCCTACTCCACCACTACCACATATCTACAGTACTAAATCCATGTGTATGTATAGTGCGTATGTTACCGTGTGTGTGTGTGTGTGTGTGTGTGTGTGTGTGTGTGTGTGTGTGTGTGTGTGTGTGTGTGTGTGTGTGTGTGTGTGTGTGTGTGTGTGTGTGTGTGTGTGTGTGTGTGTGTGTGTGTGTGTGTGTGTGTGTGTGTGTGTGTGTGTGAGTGCGTGCATGTGTCTGTGCCAATGTTTGTGTTACTTCACAGTCCCCCCTGTTCCATAAGGTGTATTTTTTATGTTTTTTAAATCTAACTTTACTGCTTGCGTCAGTTAATTGATGTGGAATAGAGTTCCATCTAGTCATGGCTCTCTCTAGTACTGTGCGCCTCCCATAGTCTGTTCTGGACTTGGGAACTGTGAAGAGACCTTTTGTGGCATGTCTTGTGGGGTATGCATGGGTGTCCGAGCTGTGTGCCAGTAGTTTAGACAGACAGCTCGGTGCAGTCAACATGTCAATACCTCTCATAAATAAAGTAGTGATGAAGTTAATCTCCTCCACAGACAGAAGAGATTGACATGCATATTATTAATATTAGCTCTCTGTGTACATCCAAGGGCCAGCCGTGCTGCCATGTTCTGAGCCAATTGCAATTTTCCTAAGTCCTTTTTTGTGGCACCTGACCACACGACTGAACAGTAGTCAAGGTGCGACAAAACTAGGGCCTGTAGGACCTGCCTTGTTGATAGTGTTGTTATTAAGAAGGCAGAGCATCGCTATATTATTGACAGACTTCTCTCCCATCTTAGCTACTACTGCATCAATATGTTTGACTGTGACACTTTACAATCTAGGTTTACTCCAAGCAGTTTAGTCATCTCAACTTGCTCAATTTCCACATTATTTATTACAATATTTAGTTTAGGTTGAGGGTTTAGTGAGTGTTTAGTTCCAAATACAATGCTTTTAGTTTGAGAAATATTTAGGGCTAACTTATTCCTTGCCACCCACTGTGAACCTAACTGCAGCTCTTTGTTGAGTGTTGCCGTCATTTCAGTCGCTGTAGTAAATTACGTGTATAGTGTTGAGTCATCCGCATACATAGACACTCTGGCTTTACTCAGTGGCATGTCGTTAGTAAAAATGTAAAAAGGCAAGGGGCCTAAACAACTACCTTGGGGAACTCCTGATTCTAACTGGATTATATTTGAGAGGCTTCCATTAAAGAACACTCTCTGTATTCTGTTAAACAAGTAACTCTTTATCCACATTATAGAAGGGTGTGTAAAAGCCATAACACATACGATTTTCCAGCAGCAGACCATGATCGATAATGTCAAAAGCTGCACTGAAGTCAAACAAGACAGCCCCCACAATCATTTTATCATCAATTTCTCTTTATCATCAATTTCGCCAATCATCAGTCATTTGTGTAAGTGCTGTGCTTTTTGAGTGTCCTTCCCTATAAGCATGCTGAAATTCTGTTGTCAATTTGTTTACTGTGCAATAGCATTGTATCTGGTCAAACACAATTTTTTCCAGAAGTTTACTAAGGGTTGGTAACAGGCTGACTGGTCGGCTATTTGAGCCAGTAAAGGGGGATTTACTATTCTTGGGTAGCGGAATGACCTTAGCTTCCCTCCAGGCCTGAGAGCACACGCTCTCTAGTAGGCTTAAATTGAAGACGTGGCAAATAGGAGTGGCAATGTCGTCTGCTATTATCGTCAGTAATTTTCCATCCAGATTGTCAGACCCCGGTGGCTTGTCATTGTTGATAGACAACAATCATTTTTTCACCTCTTCCACACTGACTTTAGAGAATTAAAAGTACAATTCTTGTCTTTCATAATTTGGTCCGATACACTTGGATGTGTAGTGTCAGTGTTTGTTGCTGGCATGTCATCCCTAAGTTTGCTTATCTTGCCAATTAAAAAGTAATATCAGTGGGCTTTGTGATGAATGAGCCATCTGATTCAATGAATGAAGTAGCCGAGTTGTTTTTTTCCCCAAAAATTTCATTTAAGGTGCCCCAAAGCTTTTTACGATCATTCTTTATATAATTTATCTTTGTTTCATGGTGTAGTTTCTTTTTCTTTTTTTAGATTAGTCACATGATTGATTAATTTGCAGTACGTTTGCCAATCAGTTGGGCTGCCATACATTTTGCCTCATCCCTCTCAACCATACCATTTTTTAATTCCTCATCAATCCAAGGGGATTTAACAGTTTTTACAGTCATTTTCTTAATGGGTGCGTGCTTATTAATAACTGGAATAAATAGTTCCATAAATGCGTCAAGTGCAGTGTTTGGTTGCTCCTCATTACACACCACAGACCAGCAAAAATCATTGACATATGAATCACTACAAAACCTATTGTATGACCTCTTATAAACTATATTAGGCCCAGCCTTTGGAATTTTAGTTTTCCTAGATATGGCTACTATATTGTGATCACTGCATCCTATGGATCTGGATACTTCTTTAAAGTGTCACGGTTCATGAATCCACTGCCTCACTCTCTCTTTTCTCTCTCTCTCTCTCTCTCTCTCTCTCTCTCTCTCTCGCTCTCTCGCTCTCTCTCTCTCTTTCTCCTGTGTTTGTGTGGGCGTGGTTCCCAATCTTGGCCTGATTGTCTGCGCCAGCTGGAATTAATTATCTTCCCCTTTATATGTTCTGTAACCTGTGTTTCTTGTTGTCAGATCGTTGTTTCTTCCCTGAGGTTGTGTCGTGTGTCAGTGCTCATTCTCTCGCAGCCCTTGTGGGGATTATCTGCTGTGCTCCTTCCTACCCAGCCGGACTCACTCCCTTGGATTTCTCAGCACGCTATCATCAGAGGATGTGCCCTAGGCCCTGGGTTGGATTCTGTCTGAGTATATTCTGTCTGTCATGTGGATACTGTAAACTATTTCATTAAACCATCGTTGCTTGCATCTTGCATCCGCCTCTGTATTGTGACAGAACGATCTGACCATATCATGGATGCAGCGAGTTCAACGGGTCTGACCGAATTCATTTCCCGCAGTATCACGAGAATGGACCAACAAGAAGAGAACATCTCCAGCACAGGTCGGGCAGTACAAGCCATGGCGACGCAGGTATCCCAGCTGACCCAACAATTACAACATCTGAAGGGTCTCGCTGCGCCACCTACACCGGCAGTTCCACACGCCCCGCCAGAGCTGGATTCTCAGCTAGAGCCACGACTACCGACACCAGAGGGTTATTCAGGTGATCCGGACTATTGTAGAGCTTTTCTTACGAGATGTTCAATGCATTTCTCGTTGCAGCCACGGACCTTCAACCGTGAACAGTCTAAGGTAGCATTCGTACTCACACTGCTATCAGGCAAAGCGGCTCTTTGGGGAACGGCGGTGTGGGCGAACCAGGACCCATGCTGCACCTCTTTCCAGACACTCTCCGAGGAGATGAGAAGGGTCTTCGATCGGGCCGTGGCGGGTAGGGAGGCGGCCAGACTACTCGCTGACCTTCGCCAAGGAGACCGTTCAGTATCGGAATACTCCATCCAATTCCGCACTCTGGCCGCAGAGTGTCAGTGGAACGAGGAGGCGCAGTGGGACATGTTCCTGCATGGGCTGGGGGACCGGATCCAGAAGGAGATCTATGTTCTGGACCTTCCCAGGAGTTTAAATGGACTAGTGGAACTAGCCTTGAGGGTCGATGCTCGTCTGAGTCGTATTGGCCGCCGAGCATGCCCTAATAGACCGTATAACGACACGGAGGGCTGGCATACCAGCGGCGGGAACACGGCCAGTTCAGCCTCCGCTCACGAACCCATGCAGCTGGGAAGAGCTCGCCTCTCCCGGGAGGAGAGGGAGAGGCGGAGATCACAAGGACTCTGTCTCTACTGTGGGTAGAGCGGGCCACTTTATCCACTCCTGCCCGGTAAAAGATCAGGCCCGGTAGTAAGTATGAGGCTACTATCGGGTGGTGTCACCACAGAGAAGACCTCATCATCTACTCTCCTCCCGGTAAGACTAAGATGGGCCACCCACACGCACGACACCCAAGCTTTACTGGACTCAGGAGCAGAGGGTAATTTCATGGACTTCAAGCTCGCTCACAAGCTCCAGATTCCTATCACCTCACTCACGCACAAGATATCCGTCAACGCTCTCAATGGTCAAGAACTCCCCAACATATCTCACACCACTGAACCTATCACACTCATCACTTCTGGCAATCACACTGAGACACTATCATTTCTACTCATGGACTCACCCCTTGCACCATTAGTTCTCGGCCACCCTTGGCTCACCCAACACAACCCCAGAGTTGACTGGGGTCATAACTCTATATCCATGTGGAGTAACAAGTGTCTTGAGTCCTGTTTAGTGTCTGCTTGTTCATCTGTGTCTGATTCTGTGTTTCTAGAGGAGGCAGTGGATTTGTCTAACGTGCCCGTTGAATACCTCGACCTGAAGGAGGTGTTCAGTAAGTCCCGTGCTGCTTCTCTTCCTCCGCATCGTCCCTATGACTGTGCAATAGAATTATTGCCAGGTGAGTCTCCGCCTAAAGGCAAGTTATATTCACTCTCTGTTCCTGAGAGGGAGGCTATGGAGAGATACATCTCTGATTCTCTGGCATCTGGATTCATTCGTCCTTCCTCTTCTCCAGCGGGGGCGGGGTTCTTCTTTGTGGGGAAGAAGGACGGATCTCTGCGTCCTTGCATTGATTACCGTGGGTTGAATAACATCACAGTGAAGAATACCTATCCCTTACCGTTGATGTCCTCAGCCTTTGAAAGGTTACAGGGAGCATCCGTGTTCACTAAGTTGGATTTACGTAATGCATATCATTTGGTTCGCATAAGGAGGGGGGACGAATGGAAGACCGCGTTTAACACCCCCAGAGGGCACTTTGAATATTTGGCCATGCCTTTTGGGCTATCCAACTCCCCAGCGGTTTTCCAGGCACTCGTCAATGACGTGCTGAGAGATATGATTGATCAGTTCATATATGTTTACCTGGATGACATACTGATTTTTTCTTCTTCTCTCCAGGAACACGTTCAGCACGTCAGACGAGTGCTCCAGAGGTTGTTGGAGAATGACTTTTTGTCAAGGCGGAGAAATGCATTTTTCATGCACAATCCGTTCCATTCCTAGGTTACATCGTCTCGACTGAAGGTATTCGCATGGATCCTGACAAGATTAAGGCTGTGGTGGAGTGGCCAAGCCCAGATTCCCGTAAGGCCCTACAGAGGTTTCTGGGATTCGCCAATTTCTACCGGCGTTTTGTTCGCAACTTTAGCCAGATAGTCGCTTCCCTTACCGCCTTAACCTCCCCCAGAGTGACGTTCAGGTGGACCGATACAGCCGAGGCTGCATTCGTCAAACTCAAGAGCCGCTTTGTTTCGGCCCCCATCCTCATAGCTCCCGATCCCTCGCGTCAGTTCGTGGTGGAGGTGGACGCTTCAGAGGTGGGGGTAGGTGCGGTACTTTCCCAACGTGCCGCTTCTGACAACAAGATGCACCCTTGCGCGTTCCTTTCCCATCGGTTATCACCTGCGGAACGCAACTACGACATTGGCAACAGAGAGTTGTTGGCAGTAAAGTTAGCATTGGAGGAGTGGCGCCATTGGTTAGAGGGTTCGGGGGTACCTTTTATAGTTTGGACCGATCACAAGAATTTGGAATATATCAGAACAGCCAAGAGACTCAACTCAAGGCAGGCGCGGTGGGCACTCTTTTTCGGACGTTTTGACTTCTCTCTCTCGTATCGCCCGGGTTCCAAGAATGTCAAACCCGATTCCCTTTCTCGTATTTTTGACCATTCCGAACGCCCATCCACTCCCGAGTGCATCCTACCCAGGACCCTAGTGGTCTCCACACTTATATGGGAGGTTGAATCGAGGGTCAGAACGGCCTTAGAAGGGGTAACGCCTCCGCCCGGTTGTCCGCCTAATCGGTTGTTTGTGCCGGAGGGGTGTCGGTCCGATGTTATTCGGTGGGGGCATTGCTCCAACGTAGCGTGTCATCCAGGAGTCAGCCGTACTAGCTTTTTAGTGAAGCAACGCTTTTGGTGGCCGCTGATGGCTCGTGACATTCACAGTTTTGTCTTGGCTTGCTCGGTTTGTGCCACTGGGAAGAGTTCTAATCGACCCCCAGATGGGTTACTCCAACCGCTGTCGGTCCCTTCGAGACCCTGGTCCCACATCGCGCTAGATTTTGTTACCGGTCTCCCGCCCTCCCAGGGCAAGACGGTTGTTTTGACCGTGGTGGACCGGTTCTCGAAGGCGGCTCATTTTATTCCCTTGCCTAAATTACCATCTGCCAAGGAAACAGCGGTAACGGTCGTGGATCATGTCTTTCGCTTACATGGCCTGCCGATGGACGTAGTTTCTGACCGTGGGCCCCAATTTGTGTCCAAGTTTTGGCAGGAGTTTTGTAGGTTACTGGGAGCAAGTGTCAGTCTTTCTTCAGGGTTTCATCCCCAGAGCAACGGTCAAACGGAGAGGGCCAACCAAGATTTGGAGAGAGTGTTGCGATGTTTGGTTTCTAAGAACCCCTCTTCCTGGAGTCAACAACTCTCTATGGTTGAGTACGCTCACAATTCGTTGCCAGTGGCAGCCACAGGTCTCTCTCCGTTTGAGTGTAGTTTAGGTTACCAGCCACCTATCTTTCCCAGTACAGAGTCCGAGGTCACTGTTCCCTCCGCTCACGCTTTCATCCAGAGGTGCCGTCACGTATGGAGCAGAGCCCGTGAGACTCTCCTCCGGGTGGGGGCGCGCACCAAGGCTAAGGCCGATCGCCACCGGTCGAAGCCTCCGGTATACGTTGTTGGACAAAGAGTGTGGCTTTCCACGAAGAACATTCCACTCCGATCCGTTTCTAACAAGCTTGCCCCCAAATTAATCGGGCCGTTCAGGGTCACCAGGATCATTAGTCCGGTGGCGGTCCGGCTCAAGCTTCCTCCGGCGTATAGGAGAATTCATCCTACCTTCCATGTGTCCAAGATAAAACCGGTGTTTCAGGCACGCATTAACCCGCCGGTCCCGGTCCCCCCGCCGCCACGACTTGTTGATGGGGAGACCACCTTTTCTGTCAATCGGATTTTGAACTCGAGAAGGAGGGGACGCGGATTCCAGTACCTGGTAGACTGGGAGGGTTACGGTCCGGAGGAGAGAAGTTGGGTACTCGCTAGGGACATTCTGGATCACTCCCTTATCGATGATTTCAATCGACAGGTAAATTTGTCTGGGAACGCCAAGAGGCGTTCCTAGGGGGGGGGGTATTGTCACGGTTCATGAATCCACTGCCTCACTCTCTCTTTTCTCTCTCTCTCTCTCTCTCTCTCTCTCTCTCTCTCTCTCTCGCTCTCTCGCTCTCTTTCTCCTGTGTTTGTGTGGGCGTGGTTCCCAATCTTGGCCTGATTGTCTGCGCCAGCTGGAATTAATTATCTTCCCCTTTATATGTTCTGTAACCTGTGTTTCTTGTTGTCAGATCGTTGTTTCTTCCCTGAGGTTGTGTCGTGTGTCAGTGCTTATTCTCTCGCAGCCCTTGTGGGGATTATCTGCTGTGCTCCTTCCTACCCAGCCGGACTCACTCCCTTGGATTTCTCAGCACGCTATCATCAGAGGATGTGCCCTAGGCCCTGGGTTGGATTCTGTCTGAGTATATTCTGTCTGTCATGTGGATACTGTAAACTATTTTATTAAACCATCGTTGCTTGCATCTTGCATCCGCCTCTGTATTGTGACATAAAGCACATATCTGCAGCGTTAGTAAAGATGTGATCAATACATGTTGATGATTTCATTCCTGTGCTGTTTGTAACTACACTGGTAGGTTGACTGACAACATGATCCAGGTTGCAGGCACTGGATACAGTATTACGTTTTTTCCTGAGTGGGCAGCTTGATGATAACCAGTCTATTTAAATCACCCAGAAAATATACTTCTCTGTTGATATCACATACATTAACAAGCATTTCACACATATTATCCAGATACTGACTGTTAGCACTTGGTGATCTATGGCAGCTTGCCACAAGAATGGGCTTTAGGTGAGGCAGATGAAGCTATATTATGTCCACAGTATTTAACATTAGATCTACAGGAATGTGGTTCCGAATACAGACCGCAACACCACCTCTGTTGTCATTTCTGTCTTTTCTGTAGATGTTATAACCATGTATTGCTAACACTGTATCATCAAAGGTATTATCTAAGTGAGTTTCAAAGATAGTCAGAATATGAATGTCATCTGTTACTTGCAAGTTATTGATTCATGGACCTTGTTTCTTAGGCCACGCATGTTAATGTGGGCTATTCTTTGCACTTTTCTGGGTTGCTTGATTGTTTTTAATGTTTTACTGGGAAGCTTGTCAGAGGTAGACTTACTCATGTTATTTACATTGGAGCTGATAGCGCAGGGTGAGCTGCATAAAGTGGTCTTCCTACCATTACACACCGCCTCAGTGCTAACAGTGTAACTCTGGTTTATAAGCTCATGATTACTACTTACAATAGCTGTATGATAAACAGATGTATTCGGTGCAATAAGGGGTGCATACATTAAATTACTTACATTGTGTTTGCCAATGCCACTAAAATCAAGTACATTTGATGCAGCATTATGACAACTCATTGTCACAATGGTATTGATTAACTGAGCTGGTCTTGGATCATTTACCAGTCATTGTTTCAACACAGCCTTGAAATGCGTGGACAGAGTCCGGGAGCCAAGATGATTTGGATGGACTCTTTCATTCCTGTAGAGTATCTTCTTTTTCCAGAAGCTGTCAATGAAAGTGACTCCAGAAGAGCAACAGTAGTCTTTTAGACAGATGTGTAATGCCAGCAGTCTGCTGAATCTTTCACACCCGCGGCCCAACGATGGTACTGGACCTGAACATTTTGGCAGTTTTTTGGAGTCTTTTAATGCTAAAATCAGTTCTTTAAAATACATTTTCAAATGTTCCGAGCTAGCCCTCCTGACGTCATTTGACCCCACATGGACTACGACAGTGTCAGCTCCCGGCATCTGTGGTAGAACAGTCAGAAGCAGCCTTGTTATGTCCTGAACTCGTACTTCTGGGTAGCACAGGGTTTTTACCTTGGGGAACAAGATGTTTCTCACCATAGAGCTGCCTATGATGACAGCTGGTGATGTTGGGAGCTCCGAGGATCTGAACCTGAGGTAGAAGCCACTGGAGAGGGATACAGAACCGAGGACGAAGACGCAGGTACCTCCGGATCCAATATTGATTGGGAAGCCACCAAGGACGACGGATCCAAAGCTGTTTCTGGTCTGTATCAGTTCCAGGCTCAACATCTCCATGAAGACCCCCGTTGCCAGAAGAAGCCTTCTTCGACTTCCACGGCGAGTAACGTACCTCCATGGCTGGTTGGTTGGGTCCAGATAAGCTCCGTTCTCCAGGGAAGGGGAGACCCCTTCGGGGATGGAACCCTGTCTAGCACCGGCCAGTCGGCTGTGGAGAGCCGACATGGCGGCGAAACTTCCACCAGACCAGAGCGGCGTCCGGCTACTAGGGTGGAAGAAAAAAAAGTAGGTAGGCGTGGGTTCCCCAATAGCTTATGTAGGTTTGCTACTTGCTTGTTAAGAGTAGCTACTTCGCTCCTGTAGTCCTCCGCAAGCAAGCAGTTGCTACATTGAAAGCCAGCGCGGTCCACATTGTCCTGTAACAAAGCAAAGTAAACACAGCTCCTGCAACGCTGGAAACGTTCAATAGCGGCCTCCATTTGAGACCGCCGAGCCAGCTAGGCTACCTGGGCTTTCGCGTCTCTCCCCATATACGGAATCTGGCAGGATCCGGGGACAGATAGCAGCGTTCACACCAATTTAGCCCAACAGAGCCGCAGGATTCAAAATAAAATAAAAGTATATGAAAACACTGTCAGCTTTTAAACCAAGGTCTTTAGTTCAGGTTTGGTGTTCGACAGCGTTCAACAACAACAAACAAACGTCGCGCTCTGATGACATAGCGAATGCTTGGCCCAAGTGACAACAAACACCTAATCCTCCTACACAGGAACAAACGCACGCACGCATACACACTAAACTGTGTGCATTGTCATGCATTGTCACATGTCTGTTAGCTGTGTAGGGGAAGGTCCAGTAAAGGTCCTTATCTGTGTAATGAACTTGCCACCACTACCAGCTATTATCATCACAGTTGACAACAGCAAGTTGGGAGGCAGGTCAGAGAACAACTAAAAAATGTTTTATTTTATTTTAATTTCACCTTTATTTAACCAGGTAGGCTAGTTGAGAACAAGTTCTTATTTACAACTGCGACCTGGCCAAGATCAAGCAAAGCAGTTCGACACATACAACAACACATAGTTACACATGGAATAAACAAACATACAGTCAATAATACAGTAGAACAAGTCTATATACAGTGTGTGCAAATGAGGTAGGATAAGGGAGGTAAGGCAAAAAAATAGGCCATGGTGGCAACGTAATTACAATTTAGCAATTAAACACTGGAATGGTAGATGTGCAGAAGATGAATGTGCAAGTAGAGATACTGGGGTGCAAAGGAGCAAGACATAAATACATAAATACAGTATGGGGATGAGGTAGTTGGATGGGCTATTTACAGATGGGCTATGTACAGGTGCAATGATCTGTGAGCTGCTCTGACAACTTGTGCTTAAAGCTAGAGAGGGAGATATAAGTCTCCAGCTTCGGTGATTTTTGCAGTTCATTCCAGTCATTGGCAGCAGAGAACTGGAAGGAAAGGCGGCCAAAGGAAGAATTGGCTTTGGGGGTGACCAGTGAGATATACCTGCTGGAGCGCGTGCTACGGATGGGTGCTGCTATGGTGAACAGTGAGCTGAGATAAGGCGGGGCTTTACCTAGCAGAGACTTGTAGATGACCTGGAGCCAGTGGGTTTGGCGATGAATATGAAGTGAGGGCCAGCCAATGAGAGTGCACAGGTCGCAGTGGTGGGTAGTATATGGTAGTATATGGGGCTTTGGTGACAAAACGGATGGCACTGTGATAGACTGCATCTAATTTGTTGAGTACAGTGTTGGAGGCTATTTTGTAAATGACATCGCCGAAGTCGAGGATTGGTAGGATGGTCAGTTTTACGAGGGTATGTTTTTGCAGCATGAGTGAAGGATGCTTTGTTGCGAAATAGGAAGCCGATTCCAGATTTA
This sequence comes from Salvelinus fontinalis, assembly GCF_029448725.1. Classification (NCBI taxonomy): domain Eukaryota; kingdom Metazoa; phylum Chordata; class Actinopteri; order Salmoniformes; family Salmonidae; genus Salvelinus; species Salvelinus fontinalis. The sequence continues at coordinate 42,181,280 of NC_074675.1, forward strand.
ATTTTGGATTGGAGATGCTTGCGGAACCCCTCGCCAACAGCCAATGAAATTGCAGGCCGCCAAATTCAATCAACAGAAATCTCATAATTAAATTTTCTCAAACATACAAGTATTAGACACCATTTTAAAGATTAAATTCTCGTTAATCCAACCACAGTGTCCGATTTCAAAAAATATTTTGGGCGAAAGCAGAACATATCATTATGTTAGGTCAGCAAGTAGTCACAGAAAGCATACAGCGATTTTCCAACCAAAGAGAGGAGTCACAAAAAACAGAAATATTGATAAAATTAATCACTAACCTTTGATATTCTTCATCAGATGACACTCCCGGGACAACATGTTACATGTATGTTTTGTTCGATCAAGTTCATATTTATATCCAAAAACCTCAGTTTACATTTGGCTTTGCCTCCAAAACATCCCGTGAATTTACACAGAGCCACATTAAATCACAGAAATACTCACAATAAATATTGATAAAAGATACAAGTGTTATTCACAGATTTAAAGATATACTTCTCCTTAATACAACCGCTGTGTCAGATTTCAAAAACACTTTACGGAAAAAGCAAACCTTGCAATATTCTGAGTACAGCACTCAGACGACAAATCAACCACAAGAGATATCCGCCATGTTGGAGTTGACATAAGTCAGAAATAGCATTATAAATATTCACTTACCTTTGATGATCTTCATCAGAATGCACTCCTAGGAATCCCAGTTCCACAATAAATGTTTGATTTGTTCCATAAAGTCCATCATTTATGTCCAAATGACTCCTTTTGATTCGCGCGTTCAGTACACAACCTAAACTCACGACGCACGGGCAGGTCCAGGCAAAAGTTCAGACGAAAAGTTATATTACAGTCCGTAGAAACATGTCAAACGAAGTATAGAATCCATTTTTAGGATGTTTTTAACATAAATCTTCAATAATGTTCCAACCGGAGAATTCCTTTGTCTTCAGAAAAGCAATAGAAACAGAGCTCGCTCTCACGTGAACGAGCGTCACGAGCTCCTGGCATTCAGCCAGAGCCCTGACTCATTGCCCTCTCATTCGGCCCCACTTTACAGTAGAAGCATCAAACAAGGTTCTAAAGACTGTTGACATCTAGTGGAAGCCGTAGGAAGTGCAAAATGACCCCATAGATACGATGTATTTGATAGTCCAAGAGTTGAAAACCTACAAACCTCAGATTTCCCAATTCCTGGTTGGATTTTTCTCAGGTTTTTCGCCTGCTATATGAGTTCTGTTATTCTCATAGACATCATTCAAACAGTTTTAGAAACTTCAGATTGTTTTCTATCCAAATCTACTAATAATATGCATGTATTAGCAACTGGGACTGAGTATCAGGCAGTTTACTCTGGGCACGCTTTTCATCCAAACATGAAAATGCTGCCCCCTATCCATAACAAGTTAATGTGAGTCTGGAAGGAGAGTTTACAGTCTAACCAGACACCTAGGTATTTGTAGTTGTCCACATATTCTAAGGCAGAACCGTCCAGAGTAGTGATGCTGGACGGACGGGCAGGTGCGGGCAACGATCGGTTGAAGAGCATGCATTTAGTTTTACTTGCATTTAAGAGCAGTTGGAGGCCATGGAAGGAGAGTTGTATGGCATTGAAGCTCGTCTGGAGGTTAGTTAACCTCTCTGGTACCATAGCGTCCAACCTCGACAACAGCCAGTAAAATTGCAGGGCGCCAAATTCAAAACAGCCATTTTTTCAGGAGTCACAAAAAGCAGAAATAGAGATCAAATTAATCACTAACCTTTGATGATCTTCATCAGATGGACCTCATATGACTTCATGCTACACAATACATGTATGTTTTGTTCGATAAAGTTCATATTTCATAGTTCATAGTTCAAAATCTCAAGTTTACATTGGTGTGTTATGGTCAGAAATGCATTGTCTCAAACAAACATCCGGTGAAAGTGCAGAGAGCCACATCAAATTACAGAAATACTCATCATAAACATTGATAAACGATACAAGTGTTAAACATACGAATAAAGATAAACTTCTCCTTAATGCAACCGCTGTGTCAGATTTCAAAAAGGCTTTACGGAGAAAGCACATTTTGCGATTATGTTACGTCTGGACCTAGCCACAGAAACCCATACAGCCATTTTCCAGGCAAGGAGAGTGTCACAATAGTCAGAAATAGCATTACAATTTATCACTTACCTTTGATGATATTCATCTGGTGGCACTCCCAGGTCTCCATGTTAGACAATAAATAGAGGTGGATCAGAGAATCACCAGCAGCAAGAGCATGTATACAGAGAAGAGAGTCGGCCTCAGAATTGAACCCTGTGGCACCCCCATAGACTGCCAGAGGTCCGGACAACAGGCCCTCCGATTTGACACACTGAACTCTATCAGAGAGGTAGTTGGTGAACCAGGCGAGGCAATCATTTGAGAAACCAAGGCTGTTGAGTCTGCCGATAAGAATGTGGTGATTGACAGAGTGGAAAGCCATGGCCAGGTCGATGAATATAGCAGCACAGTAATGTCTCTTATCGATGGCGGGTTATAATATCGTTTAGGACCTTGAGCGTGGCTGAGGTGCACCCATGACCAGCTCTGAAACTAGAATGCATAGCGGACAAGGTACGGTAGGATTCGAAATGGTCGGTGATCTGTTTGTTAACTTGGCTTTCGAAGACCTTAGAAAGGCAGGGTAGAATGGATATAGGTCTGTAGCAGTTTGGGTCTAGAGTGTCTCCCCCTTTGAAGAGGGGGATGACAGCGGCAGCTTTCAAATCTTTGGGATTCACAGACGATACGAAAGATAGGTTGAACAGGCTAGTAATAGGGGTTGCAAAAATTTTGGCAGATCATTTTAGAAAGAGAGGGTCCAGATTGTCTAGCCCGGCTGATTTTTAGGGGTCCAGATTTTGCAGCTCTTTCAGAACATCAGCTATCTGGATTTGGGTGAAGGAGAAATGGGGGAGGCTTGGGCGAGTTGCTGTGGGGGATGCAGGGCTGTTGATCGGGGTAGGGGTAGCCAGGTGGAAAGCATGGCCAGCCGTAGAAAAATGCTTATTGAAATTCTCAATTATTGTGGATTTATCGGTTGTGACAGTGTTTCCTAGCCTCAGTGTATTGGGCAGCTGGGAGGAGGTGCTCTTATTCTCCATGAACTTTACAGTGTCCCAGAACTTTTTTGAGTTTGTACTACAGGATGTAAATTTCTGCTTGAAAAATCTAGCCTTAGCTTTCCTAACTGCCTGTGTATATTCGTTCCTAACTTCCCTGAAAAGTTGCATATCACGGGGGCTATTCGATGCTAATGCAGAACGCCACAGGATGTTTTTGTGCTGGTCAAGGGCAGTCAGGTCTGTAGAGAACAAAGGGCTATATCTGTTCTGGTTCTACATTTTTTGAAAGAGGCATGCTTATTTAAGATGGTGAGGAAGGCACTTTTAAAGAATAACCAGGCATCCTCTACTGACGGGATGAGGTCAATATCCTTCCAGGATACCAGGGCCAGGTCGATTAGAAAGGCCTGCTCGCAGAAGTGTTTTAGGGAGCGTTTGACAGTGATGAGGGGTGGTTGTTTGACCGCAGACCCATTACGGATGCAGGCAATGAGGCAGTGATCGCTGAGATCTTGGTTGAAAACAGCAGAGGTGTATTTGGAGGGCAAGTTGGTTAGGATGATATCTATGAGGCTGCCCGTGTTTACAGATTTGGGGTTGTACCTGGTGGGTTCATTGATCATTTGTGTGAGATTGAGGGCATCAATCTTAGATTGTAGGATGGCCGGGGTGTTAAGCATATCCCTGTTTAGGTCACCTACCAGCACGAGCTCTGAAGATAGATGGGGGGCAATCAATTCACATATGGTGTCCAGGGCACAGTTGGCGGCAGAGGGTGGTCTATAGCAAGAGGCAACGGTGAGAGTCTTGTTTCTAGAAAGGTGGATTTTTTTAAATAGAAGCTCGAATTGTTTGGGTACAGACCTGGATAGTAAGACAGAACTCTGCAGGCTATCTCTGCAGTAGATTGCAACACCGCCCCCTTTGGCAGTTCTATCTTGTCAGAAAATGTTTTAGTTAGGGATGGAATTTTCAGGGTTTTTGGTGGTCTTCCAAAGCCATGATTCAGACACGGCTAGGACATCCGGGTTGGCAGAGTGTGCTAATGCAGTGAATAAAACAAACTTAGGGAGGAGGCTTCTAATGTTAATATTCATGAAACCAAGGCTGTTACAGTTACAGAAGTCAACAAATGAGAGCACGTAGGGAGTAGGAGTGGAGCTAGGCAGTGCAGGGCCTGGATTAACCTCTACATCACCAGAGGAACAGAGGAGGAGTAGGATAAGGGTACGGCTAAAGGCTATCAGAACTGGTCGTCTAGTACGTTCGGAACAGAGTAAAAGGAGCAGGTTTCTGGGCGCGATAGAATAGATTCAAGGCATAATGTACAGACAAAGGTGTGGTAGGATGTGAGTACATTGGAGGTAAACCTAGGCATTGAGTAATGTTGAGAGAGATATTGTCTCTAGAGACGTTTATACCAGGTGATGTCACTGCATATGTGGGAGGTAGAACTAAATGGTTGGTTAAGGCATATTGAGCAGGGCTAGAGGCTCTACAGTGAAATAAGTCAATAATCACTAACCAGGACAGTAATGGACAAGGCATATTGATATTAGGGAGAGGCATCAATCAAACTGTCCTTTAGTTCTACAGTACATCATTGTGAGCACCACCTTTCACCTTTTGTACTTCAAACAATGTTTATTCATGTTGTTTAGGATTCAAACCTTCTCAAACAGCCTAATTTATACTCTTAGAGGAGGTCCTCCCACAATGATGTGATTTGTACCACATACAAGGTCATGTATTGCATTCTTCCCACTCCACACTAAGACATTACCCCTTTCCAATACCTTTTCAAGCTTTTGATTTTTATATGAAAGCAAGCTTTGCTTTTATACTTACAATACCATCACGCTTGATTGAGTGAGCTGTTTTGTCTTGTAGTAATGTGGTGTCTGCCTCTATTTCCTTAAACCTTTATTTGAACAATACACGTCATTGAAAAATAAATATATTCCACAAGATATTTTTTGGTCAGTAGGTACCCAACATAACAACAGGAGGCGATGCGTTCAACACGGTTACTTATGTAGATATAGAGGTCTATATATTGTAGCACATCTTCAAATCAAATCACATCAAATTGTATTAGTCACATGCGCCGAATCCAACAGGTGTAGACCTTACAGTGAAATGCTTACTTACAAGCCCGTAACCAACAATGCAGTTGAAAAAATATGAATAAGAATAAGAAATAAAAGGAACAAGTAATTAAAGAGCAGCAGTGAAATAACAATAGCAAGACTATATACAAGGGGGTACCGGTACAGAGTCAATGTGCGGGGGCACCGGTTAGTCGAGGTATTGATTAATATGTAAATGTTGGTAGAGTTATTAAAGTGACTATACATAGATAATAACAGAGAGTAGCAGCGGTGTAAAAGAAGGGTGGGAGAGAGGGATGAGCAACGCAAAGGGGGGGCCCCTGTGTTGAGGGTCAGAGCACGCACCCCTGAGGGGCCTCTGTGTTGAGGATCAGAGCACGCACCCCTGAGGGGCCTGTGTTGAGGATCAGTGTGGCGGATGTGTTGTTACCTACCATTACCACCTGGGGCTGGCCCAGCAGGAAGTCCAGGATCCAGTTGCAGAGGGAGGTGTTTAGTCCCAGGGTCCTTAGCTTAGTGATGAGCTTTGAGGGCACTATGGTGTTGAACGCTGAGCTGTAGTCAATGAATCGTATTCTCACATAGGTGTTCCTCTTGTCCAGGTGGGAAAGGGCAATGTGGAGTGCAATAGAGATTGCATCATCTGTGGATCTGTTAGGGTGGTATGCAAATTGGAGTGGGTCAAGGGTTTCTGGGATAATGGTCTTGATGTGAGCCATGACCAGCCTTTCAAAGAACTTCATAGCTACAGACGTGAGTGCTACGGGTCGGTAGTCATTTAGGTGATCACACAGTCGTCCGTGTTATTTGCCCCAAAGCGAGCATAGAAGTAGTTTAGCTCGTCTGATAGGCTCGTGTCACTGGGCAGCTCTAGGCTGTGCTTCACTTTGTAGTCTGTAATGGTTTGCAAGCCCTGCCACATCCGACAAGAGCCGGAGCCGTTGTACAGTGATTGCTCAACTACAAGTTTTGCGTTTCTGCTGCGGAATTTAGAGCTATTTTGTGGTTTAGTACGGTATCCTGCGTCACTACTGATTATGCATTTGGGTCCCAAGGCTCTACTGTGTCTCTAAAAATACAGTTATTTTTTTGTTACTACAGTACTCGTCAGTATTACTTACTAAAACTGTTGTTACACTAAGGTTTTTATTCTAAGAGAAACTTAGACTACAATTAGGGTGAAATGTTAGGATTATTTTGCTCTTACTCTAGTACTGTATTCTACTCCTGACCGGTCATGTTGTACAGCCCCCAAGTGGCATAGCAGTCTAAGACACTGCATCGCAGTGCAAAGTGCATCGCTACAGATGCTGTTCAATACCTGTGCCGGCTGCGACCGGGAGACCCATGAGGTGATGGTAGGCTTTTGATTTCTCTCCCTCTAAAAACAGAAATAAATCATTCTAAATATCAAACTGCCTATATTTACAAATCAGTAACAATGTCTCACCCCATGTTCAAGAATGGCCTTTTTCTCACTCACTTTCCGTTATTTGAAAACGAAATAATCTCCAAAATATCATTATTTTTAAAACAAAGCTTTATTATTATTATTACTATGAATTGATTTACAATTATATAAAATCCCCTTAGATATTCACACAGATATATTATTAACCCTGTTTTTCACAAGCAAAGCAAGCTGTGAATTCTGCAAGAAACATTTCTAGCAGGACAATATATAATGGTCATATTGGTCATGGTTTCCGAGTGGCGCACAATGGGATTGCCTTGCAGTTCTCCAGCTTTATCCACTGAATAGCGGTAGGCCCACAAGGTTCAAGGCATGAGGGCAGGAGGCGTGGGACGGGCCGCAGAGCAGCGCACAGAAGAAGGAAGAGGAGGAAGGGGGTGGAGGAGGAGGAAGGGGGGGGGACACCCCACCTCACTGGGTAGCACAGAGCAACACTTTAAGGGGCATTGCATTAATAATGGCGCTGACTAGGGAAACGTTCCCGCTGTTCTTTGTGCCTGTCTGCACGCTCAAACTAAAACAATGTATTTATTAATGGCGCGAGAAATGCCCCTTAGATATGAATTCAGAGGGCAGAAATTATTAAATATTAGAGCATTAGACCTCTGACAAAAGGCGTCAGTCAAAATTAACTTAAATCCGAACTGGATGACATGAAAAGTGCACGTTTGTAAATCCCAAACTCTGAAAGTAATTGGAAAGGTAGACACAAATTATTTGTGAACAAGATGCTGTGTTTTTATTTACAGTAGTGATGGACAGCTGGAGGAATTTTGAAAACAGTTGTTTTTCACAAGAGTACTGTAGTACTGTTGCAGGTGTAACCCTATCAGCAGGACAATAGACTCTTTATAGCCCAGCTACTGTAGGTGTGAACATCCCCCAGACGAAATTGACATAGTTTTCATCAAGCCAGCTTCTTTCTATGGTGCAAACCCGTTCCAGGGTTAGAATTTCCAAGAGATCTTGAGAATGAGCCAGAGCTGAGAGGATCACCAAAACTGAAAGTATTTTAGTTTCAGTGCATTTTCTTTAAAAAAAAAAAATGTATATAGCCTATCAATGTGTAGGCATACTGTGTAATAAAATTGATAATTAAATAAAGGTTAAATAAAAATGATTGTGTATTAAAAACGTGAATGTGTTTTTGCAGAGCGTACAACCATGCCGACAATCATCCGTGGAGATCAGTAGACAAAGGGTTGGACAACGGGCCGCACCTAAAAAACACATGGTTGCCAAGAAAGCGGTACATTTTGCTTGATTCTTAAAATGTGTACGCAGCATTTGTGTGTTGGAGTCACTTTTAATTCTTAATTGCTCTACCGTTTCTATCATATGCCACTGTAATCGATGGGGGCTCAGGGCGGTACCATACTGCTCATCTGAAGGTACACACGGATCAGATTAAAACTTTGAAGACCGAGATCGAGTCATTGAAGGCAGATCAGCAGAAAGAGAAACATCATCTGAGGGCAGAGATACGGGCGACAGCTGATGCATTTGTCCAGAGTCAGGCGATATTGGCTTCTATCTTCAAAATGCTTTAAATGCTTTATTATCCAAATGTTTAACCTGTCTAGGATCAGCGTGGCGCTAGCGGCACACCCCCCCCCCCCCCCACTGAAAAACCAGTGCCGCGAAATTCAAAAAAATTATTTTTTTAAAATATTTAACTTTCACACATTAACCTGTTGGGGATGGGGGCGCTGTTTAGACTATTTATGCTAATGTGGCTAATTTTTTAAACGGCTTCCCACAAAATCCTTGATCGTACAATATGCATATTATTATTATTATTGGATAGAAAACAGTCTATAGTTTCTATAGGAGTTGAAATTTTGTCTCTAAGTGGAACAGAGCCCATTCTACAGCAATTTCCCTGACATGGAGTCAGATTTGAGAAACGTTGGCCACTTTTCTGAAGTCATTTAAACGGGCACTGTCGTTGCTATGACTATACGGACACTTCTTACGTCTTCCCCTGGATGCCTTTACGTGATGACGATTCCAACGGGCTCGATTGCTCGTTCACAGGCACTACAAATGAAAAAAACCTTTAGCTAGCAAGTCTTTTCTTGCTGCGTAACGCGCGTGGAAGACACCGACCCTCTCCTGTTCCAAGCATTAGTTTAGCCTGTTATATTTCTCCGGTCATCTTTTCACTCGTTATAGGAGTTACAAACATCACAAAGTAGTTAATTTAAAGCGTTTTATAGCAATTTATATCCGTTTAGTGCGATTTTGGGACATTTATTTTTGCAACGATGTGAAAAGTTGGGAACGCTTTTCAGTTCATCCCGAACGTAGTTGACATTTCCACATGGCAAGAGGACAGCTTTCCACCAAAAGACGATTTCTCCCAAGAAAGGATCCTTTGCCCAAGATACTGATGGAAGAACAGCTCAAGGTAGGACATTTTTATTATGATAAATCGTGTTTCTGTCGAAACATTTTAGTGGCTTAGGACGCCATGTTTTTTGACGTAGCTTCGCTTGGCGCAAACTGTATTGAAAAGTAAGGATAAATTAAAAAATGTAATAACGCAATTGTATTAAGAATTAAATTGTCTATCAATCCCTGTCCACCCTATATTTTTTAGTCACGTTTATGAGTATTTATGTATAAGAGTAGATCACTGTCTAAGTGGCGCAAGGACAAATTCTGACCAGCTGAGTTACATTTCACATTGTCTAACCATGATTTTGGTGGCTAAATATAAACATTTTCGATCAAACTGTATATGCATGTTGTAATGTGATGTTACAGGAGTGTCATCGGAAGAATTCTGAGAAGGTTAGTGAAAAAATTAATATCTTTTGGCGATGTTGACTTTTATCGCTCACTTTGGCTAGAATCAATGCTGGGCTGCTAATTGCTATGTGCTAAGCTAATATAACGATTTATTGTGTTTTCGCTGTAAGACACTTAGAAAATCTGAAATATTGTCTGTATTCACAGGATCTGTGTCTTTCGATTCGTGTATGCTGTGTATTTTTACGAAATGTTTGATGATTAGTAGTTAGGTAAACACGTTGCTCATTGTAATTATTCTAGTCCATTTGTGATGGTGGGTGCAATTGTAAACTATGCCATATACCTGAAATATGCACTTTTTTCTAACAAAACCTATCCCATACCATAAATATGTTATCAGACTGTCATCTAATGAGTTTTTTTGTTGGTTAGGGGCTATAAATATCTTAGTTTAGCCGAATTGGTGATGGCTACTGGTGTTGGTGGACAAATAAAAGATGGTGGAATATGCTAATGTGTTTTTAGGTAATAGATGTACATCTTTACATATTGTGTCTTCCCTGTAAAACATTTTAAAAATCGGAAATGTTGACTGGATTCATAAGATCTGTGTCTTTCATTAGCTGTATTGGACTTTAATGTGTGAAAGTTAAATATTTTAAAAAAATATTTTTTTTGAATTTCGCGGCACTGGTTTTTCAGTGGGGGGGGGGGGGGGTGTGCCGCTAGCGCCACGCTGATCCTAGACAGGTTAAAGTCCAATACAGCTAATGAAAGACACAGATCTTGTGAATCCAGTCAACATTTCCGATTTTTAAAATGTTTTACAGGGAAGACACAATATGTAAAGATGTACATCTATTACCTAAAAACACATTAGCATAATCCACCATCTTTTATTTGTCCACCAACACCAGTAGCCATCACCAATTCGGCTAAACTAAGATATTTATAGCCCCTAACCAACAAAAAAACTCATTAGATGACAGTCTGATAACATTTATGGTATGGGATAGGTTTTGTTAGAAAAAAGTGCATATTTCAGGTAGATGGCATAGTTTACAATTGCACCCACCATCACAAATGGACTAGAATAATTACAATGAGCAACGTGTTTACCTAACTACTAATCATCAAACATTTCGTAAAAATACACAGCATACACGAATCGAAAGACACAGATCCTGTGAATACAGACAATATTTCAGATTTTCTAAGTGTCTTACAGCGAAAACACAATAAATCGTTATATTAGCTTAGCACATAGCAATTAGCAGCCCAGCATTGATTCTAGCCAAAGAGAGCGATAAAAGTCAACATCGCCAAAAGATATTAATTTTTTCACTAACCTTCTCAGAATTCTTCCGATGACACTCCTGTAACATCACATTACAACATGCATATACAGTTTGATCGAAAATGTTTATATTTAGCCACCAAAATCATGGTTAGACAATGTGAAATGTAGACAAGCTGGTAAAGAAAAAGTCCTTGCGCCACTTAGACAGTGATCTACTCTTATACATAAATACTCATAAACGTGACTAAAAAATATAGGGTGGACAGGGATTGATAGACAATTTAATTCTTAATACAATTGCGTTATTACATTTTTTAATTTATCCTTACTTTTCAATACAGTTTGCGCCAAGCGAAGCTACGTCAAAAAACATGGCGTCCTAAGCCACTAAAATGTTTCGACAGAAACACGATTTATCATAATAAAAATGTCCTACCTTGAGCTGTTCTTCCATCAGTATCTTGGGCAAAGGATCCTTTCTTGGGAGAAATCGTCTTTTGGTGGAAAGCTGTCCTCTTGCCATGTGGAAATGTCAACTGCGTTCGGGATGAACTGAAAAGCGTGCCCAACTTTTCACATCGTTGCAAAAATAAATGTCCCAAAATCGCACTAAACGGATATAAATTGCTATAAAACGCTTTAAATTAACTACCTTATGATGTTTTTAACTCCTATAACGAGTGAAAAGATGACCGGAGAAATATAACAGGCTAAACTAACGCTTGGAACAGGTGCGCGCCGGTGTCCTCTAGGCTCATGACGCAGCTCCCAAAGAATGACTAGCTTCAGGGTTTTTTCATTTGTAGGGCCTGTGAACGCGCAATCGACCCCGTTGGAATCGTCATCACGTAAAGGCATCCAGGGGAAGACGTAAGAAGTGTCCGTATAGTCATAGCAACGACACTGACTTCAGAAGAGTGGCCAACATTTCTCAAATCTGACTCCATGTCAGGGAAATTGCTGTAGAATGGGCTCTGTTCCACTTAGAGACAAAATTTCAACTCCTATAGAAACTATAGACTGTTTTCTATCCAATAATAATAATAATATGCATATTGTACGATCAAGGATTTTGTGGGAAGCCGTTTAAAAAATTAGCCAAATTAGCATAAATAGTCTAAACAGCGCCCCCATCCCCAACAGGTTAAAGTGCGTGTGGGTGACCTCATGCAACCGCAAAATATCTCATAAAGCATATACTGTACAGTACTGTATTTCTTCATCATCTTTATGCTTTCCTTAATAAAATAATGATAAAAATACTCTTTCAAAATGCAGATGTTTATTTCCTTTTGGATCCAAAACCAATTACTATGGGAAGAAATATCACTGAATGACATAAATATTGGAAAAAAGTAGTCTAATGAAGGTAAACAAATCGTTGCTTACTGGAAAATACTCTTCCAAACACACGCGGTCACATTGTACAGCGCCGTTATGGCTATTAGCAAGGCTATTAGCAGGACAATAGACTTGCCTAGAAGGAGGGTAGGGGGGAAATTATATCATCAAATGTATTTGTGTTGTGTTATATTCTACTACATGCCTTTCACATTTCCATGAACGTCAAAGTGTTTCCTTTAAAATGGTACCAAGAATATGCATATCCTTGCTTCAGGGCCTGAGCTACAGGCAGTTAGATTTGGGTATGACATTTTAGGCGAAAATTGGAAATAAGGGGCTAATCCGAAAAAGGACATTTATCAATTGGAACCTTTAACTTCTTATGGCTGGGGGCAGTATTGAGTAGCTTGGATGAATAAGGTGCCCAGAGTAAACTGCCTGCTACTCAGTCCCAGAATCTAAGATATGCATTTTATTAGTAGATTTGGATAGAAAAGACTCTGAAGTTTCTGAAACTGTTTGAATGATGTCTGTGAGTATAACAGAACTCATATGGCAGGCAGAAACCTGGGAAAAAATCCAACCAGGAAGTGGGAAATCTTTGCCCATCTTAATATTTTCTTTTTTTGGCCAATCTGAAATATGGCTTTTTCTTTGCAACTCTGCCTAGAAGGCCAACATCCCAGAGTCGCCTCTTCACTGTTGACGTTGAGATTGGTGTTTTACGGGTACTACGAGATCTTCAGTTTCTTGGCTATTTCTCACATATAATTGCCCTCATTTCTCAGAACAAGAATAGACTAACGAGTTTCAGAAGAAAGTGCTTTGTTTCCGGCCATTTTGAGCCTGTAATTGAACCCACAAATGCTGATGCTCCAGATACTCAACTAGTCTAAAGAAGGCCAGTTGTATTGCTTCTTTAATCAGAAAAACAGTTTTCAGCTGTCCTAACATAATTGTTAAAATGTTTTCTAATGATCAATTAGCCTTTTAAAATGATAAACTTGGATTAGCTAACACAGCGTGCCATTGGAACACAGGAGTGATGGTTGCTGATAATGGGCCTCTGTACTCCTATGTAGATATTCCATTAAAAAATCAGCAGTGTTCCAGTTGCAATAGTCATTTACAACATTAACAATGTCTACACTGTATTTCTGATCAATTTGATGTTATTTTAATGGACAACAAATTTGCTTTTCTTTCAAAAACAAGGACATTTCTAAGTGACCCCAAAATTTTGCGCGGGAGTGTTACGGACTCTGTAGCCTCGTTTTAATCCGACGTCTAGAATTTTAGCTAGGTTTGGGAAAAATTTGTCTTATGACCCTGTCAAAAATCTGGTATCGTGCTTCTCGGTAATGGCTGGATGGATCATGACGAGAGGCGTGTGGTGTGTGCCTCCAATCAAGTTGATTGGCGAATTCTCATTGACATCATTGTCATATTGGCTTAGATATGATGGTAGGGAGATATTAATTTAACATTGAGCTTCAACCAATCCCATACGATAGTTGCGTTGGTCCGACTACAATCTAGCTAGCAGGTGCTCGCTGTTATCTAGGAGGGCTTTATCTGAAAAATAATGAGTTGAGCCAAAGTACCACAAGCAAAACTTTTACGGATCGTGCCCTCGATAGGGCTGTAATATAGACTCGCTCAAAGTGCACAGATAAGTGTTTGGAATAGCAAGGAAGTTGATAAGTGGAGGATGAAAAAGGAGGACTGGAGCTGTGCCCAAGTGCAATTGAGCTATGAGTGTATAGCAGTATATCCCTCTTTCTTACAGCAGTAGTAGGTACAGTATATTTATCCACTGAGAGCCCAGAAGGGAGAACTTGGGAATTGTGTTGTATTATGTGTCTAATGCATAGACCTAATGCAAACCTTTAGTGCTGTTTGACTATGAGCGTTTGAGTGAGGTGAATAACAGTTATTCCCCTTTTCTTGCACTAGCTGGTTTAATTCCTCCACTGAAGGACTAGAATGGAGAAGAAGCAGTGTGCGTATTGTACACATCCATTCTGTGAAGCAGCAACCCCCACCAATAGAAAGGCAATGGGTTTTAACCATAACAGCTAGCACATCATGGGATGGAACACAGCACATGCAGGTGAGAGGAGGTGAGGGTAGAGAAAATACCAAAGCTCCTATATACACTGAACAAAAATATAAACTCAACATGTAAAGTGTCGGTCCCATGTTTCATGAGCTGAAATAAAAGATCCCAGAAATTGTCAATACGCACAAAAAGCTTATTTCTCTCAAATGCTGTACACAAATTTGTTTACATCCCTGTTAGTGAGCATTTCTCCTTTGCCCAGAAAATCCATCCACCTGACAAGTGTGGTATATCAAGAAGCTGATTAAACAGCATGGCCATTACACAGGTGCACCTTGTGCTTGCGAAAATAAAAGGTTATTCTAAAATATGCAGTTCTGTCACACAGATGTCTCAAGTTTTGAGGGAGAGTGCAATTGGCATGCTGACTGCAAGATTGTCCACCAGAGCTGTTGCCAGAGAATCAAATGTTAATCTTCTCTACCAACGTCATTTTAGAGAATTTGGCAATTCGTCCAACCAGCCTCACAACCGCAGACCACGTGTAACCATGCCAGACCAGGACCTCCACATCCGGCTTCTTTACCTGTGGGATTGTTTGAGAATAGTCACCCGGACAGCTGATGAAACTGAGGAGTAGTTCTGTCGGTAATAAAGCCCTTTTGTGGGGAAAAACATATTCTGATTGTCTGGGCCTGGCTCCCCAGTGGGTGGGATGGGCTCCCAGGTGGGTGGGCCTTATGCCCTCCCAGGCCTGCACCCCTGCCAAGTCATGTGAAATCCATCAGTTAGGGCCTAATTTATTTATTTTCATGTACTTTTATATTTAACCAGGCATGTCAGTTAAGTACAAATTCTTATTTATAATGACGGCCTACTTAGGAACAGTGGGTTAAATGCCTTGTTCAGGAGCGGGAATGACAGATTTTTACCTTGTCAGCTCGGGGACTCGATCCAGCAACCTTTCAGTAACTGGCCCAACACTCTAACCACTAGGCTACATGCCACCCCAGTCATATGTCAATTAACCTTTCTAGCGCCAGTGTTCCGCTAGCGGAACCCCTCGACAACATTCCGCTGAAAAGGCAGCGCGCGAAATTCTAAAATATTTTTTGGAAGTATGTAACTTTCACACATTAACAAGTCCAATACAGCAAATGAAAGATAAACATCTTGTTAATCTACCCATCGTGTCCGATTTCAAAAATGCTTTACAGTGAAAGCACCACATATGATTATGTTAGGTCATAGCTAAGTCGAAAAAACACACAGCCATTTTTCAAGCCAAAGATAGGAGTCACAAAATGCAGAAAATAGATAAAATGAATCACTAACTTTTGATGATCTTCATCAGATGACACTCATAGGACATCATGTTACACAGTACATGTACGTTTTGTTCGATAATGTGCATATTTATTTCCAGAAATCTCAATTTACATTGGCGCCTTACGTGCAGTAATGTTTTGATTCCAAAACATCCAGTGATTTTGCAGAAATACTCATGATAAACATTGATAAAAGATACAAGTGTTGTTCACAGAATTATAGATAGACTTCTCCTTAATGCAACCGCTGTGTCAGATTCCAAAAAAACTTTACGGAAAAAGCATAATCTGAGAACGGCGCTCAGAACCCAAAACAGCCAGAGGAATATCCGCCATTTTGGAGTCAAAAAAGTTAGAAACAACACCATAAATATTATCTTACCTTTGATGATCTTCATCAGAAGGCACTCCAGGAATCCCAGATCAACATTAAATGACTGATTTGTTCCATAAAGTTCCATAAAGTCCGTCATTTATGTCCAAATAGCCACTTGTTGTTAGCGTGTTCAGCCCAGTAATCCATCTTCATGAGGCGCAGGCACTTCATCCAGACAAAAACTCGAAATGTTCCGTTACAGTCCTTTAGAAACATGTCAAACGATGTATGGAATCAATTTTTAGGATGTTTTTAACATAAAACATCAATAATGTTCCAACCCGGAGAATTCCTTTGTCTTCAGAAAAGCACTGGAACGAGAGGTAACTCTGTCGGGAGCGCGCGTCATGAGACCAAGGCACTCTGCCAGACCACTGACTGAAAGAGGTCTCATGAGCCCCTCCTTTATAGTAGAATCCTCATTCAAGTTTCTAAATATGGTTGACATCTAGTGGAAGCTGTAGGAAGTGCAACTTTATCCATATCTCAATGTGTATTCGGTAGGCCAAGCTTTGAAAAACTACAAACCTCAGATGTCCCACTTCCTGGTTTGATTTTTCTCAGGTTTTCGCCTGCCATATGAGTTCTGTTATACTCACAGACATCATTCCAACAGTTTTTGAAACTTCAGACTGTTTTCTATCCAATACGAATAATAATATGCATATATTAGCATCTGGGACAGAGTAGGAGGTTGTTCACTCTGGGCACGCAATTCATCCAAAAGTGAAAATGCTACCCCCTATCCCTAAAAGGTTTTAACTGATTTCCTTAAATGAACTGTAACTCAGTAAAATCGTAATTGTTGTATGTTACATTTATATTTTTCTTCTGTATAAGATATATTGTATGTTGCGCTTATCTTACAACTACGAGCCACTTCCTGACTGTGGTGCACTGCGTAACTGCCTGTGACTTTGAGGGATAAGTGTTCATTCTCAAGGGGCCTCACGGGTACACCCAGGAAATTAGAAAACTACAACATGATTGACAGATTCAACAGTAACAAACCCTGGACCAGTTGGTATCCATGTCATATAAAATGAGGGGTCTAGTGTATCAATGCCGACATGATAAATCACACTCCACTTCCTAGTTTCCTTCCTCATTTTATGTTTTTGTTGTAATGTCTCTACCTGTGTTGGTTTTGCTTAGTCCATTCAGTAGCTTGTAGCCTGAGCCTGCATTGCGTTTGTGTGGTACTTGAACCCTTGCCGGAAATGTTCCTGGTCTCTCTATATGAGGGGAGATGTTACATTGTAACGCTTCAGAGAGATTGTGAAACCCTGCTGTTGTTTTCACGGCGGGAGACTCCATTATGCAGTTGGAGCGTTGGTCTCATGCTACCGCTGCCCTCACTCAACATGCACATCTAACTCGCTATCGCTTACCACAGGTGTTTGGGAGGGTAATGTGAATAGTGCACAGATCTTTTACCAAAATATTTGCAAAATGTGATAAACAATAGAAACAAAAAAGATTGTATATAAGAACATACCGTATAGTCTATGAACATTCGTTGGACTTAATAATAGGACATTCATAACGTGTCCTCAGCACAGATGGTAGCTAATTGCCACATTGACATGCATTCAAATTCAAGGTGGTGAATTGGGTCGTTTATGATGATTTTATTTTCTATTGTCGTATAACATTGTCAACTAAAGGAACATCAATAGAACAGGGACTGCAATCTCAGAGTCTGCAATCTCAGAGTCTGCAATCTCTTAAATATGACTAGTTATCATAGCCCAGGGTAAGCACATGTATTGTTCCCTTATGGTTAGTTTTACCTCAACTTTCCCAAACTCTCCAGCTGACTCCTATGGGAACTTTTATGGGAAGTTCTCCTCTCCTGTCAGAAAGTCGTCTCCCTCAAGGTAACGCTTCCCCTATCTCTCCGTTTCTCCTTAAATAAAAAATAGTATGAGTAATATTGTTCTGCCGCTAAGCCCTCTGTTTACTCCGCGGTTTAATGCAGCAAGGCCTTAATTGCATTCATTATCTGAGGCTGCAGGTCTGGGCCTAGGCTGGGGGACGAGATGGGGGATTTCACTTATCTCTTGTTTATTCCAAAATATATATAATAATAACTACCAAGAGATAATAAGTAATGAGAATGTATTTAAGAAATAAATAATGAAAAAGACCAGGATTTCCTCCGCACTTTTATCAACTTCCATTTTCTTTCACTCAGAAGGAAATTAAGATACGTCGTTGGCCGTTTTGGCTCAAGTTTGTTTACAGTCGTGAGGGAAAATGACTGGTGTTCAAATGTGGGCGGAAATAATATTGAATCTAGAGATATGCTGAGGTAGTGTTGGATAATGGGGATGTAATTGAAAAATATGTTCTATTCTGCCTGGTGACAAAAGAGAGAAAAATAAGGGGGAAAAAGAAGGAACGTCATTCAATATCAACCGAGGGACATGGTTAGTATGTGATGCATTGTTTACTTAAAGGATGAATTTATTGAACTACATACAGTACAAATAATAACCTCCAGGAGACTAAGGCAATTCATGTAACACTTACTATTATCCTGCTCCTCACCTCTGTGCAACGTTGCCTTTCCTAATGTTAAGATAGAACTGTTACTATGATAACAAACAATATTAGACAATAAATTGACATACAGTATATGGACTTCCACACACTCCATTAAGCCCAAAGCCCTTATTTTCATGTAATTCTGGGCTAAGCACACATTGACTCACTGCACCGTTCTGTAGTGTATTGAACTAAGAAATGACAGTCTATCCTTTATGCATAATGGTTGTGACTAATATTGATGTAAGCTGTTTTCCATACTACAACCAATGTCATGGTAGATTATTGCACTGTATTACATATACTCAGTTAATTGAAAATGATAAATTAGCTAACTGGCTGCATCTTTGCCTCGATGGCTTAATGCACTGCAGGTGCAAAACGAGAACACTGATTTCACAGAATGGTAGCCATGTCGTGGCCCAGTCCATGACATGAGATGACATATGGAAGGGGCAGATGGGATGGGGGGTTAATCCAGGTTTGTTTGTCAGTGATGCCGGCAGCGTGTTGAACCAACTGGTCAAGGCAGGTGTCAGATCAGATAACAAACTGATTGATGCAGGCTGCTCCACCAGAACATTATGCTAAGCACGAATAAGGGGTATGGGAAATACTCCGTAAATCTTGGAGGAAATTGGAAATATTGTAGACTATTAAAGCCTGTGTTTGAGAGCGTTATACATGAAAAGAGTATGGCATTTTAATTCCGTAAAAGATCACGTTTACTACATTGAAATTGTACATCTTTATCTTTGTTGTGACTGCAATCTCACCTATAAGATGAATGACTATCCCATTGCCCAAAAGCTGCAGGTCCAAAAAATAACAGACCAAAAGAAGTAACAGCATCAATAGGACATGCACGATTCACCGGTCATGATGTCACCATGTTCGATGACCAGAGACCAGAGCAGTGGCACGTGGCATACAATCAGCAGGAGAAACCTTGGCAATGTGAGAGTAGCATGTCCAGATGGAATGTTTCCCAATTCCTTAGTGGACATCCACACACACGCACATATACACACACACACGCACATATACACACACACGCACATATACACACACACGCACATATACACACACACGCACACACACACACACACACACACACACACACACACACACACACACACACACACACACACACACACACACACACACACACACACACACACACACACACACACACACACACACACACACACACACACACACACACACACAGAGAAGTCATGGAACTGTACTTCTGGCATCTTCCCAGAGATTGCACCCACCTACTGGACTGACTTGATGTCCCTACGCTCATCACACACACACACACACACACACACACACACACACACACACACACACACACACACACACACACACACACACACACACACACACACACACACACCGGAAGATTGCCCGGAATATCCCGTGCTCCCAGCTGCTCTCGAAATAGAACCGGGAAGGGGCGGAAGCGTGTGTCATGTGACTCATCACTGTTGACCCCTTGCGTAGGGGGCGAGGGACCGGGCCAAATAGTTAGCTCTGCAGTCGTAGCCACCTCCGCCTCCTGCACACTAGCACTAATGAAAACTACAGTGGAGAAAATAAGAAGAACCCTTCCTGCCTCTGCAGTGTCCCTCTAACTCACAACCAGGCTAGCTTTGGCCGGCACTTCTCACATATTATTGAGTCACCTTTGACAACATCCTGTATCACCACGCAACTCTGCTACTGTGAACAAAGTAAAGGAAGTGTGAGAGTCGAGGAAAGAGATGCAAGGCTCAATCTATACAGTACTATTTCTACCCTCTTTTAAGGCATGTCCGCCTGTCACTGACACACATTATATCAGTAGGCGGTTACATAGTGATGTGATTAACACTTGCTTAGACCAGTGTTTCCTTGCTAAATATATTTTAAAACGTCTTGCGAAATGCATACTCATTATCGCGTCATTTATTTGGAATGGATAGTTAACTGCTACTTCGTCGACAGATAAAATGAAATAAAACTGCCTGGACGGTATTGGGTGTGTTGTACCAGATCATAACACAAAGGAGAGCGTACACTAGGGTTGCAAAATTCCGGTGTGTTTCTCAAAAGTCCCGGTTTTTGTTTTAATTCCAGGAATCTTCCAACCAGGATTTCTTGGAAACCTGGGAATTTTGGAAAAGTTACTGTAATTTTGCAAAGGCAGTGTCGATAACTTAATGTTAGTGAGAGTAGTCGTTCGGCATCATTATGCCGAACCATTCCTCTGTTTCTCCCATCCTCCAGGCTCTTCGGTTTTAGTCTGGTGGCGAAAAAATAAATAAATATAGAAAATGTATTTCAATAATGGTGTCACCACCTTCCAGATTTATACAGCTTTTAATATTGCAGAGGAGAGGGACAAGACGGGAGGAAGGAGGGAGAGGAGAGAAGAAGGGAGGCTGATTTTTATCTGAGAGAGAAGGATGACAGTTCCATTACCTGAAAGTCAAGGATGCCATTCCCTGATCCAACAAGTATGGACTGAGTCCCAAATGGCACCCTATTCCTTACATAGTGCAATACTTTTGACCAGCGCCTTATGGACACTCATCAAAAGTAGTGCACTACATACAGTAGGGGCCTCTTTTTCTTATTTTATCAATATGGCAGGTTTGTCGGTTTGGTCCATCAGTGTTGAGGGCTCACTCATCTACCAGTCCTAGGAGAGTCAATTATGTTTTTCACTAATCAAAAGTCGAGGTTGACTGTTGTGATGGTGGGTTATTTTATGACGATGAACCATTTTCACACTTTGATAAATAACAATAAGTTGACCAAGTTCAATTGACCATGTGTCTCAGTTGACGAGATTTGAATGTCCTTGATAATGGTTCCTGCAAGAGTTCGAATACACATAAACAATGATCATTTTAAGAGGTACCGTACACTAGTGTGAGTTTACTTGAGAACAGAATAAGTGTGTGTGTGTGTGTGTGTTACCGAGGAAATGTGTCTACTCTAATACAAAGGTCTTTGTTAGTGGTTTTTTAACCCTAAAAGCACCAAAGGTGCCCTTTTTTGGATTTGAATGAATAACAGACAAATGTTCATAACATGTGGCTATGGAGGAAATTGATCAAAATATAGGTTCAAAACATGAAAAACCTACAAAAAACGTTTTGAAACATCACATTTTACAATAAATGTGTAATCATTTTGGGGAATTTAAACCACTTACTTGTGTTACAAAAGATTAATTAAAGAAAAGTGTTACTGTTGTGTCTTTTTGTCATAATTTCCAATTTGGGGTTAAAATATGTTGGTGCTTTTAGGGTTAAACACCATCCCATTTACTTCACATAGAAACACTGATTAAAAAAGCGTTATGGCACAACTCCAACTCTTCATTTATGAAATAAAATTAATTAAAATAAAAACAACATTTGACACATCCTCAATCCCAGATAATGAACACATGAGGAGTGAGTGATGTAAGTGGTATAATTATGCCATTTTGCAAAGCATGACAGTGAAAAAAATGTATCTATTGTCATCGTTTCCCAATGAACACTGGGAGAAATGTGTGGTTCGAGTTGGTGGAGATGGTGAGAGAAGTTGGTCTTTAATAAGAATTTTAGATGAAAAAACAATTAACTTTCCAGGGCATAAATAGAGTCATACTTCTTCCCCCTGTAGCGTTAATCAGAGAGGTGTCATGAAAAGAGGAAGTGAGGTCATTGTGTGGGAGTCAGTGAGACTTTGACTGCCCCCTTGAACCCCCTCTGGCCTACCAAGCGGTCACTGCCATAGCCGAATGTCTGGGAACGAACCGTAACTCGTCAACAATCTGTAATTAGTGTTGTGGAGGTTGGCCGCTACTACCCACACTCTGTGATGCCGGGATGGAGGGTAATGGCTCACCAATGGTAATTAAACTTTTAAATATAGATCACTGAAGCGCATGTAAGCAATCATCTTAGGGGGGCATCCGGGTCGCTAATGTAAATTGGCGACCCAAGCATGAATAATCAATTGGCTCAAAATGCCAGGGGAAAATAAATCTAGTGATGTTTCAGTGCAACACTCGATTTCACATCTTATTTCCCACTAAAGCAATAGCCCCTCATTTTGCTGTCAGATCTAAAGTAGGAGATGGAGAACAGTGCATTTCATGGACACTGACACCTATTAATACAGTAACCTATCCCTCCAGCAAAGGGGATTTACTTCTGAGCACAACTTTTCATTTGAGCCAAGATAACTTTTGAACTGCCAAGAACATGTACTGTAAGTGCTATTTTGTTAAGAGATAACTATGTCAAGACCTCATATATGAGTACCATGAAAAACGGTGCATTCTCAAACCCTAAAATACCATTACATAAATACACAACGTTACTGTGACCAGTTATGCTAATCCATTTTACATTAAAGACCTCTCATGACTAACATGAGATGGGGTAAAGCAACCCAACTCCATTTCAAAAAGGCTAAAGAGCAGGAAATAAATGAAATCTCCTCACCCTTAAGTATTGAAGCCAACTGCTGTCATGCCACAGGGAGAGGATAATGATGTGTCTTTAAAAAACAAGTCATGTTCATAGACGCAGCTTAATGCGAGTGCTCTGAATCCTCATCTTCACAAGCCTTAATGACATTTGCCATCACTGGCGGGCAAAGGAGGGCAAACACCAACTTCATTACCCAGACGCATGATTACATAAAGGCATGAGCCAGGCTGCCATCCGCTCACTGGAAAATAGGCTGAGTCCCACAAATGTTTTCAGGGGCTCCCGCTTTTTGCTTCAGCCTAGTAGCCCTGATAAAAAAAACCCTGAAGGAAGATAGACTGCTGTAAACTCTATAGTCTGTTATGAGAGAGAGAGTTTCCCTGGCGCTTCTATGGATTATAATTTTTTATAGTGGTTGAAAAACACTGACATCCCCTATTATGGTTAGTGTAACCTTGACCTCTGACTGACAGGACAATTATGTTCTATTGGTAAACACTGGGGGAGCGGGGAGCCATGACCCCACTGGAGTGGAGATGATGCAGGAAAGCACTCTGCACTCACGCCCGCCTCGCCTCCCTCAGACTCGGGGCCTCGTTGAGAATCGGGGCCTCGTTGAGATTCGGGGCCTCCCTCAGGCTCGGGGCCTCGTTCAGTCCTTCAGGCTGACGGCGAGGGCAAACGGTCTGCACTCGGGCCATCGCCCCGTCCGTGATGGATTAGCCCCGGTCTGTCTAGCTGCTCGGCAGCTAGACGCCGGCACCTCACAGATAAATGCCTGTGCTTAAGGGTTTAAAGCATTCTCTTCCTCTAATAAAGATGTCTATCACCAATGAATAACTAACCCCTTGGATCCGCTAAGTCGGCACTGAGCAAGGGGTGGACGGGAGTGATCAGCACCCCACAAATCAATCATATATAAACAGCGCGACAAGATGAACTCTCCCTACGATAACAATTCCAGGGGAATATTGTGGCATAAAAAAAGGGATAATGAAAGCCAGGGAGCGAGCGGTAGTAATAACGCAGAGCTAATAAAAGAGATAAGAAATCAAAAGGGAAGTGGAGTGGCGGGAAAAGGAACAATATCTCTTTCCATTCTTCTGACGGCGCCGGAGCCTTTCAGAGCTGAAGTAACCCAGATTAGAATAAAGCCTCTTCAAAAATATGACCAAGATTTAAGACACAAGGTAATTCAAATCAATCACTTCAAAACAAAGGAGCTTCACTGAAATGCTGCAAAATGGTATGAATAGGAAGCTATAGTGGTAGCAAAATATAATGAGATGTAATGAAATGTAACGCCTTTCTAGTATCGGAATGTAGAAATAGCATAGCTATGGTAGAAGACAAAATAATGTAGAATCTGTCGATTGCACTGGCTTGTGAGTAGTAGTAGTAGTGATGGTTCTTTTCGGTGAACCGCATCATTTGGCTCCCTTCACGTAAAAGAGACGCATCATTTTAGCTTCCAAACGGTAGGCTACCATTATGTCAGATCGTATATGCACGTTACGAATACATTTTTACCTGACCAAATTAATACATCGCCTGCAAAAACTTTTTCCCGACTGCAAGATGACCGTGGACCAGAGTGAGGTGCTCTCCCCACTTGTTATTGTTTCTGCAGTGAGGATTCACCATCTTCAGAGAGTGATTGTGAGCTCTAAAAAGCAGAAGTAGCCGTCTTCAAATTTGATTGCGTTGTTAGGAGCTAGTGACATCAGCATTTTGCTACACCGCTAGAACACCTGCTAACTGTGTACGTGACCAATAAAATGAACGGCTCTTTCACCGATGCGACTCGGTTCCCAACGTTTACCAAAAAGAGCTGTTCAGAAAGAGCTGTTCATTCGCGAACAACCCATCACTATTAAATAGCAGTGTTCAGTCATGTAGCAGTGTTCAGACATGGACTTGAAAACAAGGAGTCCCTTTTACATAGGGGGTGAAGGGGTCCCTAGCTGTGGCCCCAGGACACCAGGCTCCCTGTCTGGCCCCTGAAGAGCATATGGCTGGATAATCCAGATATTACCTTCAACTCGCCCACCTGAAGCAGAACATGCCCAGACATGCCCATCAAGCACACTCTGCAGAGCCAGGATGGGGAGAGGGATCGAGAGAGTGAGGAGGGGGGCAGTGAGTGGCAGAACAGGAGCTGTCTGACTCTGATCCTCGTCATCTTCCGCACCCCATCAACTCCAATACACTCACTGAGATGATGCGTGAAAATTCAGTCATGGTATAAGTGAGGGGGAAGGAGAGAGATGGATTGAAAGGGAGAGAGGGAGGGGTGAGGATATAGGATTTCTGCCATGCTCAGTGTTGAGACTGCTAAAATGGATGACCAGTGACTCTGTGACTTTGGCGAGAGAGTCCTGTGTGTTCAGCGTGAGAAACAGGTGAGTAGTGACAGAGCGAAACTCACTTTTGTTTCTCCTCTGGTCCGATAACAACCTGAAGCACTTGTCAGCCTTGAGCAACTGGTAGGAATGGCATGAAAATCTTTCTTTGTCACTATCAATGAGGGATGAAAACATTCACATAAAATACTGTCTGAAGATGGGGTAGCTTGCTGACAAAGTGTTCCAGCATTCATTTCCCAATAAAAGTTTATGGGCCTGACTCAACTCTTTCAAATGTTTAGAGCAGTGGTTGTCACTAATATTTCTGAGGGAGCGACTTTTGTGAAACAAGCTAGCTGGGCGAACCCCAAATCCCATCGGAGAAGGAGGATTGGGGAGTCACGAAGTGTAATTGGTTCATACTAGATATGAAAAGGATTCACACATGACATTTAAGATACTATAATACAATGATATTCCATCAAGCTATATCATTCCCTATTGCAGGCTCTTGGAGGTATCTAAAATGTGTAGAAATAATTAGAAACTTTTGAATCTGGCCCTTTCTCCATTAACTCAAAAGTGACAGTTCCTTCAGAAAGTATTCATACCCCTTGACTTATTCCACATTTTGGATACCAGCTGTCTTCTGCATTTTTATTCCCTACCATCAAACTCCTCATCAGGGCTTCTCCCTCCTTCCTCTCTACTTTACTATTATTATTGTAATGGAGGGGAAAGGCGTCCCTTTTTCCACTGCAAAGTACCTGCTCACTCAAAAAGAGATAAGATGTGATCCCAAGAGTGTCAAGGCACCCAGCATGGGTTCGATTACCTCCGTTAAGACAGTGAAATCAAAAGACAGCTGGCAAAACTCTGCACAGGAAGCGCACCAAATAACATTTCCTCGACGTCGAAGCTAATAGATTCCGTGCATCTGAAATGGTAAAGAATCCGTTGTCGGCTGTCCCCGAGTATGAGCATCATTAAATCTACAAAACCACAGCGACGACAATATGGGAATGCTGAGAAATCTGAAGTTTCAATCTTGGCAAAGTTACAAATACATCATGATCTCTTTGTGTTTGGGAATGACTCATAAAGGCAACATAGAATGGATGTTAGTTTACCCTTCAGGCACAAATGGGGCTGTGAAAAAGTGTTTGAAAGACAGAAATTTGTGTTGATTTTACCATCAAACAGAGCTGCCTACAGAGTGCTTACAAAGTGCCAGGGGGATGTGTGGAGGCAAGCCATTGTATATAAATGGCCTTACAACATATCACAAGGTACTTAAGTGAAAATGGACTTTTACACTCCTGCTGCTAGCTGGGAAACCACATTTCACAAAATGCATCTATGCAGCAGAACTGTCAAAGTATTGGAGGGGGACCAATCTTCAATCTTTGAGGTTAAATTGTTGATTTGACCTCAATGAAAAGGAAGCATTTACATCCTCCTCATGATTATATACTCTAATACACTGAAGTACACACAGTAAGTTGGGCCTCCTGACCTGAGGGATATTTTCAAAGGTTTTCCTCCCATTGCTTCTTCTTCTATCTTAGGCTATGTTGGCTTTGTTGGTTTCCAAGCATGAAGGCTAAACCAATGACAGTTAACCTGACATGTGACTGTACGAAATAATATAACATTCGCCCAAGTTGTTGCTTTGGTGAAGACTTGCATTGTGATTTGTGCATTGTGAATGCAAGTCGTGTGCAGAATCTACTTTTCTTGACCTGAAATACTCGTCTTCAAATGTCATTGGAGATGTTCTTGAGGCTCGTCATTTTAACCGACCCAGGTGTTTGAGAGCTAAAGTAATTGGCCCTTGCGGCGTAAATGACTGGCGCAGACCTGTATGTTGTCAGAACACACCAACAGTCAAGACCGTATCAAAGACGTGGGTTACTTGAGTGCACGCGTTTCCTCCAACAAATTTTATGTAACAGGATTTGCCATTCGAGTTTCCTTGACAATCCAGTCAGTTTAGTGTTCATCAAATTAATTTTCATTACATTGAAAAGATGCTGACAACTAAATTATTTGACTGGTGATATCGCACGTCTAAGTGGAAAATTAGATAGCACATTTTTGGGGAAAGCTACTGATGTATTTCTGAAATGGAGAAAAGGTCAAATATAATGGAGAAGGGAACCAAATATGAGAAACTGGGGGATAGTGAATTGTCAAGTCGAGCATCATCTTGTGTGATCAGTCGACCACTAAATGAGATTTGCTAGAACATATATTTATTTCACGGTTCCAATTGCTTTCCTGTGACTAGCTAAACATATTCTAATGTCTCTCTCTACACAGAACTGTTTGAGTTAATTAATTAAGCACTACATAATTACTTGCTATTGCTATGTAAAGCCACTAGGGGCAGTATAGATTATGCATGTATTTTAGCAGCTTGGGCGATGGAAAAAATACTACAACTAGACTTGTAAAAAATAGTCTGTGTGAAAATGTATCCATTTTGATGAACAACTGACAGCACCCGCAGAGTAATGATCAAGCACAAATACACCAATATGATACCCATGCCAATGTAATACATTCCCCCCCAAATAAATCCCAGTATCCATTTTAGACCTGAGCAATCTGACTCCGCTGTTGAAAACGAAATGTTAATCTAAAATAAATGTGAAATAATGTTGCTTTTTTTGATATCCACTATAGTTTTTATAGTGGAGATCAAGTTTATATATTGCCTGGCTGGGCTGATGAGACAGTGGTTTGCGTAGTCAGATGGAACAGAGTAAATAGGCATTTTAACGTCATAGATTTAGCCAGTGGTAACTTGTGGAATAGACACCGGCTGGAATGCGATTTTAACCATTCGGCATTCAGAATTAGACCCACCCGTTGTATAAAACCCCCTCTGACACTTATGAGTATTGAAAAGGGTCACATGATCCCCATGTGACACACTATACATTGAACACAAACAAACATGTGGTTTGTTTATCAAAACCCAAGGACAGTATGCGATCTGAGCGGGCGTCAAAAAGTCCATTTATCTTTCTGAACGAGTTGGATCAAGAAGCAGGCAGAGGTAGGGTATATTTAAAGAACTGGGTCTCTTGCCGACTCGCTCAACTCGGAATGAGAGTGCTCCATCATCCGGCGCCGCTCGATGACACCGGCTGGGGGACCAGGCGGAAAGAGCAATAGGGTGTCGTGCACTCGACGCCGCTTTCCTTCAGAGTGGGCTGCTACGGACTTGTTCTGGTCTCGCATCACGCTCGGTCTTACAGGGACACAGAGGAACAGTTCAAAGGAAATGGCTGGTTGGTTGGTTCCTACTACTTTGGAACCTGTTGAGTTGAGGGAGTAAATAACAGTAAAGTGACTGTTGTAAAGATGTGTGCTAGATACTTAATTTCTGTATCTCATTCAGTGTACCATATCAAAACGTGTACAGTCGGTGCATGACCACTACAGAATAGCTGTTGTACAGATTGCTTTTGCTCCACAAACTGTAATATACTGTACCTATGCTCAAACAATGTGTGCCTACCCACTCTGTCATTACACTGTATCTGTTTATGCAACTAGGCCTGCCATATAAATGCATAGGTATTAAGGACATATATTGTTGAACACAATATTAATGCATAAATATTTCTGCCAACTGTTTAAGGAAAATCAGTAAAAGTTTGATAAAACATAATTGCTAATTATGACGGTCCTAAATGTCTTACTAAACAGTATGGGGAATGTTATTCATACAACTAGTTATTCCTCTCTTCTAGTTGTGTTTCTGTTTCTCCTTTAACTTTACCTTTTGTTTTCAAACGAGAAACAATGCTTCCCCCTGTTTTCATCAAATTCATTTTAATTAGAGTTTGTTAGTATCACTGGAAGACGCCATGCATTTTAATTGAATCTAATTACCTTTAAAGCAGGACTCTATCCATAACTGTCACTTTTTAATTATGTTTTGTGATCTGGAAACTGCTGTTAAAAACAAGAGAAAATGGAATATAGCTTCCCACCACAGTATCACCCCCATCACAATTTACATTTTAATTTCATTTTACCTTTATTTAACTAGGCAAGTCAGTTAAGAACAAATTCTTATTTTCAATGACGGCCTAGGAACAGTGGGTTAACTGCCTTGTTCAGGGGCAGAACGACATATTTTTACCTTGTCAGCTCGGGGATTTGATCTTGCAACCTTTCGGTTACAAGTCCAACGCTCTAACCACTAGGCTACCTTCCGCCCCAAAATAATATTTTTTGCTGTTTATATTTTTCTAAATAGGAATTTAAAAAAGTGTGTCTTTATACAAAACATCAATCCATACATATCATTTGTATGTAAAGCACTTCAAGATGTAGAGAAACATGTATCAGGAATGCACAGGGAGAACCTTCACATTTTGACCCCAAACAGTCATGCTGAAAATCTAAGGCACATTTTCATTTTACGGCCTGTCAGCTTTCTGATATGGAGCAAATGAATGCGGCAGAAAACAAATCTATCAAATCCTACATCAGAACAACCATGCTCTCTATTCTTCTATGACTGGGGAACACAGATATAGTGGGAGAAAGAGGAGGAGGAGGGACAGAAGGACGGGAGAGATGATACTAAACCTGTGAACAAACCTGCTGACTGAAAAGGAGCCCCTGGTGTGAAAGGATTTTTTACTTCAATCCCGGGTAATTGCCGACTTAATTTTGACCAGGGACGGCAAATTATTACCTCGAGTATCATGTCAAACACACAGTCACTGGGATACTCCACACTGGGGTGGGGTATGTGTTTGTGGGGGGCGTTACAGAAAGACGCCCCAAACATGCAAAAATGTGAGTGAGGATGGAGGTAATTATAGATCCCCATTTAATCAGGTATTCCCAATCCTGGCTCTCAAGGACTGCAGTATCAGCTGGTTTTTATACTTGCCATTTTACATCGTGTGACCAATCTATGCCATTAAATGATCAATGAGAGGTCATTGAGGTCAATCATATTCAATACAGTTGACTTCCTGTTGAAAGCAGCTATTTGGGACTATAATAATAGCAGGCAGTAAACTGGAACGTGCAGTTATCAGGACCAATACAAAGTAGAGTTCACACTGATGCAAAGTGCATTTCTCAAGAATTGACTGTCGTCTCTTTGGGAGGTTCAAAAATGTGTTCTTAATTCTTAAGACAGTGAATTTCTCCTCTGGCTATTTTTTACGCCTTGTTTGTTCTTTCGGGCCCCCCGTCGACTAATTATCATCAGTAGGCATAGCACGGTGAGAGACCTTTAAAAAACTCCAGGTCTTGTCACTCCACGAGAGCTCCTAAGATGTGTGAGAGGCAAAGTGTGAAAAGTGTGTCTTTGACATGGGTTGGAATGAAAAGGGTCATTCGGAGGCACCTCAGTGGAAAAGCGTTGAACGGAGGAACAGGTCTGAACATTCATAAGAGCAGACGTATAGATGCCAAGTATTAGTTCAGTTCAATGAGTCCCCAGTGGCACCACGGCGGGTTGAAAATTTTAATTTCATGGCGTTTAGGCAGAGCTAATGGATACCTGCCTGGAACACAACAGGTTAATCAGTGTCTTTTCAGCCCTCGCCTTTTGAACGTCTCCTGTTGAGTGTGAGTCACCCTGCTGCCGTAACGGTCCAGGCAGGCGAGACATACATGGTGACATGAGGCGATATTAGACGTTTTGATTCGAAGCGTATACCTTTGAGGCGCAGTGAGTCTTCATCAGTGATTCCACAAACGTGGCTGAGTGTATTAATGTTTCCTTTAAATGTTGACTAGTAATTACAAGAGTTCTGTTCTTAAAACTTCGTATGGTTCCATCCAGCTAACGGGATCGATATGACAACAGCCAGTGAAAGTGCAGGGCGCCAAATTCAAACAACAGAAATCTCATAATTAAAATTCCTCAAACATACATGTGTCTTATATCATTTTAAAGGTAATCTTGTTGCTTTTCAACGAAAGCACTACAAACGATTATGTTAGGTCACCACCAAACCACAATAAGCACAGCCATTTTTCCAGCGAAATATAGCAGTCACAAAAAGCAGAAATAGAGATAAAATGAATCACTAACCTTTGATGATCTTCATCAGATGACACTCATAGGACTTCATGTTACACAATACGTGCATGTTTTGTTTGATAAAGTTCACATTTATATAAAAAAATCTGAGTTTACATTGGCGCATTACATTCACTAGTTGCAAAAACGTCAAGTGATTTTGCATAGCCACATCGTTTCAACAGAAATACTCATCATAAATGTAGATGATAATACAAGTTATATACATGTAATTATAGATATACCTCTACTTAATGCAACCGCTGTGTCAGATTTCCCCAAAAAATTACGGAAAAAGCAAACCATGCAATAATCTGAGACGGAGCTCAGAACAATAGCCAAATTAGCCGCCATGTTGGAGTCAACAGAAACCAGAAAATACATGATAAATGTTTCCTTACCTTTGATGAACTTCATCAGAATGCAGTCCTAGGAATCCCAGATCCACAATAAATGCTTGATTTGTTTGATAATGTCCGTTATTTATGTCCAATTAGCTACTTTGGTTAGCAAGTTTGGTAAACAATTCCAAAATCACAAAGCGCGTCCAGTATAACGTGACAAAATGTCAAAAGGTTCCATAACAGTCAGTAGAAACATGTCAAACGATGTACTGAATCAATCTTTAGAATGTTGTTAACATACATCTTGAATAGCTTTCCAACCGGAGAATTAGATTGACTTCAGTTGAGCGATGGAACGGAGCTGACTATCACGTGAACGCGCATGGTCAAAGCATGGTCAAAGCATGGTCAGCTCGTGGCAGTGGTGACTAATTCCTGTCTCCTTCGGCCCCCCTTCACATTAGAGTCATCAGAAAAAGTTCTATTGACTGTTGACATCTAGTGGAAGCCGTAGGAAGTGAAAACTCATAAATATCTCGCTGTAATTTCAATGAGAGCTTGGTTGAAAATCTGCCACCTCAGAAAAAATCCAAACAGGAAGTAGAACTTCTCGGGTTTTTGCCTGCCATATGAGTTCTGTCATACTCACAGACATAATTCAAACAGTTTTAGAAACTTCAGAGTGTTTTCTATCCAATACTAATAATAATATGCAAATATTAGCAACTATGACTGAGGAACAGGCCGTTTACTCTGGGCACCTCTGTGCTCCTTTCATCCAAGCTACTCAATACTGCCCCTGCAGCCATAAGAAGTTAAGAGGGCTGAAGTTGGAATTCAGGTGGATAATGGCAAAAGTTATGTTATCTGGGTATTTCAAGTTTTCTTATTGAGACGTGTACTCATACGTGTTCATACATGTTCCTACTCATACATGCACAAAGGGCTCATACATGCTTATACCAAGTCTGAATGCATAATACCATACCATGAAATGAATAAAAGTTTCCTGTGAGGGTATTGGGATATCAGTCTTGAAATCGACAGAAACACAACAGTCAAACACACAACAGGCAAACACAAAAAAACATCTTTGTGATTGGTTTTACAGGACAAGTAGGATTTGAGTTGAAGAAAACACATTCAAACCAACGCAAGATGAAGAGCATTTGGACCAGGGGAAACAAGAAATGTAATAATGTATTACTGGTAGCAAGGCGAATCCTCTGGAACCTACAGTAGTGAAGAACGCTGAGGTGAATAATTCTCCTTCTAAACGTGTATCAAACACAACGCAGCAGCTGCACCCAGGCTAGTGTGTGTGTGTGTGTGTGTGTGTGTGTGTGTGTGTGTGTGTGTGTGTGTGTGTGTGTGTGTGTGTGTGTGTGTGTGTGTGTGTGTGTGTGTGTGTGTGTGTGTGTGTGTGTGTGTGTGTGTGTGTGTGTGTGTGTGTGTGTGTGTGTGTGTGTGTGTGTGTGTGTGTGTGTGTTTGTTTGTGTGTGTGTTTGTGTGTAATCTTCATCATGGTCAGAAGTGCTGTGGCCTCGCAAATCCCATCTCACAGCATCTGCTCCCCAATCTTCAAGATGCAGGGCAACACACACACACACACACATACATAGTTTTTTTTTCAACACTTGAATTATGATCCAAAGGCATTTATATCCTACTCTGGAGAATTTAACTAAATTAAAACCTTGGACTTCATCAGATTATTAATTTCTCTAGCAATTCATTGCACTTAGGAAGACTTCAGAGAAATTAAAGTGTTGGGTTGGTTTCAAAAGGGTGAGAGAGGAGTGCTGGGGGAGAAATGAAATCAGTCATCGACGTCCATAAATCTCATTGGTGTTCATTGCAGAGTGAAGAGCGACCGGCGCATTTGTGCTGACAACGGGAAATAGTTTGATGGAGCGCTGGCACAGTTATTTTTTCCATTAGGGAAATACCTCACACACAGACACACACACACACACACACACCAGTGGAGTGTGTATGCGTGCGTGTCTGTGTGTGCATGTGTTTGTGTGTCTGTGTGTGTGTACGTACGTGTGTGTGGTCCAAGCATATGTCACTGCGGCAATAGATTGAGAGGAGGTGTGGACATTGGAGGTGAGGTCATTTCCATTCTGAAAAGCACCATTAAAAGTGATTAATTTAATAAGCCATAACTCATGGTGTCCCAGGAACATATTACAGAGGCACCTGAGTGATGAATCACACTTTAAAGGCAAATAAACGCTATCAGAAATATTCTCTTTAATGAGCATGTGTACTAAATCAAGGTGCCCGCCACGTCCCTGACAAGAATGGTGTTTTGATGCTAATGTTGTCCTGTTTATCATTTTGAAATGGCGGTCGGACAAACAAATACAAATCTGCAAAAGCTGTAAAATTGAGGGAAGGTGGAGTGTTGTTTATGTGTGGGTTCCTGGTAAGAGTAGATAGATCAACTCAAAAATACTCCACTTTGAGAGGTGATGGACGACAGCCAAGTATGGTTATGAAACAATATCCGCCTTGCCACAGTGGCTTTCAATTGAATTAACAATCATAACAACAGCAATTTCTATTATGGTACTGTGTCCATCGGTATTTAGCTGATATTTACCAGATTACGTTTTGGTAGTTAGCTACTTCAATTCAACACAAACTACCTGGTACCAAATGTTGCCCAGTAGCGCTTGTTTTAATGAATAATAAGGAAACAAACAAATAGGTTACTGCTGTGTAAAAATCCTGTACAGTAAAATAAAGTGCTGCCATTATAGGGATGAAATTACCCCAGAGAAAAAGGTACTTTCAAGGTATAAGAAGGCTAATACTACATAGAAGAGCACTGTAGTACTGTAAGGCTACACACTACAAGCTAAAACTCAGGTTGGCCAGAGGGCAAGGGAAGTAACAAGAGCAGTAACAAGAGAAGTAACAAGGGAAGTGACAAAGGAAGTAACAAGGGAGTATCAGGTATGAAGTTAAGACCCAGATGCAGACCACATCGAAGAAACAATAGTTTAATAATCCACCAAGGGC
The DNA here is from genome assembly GCF_029448725.1 of Salvelinus fontinalis. Taxonomy (NCBI): domain Eukaryota; kingdom Metazoa; phylum Chordata; class Actinopteri; order Salmoniformes; family Salmonidae; genus Salvelinus; species Salvelinus fontinalis. Next base: position 42,215,969 of record NC_074675.1, read on the forward strand.
AGGCAATAGACAGGTCAAGGCAGACAGTTTTGCTATCACAGACTGGAACATGTTGCGGGATTCTTCCGATGACATTGAGGAATACACCACATCAGTCACTGGCTTTCTCAATAAGTGCATCGAGAACGTCGTCCCCACAGTGACTGTACGTACATAGCCCAACCAGAAGCCATGGATCACAGGCAACATTCGCACTGAGCTAAAGGGTAGAGCTGTCGCTTTCAAGGTGCGGGACTCTAACCCGGAAGCTTACAAGAAATCCCGCTATGCTTTGCGACGAACCATCAAACAGGCAAAGCGTCAATACAGGGCTAAGATTGAATCATACTACGCCGGCTTCAATGCTCGTCGGATGTGGCAGGGCTTGCAAACTATTACAGACTACAAAGGGAAGCACATCCGCAAGCTGCCCAGTGACACGAGCCTACAAGACGAGCTAAATCACTTCTATGCTCGCTTCGAGGCAAGCAACACTGAGGCATGCATGAGAGCATCAGCTGTTCCGGACGACTGTGTGATCACGCTCTCCGTAGCCGACGTGAGTAAGACATATAAACAGGTCAATATACACAAGGCTGCGGGGCCAAACGGATTACTAGGACGTGTGCTCCGGGCATGTGCTAACCAACTGGCAGGTGTCTTTACTGACATTTTCAACATGTCCCTGATTGAGTCTGTAATACCAACATGTTTCAAGCAGACCACCATGGTCCCTGTGCCCAAGAACACAAAAGCAACCTGCCTAAATGACTACAGACCCGTAGCACTCACGTCCGTAGCCATGAAGTGCTTTGAAATGGCTCACATCAACACCATTATCCCAGAAACCCTAGCTTCAGAAACCCTAACTTCAATTTGCATACCGCCCAAACAGATCCACAGATGATGCAATCTCTATTGCACTCCACACTGCCCTTTCCCACCTGGATAAAAATAACACCTATGTGAGAATGCTATTCATTGATTACAGCTCAGCGTTCAACACCATAGTACCCTCAAAGCTCATCACTAAGCTAAGGAACCTGGGACTAAACACCTCCCTCTGCAACTGGATCCTGGACTTCCTGACGGGCCGCCCCCAGGTGGTGAGGGTAGGTAGCAACACATCTGCCACGCTGATCCTAAACACTGGAGCTCCCCAGGGGTGCGTGCTCAGTCCCCTCCTGTGCTCCCTGTTCACCCACGACTGCATGGCCAGGCACAACTCCAACACTATCATTAAGTTTGCAAACAACACAACAATGGTAGGCCTGATCACCGACAACGACGAGACAGCCTATAGGGAGGATGTCAGAGACCTGGCCGGGTGGTGCCAGAATAACAACCTATCCCTCAACGTAACCAAGACTAAGGAGATGAGTGTGGACTACAGGAAAAGGAGCACCAAGCATGCCCCCATTCTCATCGATGGAGCTGTAGTGGAGCAGGTTGAGAGCTTCAAGTTCCTTGGTGTACACATCAACAACAAACTTGAATGGTCCAAACACACCAAGACAGTCGTGAAGAGGGCATGACAAAGCCTATTCCCCCTCAGGAAACTAAAAAGATTTGGCATGGGTCCTGAGATCCTCAAAAGGTTCTACAGCTGCAACATCGAGAACATCCTGACCGGTTGCATCACTGCCTGGTACGGCAATTGCTCGGCCTCCGACCACAAGGCACTTCAAAGGGTAGTGCGTACGGCCCAGTACATCACTGTAGCAAAGCTGCCTGCCATCCAGGACCTCTACACCAGGCGGTGTCAGAGGAAGGCCCTAAAAATTGTCAAAGACCCCAGCCACAGACTGTTCTCTCTACTATCGCATGGCAAGCGGTACCGGAGTGCCAAGTCTAGGACAAAAAGGCTTCTCAACAGTTTTTACCCCTAAGCCATAAGACTCTTGAACAGGTAATCAAATGGCTACCCAGACTATTTGCATTGTGTGCCCCCCCCACCCCCCCACCCCTCTTTTACGCTGCTGCTACTCTCTGTTTACCATATATGCATAGATAGTCACTTAAACTATACATTCATGTACATACTACCTCAATTGGCCCGACCAACCAGTGCTCCCGCATACTGGCTAACCGGGCTATCTGCATTGTGTCCCACCACCCGCCAACCCCTCTTTTTACGCTACTGCTACTCTCTGTTCATCATATATGCATAGTCACTTTAACCATACCTACATGTACATACTACCTCAATAAGCCTGACTAACCGGTGTCTTGCTACTGTTACTGCTACTGTCACATTTCTTTTACTGTTGTTTTATTTCTTTACTTACCTACACACACACACACACCTTTTTTTCTCACTATTGGTTAGAGCCTGTAAGTAAGCATTTCACTGTAAGGTCTACACCTGTTGTATTCGGCGCACGTGACAAATAAACTTTGATTTGATTTGAGGGGTCAGTAACCAGAGGTGGGGCAACGGTACAGGACGGCGGGCAGGCTCAGGGTCGGGGTAGGCAGAGGTCAGTAATCCAGAGGGGAACGAAGGTACAGGTCAGCAGGCAGCCTTGGTGTCAGTGGCAGGCAGAGTGGTCAGGTAGGCGGGCTCGGAGTCAGGACAGGAAAGGGTCAAACGCAGGAGCGTGGGAAAAGCAGAGACTGGAAAAAGCAGGAGCTGAGACACAAAACACTCGTTGACTTGACAAACAAGACGAACTGGCAAAGGACAAACAGAGAACACAGTTACATATACACAAGGGATAATAGGGAAGATGGGCAACACCTGGAGGGGGGTGGAGAAAATCACAAGGACAGGTGAAACAGATCAAGGTGTGACAGGGAGGTAACAAGGAAAGATTTCCACACTTTTTGTCTGTGTCCATACTTTTGTACAGTAGGATTCAGCCAAAGCTAAAGCTGGGACGAAAAACCGAACATTATCAACCCCGACCACACTGATCACTTATCACAGGCATTTTTCTGATATTGTTTATTGCGATAAGTAGCCTAAATGCTAATGCTACGTTCTGTCCATATTTCCTTGTGACCTTTGTGGTGCTAAGTGTAAGTGACTGGTGAAGTGGGCAGTGTAATGAGGTAGTGAGTCAAAGCTTGAATTAAACATTCCACCTACTCATTGGCTATGTGGATCCATATTCCCTTTTCTCCTAAAACATCCTGTTCTCATGTCAGATCAATGAGTTTAACACTATTCTAGATGTTTTATTTTTAAATAAAAATGACTCCCTCACACAATTTTACCTCTGTACAATTATTGAGGTCAAAGTTTTGGTCTAAGCCCTTTTCTATGACGTTGATTTTTGGAGCAATACGATTAATTTAGTAGTGTGCGTGTTAACTCCTTTAACTGGCAAATGATGAGTCACTTTCATAGAGTATTACTATTACCTATGGTCAATTACGGTGTTGTTACATTGTGATGACACAACAGCTCTAATCATTTTCATTGTACTGGATAGATTAACGGCTAATGTTTTAGGAGTATGGTTTTGGCTTATCAGTGAAGAGTCAATACTGACCCAATCAATATTTATAATTAGAGATGCATGTGAATTTCGTCATGTACACAACAATTGAAAGAGACCTAACTCGGACATCAAATTGAAGAGATTGAGAGAAGGCAATTCGGTTGCCATTGCAATGAATTTGAACAGAATGTTTTTTCTGTCTTAATAGCACACAAATTACACTTGGTAGGTTCAGGACATACTTTGGACACCCACAAAGAAAGATAAAACAAACACTGCCGAGAAATGAGCATTTTTCATTAATTGCCATGAAAAGGTAAAAATTACATTTTTGTTCAGCTGAAAATTGCATTCTCAAGGATTACAGAATGAATGGGCGCATTCAATTGGAGCTACAAAGGGCCATGTTAAGTCATTATAGTAGCAAAATATCTTGATTGAAAAGTCAAGTTTTCGTCATTGATGTATGCAAACAGAAAGTACCTATTAGTCTGCCTCTCGCGTGGGATGATTGGCTGCTGCTTAACGCAGAAACCGTTGGCATGACATCCTGTAATCAAATTAATTTACCCTAGGATGACCTATTATTTGAATGACAGCACCAACTGGCATGTGGCATTAAGTCTTATTCCTATACTCACTGACGTATTGCAAAAATAAATGTAGACAAATCCTTTTACAGTGAAGCAGAGTTGTTTTTACCACCCAAGAACTCACTGAATGCTAAAATCGAGATTAAAAAAAACAATTTGTAAATTAAAGGTTATTGTAACAACATTAAAGTCCCAGAATGCGGACGACAAAAATAACTGCCCAATCATTCAGTCCAGGTACAGAGGCCATACATGGCTCGGATCAGGTTGCCGCAGTGTTTTCTTATGACTACTGGTTTCTATTGTTCTCTCCATGCACATGTTGCCACACAGACACGCCAATAATATTGTCTGTTTTGTGATTGTTTTGCAGCTCCAATACTATCGTTGTCTCTCAGTCCATTCCAGGTTAACCCCAAAGGGGTGCACATGTTTGTTTTAGCCCAGCACAAACCATCTGATTCAGCCAATCAAGGGCTTAATGATTAGTTGATTCTTTTAATTAGTGTTAGTGTGTCAGAGCTACATTAAATGGTGCATCCCTGAGAGTCCTTCTGGAATGTATCAAGAGACACTAAGAACTTGAAGCATTGACATTGACATTTTAGTTGTGTAACACAGGGTGTCCCAAAACCTCCTGGGTGCACGTGTTGGTGTTTGCCCTAGCACTACACAGCTGATTGTAATAACCAACTCATCATCACGCTTTGATTATTTGAATCAGTGCAGTGCTAGGACAAAAAACAGAATGTGCACCCAGGGGGACCCCAGGACCGAGTTTGGGAAACCCTGATTTAGCAGACACTCTTATCCAGAGCAATTAGGGTTAAGTGCCTTGTTCAAAGGCACATAGGCAGATTTTTCACCTAGTTGGCTCAGGGATTCAAACCAGCAATATTTCAGTTACTGGCGCAACACTGTTAACCACTAGGCTACCTGACGCTTTCTATCATCCATTTCCTAACCCGGTCTCAGGTCTGCAGTTGTGACAGAGCATTGACGGGTCCTTCCACCTATTTACAGCCCAACACCTTATCAGCCATGTACATGCCTGACCCCCCGCCTTCCCCACCTCCACCCCATCCTTCCATCCATCCAATAGCTCCCCCAAACAGTTTCCCATTAACAGTTGAGTTGACATGAGGCCTGTCTCCTCACCCAGTCACATACTCGATAACAAAGGATGACCTTGACCCCATTCGGTCAATAGGTCACGGAATGTGGGGAGATGGCTCTGTATTTCAAAGGGCATAGGGTGGTGAACAGTAAACAATGACAATGACACTGGTCGTATATACTGTACATATACCCCAATGGGGCAATTGTTCTGTCCCCAGCCTTTACCTCCCTCCTTCTTGTACGCTAGTCATTTCATTATCACCGTTCCCTTCCCTCAATACTCAACGTGGTTCCCTCCACTAGTGAGCCGTGAAGAGAAATGAATTAATTACCATGTATTTACCACGAGATTCGGATCTATAGCCGAAGGCTTCTAATTTGAAAATCCCAACATTTGGGGTATGGTGTTTACCTTGTGAACCTTCGCCAATTTAATTTTGAATTATTTGGCTCAAACTATAAGAAGAGACTGGGGCTGAAAATAGTCTCCCTGATTGAATATTCCAACTGAGAGACACCTACAGTACATAGCCACCGGTCTTAGCAGCAATCACGGCAGCCATTTTATTTAGATAGGCAAGCGTGACTAGGAGGTGCCCATCTGCGCCGAACTGTCATTTGTGGAAACATGTGCCCGCCGGCTTCGAACACTGTGTGCTGCCATGCTCGGCTCATTCCGTTTCGCCAACACCACCATCCCACCCCTCCTCCCTCCTACACTCCTCTCCCTCTATCTCTCACCTCCTGCTTCACTGGGTTTTCACCCAACAAACAAGCAATGTTATACCTCTATTATGTGCGAGGGAGCCAGGCCTCTCCAGTACTCGCGACTTGACACTGGCGTAATGAGAACATATATGTACACACATCAACTGATCATCAGATGCAGACTCTATTTAAATGATCTTGAGCGGCAGGCAAAGGATTTGAAGGGGGCTCGGTTGGGAAGATGATTTAGAGGAGGATGCCCATTTATCCTGACAGCTTAGGATGGCGTGCACGCCAGTAAGCGAACCACTCTTATGCATAGTAGTAGTAGAAGTATAGTAGTATACGTATTATGTTGTACTTTACACACTGCAAGATGAAAATAGCAATTTAGCTTTCTGTATGTAGCAGTTGCTGCATAATAGTATAGGACTGGCCAAGTGTATGAGATCAGTGAGAATGAATACAAAGTCCAATCAGTTATTGTGCAGATTTAAGATAGGTAGTTACTGTACAGCAGCCAAGAGTTCTGGGGCTCTGTGCTATGTCTTAGTAATTACTAGCTTCGCTTGCTTTCTAGCGATATCCCAGGGAAAGGGGATACCTGGTCAGTTGCACAACTGAAAGCATTCACCCGAAATATGTCTTCCGCATTTAACCCAACCCCTCTGGATCAGAGAGGTGCAGGGGGCTGCCTTAATCAACATCTTTGGCACCCGGGGAGCAGTTGTTATTGGTGGTCAACTGCCTTGCTCAAGGGCAAAACGGTTGATTTTTCCACATTGCCGCCTCGAGGATTCAAACCAGCTGTTTGGTTACTGTCCTAATTCTCTTAACCTCTAGGCTCCGCCACCTGACCCACCCTTCAAAAGAAAACAGCTATGTTACTGTTACTTTAAAGCGTCTTACATTTCATCCTCAAAGCTTTAACAAAGTCTAACGGTGACACTGAAAATTATAATCCCGCTCCCTTGTTTTGGGAAGCCCACAGCTCGAGCATTGGGATTTAAATAGAGCAACAGTCTCACTTGACTCAACATAGGATATGGACTTAGATAGAGAGGGTGGAAAAAGAAAAAGTTAATTGGGAACAGTTGGGGCTGGAGTGGGATTGTGACTTTGATCAATGGCTGGGGAAACTCATTATCAGCGTGGGGCAGTGCGTGAGGCGGACTTTAATTGTGTGACAGTCTGTAACTCGGTGAAGTAATTGACAGCTGCAACAGACAGGTGTGCCCCATGACACTGTGACACGATGCAAAAAGACAGAAAGGGAATGGAGAGATAGAATGGAGAGAAAGAGAGAGGGAAGAGGGGGGAGGTCCTTTCAACTCCCTAACATGCATACTCCGTCACGCCAATGTCCTAAATATAAAGAAGGGTGTGTGTGGGGGTGTGTGCCTCAGGTGCAGACATCTCATGGCACTGTCGTCCACTGTCATACTGTAGTGTCGACCTAGTTGTCAGTACTTTCTATCGTAATGGCTCCCATTAGTAGGTGCAAACAGAGAGACAGCCTTTTCAAGTTGAGCAGTTGACAAAGCTGTACTTTGCAGGCTTTGAAAGCAGTAGTGTTTAATTGGTGTTGGACCAGTCACTTGCAAGACCTACAGTACTTGTTCATATGTGATGTAGTAAAATGTCATAAATTCTTGTGAAAGAGAGATGCTCTATCCAGGAACTACTAGCTACCACTATTACTGAAAAGTAAGTGAAAAGGTATGACAGTGCTATGTAAAAACTCCCTGTAGCCTCTAATTCGAACTTCATAGCCTTTCTATTTGCTTAAAACAATTGGTCAATGTTACAAGCACTTGTTCAACATTTTAGTAATTTAGCAGATACGCTTATCCAGAGTGACTTACAGGAGCAATTAGGGTTAAGTGCCTTGCTCAAGGGCACATCGAGAGACTTATCACCTAGTTGGCTCGGGGATTCAAACCAGTAACCCAACACTCAACGCTCTTAACCGCTAGGCTACTTGTCGACCCAAGCCAAGTTTGATGGTGATCCTCCAGGACAAGAATAAGAGGGCCTGCATTCTATAGGCTACCTGTGACTCATCTTTTAGCAGGAACAAACCCAGTCCTATCTGAGAACCGCTAAGAGGACCGAAGCTGAACTGTGCTGAATTCAATCAAGCGTACCATAATTCCTTCCAGCCTATGTGTGCATCCCAAATGCCAAACTATTCCCTATTTGGCGCATTACTTTTGACCAGCGCCCCCTATATAGGTAATAGGGAGCCATTTGGGACGCAGTCTAGGAGTGGAAGCTGACTTACGGCTCCTATAATGGCATCCCATAATCAAGCTCCTCCTCTGTGACATGATTAAGAACTCGGCAAAGTAGGCACACACACTCTGCAAATCCTTTGGAGATGCCCCCTTCTTCAGAGTGAAGTGCACTCATTATATTCCAAAGGGGACTTGGGTGCTTCATTAGCTTTTATGCCCGGCCACCCGGGAGCTCGCCTAGCGAGTTCATGATTCTTGTGGGGGAGGGGGCAACCGAAGAGTCCTCGATTGCAGGGATTTTCAATTGGTACATAGGCCTCTTGCGGACCCCATGAAATGTATTTTGGCTCTGTTGGTGTAGCTGGGCCTTTTAACCAGCTTGTGGAACTGGGAATTTTGCAATGGCTTGAGCCAATGGATGATGTGGTCTGTAATATGGTGAAAGAAAATTCAGTTGTTCATTATGTAATCTACAGGGTTCTTCAACTGAATCAGCTGAATTTGAAGTGGTTAGGGGTTAGGCACTTCAGGACCTTTAAAAGAAAATATGCATAATGTTACAACCCAGAGATAACTTGTAAAAATCTTGTAAAATATAAATGACATCGTATTACCTGGTAGTTATGATGCTACTCTCCTTTGCGTGGATCTTCTCATAATACAAGGTTAAACACAGAAGTTAAATCAAGTATCTTTAGACTATAAGATGTATAAGATTTGTTGACCATCTTCCTTTGGCATTACAAAGAAGCCTCCAATGGCCTCTGAGGCAAACCCACTGTGCAAACCAACGACACACAACTTGACTGTAAGGATATGTCGAAGGGTCAGGGTCACTGGGAAATTGAGCGCTAGCTACAGTACCTGCGAGAGCGTCTTTGTGCAGAATCTAATTACAACGTTAACCCCACCCGCCGAGGCGTGACTCCGGCGCGCAGCCAGACGGTCGCTGACACAATACCACATGGTGAGGTACTTTTAGATGACCAGACAAATGCTTTGGTCCACCTCACTAATTAGCAAGAGTCTTCAAGGTCCATAACCAGGGAAGAGAAACTCTGACCATGGCCATCTGCATTCTAAAAACACCACGCATCTGCTATGGCAACAACATTCCAGAATGTATGTGGTTTCATTCATTCATTAACACAATTCTTGTTTTGTTTACATTAACTTCGTCAGCCATGTTGGTTTTTCCAGGTCCACAACCAGGAAGTATAAACTCTGACCACAGACTAACACCACACATATGTTGTAGCAGCAACACTGCCAAATGTATTCACACATTAATGCATTCGTTGTTTTGTTTACATTCAAAAAGTCATAATGTCGGCCATATTGATTTTCTAAGATCACCACACACATCTGCCGTATCAGTGACATTCCTGATTGAATGCCGCTTTGTGTGTGTGCACATGTGGGTGTTTGTTTGTCTGCGTGAGGGAAGTTTATTTCTGGACATAAAATAATGATAAAAGTAACAAAAAAATAGGCCCCCATAAACAGAAACAAAAAATATGTTTTTCCAATGCCTCGAGGCATCACAGAATATGAATTGCCACTAAGTACTCTCTCAAACATATTAGTCCATAGATTGTAGCCATTATAGGTAAAGCTCCTGGCTAAAAGATTAGTCGTCTAATTCATTTTCTCTAACTTTGCTCATCTTTGTACATTATTTGTGATGCATTGCCTCTTTAAAGCTAGAGTTGCGAGCGAAATGTCACTTTAATGGTGTTTTGCATCTCCCATTCTGTTTACTGTCATTGCCATAATGGTTGTTGAAATGCTCAAATGTTTCTTGCCACACATTATCAACTATGTCATCCTGCTAAATACTTGTTTTGCACCCAAATGAGAATGGTATAGGTGACGGAACATTCTAGAAAAAAAGTAAAGTTGACATGCTGACATTGGCCCCTCAGCTTTGAGTACATCACTTAAAGGTTTTTTTTCCGCCAAAGATTGATTTGATGCTTCCCATCTCTCACTACCAAAATAAGCCTATACAGATGCATGAGAAGTGTTTCAATATTTGTAGGAGCTCCATGTTCTAGCCTTGTTTTTTTGTCCGTGGATCCGCTGCCGATCCAGTGCGTTTGATCCCAAACTTTCCCACTGTCTGCTAAATATCACAAACATTTCTAGGCAGCCTGGATGTCACGGTGGAATATGTGTGTGTGTGTGTGTGTGTGTGTGTGTGTGTGTGTGTGTGTGTGTGTGTGTGTGTGTGTGTGTGTGTGTGTGTGTGTGTGTGTGTGTGTGTGTGTGTGTGTGTGTGTGTGTGTGCGTGCGCCCATGTGCATGTGTCTCTCTGCGTGCATGCGTATGCATTTTCGGTGTGTGTTTGCGCCTGTCTGCCAATGCCTGTCAGAGTGAGGAGGGGAGCCTTACCCAGAGCAGGATAAATACAATCGGTTACCTGGCGAGGCTCAGGGCAGCTCGATCGATGACACTCTCCGTCTCTGCTGATGAACTCCCCTCTCTGACAAGGTGTATCATTCAGACCTTTCATCTGTCAGGGCACTGTCTCGACATTTCAAAACGTCCAGCATACGGGACCAGACAGTGTCTTTTCCTATCCTGGTCCTGGGGACTAGGATACGCAGGGTTTTGTTCCAGCCCAAATCAAATGCTTGAATGACGTGTGTTAGTAGTGGAACACACAACGGTATATGCACAGGGTTGAAGAACACTGGGCTGAGAGGTTTTTGTGAAGTGTGTAGGTTGCCCTAAGTGAGCGCATGTAACAAATGTGTTGCCATTGTTCTTACCCATATCAAAAAAGTGAGGAGAAGCATCCAGCTGCAGATTATGCGTATTTTTGCGTTTCAAATAGTATGTGGACGCGCAACCTGTAGAAGTTTATTGGTCTCGTGTATCACAAGAGTCAGTAGCATTGTTCCAGGACGTCAGTGTGATACGCACATACCAGTCAGGGCACTTGCCCTGGTCCAGGGCTTTACGTTAACCACTGTTGCTTGTGCAGCTAGCTAGTACACACCAGCTAGGTTAGCTAGCTAGTACTTACACACTAGCTAGCTTTCTAGTACACACTAGCTAGCACACACTAGCTACCTAGCTTCTAATTATAAATGGAATTTCATCACCCATGCTGTTGGTGGCAGTAACATCTCGTATGTCTCACGGCGTCTGTGGCGTGAAAAAGGAATCTGCTGGAGCCAGACCCTATTGGAAGTGAGTGAAGGAGGGTGTGTCACGTGTTAGGACATGTATGACTATGTTTTTCTGTGTAAACATCAATGATGCTTGATGTCTGTCAGTTTAGCAGAAACACTGCGACATGTCCACTTTATTTCTTATCAACAGATTAGTTATTGACGTCGTACAATCAGTTTCTGCATCTTCACAAGAGCTTGTTATAGCCCCAAATGTGTGAGCCGGTAAAAACATGTTAGCTGTCATTTTCACCTCAAACAGGGATGAAAGGATAGGATCAGATGGACGGATGGAGAGTCAGTCAGTGTGAAGGAGGAGATGAAGCATCGGTCCGGTTATGAGATGGGTGTCTGATGCCTTTTCAGAGGCGTTGTTTTGGCAACTGCGCCAGTCAATCACGATTACAATGGCGATGGGAGAGGAGAGCAACGGCGCAGAAAGAGCAGAAGCGATAATTACTATGAAAAGGGACAAAATAATGGGAACGAGCCTCACTCTACCAATCATTTCACGTATTAACTGCTGACTGACCTTCGACAACCAGCAATCACAGCTCATATTTGTGAAATTGCAAATAAATTATTTGGACGTTGGTGTGTGTATGTGAGAGAGAGATTTCATTTATGTGTGTGTGTGTTTGCGTGTATCAGCACAGGTGTGATTGTGAGCGAGTGTGTCGTCTGCACACCAGCGTGTAAGCATGCGTATTATCTATAAGTGTGAGGAAAATATGCCAAGCATTATTATGTCCCTTTCTCCACTTTACCGTGACATTATGGGTCTCTCCTCAACAAGCTCTCACAATCTCACTCCAGAATTAGAAGTTTCTCCAAACGTCCATTTTCGAAGTGAAGGGTTAAATGTAGGCACTCACTCCGGATGGTTAAGGTAAGTGTTTGGGATAGGGTAAAGCATTTATTTTTTAAAATGTCCACCACTGGGATCAAACATGCCACCTTCTGATCCAGAGTCATGGGATTACACTTATCTACCATCCTCATCCACAACGCCCTAGCAAAACCCAAGCCCACTTGATGGTATTAGCGCACATTGTTGCTCCTAGTAGCCGGTTTGAAGGAATATCCTGTCGTCCAATTTCGAAGTCAATCTTGAACAATCTCGCTGCTATACTTAACCATTTATTGAGTGGATACTGTAGTTACTTTCAATGGCCTGGCAAATTTGCCAACACAATATAGCTTAATGTGGATCTCCTTTTTAAATGGGCAATGAGACAACGTGAATGAGTGCAGCATTGAATGATCTTGATCGGCTGTCTTTAGCCAGACAAACTTCAATAGGAACAGATGGGACAACAACTTAGGAGACAACTTGAGAGAAACAAAGCTTTTTCCTGTGAGATAATATAAGGCATCATGAAATGGAAGCTAGAGAGACTAGATGCTTAAACTTACTGAAAACAGAGCAGAGAAGTGCTAAACTACTTCTGGGGCTGGGATCAGTTTGGCCTTTTAGATCACAATGAATAAGATGACATGGAAAGGGGATACCTGATCCTAGATGCTTGATACATATGGCCCCTAAATGTTCACTTGAGTATTTGCTTCAGTATACCCTCGTTATAAGTAAATAATGTATCTCCTTATAAGTATATTTCATACTTTCTGGTTCAGGGGGAGAATAATATCAGCGTCCCTCTCAAGTGTAGCTAGCTGAAGGCATTCATCTCAGCGTCGTCTAATGTAAATGTGTCGTTATTGGGCTTAATGAAAATGAAGTTGTTTATGAAGCGCCTGATTACAAGGGTATATCTCCGTTTAATGTACATGCTTGAGATGAGCAATGGGGTGACTTGGGTCATTTGGACTGGAGTCAAAATCGTACACACTGTGAATGCCCAAACAGTTTAAGCAAAATCATGCATATTGATTTAAATCAGGATGAACATTTTCAAGGTGATTGATAAAGTTGAAGTCGGAAGTTTACATACACCTTAGCCAAATACATTTAAACTCCGTTTTTCACAATTCCTGACATTTAATCCTAGTAAAAATTCCCTGTCTTAGGTCAGTTAGGATCACCACTTTATTTTAAGAATGTAAATGTCAGAATAATAGTAGAGAATTATTTATTTCAGCTACAATTACTTTCATCACATTCCAAGCGGGTCATACGTTGACATACACTCAATTTGTATTTGGTAGCACTGCCTTTAAATTGTTTCACTTGGGTCAAACATTTCAGGTAGCCTTCCACAAGCTTTCCACAATAAGTCTGGTGAATTTTGGCCCATTCCTCCTGACAGAGCTGGTGTAACTGAGTCAGGTTTGTAGGCCTACTTGCTTGTACACACTTTTTCAGTTCTATGCGATTGAGGTCAGGGCTTTGTGATGCCAACTCCAATACATTGACGTTGTTGTCCTTAAGCCATTTTGCCACAACTTTGGAAGTATGCTTGGGGTCATTGTCCATTTGGAAGACTCATTTGCGACCAAGCTTTAACTTCCTGACTGATGTCTTGAGATGTTGCTTCAATATATCCACATAATTTCCCGTTCTCATGATGCCATCTATTTTGTGAAGTGCACCAGTCCTTCCTGCAGCAAAGCACCCCCACAACATGATGCTGCCACCCCGTGCTTCATGGTTGGGATGGTGTTCTTCGGCTTGCAAGCATCCCCCTTTTTCCTCCAGACATAGTGATGGTCATTACGGCCCAAAAGTTATATTTTTGTTTCATCAGACCAGAGGACATTTCTCCAAAAAGTACGATCTTTGTCCTCATGTGCAGTTGCAAACCGTAGTCTGGCTTTTTTATGTCGGTTTTGGAGCAGCGGCTTCTTCCTTGCTGAGCGGATGTCCGCCAGAAATGGTCTCTCTAAGCTGCACGTGTGTGTGGGCGCGCAGTAGCCTTGAGATTGCCTCGTAGCTCCCCGGGACTGCCGCACAGAAGAAATACTGTATCAACCCACAGAGAGAAGCACGAGATTGAACTTCACTCAACTTTCTAGAGTTTTCCCTGTTAGTTAACACTATCAATGTTTCCCTTTTCTGTGGCAATTGTGATTGAATCAATGCAATATTGGCCACTTTCAATGCAACATAGCGAAACATTGACATGCATGACTGAGTACTCTACAAAGACCGTTGTGGCATAACCAATCAGAGCTGCAGTATGCCTATATGCAGATAGACCATTACCATATATGGATCTGTGCCATTTACTTTAATCTGGATTGTGTTTACAACTGTGGTCGTGAGTAGATGTGCTTGTTTTGATATCAAGGTGAGAGCTGCATGTAGCCACGTGTGCACATTTTGTTCATATCCTTTGCTAGTTAGTGAGTTATTAACCCAGTTATAGATCATTTGAATTCAGCACTAGGGGAGGGATTGCTTCCTACAAGAGCACATAACGTGTACATTTCTAGGCATCTTTGGAAAAAAAGGTAAAGGTAAAGTGTTTTTCTATGTCTTAAAGGGGCAGTGTTCTATTTCGAGACAGGCTTGAATAAGCTAAGTAGCCAATAGGCAGAGGGTAGCATAATTTGTCTGATTCTCTGTAATAATAGTATGGAAATAATAATTCATTTTATTTTGTATGTTTCCTGTAGTGTACGATCAGCTCCTTTGTCTTGCTTACATTGAATTGAGGGAGAGCTTGATGTCCTGGCACCACACTCTCCCTATAGGCTCATCATTGTCTGTAATCATTCCTACCACTGTTGTGTTGTCAGCAAACTGAATGGTGGTGTTGGAGTTGTGTTTGGCCACGCAGTCTTGGGTGAACAGGGAGTACAAGAGGGGACTAAGCACGCACCCCTAAGGGGCCCCAGTGTTGAGGATCAGCATGGCAGACGTGTTGTTGCCTTACCACCTGGGGACGGCCCGTCAGGAAGTACACGATCCAGTTGCCATCTCAACTTTGGACTCATCAGACCAAATGACAGATTTCCACCAGTCTAATGTCCATTGCTCGTGATTCTTGGCCCAAGCAAGTCTCGTCTTCTTATTGATGTGGTTTCTTTGCAGTAATTCGACCATGAAGCCCTGATTCACGCAGTCTCCTCTGAACAGTTAATGTTGAGATGTGTCTGTTACTTTAACTCTGTGAAGCATTTATTTGCGGCAATTTCTGAGGCTGGTAACTCTAATGAACTTATCCTCTGCAGCAGAGGTAACTCTGGGTCTTCCTTTCCTGTGGCGGTCCTCATGAGAGCCAGTTTCATCATAGCGCTTGATGGTTTTTGCAACTGCACATGAACTGCACATGAACTGTTTTTGCAACTGCACATGAAGGTCAGTCCGTATTGACTGACCTTCATGGACTGTCGTTCTCTTTGCTTATTTGAGCTGTTCTTACCATAATATGGACTTGGTCTTTTACCAAATAGAGCTATCTTCTGTATACCACCCGTACCTTGTCACAACACAACTGATTGGCTCAAACGCATTAAGAAGGAAAGAAATTCCACAAATTAACTTTTAACAAGGCACACCTGTTAATTGAAATGTATTCCAGGTGACTACTTCATGAAGCTGTTTGACAGAATGCCAAGAGTGTTCAAAGCTGTCATCAAGGCTATTTGTATATTTAGATTTTTTAAACACTCTTTTGGTTACTACATGATTCCATATGTGTTATATAATAGTTTTGATGTCTTCACTATTATTCTACAGTGTAGAAAATAGTAAAAATAAAGAAAACCCTTGAATGAGTAGGTGTTCTTAAACTTTTGTGTATGTATATATATATATATATATAAGTGCACTAATATATTAGACTAGTATGTTAGACAGCTTTTAAAGACTATCACACTGTCCGAAAGACACTGTTTGGAAAGGTTAATGTGACGTAAGCCTGATCAATTGACTAAGAAACAAGTTATGGCTACTCATAATCTCATGTAAAATTATCACAAAAGCTCTCAATTCTTGAGGATTTTATGTACTTTGTATTATTCACAACAATGACATGCCATTTACTAAGAGGCACTTTGTTACCATTCCAGAGAAGAATACAATAACCTCCATTTTGGAGGAAAACAGTGGAATGACTACTCTGAGGAAAAGAGTGACTAAGAAGAGGCCTCCGCGCTTTTGTACTCTACACAAGACGTCACTCAACAGTCATCTAGCGACAAAACGTAGGAAGCCGCTAAAAGCCGTTTACACACAAACAGGCAGTGTGTGGGGAATTATCCCAGCCACTAACATACAAGCTCACAGCCATTGTCTGTTTATACAAGTGTCAAAGAGAACATGATTGCATTCTTTGCACTCGTATCAAACGACATCGCTGGGAAAAAGTTGAGCCCACTCGAGGATGATTGAAAGGTAGATTATTAGTGGCAATTTTGATTGTTCCAGAACATAACCACCTTCTGTTGTGGCGCTGCTGCAACTTATGCTAATTCATGTTACATAAACCTTCCTAATATGGAGGATGCTGAAGGAGAGCTGTGTGTTGTCGGCTTTTCCTCATAGTGGCTTGCTCATGCTAAAAACACACACACATTTACTATACATTTTCCTTTACACTCATGTACCCCCGTGTTTCTCCTGTAACCATAAGAGAGTGGCTGCAAGTGGCAGCAGCTGGGAACGGTTTCCTAGGTGATGGTAAAAGCAGCACTTCTGGATGTATGAGTGGTTCAATGTGTTACGCCGCATTTTCTTCTACTCCGAAGTGCAAGCCACCGACTTCTCAGCTAGGCTCTATGTCGACTGTATGATGACATTGTAACACACTGTAGTGACTTAAACGGGAACTGCCTCCTAGAACCAACTGATCTGGTTATAAACAGCATATGTGTGGCATCGATATGAGTCAGAAACATTCATTTAAGTGTGGAAATTGACGACATAGTGTAAATAGGGTAATAAATCAGTCTCGTCCAAAGGGAGATTTTGGAAGTTAGTGCGTCATGACTGGTATGGATGGGTGGGGTATGGATTACCTACATACCCACTTTTACCAACCAGGTAGGCCAGTTGAGAACAAGTTCTCATTTACAACTGCGACCTGGCCAAGATAAAGCAAAGCAGTAAGACATAAACAACACAGAGTTACACATGGGATAAACAAACTTACAGTCAATAACACAATAGAAAAATCTGTATACAGTGTGTGCAAATGAAGTAAGGAGGTAAGGCAATAAATAGGCCAATAGTGGCAAAGTAATTACAATTTAGCAATTTACACTGGAGTGATATACAGTTGAAGTCGGAGGTTTTCATACACTTAGGTTGGATTTATTAAAACTCATTTTTCAACCACTCCACACATTTCTTGTTAATTTTAATCTACTTTGTGCATGACACAAGTAATTTTTCCAACAATTGTTCACAGACAGATTATTTCACTTATAATTCACTGTATCACAATTCCAGTGGGTCAGAGGTTTACATACACTAAGTTGACTGTGCCTTTAAACAGCTTGGAAGCTTCTGTTAGGCTAATTGACATAATTTGAGTCAATTGGAGGTGTACATGAGGATGTATTTCAAGACCTACCTTCAAACTCAGTGCCTCTTTGCCTGACATCATGGGAAAATCAAAAGAAATCAGCCAAGACCTCAGAAAAAAAGATTGTAGACCTCCACAACTCTGTTTCATCCTTGGGAGCAATTTCCAAACGCCTGAAGGTACCACGTTCATCTGTACAAACAATAGTACGCACGTATAAACACCATGGGACGACACAGCCATCATACCGCTCAGGAAGGAGACACATTCTGTCTCCTAGAGATGAACGTTCTTTGGTGCGAAAAGTATAAATCAATCCCGGAACAGCAAAGGACCTTGTGAAGATGCTGGAGGAAACAGGTACAAAAGTATCTATATCCATAGTAAAACGAGTCCTATATCAACATAACCTGAAAGGCCGCTCAGCAAGGAAGCAGCCACTGCTCCAAAACCGCCATAAAAAAGCCAGACTACGGTTTTTAACTGCACTTGGGGACAAAGATCGTACTTTTTGGAGAATTCTCCTCTGGTCTGATGAAACGAAAATAAAACTGTTTGGCCATAATGACCATCATTATGTTTGGAGGAAAAAGGGGGAGGCTTGCAAGCTGAAGAACACCATCCCAACCGTGAAGCACGGGGGTGGCAACATCATGTTGTGGGGGTGCTTTGCTGCAGGAGGGACTGGTGCACTTCACAAATAGATGGCATCATGAGGACGGGAAATTATGTGGATATATTGAAGCAGCATCTCAAGACATCAGTCAGGAAGTTAAAGCTTGGTCACAAATGGGTCTTCCAAATGGACAATGACCCCAAGCATACTTCCAAAGTTGTGGCAAAATAGCTCAAGGACAACAAAGTCAAGGTTTTGGAGTGGCCATCACAAAGCACTGACCTCAATCCTATAGAACATTTGTGGGCAGAACTGAAAAAGTGCGTGTGAGCAAGGAGGCCTACAAGCCTTACTCAGTTACACCAGTTCTGTCAGGAGGAATGGGACAAAATTCACCCAACCTATTGTGGGAAGCTTGTGGAAGGCTACCCGAAACGTTTGACCCAAGTTAAACAATTTAAAGGCAATGCTACCAAATACTAATTGAGTGTATGTAAACTTCTGACCCACTGGGAATGTGATGAAAGAAATAAAAGCTGAAATAAATCATTCTCTCTGCTATTATTCTGACATTTCATATTCTTACAAGAAAGTGGTGAACTTAACTGACCTAAGACAGGGAATTTTTACTAGGATTAAATGTCAGGAATGTGAAAAACTGAGTTTAACTTCACTAGGGTAGGGGGCAGCATTGGGAATTTTGGATGAAAAGTGTGTCCAAATTAAACTGCCTGCTACTCATCCATAAAAGCTAGAATATGCATATAATTAGTAGATTTGGATAGAAAACACACTGACGTTTCTAAAACTGTTTGAATGATTTCTGTGTGTATAACAGAACTCATATAGCAGGCAAAACCTGAGAAAAAATCCAACCAGGAAGTGGGAAATCTGAGGTTAGTAGTTTTTCAACTCATTGCCTATCGAATATACAGTGTCTATGGGGTCATATTGCACTCCCTGAGGCTTCCACTAGATGTCAACAGTCTTTAGAACCTTGTTTGAGGCTTCTACTGTGAAGTGGGTGCGAATGAGAGGGGATTGAGTAAGGTCTCTCCCAGAGTGTCATGAGCTGACCATGCGTGTTCACGTGAGAGACAGCTTGCGTTCCATTGCAATTCTGAAGACAAAAGGAATTCTCCGTTTTGAACATTATTGAAGATTTATGTTCAAAACGTTCTAAAGATTGATTCTATACATCGTTTGACATGTTTCTATGGACTGTAACGGAACTTTTTGACTTTTCGTCTGCACCTAGTGATCGCGCCTCATGAATTTTGATTACTGGGCTAAACGCGCGAACAAAAAGGAGGTATTTGGACATAAATGATGGACATTATCTAACAAAACAAACATTTATTGTGGAACTGGGATTCCTGGGAGGCCATTCTGATGAAGATCATCAAATGTAAGTGAATATTTATAATGCTATTTCTGACTTCTGTTGACTACACAACATGGGGGATATCTGTTTGGGTTGTTTTGGTCTCTGAGCGCTGTACTCTGATTATTGCATGGTGTGCTTTTTCCGTGAAGTTTTTTTGAAATCTGACACAGCGGTTGCATTAAGGAGAAGTGGATCTAAATTCCATGCATAACAGTTGTAACTTTTAGCAATGTTTATTATGAGTATTTCTGTAAATTGATGTGGCTCTCTGGAAAATCCCCGGATGTTTTGCAACTACTGAACATAACGCGCCAATGTAAACTCAGATCTTTGGATATAAATATGAACTTTACCGAACAAAACATACATGTATTGTGTAACATGAAGTCCTATGAGTGTCATCTGATGAAGATCATCAAAGGTTAGTGATACATTTTTTCTCTATTTCTGCTTTTTGTGACTCCTCTCTTTGGCTGGAAAATGGCTGTTTTTCTGTGACTTGGCTCTGATCTAACATAATGGTTTGGTGTGCTTTCGTAGTAAAGCCTTTTTGAAATCGGACACTGTAGCTGGATTTACAAAAAGTGTATCTTTAAAATGGTGTAAAATACTTGTATGTTTGAGGAATTTTAATTATGGGATTTCTGTTGTTTTGAATTTACAAAACGCTACCGTCCCACCTCATGTATGTAAACTTCCGACTTCAACTGTGTGTGCAGATGAGGATGTGCAAGTAGAAATATTGGTGTGCAAAAGAGCAGAAAAACAAAAACCAATATGGGGATGAGGTAGGTAGTTGGTTGGATGGGCTATTTACAGATGGGATATTTACAGATGGGCTGTGTACAGCTGCAGCGATCGGTAAGCTGCTCTGACAGCTGACTCTTAAAACCTCTACAGAGTACCTAACCCGGATCCGGGAGCACCCCCCACACCCCCCACACTGATTAGCATCGCTAGCATAGCGTCACAATTAAATAGTAGCATCTAAATATCATTAAATCACAAGTCCAAGACACCCAATGAAAGACACAGATCTTGTGAATAAAACCACCATTTCAGATTTTTTAAATGTTTTACAGGGAAGACACAATATGTAAATCTATTAGCTAAACACGTTAGCAAAATGACACCATTTTCTTACTCCAACAGTTTCTTACTCCATCAGGTGCTATCACCAATTCGGCTAAACTAAGATATTGATAGCCACTAACCAACAAAAAAAATCTTAAGATGACAGTCTGATAACATATTTATGGTATAGCATAGTTTTTTTTTTTTAAATGTGCATTTTTCAGGTATAAATCACAGTTCTACATTGCAGCTGCAATCTGATATAGTGCTGATGCAGCTAGAACAATTACAGAGACCAACGTTATATAACTAATTACTTGTCTTAAAACATTTCAGAAAAAATACACAGCGTACAGACATTGAAAGCCCAACATCTGGTGAATCCAAACAATATTTCAGATTTTTTAAATGTTTTATAGCGAAATTAGCATAACTAGCTAATTAGCATAACCAGGCCAGCCAAAACCAGCTGGACGCGCGCGACCAGTTCACATGCACGACAGATATATGAAATAACATCGTAAATTGGGTCTTACTATTGCTGGTCTTTCATCAGAATGTTGATCAAGGTGTCCTTAGTCCTGATGAGTCGTTCAATCCATTCACAATGGCAACTTCCCCTCTTCATATAGCCTGGGTACTGGTCGACTGGCACGGTCCATGTCCAAAGTTAAAAAATTTAAAGAACGGAACACGGCAAAACTCCCGAAAAAATTCTAATAATCTGATTAAACTATATTGAAAAAACATACATTACGGTGATATGGTCACATGTATCCAACAAACTTCGACACGGAGATATTTTTCATCCGTAACGTCAGCATAACAAAAGACAATGCCACCTCTGAAAACGCGCATCTCAGAAACCGGAAGTTGTCGGTCACGCTAAAGAAATAGATCTTATTTCACGTCAGTACAAGATAAACAAAAAATTTCTCCTCTGACGTCTTCCAGACACCCAGAGGAAGAAGAAGGAAGTGTCATTCGGGTCATAGGTCGCGTGACCATATATAGGCAGAGCTTTGAAGCGAGCATACACATCTTGCAATCTTTTTCTGGCTCAGGGAAAGTGCTGTGAAATGACCTGTGTTTGACTCAGAGACTCAATTGGAACGGTTTTAGAAACCATAGCTTGTTTTCTATCCAATGCTATATGGTTATATGCATATAGTAACAGCAATAATTGAATAAGAGGCAGTTTAGTCTGTAGAGGCAATTATGCTAATGCGAAACAGCACCCCCTGTATTCTCAAGAAGTTAAAGCAAAGACTTATAGATGACCTGGAGCCAGTGGGCTTGGCGACGAGTAAGTAGCGAGGACCAGCCAACGAGAGCATACAGGTCGCAGTGGTGGGTAGTATATGGGGCTTTGGTGACAAAACGGATGGCACTGTGATAGACTGCATCCAATTTGCTGAGTAGAGTGTTGGAGACTATTTTGAAAATGACATCGCCGAAGTCAAGGATCGGTAGGTTAGTCAGTTTTACAAGGGTATGTGTGGCAGCATGAGTGAAGGATGCTTTGTTGCGAAACAGGAAGCCAATTCTAGATTTAACTTTGGATTGGAGATGCTTAATGTGAGTCTGGAAGGAGAGTTTACAGTCTAGCCAGACACCTAGGTATTTATAGTTGTGTCTAGTGGTGATTAAGGCCATCTATTGTATTTCATGAACATGTGTAGACTATACTGACTCATCCACTTAGTTAGATGTGGCTAGGGGGGGGGGGGGGGGGGGGTTATAGCATTTCTTTCACAAGACTCATCAATTTATACAAGTGTGTCTGGGAGAGAGTCATCTAATAATTATTAAACATTTATAAAATATTTTTATTTGGACACTTTTGACATTGCTACTATGTAAGTAACCATTTCACTGTACCGTTTACACCTTCTGTATCCTGTGTATGTGACAAATAAACATTGATTTTATTTGATATAGTGTGTGTTTACCAGAGACAACAATGTGAAGAACAACATGACCTGCATTAGGATATAGGCCAAGGACTAGATAGTGTATATTTACCTGGAGTTTTTCCTTATTCTAAGCTACTACTTTTACCACTTTTAGTCTTGAAAACTTTGGTTGTTTACTGCACTACGCACCCTGTTTAGCACATGGCTTCACTTGTGAATTCTTAAAGAGATGGGTGGGTCTAAAGCTTAAGAGGGTGTGAATGATGCTGAATGGGTGTAGACAAAGAAGAGCTCTCCAGTAGGTGTACCAAAATATTAAAGGCCCATTTTCTCAAAAGTGGGATAACAAGTTTATCAACTTTCAAAGCAAAATTAAGTTTCCCATTGTTCCTCAACTGCAGTGTATTAAATATGATCTACTTTTATCCAATGTAAAAAATTAAATGAAAATGTTGCTATATAGGACCGAATCCAGGTGGTTGGTCACATATGCATACTGATTATATTTAATTTCATTCACAAGCTACAAACAAAACCTGGTGGATTTGTTGTTCAGCAGTGTTTTGGGAACCCCCCTACCAAATCAGGAGCAGATGGCTGAGGCTGTACGTGGCTAGGCACCAGTCCCACCTCAGGATGGTCACATTTGATCTGCTCATAGGTCAAAATACTATCCTTTGTCCTGGAATTCACCTAACAACCATTGATAATGTAATCAGTGCTTTGTGTACCAACTCTTTCTGTACCTACCTTGTCTTTCTAAAGATGGTGGACAGGAGAGATGGTTTGTTCTAGTCCCCTGACTAAAAGACAGGTTGATTCAGATGTCTGAACTTGCACTCAGCATTTAAATTATACAAGGGGTTATACAAGTGGGTGACTTGTCACCAGGACAAGTCACCTTGATCCATGGGTTGAGGTAAACTCTCCACGATTCCTGCCACCTGACTGCACCTGCCCATAACCTGTCATGCAATACATAGATGGAAGGGACTTCATCGCCCACTGGAGACTTGATGACAGAACCTCCCCCATAGAGCTGTGCATGTCAGTGTGTTTAGACAGCCAGCTCCTTAGAATAAACCATTGAAATAGAATAGAATGCTAGTTCTATACCACAGATTTGTATGCTCCTTGTTCTATCTGTGCTTATACTCTGCACACAACGTATTTTCATTTGCTAGGTAAAGTGTAGGCATACTGTCTTTCTAAGCAAATCAATATTATAGCCCATTTACCGCAGAAAATGTCTTGTTTTTGTAACACGAACACTCCCATGGATTTTTTTGTTGATACATGTATCTACACTCAAGCGTGGCATGTTTGTGCAATGTCCACATGGAAACTACACCTGCAGGGAGATTAGTTCTGCTTTACCCTACTCTGTTGAAAAAAAAAATATTTTGGTTATTGAGCTACAATAAGTGAAGTGGATTTACACCAGGTAACAGAATTACGTTAACAGGTCCCTGATCTGTACTACACAGAAATGGAAGATTATGGATATTAATGTTATTCTCCTCTTGTTTTACAAGAGCAGAGTACCGTAGGGTACAGTGCAGTACAATTCAGCACAACAGAGTAGGGTAGAGTAGGGTTCAGAACAGTTCAGTAGAGTACAGTAAAGTAGAGCAAAGTACCATACAATATACTGTACTCTACTCACCTGTGCTATACTTTTCTGTACTGTATTGTCTGAACTGTACTACTGTACTGTATTGTACTGTACGGTGCTCTACTCACTATACTGTATCGTATTGTACTGTGCTATCCAAACTTGTGAAACATACGTCTGTGATAGGTTCAGATTTGATCCAGTCCGGTCCGTCTGTGACCAGGGCGGACTGACCAAATGTCAACTACTTTTCAATGTCTGGTGTCGGTCAGTGCTCAGTAGGTGAGGATGCTGGTTACAGTAAATGGAAAGAGAGGGGGCTCATGGCTAGGTGTCAATAAGAGCTGGGAGAGTTGACAATAACTGGAGAGAGAGAGAGAAAGGAGAGGGAGAGAGAGGGGGGTTGTCCAGATGACAGAAAGACAAAGAGAATTGTTATAAGCTGAACATGACAGTATGCCAGTGGAAAGGATCACTGTGGCAGGTGACGCAACTCTGGTTTCTGGCTATTATTATTTCCCATTGTAGCCAATTCAGTTGAAGGAATTCCCTTACAGATTTTTGGGTAATTTCGTTACCAATTTGGTACCAGAATTACGAGTTTTAATCACTTAATAATTCATAAACTAAATTGATATGAGTAAAATGACTTTATTAACTAAGTGGTAGGTCTAGCATTATTGTTACTTCTGTGAACTTTCATTATCCTCCCTCATGAGAGAGAGAAATTTGAAAATATCTTTAAAATGTGTCTTTTTGGTAATGGAATTACAAGGCACAAGGCAAAAATTCTTACATTTACAGAAGCTAAACAATTTCTAAGAACCCTTTTCCATCTGTTTATCCATAAATCAAAGCCTTAACTTATGCTTAATTTTTATATGTAAAATGGTTGAAAAATGTATTCTTGCCTTCATTTCCCTGAAATGTAGACTCTTATATTTAATTTGACATGCTCCTATAAACTTCACATGTTGGTGGCCATGCGTCATTTTCGATAGAAATGAATACACAAGGTAGAATACATAAGGTTCAATTTCAAAATGTGGTTGTGCATCAGCAGTTTTTCTCTTGTTATGTCAGTCACTGACAGTCACTCAATTAGCCCATGTCAGCTAACATTTTTCAGATTTGGAAGTTAGTCTAGCGGAAAGCTATTAATGGTCGAATTACAGACCGGGGTCGGCCATTGATCATCAGATATCATATATAGGGTGGACCCTATGGCAAAATGTGTAGAATTGCAGGAAATGTGTTGAATTGCACAACAATTTTTTTAGGGCTCTGACTGCATGTGTAGAATTGGATATGAGTACACAGACCCGAGAACCACTGCGGCCCCTCATGATGAGTTCAGATTTGTTTGAGGCCCCCAACCCCATCCATTCCTGGGGTAGATGGTAAACAAAATAAAACCTGAAGCCACACCAAACAAGCTAAAAATGTGGAATAGCACAACACAGTGTACCATATAAGGGTAACCTGTGGTACAGTGGCAGAAATATAATACAGGTAATACCCAACAAATCTATCACCTCGATTCTAGAAATAGAAATCCTTCCATTTTAAAATGTGTTCCTTCCTTTCCTTTCCTCTTTAACATGAATGGTGAATACGGGTGGGGCAGTCAATGTCCCTTCTGTCGAGACTCAAAGATACACAGCTATGAAGGTTAAAGCGTGAATTGTCCGAGTGCTGGCCTGAGCAACGACGACCGAGTTCGCTCGTGAACAATTTTGCAAGTGGTTTTAAAAAAGACTGTGTCTACCAGGGTCAAAGTGCTAATACGTTAACACTGTTTGACCGCTTTGAGAGGGAAAAGGGGGAAGATTATTAACGGTCGAGAGAGAGAAAAATAATGCGTTTCAGCTTCGCAAGGGATTAAACCCTTCAAATGGCAATTAAACGGTGCTTCGCCAGTCCCAGAGAGCAAAAGTTAAAAGCAAGGCAGTTTATTCATGAAAGCCTCTGATAGCCAATACACTGTTTTGTCTTCTCTCTTGCTCCCTACCTTTTTTTCTGTCACTCTAATCCACATATTTTTGCTAAAAGCCCGCTAGTGTCTGAGCTTTGGCCCTGCAAAATGTCAATTAACCTGCCAATGGAAATCAGGGTGGCCCGACCCGAGTGTTCTTCCAACTAAAGGTTTGCCATCGCCTTCAGGAAGCTTCACCGTGACTAAATCTGAACGTAGACCTGGCAGCTTGGCCTTGTGGGAAACGCCAACACGTTGCCACCATGATTGGCATTTTCTTCTCTCTCAAGACATTGTTTCTTGTCAATGTATGTGTCTGTGTCACAGTCATTACATTGGTCTCGTTTCATGCAGGCAAGTGGGAGAGGCACGTGTGCGTGTGGTGTAAATGGGAATCTACATAGAAGGGAAATGTCAAACAGTATATCACTGCCCCCTAGTGTTGAACCAAGGACTTTGACATGACATGTCCAAGACACCGTATACATGGAGCTTCCTATTTATTAAGAGACTTCAAAGTGACTTCATATGATACAATAAATACTGTTCCTTTGTTCCATATCGTAATATGGTAAAGAATCAGCCAACTCAAATTTCAGAGGGCAAGTAACAACAAGATAAAGATCTGACCCAAGTCAGATTTAAACATGTTCAGTCTTTCAATGAACACCCATCAACAAATACAGCAAACATGTATCAGAATATGCAGCATATCATTATACAACATACAACCTGAGGAAGGTTGCAGGAGAGAGCTTCTTCGGTGTGTGGTCTCAAACCTCCGGCCTAGCCTCCAGTCTGCTCTCTCTGTGTACTCCATTAAGCCACCCTCTCAAATCTCAACATTTGGTAAATCCCTGGAACAGACTACACCCCTACCACTTTACTTCCCCAGCCCGCCCAGTTTTTTAAATCTTCCAAAGCAATCAGATTCCACACGTTCTACTGCCCCAAATTAGAGGCGTCTTTATATAATCCTACTACAGAGGCCTGGGGGCTTTGTGTTTGTGTGTGTGCGTGTAGAGAGAAACAGATATGGTACAGAAACTAGAGGAGGAGGATGTGATGGAAGGATGAGGACAGGAGGGAGAGGAAGGCAGAGTGAGAGAAGGGGTACATTTATCAAGGGGAAAGAGATTAAGGGAGGTTGACAGAGTAAGGAATCACATGGAGATGTGTGGTGAGAGAGGAAGAGGGGGAGAGGAGAAAGAGAGATAGAAGAAAGTGAGAGAGAGGGGAAATGACAAAGCAGAAGCCTGCCTCTGACAGTGTGCTCAGCCTGGCTGATGGCTTCTAATGAAGTAAGCCAGCTGCGGAGGACGAGCCGCCCTGACAGGAAGCGAGACAGAGGAGGGAACACATACACGCATAACTCTCGGAGTCAGCCAAGACTCAAACACCCAAACTCTGTGTGTGACAAACAACCCATGCAATCAGGAGTAGACTGCTACCCAGATGGCAGAAACGATAGAAAGGGCCACCTTAGTTCCTTTGGGTTTGCCATGTTACGTCTCACCAATAAGGGTTTTGTGATCACCAGGTGAGTTTACTCACCCTTGGGAGTGCAAGAAATTCATCACAAGAGCCACCGAAATCAATGAATTGTGGCGTCTAGTATTTATACCCATCAATTGCGATTTCAACCATTCCATTGACAGAGTTGATATTATTGATGACACCGAATCACTAGTCTCAGGAACTTTGCAAAGGCATCATCTCACCTCTTCTCCTTCTCAAACGAAAAGGAGTCAGCTGGCACCGTCACTTTGTTTTTAGTCAAATAATGGTCGACTACCTCGCGGCACTGACCTGGAAATAGGAACAGAGGGATTGGAGAGAAGAAGTGAGCCGTGCAATTTCCATCCAGCCTCCTTCTCTTCGAGGCGCGAATGGAGACAGTCCCGGGATCAATACCCTATTTCTGCATAGAAATTGTGCGGGGATGGTAGACTAATTAGCTATGATTAGTAAAACGGTCTGTAGTCGAGAGACTCTGCAATTACTACAACAAATAACGATCTATAAATTTATTAATTACGTTTGAGGCTGATTGCATGCAGGGATTAATGAGATTAGGGGGCCTTATCTTGTAGAGGAAATGTATTTTTGTGAGACTTATATCTTTAATTAACCTGCCTGTTATGGATTCTGTGATAGTTTTGGGTAGACGGGGTGTTGAGATGTGCAAGGGCATTGGTTTTTGTTATCCTCTGCTGCCCTCTAAAGGACAAGAGAAGGAGAATAGCCTAATGTAGTTTCTTCTGACCTTATCAAATACATTTTTATTTGTCACATGTGGCGAATACAACCAGGCATACAACAGGTGTAGAATATAACGTAAAATGCTTACTAATGATGGAGGGAAGGGTAAAAGAGGAATAAAAGAGTGAAGACCATTTTAAAAAAGCCCAGTGATATTTAGAGAAAAATGTTCATGCTTATCGGCTGGAAGCTCTTTTACTTTGTTGAAGCACATTTCACAGCGATTACAGCCTTAAGTCTTCTTGGGTATGACGCTACAAGCTTGACACACCTGTATTTGGGGAGTTTCTCCCATTTTTCTCTGCAGATCCTCTCAAGCTCTGTCAGGTTGGATGGGGAGCGTCGCTGCACTGCTATTTTCAGGTCTCTCTAGAGATGATCGGTTGGGTTCAAGTCCAGGCTCTGGCTGTGCCACTCAAGGACATTGAGACTTGTCCCAAAGCCACTCCTGCGTTGTCTTGGCTGTGTGCTTAGGGTTGTTGTCCTGTTGGAAGGTGAACCTTTGCCTCAGTCTGAGGTCCTGAACACTCTGGAGCAGGTTTTCATCAAGGATCTCTCTGTACTTTGCTCTGTTCATCTTTCCCTTGATCCTGACTAGTCTCCCAGTCCCTACCGCTGAGAAACATGCCACAGCATAATGCTGCCACCACCATGCTTCACCGTAGGGATGGTATTGGCCAGGTGATGAGGGGTGCCTGCTTTCCTCCAGACGTGACGCTTGGCATTCAGGGAAAAGAGTTCAATCTTGGTTTCATTAGATGAGATAATGTTCTTTCTCATGATCTGAGAGTCTTTAGGTGCCTCCAAGCGGGCTGTCATCTGCCTTTTACTGAGGAGTGGCTTCCGTCTGGCCACTCTACCATAAAGGCCTGATTGGTTGAGTGCTGCAGAGATGGTGGTCCTTCTGGAAGTTTCACCCATTCACCCACCCTGACCAAAGCCCTTCTCCCCCAATTGCTCAGTTTGGCTAGGTGGCCAGCTCTAGGAAGAGTCTTGGTGGTTCCAAACTTCTTCCATTTAAGAATGGGAGGCCACAGTGTTCTTGGGGACCTTCAAATGCTGCAAAACTATTTTGGTACCCTTCCCCAGATCTGTGCCTCGACGCAATCCTGTCTCGGAGCTCTACGGACAATTCCTTCTACCTCATGACTTGTTTTTTTCTCTGACATGCACTGTCAACTGTGGGACCTGATATAGACAGGTGTGTGACTTTCCAAATCATGTCCAATCAATTTATCACAGGTGGACTCCAATCAAGTTGTGGAAACATCTCAAGGATGATCAATGGAAACAGGATCTGAGCTCAATTTTGAGTCTCATAGCAAAGGGTCTGAATACTTATCTAAATAAGGTATCTGTTTGTAAACTTAACTCCATCAATATTTCTACGGAGTTTAGTTGATACGAGTGTCAGCGGAGGGAAGCCAATTACATTGAGTCACTATCAGTCGATTCTTGTAAAAATGTAAATTCTTAATGTACCTATGTTTGTCCTGTATTCCTTTCTTTGGGTGCTGAAATCTGTAGTAACATTTTACGCAACCTCTGCCAAAGGAGTCTTTGTCAACAGAGAAGAAGCATACCGTAGTTGCATGGAAGATTTTACAGTTTTAGCATGGGATGCATAGAATGCAATTTTTTATTATAAAAAAAACCCGATGGATTCCAACTGACAACTTTACAAAAATCAGGACAAGCACAGGTAAACAGTAAGTGTTAAAGAATATATTTTTAAGAATGTTTTGAGTGATAAGTCACTAACTTCCTACTCCTTTGGAAAACAGTTGATTACCAGGTGCAATTTGGCAGTCGTTTTCTTTTTTAACTGCAGAGAAAGCACCAAAAGAAAATCTTGCATTTACTCAGGACAAACATATGCTAATTACAAGGTAAGCATTAAATAATCAACATTTTACAAGTGACTCGATGTAGTTGGTGGTACACGGAGCACGCAAGAACTCTGTATGGAAAATATGGCACAGGGATCTAACCAGCGGTTCAATTGGGATTTGGGAGGTGGGTGTTCCCTAGTTCACAGGCTCTTAATTAATAAACTGCTGTAATCTAGCTAGAGCTACATTGAGAGAGACTAGCTGCAAGCACACAGTGTGACAGTGCTGTTATTGTTGGGTTATATCTGTTGTATTGTGGTATGTCATTCATTGCTTTCGTTCTGTAAACGTTACTTGAGTTTGAGATAAAGAACAACATGGTTGATTAGAAATCGCCGTCTCGGAGTTATCATTCTAAACACAACATAGACACTTTTCAGAGTAAACTCTCTTTGGGGACAACGTCAAGTTAGCGCAAGCCTGTTTATTGGGGGAGCTGTTGCACCTGCTTAATAAGTGGTGGCTCCCTTGCTCTCCAGACCACGTCCTGGCTTGGTAGCGCACCGGCTGGGGAGTCTGTCTTTGCCCATAAATTAATGGAGCCTCGAGTTAGCGCTTCATCAGTGTGGACCTTCCTTTGTCAAGTGTTTAGTCAGTTAATTAGCTGAGGAACCAGTCCATCTGGTGACCAAAACCCACATCACCTACCGGTTTCCCTCCCTATCGGATCCTTCTGCAGCTGTTTGTGGCCAATGCAGTGACTTTTGGATGGGGGAATTGTGGGGCTTGACACTGGCACCTGTGTTGGAACGTGCAGCATTTCCCAGGCGAATTATGAGTACGATACTAGAACTAGAACTCTCGAAAGTCGGATATAAACCAAATGTTATAGTCGTTCTGTAGTCAACTGTCAAGGCCATACTTAAATCCCATTGAAGCTGGTTAAATAATGTCTGCAATTCAGTCATATATATATACGCTGCTCAAAAAAATAAAGGGAACACAAACAACACAATGTAACTCCAAGTCAATCACACTTCTGTGAAATCAAACTGTCCACTTAGGAAGCAACACTGATTGACAATAAATTTCACATGCTGTTGTGCAAATGGAATAGACAAAAGGTGGAAATTAGAGGCAATTAGTAAGACACCCCCAAAAAAAGGTGTGATTCTGCAGGTGGTGACCACAGACCACTTCTCAGTTCCTATGCTTCCTGGCTGATGTTTTGGTCACTTTTGAATGCTGGCGGTGCTCTCACTCTAGTGGTAGCATGAGACGGAGTCTACAACCCACACAAGTGGCTCAGGTAGTGCAGTTGATCCAGGATGGCACATCAATGCGAACTGTGGCAAAAAGGTTTGCTGTGTCTGTCAGTGTGGTGTCCAGAGCATGCAGGCGCTACCAGGAGGCAGGCCAGTACATCAGGAGACGTGGAGGACGCCGTAGGAGGGCAACAACCCAGCAGCAGGACCGGTACCTCCGCCTTAGTGCAAGGAGGTGCACTGCCAGAGCCCTGCAAAATGACCTCCAGCAGGCCACAAATGTGCATGTGTCAGCATATGGTCTCACAAGGGGTCTGAGGATCTCATCTCGGTACATATTGGCAGTCAGGCTACCTCTGGCGAGCACATGGAGGGCTGTGCGGCCCCACAAAGAAATGCCACCCCACACCATGACTGACCCATCGCCAAACCGGTCATGCTGGAGGATGTTGCAGGCAGCAGAACGTTCTCCACGGCGTCTCCAGACTCTGTCACGTCTGTCACATGTGCTCATGTGCTCAGTGTGAACCTGCTTTCATCTGTGAAGAGCACAGGGCGCCAGTGGCGAATTTGCCAATCTTGGTGTTCTCTGGCAAATGCCAAACGTCCTGCACGGTGTTGGGCTGTAAGCACAACCCCCACCTGTGGACGTCGGGCCCTCATACCACCCTCATGGAGTCTGTTTCTGACCGTTTGAGCAGACACATGCACATTTGTGGCCTGCTGGAGGTCATTTTGCAGGGCGCTGGCAGTGCATCTCCTTGCACAAAGGCGGAGGTAGCGGTCCTGCTGCTGGGTTGTTGCCCTCCTACGTCCTCCTCCACGTCTCCTGATGTACTGGCCTGTCTCCTGGTAGCGCCTGCATGCTCTGGACACTACGCTGACAGACACAGCCAACCTTTTTGCCACAGTTCGCATTGATGTGCCATCCTGGATCAACTGCACTACCTGAGCCACTTGTGTGGGTTGTAGACTCCGTCTCATGCTACCACTAGAGTGAGAGCACCGCCAGCATTCAAAAGTGACCAAAACATCAGCCAGGAAGCATAGGAACTGAGAAGTGGTCTGTGGTCACCACCTGCAGAATCACTCCTGTTTTGGGGGGTGTCTTGCTAATTGCCTATAATTTCCACCTTTTGTCTATTCCATTTGCACAACAGCATGTGAAATTTATTGTCAATCAGTGTTGCTTCCTAAGTGGACAGTTTGATTTCACAGAAGTGTGATTGACTTGGAGTTACATTGTGTTTTTTAAGTGTTCCCTTTATTTTTTTGAGCAGTGTATATAAACACTCCCTAATCACTTTACATGTTTCATGATCCCTCATACACCTGAAAGAGTTGGATGGAATCAGTAATATGACACAGGAGGTTGAAATGTTACAGCAGGCAAAGCCAAACAGTCTCTCGGTACCTGGCTCTTCAATTCTGACTTCATTCCTCCAGGTAGTGCTCAGTTGTGAATCATGAACCTAATTGCAATGGCTTGATCGGCAGGTTTCATTTGAAAACGTGCAACTCCTTTTGGAAATGGGACTCTATTTACAGCACTTCGATACAAAGTGGTTAACCTGCTACGTTCATTTTCCTAACCTGCTGTGTAAATTCTAACCTGCTACTACAAACTAACTTCGGTATCGGAGTGCGGTTGAGCGAACATGCGTAAAGATCGCAGAATTCAGATATGACGTCACTGTTTCAGGACTACCCATTGAGTTTTGAAACTATAGCGCACGACACGGTTAAATCAGCCAATAAATCAGCACAATCAACAACAACAAAAATATTCTAATTGCTGGCGTCTTGAAGCAAAAATTGGGATCATGTATACTGTACGAATTACCTTCTTTTTTTTAAGAGTAACGTAGAGCAATTTACAATGCGGCAAAATTAGGAATTTGTGGAAAGTGCATGGAGCCTCCGTCTTTATGCACAAGATTGTCAGTCCCATTAACGCCACAAGATGGTGCGATGTCCTTAGGAGTGCACATTGGCAACATTTGCTATACATGTCATCATTTGAGGACCTATAGAGGTCACCAGTCGTGTACTAAAGTCCTCTTTCGTTTCTCATCGGCTCCGTGATTTACAGACATTTGGGATTTGTGATACAACAGAATTCTTATGTACACAAATAATCGCACAAGCACAATGGTGGTGTAAACATTTTATATAAAAAATATATATGTTATGCCTTCTCCAATCCAATGCTTTTAGATTTTTGGAAAGTAGTAAACCAGTGTACACTTTAGGAGAAAGGAGATATTACGTGGACACACTCTGTAGAAACACTGCCTATAGAACGTTTACATCCCTTTGAATTTCTTCACATTTTATTGAATTAAAGTGGGATTAAAATTGATTTGTCATTTTTTTTGTAAAGATGAATGAAAAATAAAACAACTTGATTAGATAAGTACCCCCGGGTCAATACATGTTAGAAACAGCTTTGACAGCGGTTGTAGCTGTAACTCTTATTGGGTAAGTCTCATAAGAGCTTTGCACACCTGTATTGTGCAATATTTGCCCATTGTTCTTTACAAAATTATTCGAGCTGTCAAGGAGTTGGGGATCATGGCTATTTTCAAGTCTCGCCATAGATTTTCAAACACATTTAAGTCAAAATTATAACTTGGCCACCATTCATTGTCTTCTTGGTAAGCAACTCCAGAGTAGATTTGGCTTGGTGTTGTAGGTTATTGTCCTGCTGAAGGGTGAATTACTCTCCCAGTCTCTGGTTTAAAGTAGACTCAAGGAGCTTTTCCTCTAGGATTTTGCCTGTGCTTAGCTTCATCCTGTTTCTCGTCATTCTGAAAAATTCCTGTCAATCATACCCATAATATAATGCAGTCATCACTGTGCTTGAAAATAAGGACAGTTACTAAGTTATGTGTTGTGTTGGATTTCCCCAAACATAAGGTTTTGCATTTAGGCCAAAAAGTGTATTACTTTAGTGCCTTGTTGCATACTTATGCATGTTTTGGAATATTTGTATTAATCTTTTCACTCTGTCATTTAGGTCATTATTGTGGAGTCACTATAATGTTGTTGATCTATCCTCAGTTCTCCCATCACAGTCATTTAACTCTGTAGCCAATCACCAATGGCCTCATGGTGACATCCCTAAGCAGTTTCCTTCCTGTCCTGCAGCTCAGCTCAGAAGGACGACGGCATCTTTGACGTGTCTGGTTGGTTTCATACATCATCCACAGTATAATTATTAACTTGACCATGCTTAATATATATTCAATGTCTGATTTCTATTGTTACCCAACTACCAATCACTGCCCTTCTTTGAGGCTTTCGAAAACCTCCCTGGCCCTTGTCGTTAAATCGGTGCTTGAAATTCAGTACTTGACTGAGGGACCTTAAAGATGTTATACTGTATTTATGTGGGTCATAAGAAATGATATCAACCATTACAATTTCACACAGATTTAGCCAATATAATTTGTGATTTGTTAAGCTAGATTTTAGTTCTGAGCTAATTTAGGCTTGGGGTGAATACTTATGCATCAACTATATTTGTTATTAAATTATACATTTAAAAAAATCTGTAGAATTGTATTTTCACTTTAACAGACTATTGTGTAGATCAATGACAAAAAAAATACAATAATTATTTTAATCTCGCTTTGTAATGCAACAAAATGTGAAAAAGTTCAAGGGGGTGTATACTTTCTATAGGCCCAGTTTATCTTCCTCTTCCTCCGGGGTTTACCTTAATCTAAATGGTAGCAGAGCTTCACGTTTCCAAGCCTCCATGGCTAAGCCTCTTGTTCTCCATGTATCACTTAAAAGTTAACTGCAGCAGTTTTTTTCTCAATATCAAATCATTTCTGAGTAACAATTAAGGACCTTGCTGTGGTTGTTTTCAATTAAAACGGTTTTTAAAAATTAACTAAATAGCTTCTTAGAAAAATGCTACTTGCTCAAGCAAGAATTTTTGCCAGGACTGTCTGGGAGTGGTCTGAGGAGCCTAATTGGAGTGATGTCACCAGGAGGTCCAAAAACCCCAAACTAGGCGGTCTTTTCAAACAGCTCGTTACACTAAACTTACATTATAATACTTTTCACAATTAGTGTTATTCCAAAATCATAGTGTAGAAATCTAAAACATGGGGAAATCTAGTTTTTCACTGCACTGCCTCTAACTTCACTTAACTCCATGTATCATTTTACTGTGGGCTTCCTATTTACTCTTCCAGTACAATGAAAACTCAGGGGGAAAAAAAGAACCTGCCCTTTTTCAGGACCCTGTCTTTCAAAGATAATTCATAAAAATCCAAATAACCTCACAGATATTCATTGTAAAGGGTTTAAACACTGTTTCCCATGCTTGTTCAATGAACCATAAACAATTAATGAACATGCACCTGTGGAACGGTCGTTAAGACATGGACAGCTTACAGACGGTAGGCAATTAAGGTCACAGTTATGAAAACTTAGGACACTAAAAAGGCTTTTCTACGGACTCTGAAAAACACAAAAATAAAGATGCCCAGGGTCCCTGACCATCTGCGTGAACGTGCCTTAGGCATGCTGCAAGGACGCATGAGGACTGCAGATGTGGCCAGGGCAATAAATTGCAATGCCCGTACTGTGAGACGCCAAAGACAGCGCTACAGGGAGACAGGACGGACAGCTGATCATCCTCGCAGTGGCAGACCTCGTGTAACAACACCTGCACAGGATCAGTACATCCGAACATCACACCTGCGGGACAGGTACAGAATGGCAACAATTGCTTGAGTTACACCAGGAACGCACAATCCCTCCATCAGTGCTCAGACTGTCCGCAATAGGCTGAGAGGCTGGACTGAGGGCTTGTAGGCCTGTTGTAAGGCAGGTCCACACCAGACATCAAAGGAAACAACATTGCCTACGGGCACAAACCCACCGTTGCTGGACCAGACAGGACTGGCAAAAAGTGCTCTTCACTGACGAGTCTCGGTTTTGTCTCACCAGGGGTGATGGTCGGATTCGAGTTTATCGTCGAAAGAATGAGCGTTACACCGAGGTCTGTACTCTGGAGCAGGATCGATTTGGAGGGTCCGTCATGGTCTGGGGCGGTGTGTCACAGCATCATCGGACTGAGCTTGTTGTCATTGCAGGCAATCTCAACGCTGTGCGTTACAGGGAAGACATCCTCCTCCCTCATGTGGTACCCTTCCTGCAGGTTCATCCTGACATGACCCTCCAGCATGACAATGCCACCAGCCATACTGCTCGTTCTGTGTGTGATTTCCTCCAAGACAGGAATGTCAGTGTTCTGCCATGGCCAGCAAAGAGCCCGGATCTCAATCTCATTGAGCACATCTGGGACCTGTTGGATCAGAGGGTGAGGGCTAGGGCCATACTTATGGCCCCAGGAATGTCTGGGAACTTTCAGCTGCCTTGTTGGAAGAGTGGGGTAACATCTCACAGTAAGAACTGGCAAATCTGGTGCAGTCCATGAGGAGATGCACTGCAGTACTTAATGCAGCTGGTGGCCACACCAGAAACGGACTTACTTTTGATTTTGACCCCCCCTCCCCCCCTTTGTTCAGGGACACATTATTCCATTTCTGTTAGTCACATGTCTGTGGAACTTGTTCAGCTTATGTCTCAGTTGTTGCATCTTATGTTCATACAAATATTTACACGTTAAGTTTGCAGAAAATTAACACAGTTGACAGTGAGAGCACATCTCTTTTTTTGTTTATATCTTTGTAGACTTGTTTGATTACATTTACCCTAATCTTTCGTGTACAGGCATTGTCATAAATTACATTTGTGAGATTTAGGTTCAGGCTTGCAGAGATTATATTTACCCCAAGTAGGCTATTTATAATTATGGATATTCTAATTATGTACATTAATAATGTTATGAGAATAACTGGTTTAGAAAAAAACTTGGACATGGCTATGGTTAAATATAATTATTTATTAAACAATTGTTAATCAAAAATGAAATGGAATTAAAAAAACATCTAGAAAAATTACATATTGTACAAATGACGGCTCCTATTTCAACTTGACATAGAAAACTAGAAAGGCACTGTGTAGTGAAGTCTGCCGGGCAATATATTAAAACATTTACAACAAAAATTACCTTTTTACAGCATCACTAGAATGGTCCACCATGAAAAAAAATGACATAGCATGTACATGTAGGCAATGTTGTGATAATCTCTGGGGGTAAAACTAGAACAATACCTGCAGAAAAGCAGGCCTTTTCTACTTCATTACTTCACTCTTAAAATCCTTACATCCAGTACTCAATCCATTCTTGAGGTTTTGGTTAAAGTTTAGGTAAATCAAAATCAGACCTGGGTCAAATTCATATTTCAAATACTTACAAGTTTGAGGTGGGTTGGATTTAGCTTGGAGTTTAGACTTTTGGAACTAATTCAATTGGTTCCATTGTACAGGAACATCTAAATGAAACACTTTGAATGAATTTGACATGTGTTTGACCCAGGAGACAAATATACAGAAGCATGGTTTGACAACATGAAAAGTAACGTACCTTTAACACACTGCCCAGTATGTGACAGGAGAAACATTAAAAGAGCGAACAATGAGGCTTATATCTGGAAAGGAGTGTGAGGAGATCTGAACTGGGGATAGAAAGCCTTACAAAACACAGCAGCGAATTGTCAGGGGTGTATTTGTTAGTGCAAACCATTTAACAAAAGTTAGTGTTTCTTATTGAACAAGTTCAGGTTAGTCACTCCCCGTTTCATCCATTTGGTTCCTAGTGAATACACCCCTGGGATGGCAGGGTTAAAAAGGCAGCTTAGAACATACGCCAGATCCCAATGACTTGAGATGCTTCTCTCCTAACAATTATTAAAAAGTGGTCCAATGTAGCTGTTTTTATCTCAATATAAAATTATTTGTGGGTAACAATTAAGTAGTGGGTAACAATTAAGTACCTAACTCTGATTTGTTTTCAATTAAAAAAAAAAAGATTCTTAGGAAAGAGCAGTTTCTCAAGCAAGAATTTGATAGGACTATCTGGGAGTGCTCTGAGTGGGGAGGGGGAAACTGAAAACTAGCTGTTATTGGCAGAGAGGTTTGGAACTCTTCTGAATTGGTCGATCAACTCATTTCTGCCTGGTGATGTCAACAGGCAGGTCAAAACTCAGTCTCACCACAACAGGCTGACATTTCAGGCAGTCTCTTCAAACAGCCTTTACACTGAAATTATATTATAATTTTCACAATTTAACAGTATTATTCCAACGTCAGTGTGGAAATATATACACTGTATAAAACACAGGGAAAGCAAGTTTGACTGCACTGGACCTTTAAAACACTCATTCAACCTCGGACTGGAACAGATTCACCTAACACCAGGTGCCTCTGGCCACATAGGGGGAACCCTTGGGACTTATTTTAAAGTAGTGCTCCAACAAAAACAATGCATAAGTGTACACAAACTGAATCTCCCTTATTCCATGACTGCATCAACACTGGACATTCAAAGTAAAAACCTGCTCAAGACGGATTTGCCTCACCTTGTTGCATTGTTACATAGGCAGAAGTTGCGCAGTCACTGTAGAACAATGAAATGACCGTAATTCGAGAAATAAATACAATCATTTCATAGATTTTCTGGCTAAAGTGTAAATTGGTTAGAGATGAGTTATTGTCATTGTTACATTTAGTTTATTTGATCATCTCTGGAGGGGAAAAGTGATTTCGTGGGAGACATTCTTCAGTGAGCCAACCTGTGAATGACCTTGGAAGTAAGTTCGAGCAGGTCCCTGCATCGACCAAGAACCATCCTAGGTTTGGATCCTCTTTCGTCATTTATTTTTGGCTTTCTACTGTGCAAATCCACAATTACTGCTGCTGCCATCTAGTGGCCACAATCACAATCACATGAAGACCGTTGTGCAGGCGTGGACTCCTGAGACTACTGCTGAACTGAAGAATACTCTTCAGACTTTTGCTGCCTCTGGGAGTTACCAATCTCTTTGGCATTCCAGATTCATGTCTGTCTTCTGATATGACATCTCTACAAGCAAATAAGCATCACCGCAAGAGGATTCAAAACTTGTAGGAGATGGCATTTTTTCTAACTGTTGCTTTCGTACCAGGCCCCTTCAACAGTAGAATTTCCATCATAGAAACCCATGTTCATCAAGTCCTTTGGGTGTTACTGGATTCCATTTAGCTATAGTTTTACTGGAGTAGTAACCTGCGAAAGACAGGAACATATATTAGAATATGCCAAGAAAACATATTATTCACCCCTGTAATAGACTTCTAATGAAAGTTTTTATAACATTTATTGATGACCCAAAAATTCAATAGTAGAAAACATGCATTCACTTTGGTCACATTAAAACCACAAATGGTAACATGGGTATGACTACAAACAACTAGGGCTCCAAGTGTCTTCCACTTTCCGTGGCAAATTATCTCCAGAGAGCTCCAGTTACCTGATTCAGGCTGGCTCTTAGGGGGCTCTGTAGATTGGGCCTCTGGGATGGGGAGTCCCCCCTCTCCCAGGTCGCTCTCACCAGACGACACGTGTTGTTCCCCGCCTTTAGCGTTCGTCATCATGTACAGGGCGGGCCTCTGGTGGTATTTTGCCCGGTATGTGTCTGTCATACAATTGTCCACAGAGAAGTAGGTGGTGGGGAGGCCCATAGGTAGAACCATCTCCCCTGTCAACGGGGAGTCTAGGTCGTCCGTGTCTTCCCCTGGCATTGAACTGGGAAACTTCTCCTCTCCGCTCTCACTGGCCGACAGATCGTTCCGGTCCTGGTCCGAAGAGCCTGACTTGGAGCTAGAGTCCGATGAGAGCTTGTGGTCGGCGGGCGTCTCAATCCACCTGCGGAGGATGGTTTGGGAGAGTATCGGCCCGTTTTTGGCCTCGTTCCTGGCACTTGTGCAAATGGGCTCCTGGAGCTGGGGAGCGCGGAAGCCCGACTGGTCTGTCAACCGGTGGATGTTGGTCTTGGGAGGGAGAAGTGGGGCCAGGATGTGGTAGTGGGGCTGGGGGGAGCGGTCTTTGGTTACCAGGGGCTTGGTCTCTTCCTGTTCGGAGAAGTAGCCGGCGAGGTCGCCATAGCTGTTCCACTCTGAGCTGCTGGTCTTGGGCAGGTATGGGGGAATAGGGCTGACCGGGCTGGGGCTGCCATCGATGTTATTCTCCTGCTCGTCATCCAGACCTTCCGTCCTCTCCAGAATTCCATGCGTATATCGGAAGGCTCTTCTTCTGTCGCAAGAAGAATAGGACATACATCAATATACACTGCTCAAAAAAATAAAGGGAACACTTAAACAACACAATGTAACTCCAAGTCAATCACACTTCTGTGAAATCAAACTGTCCACTTAGGAAGCAACACTGATTGACAATAAATTTCACATGCTGTTGTGCAAATGGAATAGACAAAAGGTGACATCGAGATGAGATGACCGAGATGAGATCCTCAGACCCCTTGTGAGACCATATGCTGACACATGCACATTTGTGGCCTGCTGGAGGTCATTTTGCAGGGCTCTGGCAGTGCACCTCCTTGCACAAAGGCGGAGGTAGCGGTCCTGCTGCTGGGTTGTTGCCCTCCTACGGCCTCCTCCACGTCTCCTGATGTACTGGCCTGTCTCCTGGTAGCGCCTCCATGCTCTGGACACTACGCTGACAGACACAGCAAACCTTTTTGCCACAGCTCGCATTGATGTGCCATCCTGGATGAACTGCACTACCTGAGCCACTTGTGTGGGTTGTAGACTCCGTCTCATGCTACCACTAGAGTGAAAGCACCGCCAGCATTCAAAAGTGACCAAAACATCAGCCAGGAAGCATAGGAACTGAGAAGTGGTCTGTGGTCACCACCTGCAGAACCATTCCTTTATTGGGGGTGTCTTGCTAATTGCCTCTAATTTCCACCTTTTGTCTATTACATTTGCACAACAGCATGTGAAATTTATTGTCAATCAGTTTTGCTTCCTAAGTGGACAGTTTGATTTCACAGAAGTATGATTGACTTGGAGTTACATTGTGTTGTTTAAGTGTTCCCT
The DNA here is from genome assembly GCF_029448725.1 of Salvelinus fontinalis. Lineage (NCBI taxonomy): Eukaryota > Metazoa > Chordata > Actinopteri > Salmoniformes > Salmonidae > Salvelinus > Salvelinus fontinalis. The sequence goes on from NC_074675.1 coordinate 42,257,626, forward strand.
TTATTTTTTTGAGCAGTGTATTTTCAAACTTGAAGGAAAACAGTCTATCCAGAATAAGATGTAATACTTTATCACAAGCATCAATACTGGCACATCAAAATGGGTCAATAGTTTGATTCTTTATTATAACTGAAAAGTAATGGAAAGAAAGAAACCATTCACTCTACTGAAAGTAGTACAATGATCATGCTTTACGTTTGTGAACTTGGACTCAATTTTAGGAGATGTGCGTCTTGCAGCTCTGGAAACTTTGCTGGGTGTTCACCTGGAATAGATTAATACATTCATTAGATTTGGTAAATTGCTACTAATTTGCTAAAGCATTTGACATACCCTGCATAAGGTATGAATTTATTGCTATTACTGATTATATGCTACTGATTATAGTTGGCATATGTTCCTCTATATCTAGTAAAACATACAAAACACAAACAAAACGCTTAGCCCAAAACACTTAGAAACAACACTGCTGTATTCTGAATCAAGTACCAAAAATGACTTCTCTAAATACATTTTCAAATCTTACCCTCACTGACCCACACAAACTACTCAAATATTGCTGTGCCTCTGCTTTGATCCCATGTTCGAACAGGGTCACAGTTTTCCTGCCTGTCTCTAGCACAGACATGTTATCTAACTGGGGTCATGTTAAGGGCCTAGCCAGATGCTGGGGGAAGAGGTATCAAAGTAGAGCGGCAGTCTGGTAGAGTGCCCCCGGGCCCCCCTGTGTACCACTGTCTGATCTGGCATGAGCGAGGCTGAGGCCCCTCAAAGGGAGCCGGAGCTGAAGTACCAAGCCGATGCCCATTTGCTAGCCTTCAGGTTAACGATGCTAATCCTTGCTAACGCAAAGTGAGAACTTAAACAAAAATATAAACGCAACATGTAACAATTTAAAATATTTGAATGAGTTACAGTTCATAAGAAAATCAGTAAATGTAAATACATTTATTAGGCCCTAATCTATGGATTTGACATGACTTGGAATGCAGATATGCATCAGTTGTTCACAGAAACCTTTAAAACAAAGTAGGGGCGTGGATCTGAAAACCAGTCAGTATTTGGTGTGACCACCATTTGCCTCATGCAGCGCGACACATCTCCTTCGCATAGAGTTGATCAGGCTGTTGATTGTGGCCTGTAGATTGTTGTCCTATTCCTCTTCAATGGCTGTGCGAAGTTGCTGGATATTGACGAGATCCAGAGCATCCCAAACTTGCTCAATGGGTGACATGTAAGGTGAGTATGCAGGCCATGGAAGAAATGGGACATTTTCAGTTTCCAGGAATTGTATACAGATCCTTGCAACATGGGGCAGTGCATTATCATGCTGAAACATGAGGTGATAGCGATGGATGAATGGCCCAACAATGGGCCTCAGGACCTCGTCACGGTATCTCTGTGCATTCAAACTGCCATCAATAAAACTGCTATTGTTTTCGTTGTCCGTGGCTTATGCCTGCCTATACCACAACCCCACCATGGGACACTCTGTTCACAACATTGACAATAGTAAACCGCTCTCCCACAAGACGCCATACACACGGTCTGCAATCTGCACGGTACAGTTGAAAGTAGGATTCATCTGTGAATTGCACATATCTCCAGCGTGCCAGTGGCCATCGAAGGTGAACATTTGCCCACTGAAGTCGGTTACGACACCGAACTGCGGTCAAGACGCCTGTGAGGAAGACGAGCATGCAGATGAGCTTCCCTGTGACGGTTTCTGACAGTTTGGGCAGAAATTCTTCGGGTGTGCAAACTCAGTTCCATCAGACTGGCTGGTCTCAGACGATCCTGCAGGTGAAGATGCCGGATGTTGAGGTCCTGCGCTGGCATGGTTACACGTGGTCTGCAGTTGTGAGGCCGGTTGGATGTACTGCCAAATTCTCTAAAACTACATTGGAGGTGGCTTATGGTAGAGAAATGAACATTAAATTATCTGGCAACAGCTCTGGTGGACATTCCTGCAGTCAGCATGCCAATTGCACGCTCCCTCTAACTTGAGACATCTGTGGCACTGTGTTGTGTGACAAAACTGAACATTAGTGGCCTTTTATTGTCCCCAGCGCAAGGTGCACCTGTAATGATCATGCTGTTTAATCAGCATCTTGATATGCCACACCTGTCAGGTGGATGGATTATCTTGGCAAAGGAGAAATGCTCAATAACAGGGATGTAAACAAATTTGTGCACAAAATTTGAGAGAAATAATCTTCTTGTGCATATGGAAAATGTCTGGGATCTTTTATTTCAGTTCATGAAACATGGGACCAACAATTTACATTTATATTTTTGTTCAGTGTATAAGCACACTGAGAAGGTGGGTGTGTTTGCAGCACTGTGTCGGGCTTTGAACAGCTGACTGGGTTGGAGACGTGAGCGAGTGGCTTAGGATATCTGTGGCGCGTCAGCACACTCGACATTCTCCCTTTTTCTTTTTTGCACTCTCCGCAGGAGCATTACTGTCTAAATCCCTTCTGCTGGCATGCTATTATTACGCTGGGATCGGACTCCAGAGTCCAGGCTCTGTTTTCATTATTTTTTTCTCTCCCTCCCCTCCCAACGCTGCGTGTTTTTAAGCCGCTAAGTCCGTGTGGCGATTCTCAATTTGATGCTGTTGATTTGTAATGTGGACAAGCAACCCAAACAATACGAATATGAAAAACAAAGCGGGGATGCAGTTTACAGCCCTCCACACCATTGCTCCTTACTGTAGCAAATCCTGGCTCTTCTTTACAGTGTGTGGGCTGTTGCCAAGAGAACTTGAGGGACCGGGGAGAGTAGCTGCTGTATAACAAAAGAGCAAGGCGGCTGCGGTCACTGCTTACAGAGATGCCTCGTTGCACTTTAAAATCACAAAATGTTTCAGACATCAGCAATCAGATTAATATCTAATCAATGGCTGAATAATCTCTTAAGTGATTAACGGCAGAGTCGGGGTCACTAATAGCATTGTGGTGCACTTTTCCTTTAGTGTTACAAATATAACCATTAGAGAGCCACAAAGTCATTGAGGTAGGGTGCCTTAATAAAGTCATGTGGTTTTGGTTAATTTCCTAGAAGTTAGGGGCACCACAAGTTCAATAGTATAGTTCAAAAACTAACAGTTGCATTAAGTTGTTTGTGCTGGCATAAGAAACAATATGGGTAAGCTTGGGTCCTTATTGAATCAAAACCGCTAATATATACAAATAAAAAATAAAAAAATCCTCACAACGACACTTAAAATACATTTGTTTACTGGATGAATCCAAATGAGAACATGCACTTCGAAACCCAGTTACTCTCTTTGATTGACTGTGGCCTCTGGTGTTTCTGTGTACGTCATTCAGTATTTAGTGTTCCAGCAGTGACGGTTTTGAAGATACCATCTCTGTGGACCTAAATCGCCGATCCCATTTCAGTGAATGGGACTACACAGAGCAGCCGAAAAGGACACCTCATGTGACGAAAGCCAATCAAATCATCATCTTACTAATCACAGTAGTGATGTCATTGTTTCAAAAGCTCTACCATCATAACTCAGCATCTTTGTGTGAGCGTCAGGTTATTTTGCAAATCACGAACTCCAACCTCGCCCAGTTTTTTTTTCAGGATAACACCAGAATGTTGACAGCTCTTTGAACGTCTTAAATAGCTGTGTTGATGCAACGAAATGAGGCAACGTCAGGCGTTTCAATTTTAAGATTGCAGAGCCAAGATTTGTAGACATCAGGGTTTTCTGCTGATCTGCAGTCCTTCAAAATCCGCAACATCAATCATACTTGCATTCACATTGCAATTCAGTTTCTTGTGTGAATCAATTATGGGAGGAGAAAAGTTAACCGTGGTAAAAATGTAGAGCTTTCGATAAATCTAAATGTGAACTGATGGTGATCAAAGTGATAAGGGGACAAAAAAAACTGCCAAGAGCATTTATTGACATCTAATAAATGGTTCCTCGTCCAGCTTGAAACACCAATAGCACACAGATCAGAGGAATATAACTCAAGCTGGTATGGATGGCAGGGACACAAAGATATAGGATCTCGCAAGTTTACGACTCTTCGCGTTGCTCAGATTCAGTTTTAAACTCAACTTCTGTACTTCAATACATGAATCAATCATTTCAACTCCACATTTACTTAGGCAGTTTGTTTAAATTCAATTATGAAATAATGGACCATTTGGCCACTAAGTCATTTCATTTCAAAATCATTACGAATTTCGCACAATATTTGAGATCGTTATTAAAAGGGTTTGATCGGGATCTTAAGCACCTACAAATGTGTAACATATTGTACAAATGATCATTTGTAATGTATTATATGAATTGCAGGAAAAAAACATTTTTTTCAGAACCTAACATATCATTTGAAAAGGATGGCGTTGTACACAATTTTGGCTCACGATCACTACTTTCAAAACTACTAGCTGAAATTATACAAAACATTTCAAGCATCACTTTAAACCCCAACCCTGTCCATATTGTCTATAAATCCAATCATCACTCAACGTAATCCATCCACTCTGTATGGTTTATAGGTGTGTTGAGACGCTGGTCTAAGAACATTAAACCTAAAAAGGCCCGATATTAATGTGTACTCTATCTGAGGGCGTTAACAAGCCAGTGACTTGTGTGTTAAGTGGTGTCAATGGGCTAGCTAAGCCTGGGAGCGTGGGAGCATTAAAACCCAGCTCCCAATCCGCCACAGGCTTCGTCCCCTATATATTACACTACCAGGCCCATAAAGCACTGGTCAGAAGTAGTGTACTATACACATTGTACAAAATATTAACACCTGCTCTTTCCATGGCAGACTGACCAGGTGAAAGCTATGTTCCCTTATTGTTAAGTGTTAAATCAACTTCAAAATCAGTGTAGATGAAGGGGAGGAAACAGGTTAAATAAAGATTTTTAATCCTTGAGACAATTGAGAATTTGTACCATTCAGAGGATGAATGGGCAAGAGAAACGATTTAAGTGCCTTTGAACGGGGTATGGTAGTAGGTGCCAGGCGCACCGGTTCGTGTCAAGAATGGTCCACCAACCAAAGGACATCAAGCCAACTTGACAACTGTGGAAAGCATTGGCGTCAACATGGGCCAGGATTCCTGTGGAACGCTTTCGACACCTTGTAGAGGCCACGCCCCGGCGAAATGAGGCTGTTCTGAGGGCAAAAGGTGGAGGTGCAACTCAATATTAGGAAGGTGTTCCTAATATTTGGTATACTCAGTGTATAGGAAATAGGATGTCATTTGGTACAGCACAGAGAGAAACCCTGCATGGAAAAGGCTTTATGTTAATCATTTCCATTCATTTAATATAGGTTCTTCTATTTACTATGTTCATTCACATTTGTGAGTATTAAAAAGGGAGAGATATGATAGCACACATGACTGGATGAATGTTTGAAATTAATATGCAAAAGAGGCCTATTAATTCCTTGAGAAAGCAGACATGGCTTTTGGTTGTGCTTGGTTATCCATTGGGAGTCAAAAGGCACTCTTTCCATCTCAACAGGTGGAAGCAGCAGAGCTAAGAAATGCTCTCAAAGCAGTGTGCGCGCGCACACACACACACAAAGTCTTAGACACACACTAATACACACCACCACAAATGCTTGAGCACAACGACCATCACTTGTTTGCTCAAAATCTTCCGTATTTCACAATCAAATGAATACCTACATAGCAATAAGTTGTCAGCATTGATGAATAGAGATAGCTTGTGTCTTGGTAACAGAGGTTGGTGCATTGAAAAGGACGGGTAATTATCGACTGCAAAATGTCACTTTCATTGTTAATGAGACAGGTCCACATTTGGTCTAAGGCAGGGGTGTCAAACTCATTTCGCATCGTGGGCCACATACGGCCTAGGGAGATGTCAAGTGGGCCGGACCATTAAAATTATACCATACTCTGCTATAAATAACCAAAATATCATGTCTTTCCTTTGTTTTGGTGTAAAGAAGCACAAGAACATTAGGAAAATATTGAAATTTAATGAACTATCCTTTTACAAAACATTTCATGAAACACCTCATATTTCCTTAGACAAATGTGCAATTTACTTTTATCATTCACAAATATGCATTGCAACTGATCCCACTGATTGTACAAAGGCACAAAACTTTAATTGGTACTGAAAAATATAGTAATGCACTTTAAGATTAAATGAGACTTTTAAAGAAAGGAATTTTTAAACCACTTACACATACGCATATAAAATCTAAATGTAATCCCTGCGTACACCTTACAAACTAAGGAGAGTGATTTTAAATGTGTAATGAAGAAAGTGTTCGCCTGTCCTGTAAATCTGTAAACTTCATACATGAAACATACATACACATACAATACATACTGAAAATTTATGGAGTTGTATGAACAGTAGAATTCCATCACACAACTTTTGTTTTGAAGCTGCTGACTAACATTAAAGTGCACATTTTTTAAATCACCACAGTAAGGATTCATCTTCACAGAGCTGTATTCTTTCAATGCAAACAGTATCTAAGGCAGCATTTTAAAGGTGTTAGTCTAGTCTGGACTTGTATTTGTTCCTGAAACTTGGCATCTTTTGGCCTGTACAAGTGCATCAACACCAGGTGTCATGTCCTGACTAGCTGTCACTTTCAGAATGTCATTTAAGTGCTTGTTTGTGAGCCTTGAACGCATTTTTGTTTTATTGATATTCATCACTGAGAAAATTTGTTCACAAAGGTAGGTTGTCCCAAACATGCACAAAATTTTAACAGCCAGGGCTGTTAATTTGGGGTACCCTGGTAGTAGATACTGATAAAATCTGTCCAGACCTACAGAGGCAAATTTGCCCTTCAAATCTGCATCACACTGCAAATCAATTATCTCTAGCTGAATTTCGACCGGCAGATCAGAAGCTTTAACTGTGAAAGGTGAGCGAAAAACTGAAAATTCTGTCTCAAGTTCACCAAATACCTGAAAACGTTTCTCAAACTCCCGCAGTAGTCCTGCAATTTTGTCTTTGTACCGTTTCATGTCCGCATCAGGTCTGGTCACACACACATCTCTCAGACAGGGGAAATGAGCAGGGTTGCCATTTGCCAGTTGCATCTCCCACAAAGTCAGCTTCAACTTAAATGCATGTATGTTGTCAGAAAACTGTGTGACAACTTTTTTGCGGCCTTGCAACATTTTGTTCAGATTGTTCAAGTGTTCAGTAATATCAACCAAGAATGCAAGGTCCCGTAGCCATTCCTGAGATTGTAATTCCAACACCGGTTTTCCTTTTTTCTCCATGAACTGTCCGATTTCCTCTCGTAGATCAAAGAAATGCCTCAGCACAGCGCCTAGGCTTAACCATCTCACTTCAGTGTGGTATGGCAGGCTGTGGGTAATGTTGCTGTCGCTGAGAAGTTTGTCAAACTGACGATGGTTCAGACCTCTGGACCGGATGAAATTTACAGTGCGAACAACCACCTCCATGACGTGGTCCATTTTCAGCGACTTGCAACACAATGCCTCCTGGTGCAAAATACAGTGAAATGTCCAGAAACGATCTCCTCCATTAAGGGCTTGTACTTTGTCTTTGAACTTTGTCGCGACACCTGCTTTCTTTCCGACCATGGATGGCGCGCCGTCTGTAGCCAGGCTGACAGCGCGGGACCAGTCCACTCCAACTCTGTCCAATGCAGCAACGACAGAGCCGAAAATGTCCTCGGCTGTTGTGGTGTCCATCATTGGCACCAACTCAAGAAACTCTTCAGTAACAGTCAATGTCTCATCAACTCCTCGAATAAATATGGCCAGTTGGGCCACGTCTGTGATGTCAGTGCTCTCGTCAATTGCCACGGAAAATGCAATAAATGACTTGACTCTCTGTTTCAATTGACTGTCTAAATCTGCCGATAGTTCCGAAATCCTCTCTGCTATAGTATTCCTCGTCAGGCTAATATTGGCAAAAGCTTGTCGCTTCTCGGGACATACAAGTTCAGCCGCCTTCATCATGCATCGTTTAACAAAGTCACCGTCGGAATACGGCTTCGATGCTAATGCTATTTCTCTAGCAATTAGGTAGCTGGCTTTTACCGCTGCTTCACTGACTTCTCGGCTCTGGATGAAAGTTGACTGCTGTTTCCTCAGACCCGCCAGCAATTCGTTAATCTTATCTCTTCTCAGTTGTCCTTGCAAGCCGTCATATTTTTCGCTGTGATGAGTCTCGTAGTGGCGTCGAATATTATATTCCTTCAATACCGAAACTTGTTGCAAACACACCAAGCACGAAGGTTTTCCGTGCATCTCTGTAAATAAATAGGACGTGGTCCATTTTTCTTTGAAAATTCTACACTCCTTATCTACTTTTCTCCGTTTGGATAACGACATTTTGGCTAATGAGGGTGTAGCGGAGAGGTAGAGACCAAGGTATTAACAACGTCGTAACAAGCAGCAGATGGCGCATTGATACCGTCTGCTGTTTTCAGTCTGTCTCAGTGATGCGGCTTGTCTTCTACTCTGATGGAAAGAGTGCGCCCCTTAGCGGATAATCCATGAATTGCAGCGAATTAAAAATATTAATTCCATGTCTTTTATGCATTTTTTCCACTTCCAAATTATCCTGCGGGCCTGATCGAACCTCCTTGGGGGCCGGTTCCGGCCCGCGGGCCGTATGTTTGACACCCCTGGTCTAAGGCATATTCAGGTAGCATTAGGGATGTTGTGCTAACACGATAGCAAAACAACAGTTAGCACTGCAGAGCGTGTGACTATGGTCTCCAGACAAGCGTCTGGGGAACCGCAGGAGCCAATCGGTGTAAATCAAGTGAGGGCATGATTTACTGCTTGGATATGGCTGTTTGAAGCGGCTGGACTTTCTCCCCCCCAGCGGCCGTGACCTTTCGAAACCGTCACACACACAGAATGCCTTCTCGAAAGGATTGCATCCATTTTAGTACGCTGTGGTTAGGCTGGCATACCGGCAACAGAGGGGCAAAATCTGGATGGCTGTTCCAGAAGAGAGACATCCACATTCTCAACTTGTATTACTGTTGTTTGTAGACGTAACACTGTATACCCAGACAAAGCAAAGGTTTGTGGTTTCTAAAATGGTGTTTACTATTTACATCTTAGATTATTATTTATCTTTTTGCAGTCTATTCTCCCACCCACACAGCCATGTGCTTTTAAAAAGGATTTTAGCCTCTAATGGACCTCTGGAATCTACTCAGACGTATCTGCAGCACAGCCCAGGCCAGAGTATCACAGCTGAACTCCAGCCAAATTGACTTCAAAACACTGTAGCTTGTCAATACAATTTGCAAATGGCAGGGAGCAGAGGCAAAATCCCAGGCACAAATAGGGTGACTACATCGAACACTCAGGTTATCAACAAGTAGTGATGGGGGAACAAAATCAATAGTTAGCTATCGAGATATTATTTTTAATGATATATTGCTATATTCTTTATTGCACCAATTGGCTGTACCTGGACCAAAACTCCATTCATAGCCTGTTCTCCATCTTATAGTGAGCAGTTTGTTTTCAGCACTTATTTCCATGACTGATCAAAAATTGTTTCCTCATGGTTCTCTCTTGTCCCTCTGCAGCAGACATAGGGTGAACAATACGTTTGGGACATCGAATCGCAATAGATATCGTATCGCACCTAAGTATGATGAGTCCAAATTTGAGATTTTAAGTTCCAACCTCCGTGTCTTTGTGAGACGCACATCGGAAATATGACATTTTGTTACAGAAAAATATCACGGAGGCCAAGTGCAAGGCAATGAATCAACATGGTGCCGGAACAATTAAATCAAATTATTCAATTGTAGTCCTACTGTGTGTGCAATAAGCTACAACAAATATTAAAATCTATTCCATTGGTCACCACTGTTTTCAAATGAAAAACAACTGCTAAAAGTGACCGATTTAAAAGAAAAGAAGAAAAAAAGGGGATGGGGGAGCAGGGGAACAGAAATCCCAGCGGTGAAAAATACATCAAGGCTTAAAAGCATTTGTTTCCTTGCCAGGGAGTATTTCCACATGGATTGCTCTGCTCTGCATACAAAGACGCTCAAGGGCTAGCACAGGGCCCCCCACAAAACACTACCCTTTTCCCGCTTCAATTAGTCAGCTCACCAGACTTACATAAAACCAACCCACCTTCCCTCTGTTCTAAACACTGGTTGAGACCTCGCATTCACCCCATTCGTTGTTATGAAGAAGGGACACAATAAAAGGAGGGGAGGAGAAAATATTTTGGGCCACAGAAAATTGCATTTTATTTATGTGCATGAGGGAATTCCACCTTCTGACAGGCCCGGTCGTGGCATTTTCTGCTCAGCTGGGCACAGCTGGGAGGCCCCCGCAAGCTCGCTCATCATCCCTGCTCTGTAAGGACAAACTCCATGGATTTCAATTCTGAGAATTGGTGACGGGTGTTTAAAGGGCTGCCGTAGATTGAAGCATTACAAAACAATGTTTTTTCTCTGGTGGACTAGATGGATCAGACAGTGGGAACATGTGATGAAAATCAGAGAGTATACGTAAGGGGTGTCTGACCTAGGGATGTAACAAATGGAGAAAAACAATCTTTACGTTTAAACTGCCATTTTTTACCGGTTTTGGGTTAAAACGGATAGAAATATTCATAAAAATCAACATGAATTCACAACAGAGCTGCGCTGCTGCCAGCAATTGTCCTCAAATCGATTCGGCTAGGAGTCGACTCCTAAGATTCTGTTTCTTTGAATGGAGGAGACTGATTAGTTGCTGTACTTCCGAGAACACAAACACACGCATCTTTCATAGCGAGCCAGCGAGGGATGGAGAGAGAGGGGCACAGTATAGGCAGGTCAAACACCAGGCAGATAGAGTCAGAACCGTGTACTAGACACATCTATCGCAATGGAATGCTTTATCTCACAATTTCTTGGCTTGCAATGTCTCGCAACTTCAGTAAAGCAGGGCCTAGCATCAAGGAATAGGCTAAGATATAATACACACAACAGACCGAAGACCGAACACACACTTGCATCATTACCGAAGAGAAAGAGCAGTGGCGTAATAATTAGTCCAAACAGTATGCAACTAAAACAAGAGTTTTTAAATCGGATAAATTCAGTTTCTATTGGAAAAAAATCTCACAATGTCTTGTCTTACATGTCTCGCAAATTCACATAAGTAGCCTAAAGGACACAGAGTATGTCAGCTGTTGTGTTTTCTGACATTTCCAAATCTCTCACTAGCTCAGATCGTTATCCCCACCTGCTTCAAGATGTCCACCATCATCCCCGTTCATCTTTCCCTCGATCGTGACTAGCCGAAAAAACATCCCCACAGCATGATGCTGCCATCAGAATGCTTCACCGTAGGGATGGTGCCAGGTTTCCTCCAGACGTGACGCTTGGCATTCAGGCCAAAGAGTTCAATATTGTTTCTCATGGTTGGAGAGTCTTTAGGTGCCTCTTGGCAAACTACAAGCGGGCTGTCATGCGCCCTTTACTCGTTTAGACGTTCTCACCCTTAGACTAAGCGGCGAACCACCCTGCGGCTATTCATGTCAGCTACTCTCCCTTTATCCTGTCTGGGTGCAAAAAATAGCTATTATAGCTAGTTCTAAACCTGGCTTTTATTCCGGTTATTTTTTTTGTACTAAAAGATGGTTGCTTTTTATCGTCAATCCGACACAGGAATTAGTGATTTGTTCTACTTCTTTGAAACTGGTTGATTAAGTGTTAAGACACTATTTACATTGATATTCACCCCTCTCCACATGCTCATACATGCATTGTTCAGGGCAGGACACATCCTATTATTCTGTGCACTGCACAGAACACAAACTTTCCTCTGGAAAAGGTCAGATCCAGTAAATGAGGAATCGGTCTCATTGTACTTCCATACAAAATCTCCACCATTGGGCTATGACCTTAGCACAACTGATGGGACCATAAATCAAGGAAATTACAGAGTGGTGTTTCTTAATATCGCTAGACCTTATACTGCACATTAAATTTATCGGGTGAAATTAAACTTTAGGACCTAATGACAAAGATTATCATTCTCTGAATATAATGACTCCCCCAGTCGTCCTTCCCTCCATATCAGACATAGTGGCTGACAGAAAATTATATATTTCCTACCATCAGAAAGGTTCAGCTGCCTCTTTCACCCATCGTCACTTTACACAACAATCCATTTAGTCTAGATGAGGTCTCATCCAGGTCGCCAAAATATTGACTTGAAATTAGGACAGCTGCCTCGTTTAATCATTTTTGCATGTTCTTGCTTTGGGCAAATTGAGAATTTTGCCAGATGCTTTGGCTTTTCTGAGAACTAACAAACAAGGACAACATCATTAAAAAGTACCTGAGAAGCAGGTGTACAAAACTAGCAAAACAAATAAGGAGTCGTGTACGTGAAAGCCGAAAGGCAACTGGCACAAAGCATCATGGGAAGGTCGGACAACTAATGGTGAATTACCAGTGTTGGAAGGGAAAGCTGATCCTAGATCTGTACCTACTGTAGGGGAAACTTAACCCTGTAGTGCTTACCATAGGAGAAAGAGGAGTGCAAGATGTCAGTCTTGGAGTCGTCACCTCTTCGGTGAGGGAAGGGATCCCTGAAATTCACAAATTGGGTAGGGCTGAGTCAAACGCTGACACCACATGGAAAAGGCCTTTCTTTCTATGCATTATCCCATTGTATGGTGTCTCTCGACATGCAGGTTTTTCAAACCTTTTTAAAGAGATTATTTTGGATCTAAACTACTAGAGTAAACACAGAAATAACACCCCCCCCCCCCACCCAGATCCACGCCACACTACTTTGTTCGGTGAATGATTTATTCATGAGTAATCTGATACTAAATCTACAAAACAGCTTTTTTATTTTAGTCCATGCATGGCTCACATTCATTTCTCTTCTCGGTTTGGTGCATTGGTGAATTCAGGTGACTGAGAAGAGTCAATACCAATTGTGCCCTAACAGGAATGGAGCACTGAATTGAGGGTTGTCAATACAATAGGCTATAGTGTGGCACTATCACCTCTTAAAATCAACTAGCAATAAAGTTCAGTGACCTACAGACGCACGTAAAGAGATTATCTACGTACATTAAGGCCTTTTAGAGATTTCATTTACACATTTTGACATGGATTTCTTGGTCAAGTAAAGTATCTACACTGTGTACAAAACATTATAAACACCTGCTCTTTCCATGACAGAATGACCAGGTGAATTCAGGTGAAAGCTATGATCCCTTATTGATGTCACTTGTTAAAAATACTTCAATCAGTTTAGATTAAGGGGAGACGAGGCTTAAAAACGATTCTTTAACCTGAGACATGGATTGTGTATTCGTGCCATTCAGAGGGTGAATGGGAAAGACAAAATGTTTAAGTGCCTTTGAACAGGGTATGGTACTAGGTGCCAGGCGCACCGGTTTGTTTCAAGAATTGCAACACTGCTGGGTTTTTCACGCTCAACAGTTTGTGTATCAAGAATGGCCCACCACCCATAGGACATCCAGCCAACTTGACACAACTGTGGGATGCATTGGAGTCAACATCCCTGTGGAATGCTTGACAACTTGTAGAGTCCATGCCCTGACGAATTGAGGATGTTCTGAGGGCAAAAGGGGGTGCAACTCAATATTAGGAAAGTGTCTTAATGTTGTTTTTTACTCAGTGTATATAGTCCCATATAGTCGTAGTACTGACTCATCGAAAACAAATCATTCACTCATTGAGTAATGTATTTATATCATTATTAATCCATTTGAATTATATATTGTACTATCTTGTTATAATGACTACACTATTGTCAGTAGACGCTGGATTACGTAACGCATTTTGGTCAGACTGGTGTTGGCCCATCGACTGACTATGCCTCTTGGGAAGAAAGCAGTCGTCAGCTAGTTGGGATCATTATCACCAACACACCGACGAGCCGACACTGAAGACCCTAGCACAACCTCGGTAGATTCTGCTCTATGTGCACGTATGTAAAAAAATAAAAATTAAAAAAAAAGTTTTTTTAAAGGTCACGCTTCACTCTCAGAATGGGTTGTTTGCACCGTCTAATTATTCAGAAATGGCAGAGATTTTGAAGTTGAGTCGAATCATAACAGTAGCGAAGAGATTATAGCTGGAGGCAGTGAGTGAATAAAAGGTGTCTCAAAAATATCTGACTAGAACAGAATGAAAAATCCAAAAGTGGCCTATACAGTGCATTCAGAAAGTATTCAGACCCCTTGACTTTTTCCACATTGTTACGTTACAGCCCTATCCTAATATCCTCAATCTACACACAATACCCCATAATGACAAAGCAAAGACAGGTTTTTAGAAATGTTTGCAAATGTAAAAAAAACTAAAAACTGAAATACCTTAAATAAATATTCAAACACTTTGCTGTGAGACTTGAAATTGAGCTCAGGTACATCCTGTTTCTATTGATCACCCTTGATGTTTCTACAACTTGATATGAGTCCCTCTATGGTACATTTTATTGATTGGACATGATTTGGAAAGGCACACACCTGTCTATATAAGGTCCCACATATTGACAGTACAGTAATCCCTCGTTTATCGCGGGGGTTACGTTCCGAAAATGACCCGCGATAAGTGAAATCCGCGAAATAGAAAACTTTTTTTTTTTTTTACAATTAGCAACTATTACATGTATACAAATACAGTGACTCACGTGTAGGCCGTTTCACTGCTCTTCAGACTGGGCCGCTGCATCCTGACTGCGCTCTGCAGTGTTCTCTTCTTCTGAAGCCCGCGGTGCAGGTGTGTTTGTTCGGGAGAAGAACATAGTGATAGGCAGCTGTTGTCGCTCTTTTTTCTTCTTTGCAAAAAGATCCTTGTACACCGACATGCCACCATCGATTACGTTGGAGAACTGTAATGAACGGCTCATCAAAGGGTCCCATTCCTCAGCTACTCGCTTAAGTTCAGTGGCCATTCGCACCATGGTTGCTAAGCGACCAAGCGTTAGTCCTTCCTCCTCATCTCTCGTGTCCTCTTCTCCCTCTTCTCTTTCATCGTCGCTTTGTGGCTTTGTCATTTCTGCCAGCTCTGCATCGGTCAGCGGCTGTGCGTCTCCATCAATCAGGGCGTTTATGTCATCCGGACTCATGTCATTAAAGCCGTAGACGTACACATAACTGCACGAGACGACAAAATGATAGCACAATTCGTAGCATGATTTGATACAAGAAGCGGGAGTGAGTTTTTAGCGAATCAGAATGCAGAGCACAATGCACCAAAAAAAAAAAAAAAAATGCATTATGAAAATCCGCGAAATAGCGAATCCGCGATAAGTGAACCGCGAAGTGGCGAGGGATCACTGTACATGTCAGAGCAAAAACCAAGCCATGAAGTCGAAGGAATTGTCCATAGAGCTCCGAGACAGGATTGTGTCAAGGCTCAGATCTGGGGAAGGGAACCAAAACATTTCTGCAGCATTGAAGGTCCCCAAGAACACGGTGGCATCTTCCTAGACCTGGCCACCTGGCCGCCTGGCCAAACTGAGCAATCAGGGGAGAAGGGCCTTGGTCAGGGAGGTGACCAAGAACCCGATGGTCACTGACAGAGCTCCAAAGTTTCTCTGTGGAGATGGGAGAACCTTCCAGAAGGACAACCATCTCTGCAGCACTCTACCAATCAGACCTTTATGGTAGAGTGGACAGATGGAAGTGACTCTTCAGTAAAAGGCACATGACAGCCCACTTGGAGTTTGTCACAAGGCACCTAAAGGACTCTCAGACCATGAGAAAGATTATCTGGTCTGAATAAACCAAGATTGGACTCTTTGGCCTGAACGCCAAACATCACATCTGGAGGAAACCTGGCACCATCCCTACGGTGAAGCATGGTGGTGGCAGCATCATGCTGTGGGGATGTTTTTCAGCGGCAGGGTCTGGGAGACTAGATGAACAAAGAAAAGTACATTAAAAAACCTGCTTCAGAACACTCAGTACCTCATACTGGGGTGAAGGTTCACCTTCCAACAGGACAGCGATCTGAAGCACACAGCCAAGACAACACAGAGTGGCATCGGGACAAATAGCCTAGACAACGCAGGAGTGGCTTTGAGACAAGTCTCTGAATGTCTGTGTGGCCCAGCCAGAGCCTGTACTTGAACCCAATCGAACATCTCTGGAGAGACGTGTGCAGCGACGGTCCCCATCCAACCTGACAGAGCTTGAGAGGATCTGCAGAGGAAAATGGGAGAAACTCCCCCAATACAGGTGTGCCAAGCTTGTAGCGTCATACCCAAGACGACTCCAGACTGTAATCGATGCCAAAAGTGCTTCAACAAAGTAGAGTAAAAGCTCTGACTACTTATGTAAAAGTGATATTTTAATTTGCAAACATTTCTAAAAAACGGTTTTTGCTCTGTCATTATGGGGTATTGTGTATAGATTGATGAGGGGAAAAAATTACTTAATCCATTTTAGAATAAGGCTGTAACAAAATGTGGAAAAAGTCAAGGGGTATGAATACTTTCCCAATACACTGTATATTAACTAAATGTCTTAGTGTTTCAAATGATCTTTTAAGAGAATCAACAGCACACAGAAAATATCACTCCTGTTTACCTTGTCAGGTGTACCTCAGGTTTGGGCCTCAGCTCTTTGGACGTGAAATTCTCCACCACGGGCGAGTCCAGGTTGGCCGAGCCGTTGCTAAGCCGGTCGCTGCTCTCGTATCCCGACTCGGTGCGCTGGATCTTCCAGTTGTCGCTGCGCACCTTCAGCGCGCTGACCTTTGACCTGTCCTTTCCCTCTGACTCCAGTGAACTGCGGCTATCGCCCGTCTCGGGCCGCTGCTCATCCTCGTAGATGGTCATCAGGCTCTTGGGCTTGTGCTCCTCACTCCCGCCCCATGTGAAGTCCTGGTCCTGTTCCCTGTCTCTTTCGTGGGAGGGTGGCGCCATCTCTTGGCTGGAGGGTCTCCGGTGGGGACTGTGCTGCCGGTGCTCCTGACTCCCTCCACCACCACCGCTTATCACACTATCCACATTTAGCACCTCGCGCATGGGCTTCCATGGCCGACTTGGCCTGCTGCTGGAGTTACGGCCACCCTCCCGGCTCCCAGGGCGCTCCCGCGATTCCTGGCTGCTGTCCGTGTCGTAGCCGTTAGAAAGCTGCTCTAGTCTCCGGCTGTAATGGCTGCCGCTGGGCAGGGCTGGTAGTACCTGGACCCTGGAATGGGAGTGAGGAGGCCCCTCGTGAGAGGAGCACCTGCCGCCAAAGTGGGGGGTCCTCTCTGTCCTGGTGGGCCCTTTGCCCTGGCTGGCATACAGGCGCGTATCCAGGTACTGCTTGAAGCCGTTCTCCGGCGGGGAGGCGGAGCGCGAGTATCTCTCTGATATTGGATCTGAAGGAAAGAGAAGCAGAATTTTATGAGAATGTATTCAAGTGTAGTGTTTAGGAAGACATGAGCACACATTTTGTAAGGACATTGTCCATGAAGCCTGTCTGCTACTTGGTAAGCTTTTTCTACAGATATTGCTCAAGATAATTTACCCTACACGTTAAAAGCTGCTGTCCTCTTCAATTTGTTGGCTACAATGAGGTAGAAAATCCTCTAGCAAAACCTATTTAGAGCTTCATTGCAAGAAGCTGTTATTCCACATGACAAGACAAATTTGTTCCATGTTTTCTTACAATATGAGACAAAATAAACACGTTGGGCGACCTCTGTCATTACAAAGTCGCCAAGGCTTGTCCGAAAAGAGGCAAACAAAACCCACTGAGTCGCATCAATTCATCTGAGGCCAAAGTAGGGTGCGAAGGGAGAGGACCTTACATTCTTAGGAAAATAACCTTTTCTGGTTGATGTCGCTAAGAAAGTCTCTTTTCCCACATGGGAAATGCTGATTCCAACATTTCCCTCGAGCTGGCGTAGTATCCAAACTGCCACCCTTAATGCCAAATGCCAGTGTATTGTGACATTGTCAAATGCAACAATTCTGACTTTCAATGTCATTCCAAGCCAGCGTTTGCTAAGGAAGACCGCAGGGGTGTAGTGGAGTATGGGAACAATGAGTTTGTGGTCTGTTGTACGTCTGTAGACAAGAGGGAGGTGTAAATAATGGACGCCGGGATTCCGTGTGTGTCTCCGTGGCATAGCAGTATGGGTAACAACCTCACGCTGGGACATCTGTGGAGATATTAATGATGAAAGGTGGCCGTGTGCATGTGTGTGTGTGTGTGTGTGTGTGTGTATGTCTGTATACAGTGCCTGTATACATACTCCCTGCTGGCTGTCCATGACTCCTTGAATAGAGGAGTCTGTGGCCTGGAGATGTGCATGACTTTGAGGACATAGTGTTTGTGTGTGTGTGTGTGTGTGTGTGTGTGTGTGTGTGTACACACGAGTGTTTGTCTTTCAAGGACACCGAGTCACACCGGCCACTTTCGAAAAGTATGATTAGACTGGACATCTCCACTGGAACAGTACAGTGATATGTTGTTCAGGGGGAGGGGTATGCAGTAAGGTATGCAGTAAGGTTAACTTGCTAAATATATGCCCTATTCATTTCCGTCTAACTTTATTTACTGATAGAGCTCTTCAACAAAGACTAACAGAAGACGCACTAAGGGACAATTACTCAACGTTAGGATGACCGGGTCCAATGGCTCTGTTGGATGGAGCATTGTCCTTCCAACATCACGGTTGTGGGATTTGATGCCCACACATTCTACATATGTCCTGGTTTGGATATACATTTTATAACTGGAAGCGGTCTGGTATAAAAGTGTGTCTAAATCCCCATATTTATATTAATTAATAGCATGACAGGGAGTGTGATCTAGGATTGAGGCCTGCACTGAGGTCTCAGGTGTGCAGAGAGAGTTATGAGAGGTTACAATCCACAGCGCCTTAGGATGGAACCTCCCCTGAGAGACGGAGTCGCTATGGCTAGGGAATCTGCTGACGGGGAGCGCGAGAGTTAAATCACCTCGAGTGCAACTTGCTCTGTTCACATGGCGTGTGTGAGAGACTCGTGTGATATTTGATGTGCGATTCTGTGCGCTTGTGTCCGTCTATGTAACAGTTTCTGTGAACTGGTCCAGCCATGTGTGTGCGTGCATGTGTACACACGTGCGACAAAGGCGGTCTAACTATGCGTGTAGCGATGCTAACACGGCATGCTTGTCAGTTAGGATTGGAAGCTAAATGTCAACACAGTTACTGTGCTAGATGAAAACAGGGAAACGTGTCCTGGTAACACCAACTGCAATATCCCAAATGGAGCCCTATTTCGTACATGTTGTACTACCAAAACCCTGTGGTCAAAAGTATTGCATTATATAGAGAATAGGGTGCCATTTGCGATGAAGCCAAATCTCCCTATTTGACCTGAACGCTAACTTTCTTGTTTTGCTATTTTTCCAAGTGTGAAGGGACGGAAAATCGTTAAAGACTCCAGCCACCCAAACCATAGGCTGTTCTCTCTGTTTCCGCATGGCAAGCGCTACTGGTGCATCAAGTCTGACACCAACATGCTACGGAACAGTTTCTATCCCCAAGCCATTAGACTGCTAAATAGCTAACAAAATAGCTACACGGATTGTCCAAGTTGATCCTTGCATTTTATTTTTTAACTGTCTCTATGCACACTCATAGTGCCATACACACACTGACACGCCAACACACACACACTAACATACAATCATCATATACACTGCTGCTACTCTGTTTATCATATATCCTGATGCCTAGTCACCTTACCCCTATACATATCTACCTCCATCACTCCAGTATCCCTGCATATTGTAAATATGGTAGTGGAACTGATCGTGTGTATAGCGTTAAAACTTGAAACTAAAACGATCAAGTACCTTTGAAGAGAGCTAGCCTGGGCACGAGCAGTATTATATATAGATTTATTCCGCTTACTTTAACTCACCTCCAGCCTCAACATTCATCAAAGCCATGATGCTAGTCTCTGTTAGCCTGGTGCATTCAATCATAATGGGACGTGAGCCTGGTGCTAACAGGGTGGCTGTGGGGGCTAGTTCAATTTCAGTTCCTAGAACCTTGCCCCTAGTTCCAACCCGTTTGGTGTTCACAGAAATGTAACGACAGGACAGGTGAGAGAAATACGACAGAGGGTTAGAGAGCAAAGAGGAAAGGGGTGAAGTTGCCTGTAGACACTGACCTATGATCAATTTGGCATTTTCTTCCAATGGTTCAGGTTAGGCTTTGGGTATGCTGATCCTAGATACGTTCTTATGAACAATTTTAGAGATTGCTTTCATATTGATCTACCTTTAAGTCCCCCTCCAACACACACAGCAAGCCACAACACCTTTGAGGGACTACTTATGGTTGGATGGGAGAAGGTAGACTATAGGAGGGTGGTAGTGGGTCTCATGTGGCCATAGATGTTGCCTTATTTCTATTGCTGGCCTAGATATAAGTGATATGGGTCCAGGGCTGGGAGTTCCATGATCCTACTCTCACATACTCTACTAACTCTGTCTTGTGAACACTCAAGACATTGAAATAGCTCCTACAGACAGCAGCTAGGAATCCAAATAGAACAGGGTATACACACTACCATGCTATTCAAACACTACCACAGTATCCAGTAGTGAGAGAATAGAGAACGGTACGTGGAAGGGCCTGATTCAAAAGGGAGGGAGACATGATCCCCATCCTGACACATTGGCCTGGTAGGCCATTACAGTGGAATGCTGGTTTGTTGTGCATTTTTATGTTGGTAATGATGTATTGCATGTGTACTGTTTAGAGCATTGTGTCAAGGATAATTTTCTATTTTCATTGGTGTGTGTGTGTGTGTGTGTGTGTGTGTGTGTGTGTGTGTGTGTGTGTGTGTGTGTGTGTGTGTGTGTGTGTGTGTGTGTGTGTGTGTGTATGCATAGTGCAATGCCACTATAATTGCATATCAGTTACTTTTCCTGTGTGTGTGTGAGCGTGTGTTTTTATTCAACCTTTATTTACACAGGTTTTTTTTCATGGAGTTGAAATCTCTTTTTCAAGAGAGACCGTGTCCAACAGCAACAAGATGAACAAAGTTTCAGACAAAACAACTTACATGCACTAACACAACATTGAACAAAACTATAGACACACAATACAACAATTACATAAACACAAATGTCATAACTAAGAAAACAGCCGTCCTAAAGACAATACCACTCTTCTATGATATTTACGTCGACCAAGGACATGTGTGTGTAAGTGTGTGTGTGTGTGTGTGTGTAGCGCCATACCTTGGTAGCGGGCGTCCTGTCTCCTCCTGTCTGTCCTGTCCTGGTCTCTCCTGGAGGGGTGCATTCCCCGGACCTCCCCTGCCTTCATGACCACCTCTCTGGAGATGTCCTTCAGACGGCTCTTAGGATCACTGGTGCCCAGCTTCACTGCACAACAGGGAGCAAGAAACACATTCTAGACTACATTCTATAACAGTCATTTTGAGAAACAAAGTGACTTCCAAGACACAACACAAGGAAAACACACCAAAAGGAACAAGTCGTCAAACACGAAGGGGTAAAGGTACAGTCCTTTCTACTGTACCTCTAATCCCAACAAACTACAGTCACTTAGGCCACCCCCACCCCCACCCCTCCACTACTCCTCCCTTCCATCCCCTGACTAGCCCCCTGGAGGCATTGAACAGTGCTGAGTTTAAGGAGAAGTTTAGGGCCGATCGATGTGCTGATGTACTATGCCAAGCTTTTCTGCTTCACGGGGGGAAATGCAGTGAGATGGAACCCGCGGAAGACATTTTCTCTCCTTCTATCCTCTCTGAGTCATCTCTGTAGCTTCTCTCGTAAAGTAGGAGAAAGTCAGATACGATGGATAGAACTAGAAGCATGTGCTGCGGTCGTTGAAAATGCCAAACAACTCTGTGTTGCACAGAAAATGTGCTCGAAGAGGCTCTCTGTGAATAAGAACTGTGAAGTTTTCGGCTTCGCATTGAAATCAATGACGAGACAATTTTGCAAATTGCACAGTCACTCTATTGCCTGGATAGAGTGTCACGAGGACAATTTATCACTTTTCCCACAAGATACTTGACTGCTATTATTATTATTTTCAGTCATTCGGGGTAGCCTTGCTGTTCTCAAAATCCCTGAGCGACTGGTAACTTTTCCAGTGCGGGGGGATAGAAAACAATCAAAATGCATAATATTGAGCTGATGGCTTTAAGCAGGGAGTAACAACAAAGGGGGACCTTCGTAATAACAAAGGAATGTGCAATAATAACTAAGGCTGTGTCCCAAATGGCACACACTTTCCAATATAGTGCACTACTTTTGACACTGGTTAAAGGTAGTCCACTATATAGGGAATAGGGTGCTTAAATGAGTCAACCCTTCGTCTCTTTCCTTGCTTCTCGTGCGCTCTCGCTTGCCTCTTCTCCTTGGACGTGTATGTGCTCCTGATCCCTCACTCCCATGTGTCCTCATTCCCTTCCTGTTCAATCATAAAGGTCACTTTTCAAACTCTGGCCCCCCTCCCTCCCCTGCGCTTTGGTTGCCTTTATTCATGCCCCCCCCCCCCCTTCTATAGTAACTCTGTAATCTACCTGCAATCTTCTCTACCTCTAACCCCATCACATCTTTCAGTATCTTCTCTCAATATCAATCATGCACCTCCCAAATGTCTCACTGACAATACCCATTTTCCAAAGCTATGTGTAGAAATACCCACCCCTCTTCCTGTCTCCCATCATATCCCCCCTGCCCCCAACTCCTTGTCGTACCTGGTCCACGGCCTCCGCCAGTCTGGCCACTGCCCCTGGTAAAGGTGGAAGGGGTCTGGCTAGTCGGGGCCCAGCTGCTGGGGCCCAGCAGGGCATTCAGGTTCTCCCTGGTCAGGTCCAGTTTCTTGGGGCCCGGAAGTGGAGAGGAGGGAGCTGGTTGGTCAAAAAGGAGGAGGGGGAACGAATCTTTATATTTGTATTTTTTTTAGACATATGGATAGCCTATGTCTCTTCATGGAACCGTTTCTACTGGTGAGACAAACCAGGGTGGGGATCAATTCCAACAAGCAATTCTTAGGTATTATGTTAAACTTCTTATGGCTGGGGACAGTATTGAGTAGCTTGGATGAATAAGGTGCCCAGAGTAAACTGCCTGCTACTCAGGCCCAGAAGCTAAGATATGTATATTATTAGTAGATTTGAAATAGAAAACAGTCTGAAGTTTCTAAAACTGTTTGAATGATGTCTGTGAGTATAACATAACTCATATGGCAGTCAAAAACCTGAGAAAATCCAACCAGGAAGTGGGAAATCTGAGGTTTGTAGGTTTGCATATCCAATATACAGTGTCTATGGGCATGTTGCACTTCCTAAGGCTTCCACTAGATGTGAACAGTCTTTAGAACCTTGTTTGATGCTTCTACTGTGAAGGATGAGGGAATGAGAGCTGATTGAGTCTGGGGTCTGGCAGAGTGCCACGAGCTCACTCAGGCACGCTCCCGTGAGAGATAGCTGCGTTCCTTTTCGTTTCTAAAGACAAAGGAATTCTCCGGTCGAAACATTATTGAAGATTTATGTTAAAAACATCCTAACGATTGATTCTCTACATCGTTTGACATGTTTCTACGAACTGTAATGGAAATGTTTGACTTTGTCTGGCCTGCACGTCATGAATTTGGATTTTTGAACTAAACGCGCGAACAAAAAGGAAGATATTTTAACATAAATTTTGGACTTTATCAAACAAAACAAACATTTATTGTGGAACTGGGATTCCTGGGAGTGCATTCTGATGAACATCAAAGGAAAGTGGATATTTATAATGCTATTTCTGACTTCTGTTGACTCCACAACATGGCAGGTACCTGTATGGCTTGTTTTTGTGTCTGAGCGCCATACTCAGATTATTGTATGGTGTGTTTTTTCCGTAAATTTTTTTTTAAATCTGACACAGCGGTTGTATTAAGGAGAAGTTTATCTAAAGTTCCATGCATAACAGTTGTATCTTTTATCAATGTTTATTAAGAGTATTTCTGTAAATTGATGTGGCTCTCTGCAAAATCACCGGATGTTTTGGAGGCAAAACATTACTGAACATAACACACCAATGTAAACTAAAATTTTGGGATATAAATATGAACTTTATCGAACAAAACATACATGTATTGTGTAACATGAAGTCCTATGAGTGTCATCTGATGAAAATCATCAAAGGTTAGTGATTCATTTTATCTCTTTCTGCCTTTTGTGACTCCTCTCTTTGGCTGGAAAAATGGCTGTGTTTTTCTGTGACTAGGTACTGACCTAACATAATCAGATGGTGTGCTTTCGTCGTAAAGCCTTTTTAAAATCGGACACTGTGGTGGGATTAACAACAAGTTTATCTTTAAAATTGTGTAAAATACTTGTATGTTTGAGGAATTTTAATTACGAGATTTCTGTTTGAATTTGGGAACCTGCACTGTCACTGGCTGTTGTCAAGTCGATCCCGTTAACGGAATCTCAGCCGTAATAAGTTATTAATAAGCTTCCTATTACCATTTACGATTTCAGTTAATTCCAAAAATATCTGGAAAAAGTTTGACAAAAAAACTAAAGTTTAACGCGACCCAATTAACAACATTTTTGAAAATGTAACGGAACATTTGTCTTTCTTCTGAAGGCCAGTGATCCGCAGTCACCATCACGACCTGGGGGCGAGGCCAGCTCAGAGAGTTAGAGAGCAGATCATTAAGGGGGATAAACCCCACCCCAAACAAATCCAGAGGTTTTTAATCCTCACACAGAAATGTTCAGCTGTACAAATGTACAACTTCTTGCCATTGCCAACAGCGACGGGTATTATGGTCAAGGTCGAAGTAAAAAAAATAATATTGTTTAATGCCTTCTGCTCATGAACTCTCGTAGTTCAGTTTCAAATCAAGTATTGATTGAGTGGTACAGAAAAGGTTGGAACACCGTTAGCTAATACACTGATAAAACAGTAATCCAACTAGAGTGCAAAATTCTGGGAACTTTACTCAAATTGACAGTTTTTCCAGAAATCCCGGTTTGGAATATTCCTGGAATCAGGAAACAATAAGCAGGAAATTCGGGAAATCCTCCAAACAGGATTTGGGGATTTTAGTTAAGTTACTGGAATTTTGCAACCATAAATCCAACTGAAGTGATGGGCAATGCAAACTTGTTTTGAAGTCCAGCACGTATTTGTAAAGTCAGTCACTTTTGTCAACTGCACGTATTTTCTGGTCATACAGTCAAAAAATAAAATCTCAAGCACATTGTGAGACTTCAAAATGCCAAAAATGTGGCCCGAACAGACCCATTGACCCAATCACATTAACAAAACAGAATTCAACACTGCAACATGTAGTGTAGTTCCCCTTTTTTTTTTTACAGACTCTCTCCGACTGAATGTGGTGAGGCCGAAAGCAATTCACGTGCATCTGGCACAGGGCTCAAATTTAGACCAAAAATATTTAAAGAGGATGCTAGCCAAAAAGTTTGAGACTCACTGCTCTGTGGCGGTCATTTGGCTAGTACACACTGTTAAAAACAATTTGTAACCAGTCACACCATTGGCAACACTTGCTGGCATTAATTCCAAATTGCTCTTGCCGGAGACCTCTACTCTTAGAAGCACTTATTTTAGGACCCCCTCTCGCTGCGAATTTACTGCACCGACTTAAATACAGCGTCCCCATGCTAAGCATTAATTAAAAGGAACTGAATTACAAACGTGGTGTGTGGTTCCTGGGAATCGTCTCGAGTGAAAGTAAGGGGGTCGTTTGGAAAGGGGGGCCATTTGAGTCGGGTCTCCAAAAGACCTAAACCAAGACCACATTTGGTCTCAAGTTGTCTCAAGTCAGAGACCATGAGACGGAGACTGCGTCGCCATCGCAATAACACCTGAAGTCACATCATGGGTTGATGACACCATGAAAAGTGATTGTACATTTGACTTAATATTGTTGGCATCCTGAAAAAAAAGCAATATTTGTGCAGAATTATAATACGCAATTTGAACGCAGTTATATCCCCTCAATGTGCTGTAAATGTTCCATGACTCTAGGGGTAGTGTGTAGTTCTTCCTGTAAACGGAAAAAAAGAATGTTCCTTTGACCGATGTATACCTTGGACGTCTCTGTTGACGGGGGACTTGTAGCAGGAGTGGTCAGTGTTCTGGCGCGAGGTGTCGTCTACGGAGATGGCGCTGCCATCTGGGTTGGAGTAGAATAGGAGGAGGGGCTGGAAGTGGCCTTTGGTGCATTTGGTGACCACATCTTTCCACCGGGTCCCAATCTAGGATAGGGGAGAGGAGACGGAGGTCAATAGGAGTGTGTGTGTGTGTTCCTGCTTGACAGGCAAAAAGGCGAACTGGCATTTTCCCAATGTGACAAGCAAATAAAATGTTACCCGTGTCTTTCTGGCACCGACCAGTTTCCTCATCTCATTAGACAGAGAGGTCTTGTCAGCAGCCAAATGTGTCATTTAGTGCCATTCAATACACATTACTATTTTTGAAGAGACTATTTATTTGATGAGCATCAGTTGCCAAAACCTAACTATGTAAATGTTAGGTACCTTGAGTACACCTTTCAGAAAATTCTGACTTGTAATTGAATTGGTTCATACATTTAAAGGGCTTGGGCTCTAAGAAATATTATTATCAGAGTACATACTATCTTATGCCTCATTTAAATTGATAGTGCACAAATAAAAACCCTGGGAAGAAAATCATTGAAAATGCTTGCTTGAATTCAGGGACATTCTTTTTACCACTACCCTCAAAAACATATGGTGACCATAGACCAGGCATGTCACAAAACGGTTCAGGGAGGAAATTTAATTTTAGAATTCCACACGAAACTCTATGTCCAAGGAGACATTATTGTGCACTGCGAAAGCACATTGTCCCTTTGTCTTGGATCCTAAGTGAATATTATGCGTTGAAGCAGTTTCACAATCACATCAGCTGAGCAGAGTTAAATGCGTGCCTCACTACAAAACGCCACAGAGGCAGACTGGAGGCTAACAGATGCTAGTGTGCACCTTAATTAACCAAAGTAAGGAGAAGGAGAGAGGAGCAGAAGGTGTGAAAGAGAGGAAGGAGAAAGAGCAAGAAAGGAATGTGGCAGTAAAATGGGAGGGGGGTCTAATTAAAAGATGGAGAGAGGATGTTCAAAGTTGACATTTTTCATGTTGGCCACTGATCCCCGCCTGGGACAACAACAACATAGGCTTAGTGGAACCGCTGAACCACTGCTGCTGCAATAAATGATACAAGCAATTATGACAAGAACGACAATCAACAAACCGCAACCATAAATGTCAAATAAAAATATAGTTTTAAAAGCCATCCATAAACTGTAGGGTATTTCTGCTCATTACTTGGTGTGAGGCCGTAAGAGAATGAGTAGCAACACAGCAGGTATATGACGTGTTATTTGGTTGGCTCGGCTGCTGTGCTGTAGCACTCTGTCTCAGTCGGGCTGAAGTGCATACACAGCACAAGCTGCTGCTGGATTGACTCTGAGCCAGCCAGCACCGCAGTCCAGTCA
The DNA here is from genome assembly GCF_029448725.1 of Salvelinus fontinalis. Taxonomy (NCBI): domain Eukaryota; kingdom Metazoa; phylum Chordata; class Actinopteri; order Salmoniformes; family Salmonidae; genus Salvelinus; species Salvelinus fontinalis. The sequence continues at coordinate 42,285,120 of NC_074675.1, forward strand.
AATGGACTGGACACAGACACACCCAGTGTTGTACATTATCATTCTCACATATGCATGCACACACAACATACCAAGTCTTACCATAAGTCATTTCGATTTGATATCCTGAAATGTGGAAGTCCACTAAACAGTGTAGCTCAACTGTGGATGACTGATGATGCAATTAACTAGGGAAAGACTGAAGGTGCTTCCACTGGGAAAACCTAATACTAGTGCTGCTGCTGTGTGTGTGTGTGTGTCCACCCTTGCAAACATGTGTGGGTGTTGGTGGTGGTGATTATTGCAGACTGTTCAACCCCACTGAAGGCTCATCAACCCGGGGGTGGTGAAGAAAGATCGATGTGGCCCTTATAAGAAGATGGTGGAGATAAGAGATGGCTCAGGGACTTCCCTGCTCTCATTCTCTTGTAAAACAGTCTCCTTTTCATCAGCTCAGACGAGTACATTTCTGCACTTTGAGTTGTTGTCTAGGGAGGCTTTAGCTCCAGATAATAGCAGATTTTTATCCCATGATATTATACATCAGCTTCCTGGAAAATCCTCTCATGTCAGACTGTATTCATGATTTTATTTCAAATCAACTAGTTGAATCTCTTTAAAGAAAGTTACCGACAAAAATGTTACTTTAGTTACTTGGTGAATTCCTTTTTCTTGTCATAGTGTCATAAAGAGGGAGTGTGTGTGCATCACAACAGCAAACGAGACAGAGGCTAGTGTATGTGGCGTGCGCCTGTCTATGCATTTATACGCGTATGATCCAAGCAGCATATGTCAGCACAGCAAAAGTGTGAGAGGCTATGAGTGTCGGTTGAGGTGTAGTGTTTTTACTCCCTTACTAGGAGGACTGCATGTCTTTTTCCCCTCCCTCACCTCTTTGACTGTGGCGTCGTCGAAGAACACCCATTTGGCGGACTTGGTGTGGAAGGCGAAGGCACAATAGTGGCGACTGGAGTAACAGATCATCCCAACCAATAGAAGCTCTCCCTTTTTGGCGTGCTCGTCTGTCACCCGGTAGAAGAGCTGCGGACACACACAAATTTAAAATTACTTTATTTGGTCAAATTTTGCCCAAAACACTCCCACCCTGTCCATGAGTAATCTTGCCTAAGACCTAAAGACTTAGGTTGTCTCCCCGAACTTTAGCCCAATGGACTAACAGTCTTATCACACAGCAGAACCTTCTCAGTCATATATACATCATTTTACCAAAACATTCATGTTTGTCATCCACACGGTATCATTTGGACAGTAAAATTGCCCTTCAACTTGGATTATTGCTGGCATCGCCTGCATGGTAAATTGCCACATCTCTAGCAGCTCAGGCAATCGTCAGTATAATGTCATCCTCCCACCAATTTGAATAGACCGCTGGATGAGGAGGTTGTGAAATAGCCTCTTGTTTTTCCTGAATGGCTAGTTCTCTTTGGCCATGGGAGACAATGGATTCCTAGGCAGGGGGAGGTTTTCTCCAACACAGTCACATGAATAGTACGAGTATGAATCAAGCCCTTTGTGGTACTTGGTGGTGGGAGGGGGGGGGGGGGTTCTGCTAGACTAGCTAGACTAATCCAGTTCTGGAATGCGCTCAAAACAAGGAGAGGGGAAGAGAGGAATCTGTGCTTGTAGTATTCAAGGGAGATGGTGTTGTGTAATATGTTGGGCCTGGCCTATGCCAGTTTGTTCTAGATTTGTAGCAGGTTTCAGTGAAGCTCAATCCTTTTCTTCTTGAAGGAACAGGGACAGTGTCAGCCAGAGTTGAGTGCTACAAATGAAACCTCCTGTACGCCTATGCCAAGGACACTCTGTACTCCAACATGAACACACACACACACACACACACCACACCTTCCAGACACGCACCATTCTCTTACACATAATATACACATATTCACATGTAACCTTTCTGACTCTCACAAACAAGCGCACACAAACACTGTGCTCTTCCATCGTGGCACTGAGGGGGTGTTGACACGATCTGGCCATGCAGCAGGGGCTTTTTGATCAGCAGCGTGGGCCAACTGGGCATTGCACCACGCACTGCTTACGCAACGCTCCGACTTACGCAGGGATAAAGCCCACTTTATTTCCCCCATATGCTCCATGGCACCAAAATAAACTGACCCCAACACAACCAGGGCAAGGAACACCAGCTGTGGAGGCTCCAACAAACAAACAAAACAAAAAAAGACAGAAAGCAAATAGAGTAAAACCAGAATGCAGTGATTTGAACCATATTTTAGGAGCTCGACCAATTCTAAATAGTGTATTGTTGTTGTTTTTCCTATTTCCAGGGTTCACATTTTGGGGAGGTGAGGCAGCCATTTTGTTTGGGTGCAATCACTGCCTTGGCAATTTTAATCACACTACTTGACTAATCTGTTTTATTACGGGCTGACAGTGGAGAATTAAACATGTTTTAATCTTATGTGGAGGTTCTTGGCGATCAGTAACTTTTTTTCCACATGTCTTTGGCTTGTCCCTGATCAAAGATCCAACTTTATATTGCCTTATGGTTGTTTTATGACAAAGTGATTGGAAAAGTACTGTTCTCCACTGTGTTTGAACCTTTTTTACTTTCTTTACAAACCACCACTTTCATTAAAACGAAACACAATCGCAGACTGAATTTGACAAAACGCTACATCAGTGTTTCCCATATTCGGTCCTGGGGACCTCAAGGGGTGCATGTTTTGTTTTTCCCCTAGCACTACACAGCTGATTCAAATAATACAAACTTAGTGTGTAGTGCTGGGGCAAAAACCAAAACGTGCACCCCTTGGGGTCTCCGTACCAAGTTTGGGAAAGACTGTGCTACAATATTGAATTGATTTTCGTAGTAATATAATCCATTTGTTGTGCTTTTTGTCCCTGCTGGCTTGCCGTCCTTACCCCAGAGAGGTTGAGGTGTGGCCCCAGTGAGCGAATAACGTCCTCCGTGAGGTCTGACTGGTCTGAGTCCCACACGAAGCCGATGGTGACGATCTCCGGGGAGTTCATGAGGACTCGGCGGATCTTGATCCTCTGGCCACAGTTACTCTGGTGACAGCGAGAGAGGGAGGAGACATAACTAGGGGAGCAGAGATAACTAACCAGTTTAGTTAACAGGGCCGAGACGATACCGGTATTGCGATACTCGTTTGAATTGTGGCAATGAAACAAAACAGAAGGTGGAAAACAGCCCTAATGTTGGAAACAAACATCATTATGCTTGTCATCCAGAGTCACATTTACTTATTTTCCAGGCAATAGCACACAATATTTTACATACAGCAGGTTTTTAAAGGACCAAAGAGTTTGATCGGCTTTGTGTTTTCATTTTCTGCCATGGGAAAAAATATTGCGATACTGCTATCGTCCCAGCTCTATTAGCTAACTAACTAAGCAAAGTAACCAGACAACTAAGTCACAAGAACCCTAAATACAACTTCACAGTGGGGGGGGGGGGGGGGTTGGGTTCTGCTGTTGTCTTGCTAGTGACCTTTCGACTTCGCCCCCTACTAGTTGTTTAGTGTGATGAGAATGGAGCTGCATCCTGACGTGAGATAAGCATGCGCTAGTTTTTGCACAAAACTGGCATTGACATCAATGTATGATTTTATTAATGCTTGATAGGACAGACACTTACCGGACAGTTGCGGGAATCCCCGATGGTGCTGGCCGCTTGCAGCAGCTCTCCAAATGACTCGTCCCGCCTCTGATACACCTGTTGACTGAGAGAACCAGAAAGAGTGTGAGAGAAAGATATGAGAGAGAGAGTTTACAGAGAGCGACAAAGCTACAAAAGTCACTCAGTAACCCTAAGAGGAACATGGAGAAATGTGTTTTGTGTGACGTCAGTGAGCATGGCTTACCAGAGGGCAGTGGTGGAGACATAATGCACTAGCTCAGTGAAGGGCAGGGGGTCGGAGGATGCCCCACAGCTACGGCACACAGACTGCAGGGGAGAGGGGAACAGGAACAAAACAGACACATGGCTGTTAGCTAGGCGCCGCTTAGCCACTGCCAAGCACTAATTATCAAGTCAGCGTGTCATTTCACGAGGTGTAGTAGTTTGGGGGCAGTTATGGGGAAATTACTACTTTAGGGTGTTTGTGTGAACTGTGATGGAAGAGAGTGGAGTGTTTGTCAGTTGAGAGGAAAAGTGGCAGGCGGGGGTGGGTTGTGTTTTGTGTCCGGTCTTCAGACTTCATTTATTGCCTCCTTTCTCAATACTGGGCCACAGCACTGCTGGCTTTTACACTATAGGGCCTCTACCGAAACATCAAAGCAACCCTCCCGCTGGAGATCTACTGGGGTATACAGGCGTTTTGTTCCAACCATACTGTAACTGTAGCACAGCAGACTATTCCGCTACAGTGCACTCGACCACAGCGCACTCTGACCCCAGCGGTCCCAACACCACACAACACCCAATTCCACTAACCTGTTGAGCAGCTGATTAACTGAATCAGGTGTGTAAAAGCCTGCTGGAAGAAGAACTTGCATATCTACTTGCTCTCAGAGTTGGCCAACTATGCATCATCATCAAACCCTGCATCAAAGCTGTCTGATACGTTGACGACAAGACTGCTCTGGGATTTAGTGAGATGAACATCATACCAGCAGGGGGGGGGATCTGAGGAAACCCCCCCTCTGTATTGCAGAGTAGCAACCCCACTCTGGAGACGTGACGAATTGGGTAGCTCCTATCTCAGACAGTGATCCATGTGGCTGCTGCTGTACCCCGGGATGGTGTGTGTGTGATCCCTGCGCTTGCAACTGGATATGGACCTGTGTGTGTGTATGCTACCAAATGCTAGGAGTTTCCTTTAACCTGTTCGTAGAGTGTCATGGCAAACTTCTGGTGTGTGATGCAGGACTTGGAGGTGCAGGCATCTGTCTCTTCAGGCACAATGTGCAGGTGGATCTGTTCCAGAATATTCTCCTGTGAAAAATATAGCATGACGATAAGAAATGGGTCAAAACAAACAGCTAACATTTTTCACCGAATCACCATTAGCAAAGTTAGCTTGATCTTATCCAAAGGAATATTCACATTTCCAAATTGAAACTTTGGAAATTGTCCCCCTCTATTGAAATATTAGCAATCATCAGCTAATTATTTTTCCTCAGCATGTATCGCCCTCAACTCACCCTCAGCTATACACTTATCTCCTTAATGTACCAGTAAAGAGAAAAATAATGTCTGGTAAACCAATACTTTCCTCCCTGATACATCTGTATAGTTTTGTGACATTTAACAGCTAGGGAGTTATGCGGTGCCTCACTACTGTAGTTAAGGAAGCAGTCAGTGTAAGCGGCCTCCACTTACACTCAGACCCACTGGGTTTATGAAAGAGTCAGGCTGCTTTTAGACCATCATTTCACAGCCATTTAATCTGACACTGGCTAATTCTGCTCAGAAATGAATCCAAGTCGTACCGCTGAAGCATTACGGGGCCTTGATTTTGTCTTTAATTTACGCACGTGAACCTAAAATTCACATGGTCATTAGGAAAAAAGAGAGAATAGCTATATGCAAGGCCTTGCCAAATATGAACATGCACACAGCGAAACGTACATTGAGAATTAAACCAGTTGAAACAATGTTAGAATGATTCAGATGAAATGCCTGACCAAATTGCAGGTAAAAATAAAAGGGACAAAAACCTGTGATCTCACGTTACATTTCTATTCTAGCTATATCATTAAAATGGGGTTGTTGCCAAACTGAGAATGGGACATTGGTTACAGAACAAACATTTAGTTTTTTGTTTTGTCTGGGACCTGACCTTCTGACCACCACCTTGGGTTTGATTGGGGTTCTTTCTAAATCATTGTTTATTCAAAACAAACTCCAGTATGAGACGGAAACCACAGGAATCTGAGGTAAATTTTACAAACGGCCTGTGTGAGTAGTTCCCTGTGTTGCCGAGGAGCTCGGAGAGTGGGCTTATTGGTTATTTGGTTTGGCTGGCCTCTCGTTTTCTCATCACCTCCTGTTCTACAGAGAAAGAGCGATTTAATTTTGAAATCCATTCATCCTCCACTGTAGAATGAGCCCTCCTGAGTGAATGACCTCCCCACTTGAGAGCTGCTGCGCTGAACAGAAAATGTGTACGTTTGTGCTGAGTAGGTTTACAGCAATTTCGCTACAGAGTCAAACCCAATACTGGCACAATGTACTGGAGTGTACCGTCCCCTAAACCCTATGGCTAAAGAGGAACAAAATCATTAGCGAAGATGAAGTCTAAAACTAGATGTAATGTACAGTAATATTCCTAAATCCTGGATGTTTCTTAGTTGGTGTTGATGCGTCTGAACATTCCTGGTCTGAACTTGTAATGACATTTTCTCTGTTGGGTCTAGAATGAGTTTTAAAAAAAGAACAAGGTAAGAAAGCATTACTACTACGGTGGAAGTTAGCCAAACTAAGCACAAGTGGACTGAATAGTTATGGCTATAATGAATCATTCAGAGGGCTCAGAGACATCTTTAAACCACTCGGAGTGATGCTTCATACACAGTAAAGAAACCAAAAAAGGCCCAAAGATGGTGCTTCTGCTTCCATAACCCGCCACCATTATATATTACGGGTTGTGTCGAGGAGATTGGTGGGAGAGGGGACAGGGCTCTTTCAGACGGTGACCTTGCTGAAATCTTTGTTACAGCACATCTGCCCTCATATGTTCCCAACACACATTCCAGTCTATCCTTGGGAAGGCCCCAGTCGCCTCTGAGCAGAGGCCCCCCTGGATACCTAGGTTATGCAGGTAAGCTTGGTCGGTCACCATGGGAAACTTACGAAGCACTCTGCAGCATCGTCCATGAAACCGAGCTGAAAGCGGTGCTCGTCCTTAAAGGTCTCTGCCAGGGCATGACGCAGGTTGTCCGAGGGCAAAGCGCGCTCCCGACTGTGCTGGAACTGGGAGAAGATGCCCTGCGGAAAAGGAAAGAAGCTGGGAATTAACCAGACCTTTCATTTAATTTGAGGTTTCTGAACAAACCTAACTGACCTTCAAGAACCTGAAAACGAAAACATTTAAAATGAATTATTAACAGCAGTTCAAGGGACAACTACGTGTCAGCAACAATAAAGCCCTAAAAAGTAACTTTAATATATTGTAATTGCTTTCAACAACTGTAAGACTTGATGTAGGGTGCATACCTTCAACGCACAGAAGATGCAAGAGTCTCCGAGACAGAAGTGCTCAGGAAGCTGCCTCAGACTGCGTCTGAAGATGTCCAGCTGCCACAGCACCTAAACAATGGATTGAAGAAAATATATTGAGAAAGTATTGTCATGTTCATTAAGTTCCTCATTTTCCAAACCAAACTCTCATTATAACCCAGACTTGCTCAGCTAATCCTTCCCGATAACCTTTGATGAAAGACAGATTTTTAATGGGATTTGTTTTAGAAAACACTCTTTCAGCTCCAAATGTGACCCTTGAGGGCCAGTTAATAATTATGAGTGGAAATCAAGCTTTATCCAGCTTTACTTCACCTGTCCTCAAACATTCTCAACCATGGATTTGGGGCTAGTGATGGCCTTCCTTGTTAGATGGTGCTTAGATTTAAAAGGGGGTCTCTGGTTGAGTCAGGCCATGAGGAGGACAGAGGAGGGAGGGAGGGAGGGAGGGAGGGAGGGAGGGAGGGAGGGAGGGAGGGAGGGAGGGAGGGAGGGAGGGAGGGAGGGAGGGAGGGAGGGAGGGAGGGAGGGAGGGGAAATTAAGAGGGGAAGGAAGGCTACTGTTCCTTGGAAACATAGCCCTAGGTGTCAGACATCTTCACCCAGCTCAGCCATGTCTCGCCCCCTGAGTCACGGCCTGGAAGTGTGACCTCACTGCGGGATGATTGCACCCGTCAACCCTGTCGCCAACTGCCATCCCACGAGCCAAAAACAACCTTCCAGTAACTTGCTGGGACATGCTGACGAATATAGTGACTAAGCTATGAGCTTTGAGGCTGTAAAGTAATGCTGGTGTTGGTAAATATTTTTGTCCGGAGGGACATGCTGTCGAATCCTTTCTTATAACTATGCAACGATAACATGAGTGACGTAGCCTACTGGAAATGAGAACATGTTTTGTATTGACTCGGCTTAACAGGTATTGCAATAAAGGGATTTGGCATTGTTGCAATTTACATTAAGCTTTTACTAATGTCCCTAATCAGAGATTAACAGTGTCTCTACATCCATCCCATTGTTCTAGATACATAACCATTTAAAAACAAAGCATTTCTGTTCATGGCCATTACCTCTGCTGCATATGAAGAAAACATGCAGTAATAATTGACTATTTATTGGTAAGTTAGGACTCACCTGCACCGCACTGTTGAGAAAGCAGCTATTCTGCCCCGGCTCGTTCAGCAGGCCTTTGGTGGGGGCTAGAGACAGCATGCTCCCCGGCTGGTAAGATTTGGCAAGATTGCCCCCCGGCTTCCTGAAGAACTTGGCCCATGCCATTTGATAGAGTGTCTGCCTTTGGACGGGAGTGGAGTGACTCAGTGAGGCAGACTGGGGCTCGTTGCTGGTAGCGGTGGGATCTCTCGCCACGTTAAGAAACGAACCCCGACAATCTGAGGCTACGTTATTCCGCTATCAGCAGCTATTTTCTTGCTACACATGGGCGACTACTGCCCCCTCTCCACAGCTCGATAGGAAGGTGATTTGACCTTGTCCACCACTTGGAAGAGTCTTAAATGTCACAAGAAAATTGGATTTTAAATGTTAAGTCACTGGCTAGGAAGTCTTTTGAATCCAGAGAAAATCCTTTTAAAACAGATTGCTAGTCTGATGTTCTTATGCATAGCTGTTTGACTCCTGAAGTAGGGGTGTTAGGCATTCTCCAACCTGGATCATTCTGCACTGGGGATTCAGTACAGGGATGGGAGGGGCTGTGGGTACCGGTTGTCTCTGGGGACTCTCCACATTGGCCTGACGTTATAGAGCAGTCAAATAGATTTGATCGTCCCTTTCCAAGGTTCATCCATAGCGAAGATCTATCCAGGCAGCTCTTACCATTGGATGTCAATTGGGTCTGATCTGTAAAAGAAAGAGTGAAAGGAGCCTTGAGTCACAAAAAAATAATAATTTAACTCAAAACAAATGAATATCCAGGAAACATTCGAGGACATAGTGCAATACTGTATGACCTTTATTGAAAAAGGGGTGTTTGGATCCTTCTAGTCAGTAAATTATATTTCTGTCAATAGTAAACATCAGGTTTCACCTATTTCCAGGGCAGTAGTTGACCCCACACTCTTTTAACATATGTCAACAAAGCTTATACATTCCCTTTTTGGACCACCCTTGTTCTAATTGTCTTTTAATATACCCCCCTCATTCTTAACACATTTATTGGAGTGAGGAAAACAAAGTAATTATTGATCAATTACAGTTCACGGTATCAATGTATAAAACATTACCAAAGAGAACATTGAGAAATCAGGTCACAAATTCCAAAGTCCAACAAACTAAGATATTATAGGCAACTGTGCATGCATATTACATGCTGTAAAGCTTAAACCTTTCGTCATCTTGTCACTTTGAATAGTCGTGCCCCAGCTACCGAGTTGAAGGTTAAACTATAATGGGAGCGATGCCAAGTTATACGGTAATATCATCTGTCCAGTAAACAATGTAGTGCAAATAAGCTAGTTGCAGCATGCCTTCCTTCAGGTTCAACGCCTGGTCAATGGCCAGTCTTCAACATTAGGTCACATAGTGCCTCTCATAGCCATGCCAACGTGTGTGTGGAGCGGACTTAGCATTAGGCTAACATGGCAGACAAGGAATTATCCTGCCCAGCCTGACCTGCTGCTCACCATAGCCTCTCAAAACATAACTGGGACACGTGTCGTAAAGCATTTGAGACTCAGTTGATCCTGGAAGCAGTGCAGCCCACATGCTCAAGGGCCTACCGGCACACTGAACTTCAAATGCAATAACCGACCCGTAAGGCAGCCACGACAGAGACAACAGAGAGCTGTGTCCCAGAATGCTGCCGGTGTCATCTGCAATGTGTCATCTGCTCGCTTTGGACATGCTGGTTAAGGGTTGTTTAAGTACAATGCATGTACATATACTGTATTTGTGCTAAAGGAGCCGGGCAATTCAGTACCAAGGTTATTAGGGTGACACATCCCACTGGGGAACCAGCAGACCACAGTCAACCAACAAGCTTCCTAAAACAGGTGGTGTTTTGTTGTTCTTATCTGTGTTTGAAACTTGTAAATGTTAGCTGAGGAACACAAAGGATTCTATACGAATGTGTATTCTATTCATTAGTGTTACGCATATAGCTAAAAATGTGGTTAGGGGAAGTTATCAGACAAGTGGGATAATCACAGGAAATGATCTAGAAGCTATACAATGACACTGAGCAGCAGTTTCCACTGTCATACAATTCATACTTCTGTTTTAAGTTAGGCACCTCTGAGTACACGATGATGCAAATCCTGTATTCCGCAGCTCACAAGCACCCATGTAGAACAGTGAAGTGCCATTCATAGCTTAACAATCAACAAATAGATCCACAGCATTAGTAATCTACTGTGACTGGTAGATACTGTGTGTTAAGGCATGCAGTCAGAAACGGACTGGCCATAGGGCAGTTCTGGCGAATGCCAGATGGGCTGGTCCATCTTTAGGGGTTTTATGCAGAGACCTTTCATCATTTAACCGATAATGAGGGTTTGAAAGAAGAAGAAAAAAATGGGCCAGAGTTGGGGCCTTGACAGAAAGAAAAATGGGCAATTGTGTTAGAACTGCACAGGCTACATTTGGCACTAGCATGACAGACAGCAACCAGACAGGACCAACTTATGTCTCAACAACATAATAGTCCAAGGTCTCTATGCTACCCTTGTTAATAGAACCAGCATCCATGTCTGATTTTAATATTATAGTTTATTTTAAAAGCACAGTGGCTATTGACAACATGTTCTGCAGTTTTACCTGCGCGGTCACGCTATCATTCTTCCTGTCATAGCTTCTCTATACCAGCAGGTTAGGTATGCTGTGTGTCAGTTTGGAAAGAAACACCATCCCTGTCTCCCTGGTGTGCTGGTATTCAGCCAGTACAGGTCAAAACAATGTCTGCTGCTCATACTCTGCATTGTCATGTCCTCTAAGAATGCTGTCACCTGCCCTGACCACGGGGGTATAATCCTGTGTGACCTACAGTCAATGTGATATGTTAATTGGTATCTTTTTCAAACCAATGGGAATGTAATGACTGCCGCTACACAAACAAAAGCCTTGAGGAGTCAATGGCCTCAACGACGCTATAATTTCAATGAATCTGGCAACAATAACGCAATAATGACTATCAATGGTGACGAACGAGGTAACAATCAAAAGGCCTCAGGGCCAGACGGATTACCAGGACGTGTGCTGAGAGTATGCACGGACCGACTGGCAAGTGTCTTCACTTTCAGCTTCTCCCTGGCCGAGTCTGTAATACCTACATGTTTCAAGAAGACCACCATAGTCCCTGTGCCCAAGAACGCCAGGTAACCTGCCTAAATGACAACTGCCCCGTAGCACTCACGTCAGTAGCCATGGAGTGCTTTGAAAGGCTGGTTATGGCTCACAACACCATCATCCCGGAAACCCTAGACCCACTCCAAATTGCATATTGCCCCAACAGAGCCACAGATGACGCAATCTCAATTGCACTCCATGCTGCCATTTCCCTCCTGGACAAAATGAACATCTATGTGAGAATGCTGTTCATTGGCTACAGTTTAGCACCGTTCAACACCATACTGCCCACAAAGCTCATCACCAAGCTAAGGACCCTGTGATTAAACACGTCCCTCTGCAACTGGATCCTGGACTTCCTGACAGACCACCTGGGGGAGGCAAGGGTAGGCAACAACACATCTGCCACACTGATCCTCAACATGGGGGCCCCTCATGGGTGCGTGCTTAGTCCCCTCCTGTACTCCCTGTTCACCCACAACTGCATGGCCAAGCACGACTCAAACACCATTATTAACTTCTTTGGGCTCATTGGGACACTAGCATCCCACCTCGACAACATCCGGGTGAAATTGCAGAGCGCCAAATTCAAATTACAAAAATAGTAATAAACATTCATGAAAATACAAGTGTTATACATTGGTTAAAACCTCTACAGGATCGGTGGGTCCCCGGCAGGACGGTTGAGCTAACGTAGGCTAATGCGATTAGCATGTGTAAGTAACAAGAAAATGTCCCAGGACATAGACATTTCTGATATTGACAGAAAGCTTAAATTCTTGTAAAATCTAACTGCACTGTCCAATTTAGAATAGCTCTGACAGTGAAAGAATACCATGCTATTTTTGGAGGAGTGCACAGTTATGAACTTGAAGATGTATTAATAAACCAATTACGCAGTCTTGATACATTTTGAACAGAAATGCAATGGTTCATTGGATCAGTCTAAAACATTGCACATACACTTGCCATCTAGTGGCCAAAATCTAAATTGTGCCTGAGCTGGAATAATACATTATGACCTCTGTTGCATTTCAAAGATGGTATAACATTTTTTTAAATGCAAAATAATGCATGTTTATTCATTGTATTATCTTTTATGAGATCTAATGTGTTATATTCTACTACATTCATTTCACATTTCCACAAACTTCAAAGTTTCCTTTCAAATGGTATCAAGAATATGCATATCCTTGCTTCAGATCGTTAGATTTGGGTATGTCATTTTAGGCAAAAAAATTAAAAAGAGGGGTAGATCCTTATTAATACCCTGTGAATTTCATGTTGTGATAAAACACGCAATGTATAGTGTGGAAAGAATCATTGTACCATCTAAATTGCTGTGACATATTTTCAGCTGGTGTACAAACCGAAAGTAAGACAAAAACAAAACTTAAGAATAGGAAGCATAGAAATACATCACATAGAACAGATCTACTGCTTCTTAGACTTGCTTTCAATGACAAATCTATAACGTGGTCAGGTCGCCCAAAAGGTTATATTGCAGCTTTAAATGGGTCTTTGTTAATGATGGCAAGACTTGTTTATAAAGCAGTGTGGCTTGATCACTTATCCTTGGGTCAAACAGAAAGTGCAGACATGTAAAATCCACCAACAAACATCTGATCTCAATGAAAAGCACATTCAACTGAGATGGCAGGCCTTTCAAGGGGTCTATGCATCACATCTCTATTGGATTCGTTTTGCATATACTTCGTCAACAACAACTGTAATTTGCATCCCTGACTAGAGCTGGGAAGATAAACCAAAAATTACAGACACAGACTTCCTCTTACTGAAGCATTTTTGTGTACGGTCAGTGATTTTCTGTGATTCTGCTACACAATATTCCTCTAAATTATTATTTGGTCAACAGTAATATCCTAAGCATTATGTTGATTCATTGCCAAGTGAGGGGTTACCCGAGTCATTTCACTGGTCTGGATTTTTGGAATCGACCAAAGCACATTAAGGAGTTATGAGACGTCCTTTGTAAAGAGAAAGTCTTGCGAATTCCAGGCGCAAACAAAAAAATCTTGTCGTCATAGCAAAAATGCTAAAGCTAGCACCTTTGAGCAATCAGCTAGAGTGTCTGTAATGCATCAGCATTTTTGACAGGGCAAGGCTGTCCGTTAGACATGAACACCGAAAACGTGACCTGGTCTACAGTGTGGGGAATTTAAGTCATCTGGTGATGTAATTGATCTATTCGAGATGTGTTGATGAATGGCCTCAGAGGTTTAACTGATGTATTTTATATGGCAATGTCAAGAGCCTTTCAATAGGAGATCTGTCGTCAAACTGTAACATTCCTTTAACATACGTCAGATAAATAATAACAAAACGTGACTGTTCAAGAAGCAGCCACTGGCAGAAAACGTGTCATCATGTACTTCATTTTACAGAAACACAAAAAGGCAAAGCTCAGTTTGTTTTCATTTTACATCAAGTTGCCCTAATACCTGTGTAACAACTTCAATAACTGACTTTCCCACTCTTGTTGCCTCCAATATGAAACTCAGAGGCATTTCCATACGTCTATACTGAATCCTTCATGTTAGACAGTGGTGCAGTGTGCCTTTGCTCAATGCAGATCAATACATCATCCCACCTAGCTGGCGCATTACACACCTTTGTGACGGCTAAAGCGTGTCCCTCCCCACAACTCGCCGACTCCGACTCAACACTGATGGATGGCTTTCCCAATAGGAGAACACATTCAGTGGTGAAACTAGTTCCCTGGGATGATAGAATGCCCAATGCCTTCAGGCTAGCTGCTGCTTTTTGTCCTCAAATCAAATGAGGTATTAATAATGGTCTTTAAAATGTAGAGCATATTCTTTCTGAAGATGTTGCTCATCTTGAGATTCTGGCATATGAGACGATAAAGGAAAGAAATGGTGTGGCTCATTGCACTTTAAATTTCTGCAGTAGGCTAAATCTATGGGTGTCAATCTTAATGAAAAGTAAAGTATATATACTTTTTTTCTTTCTTGACATTTTAGCTAAGAGCTGTCTATGGCAGCATAACTTGGATGACTGCCAAAAATGTAAATACAGCAACTTAACATTCGTAATATTCCATGACTAATTTAAAAACAAGTTGTTTTTCACAGCACTTTGACCTGTGTGTTAGTAAATTAATTAGACCAATCTGTTCCAAATTCCGACTGTGGTCAACTCAACATGTTCAGAAGTCACACTTACAATAACCTAAGACAGCTGCTATAAAAAAATGTTTTAATACTTTTATAAACTCTTCCACTGTTTGCTATGACGCCCCCCAAAAATCTTCCTGTTTTACACATTATATGCATGTGTGAAATGGAAATATCCTAAATCCCCCTGAGACACCGCCGGAGACTGTTTGCCATGACACCCCGCCTGACCCAAAATAGATGAGAACCAGACAGAGCATGTTTTGGAAATAACGAAAAAAACATGTCCATCCATTGTCACTTTACTTACTCATGCACGTAGATATAACAGGGCACAAGTGAGGTATCTGATGAACTAACTGCCAAGAACACATTCCTTTATACACTGCTCAAAAAAATAAAGGGAACACTTAAACAACACAATGTAACTCCAAGTCAATCACACTTCTGTGAAATCAAACTGTCCACTTAGGAAGCAACACTGATTGACAATACATTTCACATGCTGTTGTGCAAAAGGAATAGACAAAAGGTGGAAATTATAGGCAATTAGCAAGACACCCCCAATAAAGGAGTGATTCTGCAGGTGGTGACCACAGACCACTTCTCAGTTCCTATGCTTCCTGGCTGATGTTTTGGTCACTTTTGAATGCTGGCGGTGCTTTCACTCTAGTGGTAGCATGAAACAGAGTCTACAACCCACACAAGTGGCTCAGGTAATGCAGCTCATCCAGGATGGCACATCAATGCAAGCTGTGGCAAGAAGGTTTGCTGTGTCGGTCAGCGTAATGTCCAGAGTATGGAGGCGCTACCAGGAGAAAGGCCAGTACATCAGGAGACGTGGAGGAGGCCGTAGGAGGGCAACAACCCAGCAGCAGGAAAGCTACCTCCGCCTTTGTGCAAGGGGGAGCACTGCCAGAGCCCTGCAAAATGACCTCCAGCATGTGTCAGCATATGGTCTCACAAGGGCTCTGAGGATCTCATCTCAGTACCTAATGGCAGTCAGGCTACCTCTGGCGAGCACATGGAGGGCTGTGCGGCCTCACAAAGAAATGCCACCCCACACCATGACTGACCCACCGCCAAACCAGTTATGCTGGAGGATGTTGCAGGCAGCAGAACGTTCTCCACGGCGTCTCCAGACTGTCACATGTGCGCAGTGTGAACCTGCTTTCATCTGTGAAGAGCACAGGGCGCCAGTGGCGAATTTGCCAATCTTGGTGTTCTCTGGCAAATGCCAAACGTCCTGCACGGTGTTGGGCTGTAAGCACAACCCCCACCTGTGGACGTCGGGCCCTCATACCACCCTCATGGAGTCTGTGTCTGACCGTTTGAGCAGACACATGCACATTTGTGGCCTGCTGGAGGTCATTTTGCAGGGCTCTGGCAGTGCTCCCCCTTGCACAAAGGCGGAGGTAGCGGTCCTGCTGCTGGGTTGTTGCCCTCCTACGGCCTCCTCCACGTCTCCTGATGTACTGGCCTGTCTCCCGGTTAGCGCCTCCATGCTCTGGACACTACGCTGACAGACACAGCAAACCTTTTTGCCACAGCTCGCATTGATGTGCCATCCTGGATGAACTGCACTACCTGAGCCACTTGTGTGGGTTGTAGACTCCGTCTCATGCTACCACTAGAGTGAAAGCACCGCCAGCATTCAAAAGTGACCAAAACATCAGCCAGGAAGCAAAGGAACCGAGAAGTGGTCTGTGGTCACCACCTGCAGAATCACTCCTTTATTGGGGGTGTCTTGCTAATTGCCTATAATTTCCACATTTTGTCTATTCCATTTGCACAACAGCATGTGAAATTTATTGTCAATCACTGTTGCTTCCTAAGTGGACAGTTTGATTTCACAGAAGTGTGATTGACTTGGAGTTACATTGTGTTGTTTAAGTGTTCCCTTTTTTTTTAGCAGTGTATAATGTCTAAAGACCGCACTTTTCCTCTAGAACCTACAGTTGGTAATAAACTGTGAACATTCGTAAGTCGTTTTCACACAGACTTGGGGAATAAAGGGAATGTTAACTTCTCAAATCAACACTACACAAAACAAATACCCACCAAGGAAACAGATTACGTTGTCGTTTGCTGACACTTCGAAGGTTCAGAAGTTTGCCTTCCTTGCTTATGCTCTCCGAGGTTCTACTCGAGTGTTCTGTTTGTTCACAAATTGACTGCAACTTGGCAAGGAAAAAGCAGACAATGGCATTGAAGGATGACAAGGATTTTATTTTATTAGTTCCCTGACTTAATATGTGGAAAACTGCATACTGAAAAACTTAAGTTAGGATATCGATATATTAAAAGCTACAAAATGGGCCTCCTGAGTGGCGACAGTGGTCTAAGGCATTGCATCACAGGGCTAGAGGTGCCAATAGAGATCCTGGTTTGAATCCAGGCTCTGTCACAGCCGGCCGCGACCGGGAGACCCATGGGGCGTGCAAAATTGGCTCAGCGTCGTCCGGGTTAGAGAGGGTTTGGCCGGCAGGGATGTTCTTGTCCCATCGCGCACTAGCGACTCCTGTGGCGGGCCGGGCGCAATGCCCGCTGACACGGTAGCCAGTTGTACAGTGTTTCCTCAGACACATTGGTGCGGCTGGCTTCCAGGTTAAGCGGGCATTGTGTCAAGAAGCAGTGCGGCTTAGCCGGGTTGTTTTTCGGAGGACACACGGCTCTCGACCTTCTCATCTCCAGAGTTCGTACGGGGGTTTCAGTGATGGGACAAGACTAACTACCAATTGGATACCACGCAATTGGGGAGAAAAAAAGGGGGTACAAAAAACAAAATATTCTTGGTTGGTACTATTGGGCCTATATGTTCTTGCCAGAAACAATCAAACTGTGGTTAACTGCTTTCAAAGCCATGTTCTGCAAACCTACAGCAAGTTAAGAACTCAGTAGATTGACATACAGTTAGCCATCCATTAAATCAACAGAGGAAACATCCTTGACCAACTGGAAATGTCATGTCCCTTCCACCCTCATGTACTGGGGCCTCATTTATCAACCATGTGTACATTTCAAATCAAATCCAAATCAAATAGTAATCAAACTCAACAGTTACGCATATTCTCATCGATAAAAATCAGAGCCATATTATATGTGAGCGCTACAGCCCTACCAGGCTGTCTATTCACCTTTTATGGTAACAAAAACACCCTCATTTTCTGTATGACTTGGAGATGTTGAAACTGGATCGTGACAGTTCGTAAAAGAAAGCCCAATGGAAAATTTGATCACATTTCTGTAGAGGACTGGGCAGAATGTTGCAGTGACTTCTTCAAACTAAAAATACATGCCGCCTAGCGGGTGCCAAACACTGGCCGCGCATTCTGCAAGATTGATTGTCCTTTCTAACTATTTTAAAAGTAAATGCTACAGTCCACACGTCTATGCAAAATCATAGCAAATTGTTGTTCAAAATGCCTCCGTTTTATCATTAGGCCTACTTTAACGTTTTTATTAGACTACCATTATTATATTTCCTGTGCAGCAAACATCTCCAATTTCCCCAAAACAATCAATAAGCCTATTTGTTTGCAATACAGTTGACCAACCTTCTTGAAGTTGTGCGCACGCATGGTTTGGGATTTGCGTGGAGATACGCACACTTTCCCGTCAAGTTCAACGTTTATAAATATCAACCTTTGCGGGAAAATGAGGCCCCTGGACTTCAACAATTCTCTCATGTGGGGCAGACACCAGAGAGTTAAGCCAGCCTTCTCTGTGCTGGCTAGGGTTGGGGTCAATTCCATTTGAATTCCAGTCAATTCAGGAAGTACACAAATTCCATGTTTTTCAATGAGGGAAATTTGGAATTTGGTGTACTTTCTGAACTGAAATGGAATTGACCCAAACCTTGGTATTGATCAATTCCAATGTGCGCTCAATACTTCACTGACTACTTAATTTAAAGCTGCCGTTAGGCAAAAGCAGTGAAGTGCGAAAGTGAAGAGAAAACCAATGTTTATTGATATCGTCCCCCACACTCGGTCAGAACCTGCCTCACTTTGCTTTCTACACACATTTTTGCTGCAATTGTTTTCAATCGAAAACACTTGTGTATGTCACAATCCCTAGATGTTGCTGCAGAGGCCTTGGCAGTACAACTTGAAACATACAATCCTCAAACCTTTTTGACCATGTAAAAATGCAAGCTGACTATGAGGAAACTGGGCTCAGCTGTGGGGAAATGAAACAAGACCCCTCTGATGAAAATCCTGAAATAACAGAAAGAAACAAAAACTGGAGAATTCCCTGCAGACTGGAGCAAAAGTGGTAGGCCCGATTACCGGCGAGACAGGCTACAGGGATGAGGTGAGAGCCCTGGTGGAGTGGTGCCAGGAAAGTCGCTCACTCAACTTCAACAAAATGAAAGAGCTTCAGGAGACTGCAGAGAGCACATTCCCCCCCCCCCATATTGACAGGCCGCAGTAGAGAGGGTGAATCGCTTCAAGTTCCTCAGCGTGCACATCACGTACAACCTGAAACAGTCCATTCACACAGACAGTGTAGTGAAGAAGGTGCAGCAGCACCTCTACAAACTCAGGAGGCTGATGAAATTTGGCTTGGCCCCTAAGACCCTCACGGACTTCTACAAACGCACCATTGAGACCATCCTGTTGGGCTGTATCACTGCCTGTTATGGCAATTGCAGTCCGCAACCGCAGGGTTGTGCGGTCAGCCCAACACGTCACTGGGGGCATACTACCTGCCCTCAAGGACATCCACAGGACCCGGTGTCACAGGAAGGCCAAGATCATCATCAAGGACCTCAGTCACACGAGCCACAGCCTGTTCACCCCGCTACCATCTAGAAGGTGGAGATGTACAGGTGCATCAAAGTTGGGAGACAAAAAAATAAATGCTTCTATTTCCAGGCCATCAGACTGTTAAATAGTCACCACTAGCAGGCCTCCGCCCAGTACCCTGCCCTGAACCTTAGAGACTGCTGCCCTATGTACATAGTCATAGAACACGGTTTACAGTGCCTTCGGAAAGTATTCAGACCCCTTGGCTTTTCGCACATTTTGTTACGTTTAAGCCTTTTTCTAAAGTTGTTTATCCCCCCTCAATCTACACACAATAGCCCATTATGACAAATCAAAAACAGGTTTAGAAATGTTTGATAATTTATAATATTAAAATGTTTTTGTTTTTTTTAAGTATTCACACCATTTACTCACTACTTTGTTGAAGCACCTTTGGCAGCGACTAAAGCCTCGAGTCTTCTTGGGTATGACGCTACAAGCTTGGCACACCTATATTTGGGGAGTTTCTCCCATTATTCTCTGCAGATCATCTCAAGCTCTGTCAGGTTGGATGGGGAGCATTGTTGCACAGCTATTTTCAGGTCTCTCCAGAGACGTTCGATCAGGTTCAAATCCAGACTCTGGCTGGGCAACTCAAGGACATTCAGAGACTTGTCCCGAAGCCACTCTTGCATTATCTTGGCTCTGTGGTTAGGGTTGTTGTCCTGTTGGAAGGTGAACCTTCACCCCAGTCTGAGGTCCTAAGCTCTCTGGAGCAGGTTTTCATCAAGAATCTCTCTGTACATTTACATTTACATTTAAGTCATTTAGCAGACGCTCTTATCCAGAGCGACTTACTACTTTGCTCCATTCATCTTTACCTCAATCCTGACTAGTCTCCCAGTCCCTGCCGCTGATAAACATCTCCACAGCACGATGCTGCCACCACCATGCATCACCGTAAGGATGGTGCCAGATTACCTCCAGACGTGATGCTTGGCATTCAGGCCAAAGAGTTATATCTTGGTTGCATCAGATCAGAGAATCTTGTTTCTCATGGATTGAGAGTTTAGGTGTCTTTTGGAAAAGTCCAAGTGGGCTGTCATGTGCCTTTTACTGGGGAGACCCTTCTCCCCCGATTATTCAGTTTAGCAGCCAGCCAGCTCTAGGAAGAGTCTTGGTGGTTCCAAACTTCTTCCATTTAAGAATGATGGAGGGCACTGTGTTCTTTGGGACCTTCAATGCTGCATAAATGTTTTGGTCCCCCCCCAGATCTGTGCCTCAATACAATCCTGTCTCGGAGCTCAATGGACAATTCCTTGATTTTTGCTGTGACGTGCACTGTCAAATGTGGGACCTTTCATAGACAGGTGTGTGCCTTTCCAAATCATGTCCAATCAATTGAATTTACCACAGGTGAACTCCAATCAAGTTGTAGAAACATCAAGGATGATCAATGGAAACAGGCTTCACCGGAGTTCAATTTCGAGTCTCATAGCAAAGGGTCTGAATATATATACATATTAAAAATAGAAAACGGAAATACCTTATTTACATTTGGTAAAAACCTGTTTTTTCGCTTCGTCACTATGGGGTATTGTGAGTAGATTGCTGATAATTGTAATTTATTTAATCAATTTAAATAAGGCTGTAACGTAACATTTGGAGAAAGTCAAGGGGTCTGAATACTTTCCGAAGGCACATTCTGTATTCTAGTCAAGGTTAACCTTATAAAAAACTACAGCTGTACACACCTTTTCTATTAATATACTGTCCACACACACAATTTATTTAGATATAGATAACTGACATTTCTCGTTAGGATGTTTCTTAATTTCTTCAATTCTTTTGAAGCTAGATAAAGGTATTGCTGCATTGTTAGAGCTAGAAACACAAGCATTTTGCTGCACCTGCGATAAAACCTTCAAATATGTGTACGCAACCCAAATATTTGTATTTTCCAAAGCAAGCAGAAGTTTCCTGTGTGAACTTCCTGCTGAAACATTCCAGCACGTGGACACTGCTTGAACCCTATGAAACTGAACAGGTCACCCACACCTCGCTGAGCCACTCAACAAACAGCTCCCTTCGGTCACAGCAAGAGTGGAATAGGGAGAGAACAGAAGTAAATGTTCCCAAAAACAAATCCTGTATTTTCTTTTTTTAAGGCTCTGATTGAAATATAACGTCCTCCCTTAGACTGTTCAGACTACTTCCTAAATGTTTCGCTGCTTCCCACGACTTGCCATTAAAATGTCAGAGCGATGGCCAACAACTCCCCCCACCACCCCCACCCTCCCTTTATTTTAAAACAGATTAATGAGTTTATTCAGTTCCAGCAGCTAATTGAAATTCTGCAAGCGGGTGGTGTGTATGAGAGGGTTTTAGTGCACTCTGGCTTAGCCCTTTAATGCCTGTAAGACTTCTGTAATTTGTAAGAAAATGATGTATAGCTTCAAAACATGTTTCAAAAATGAATGTTGCTTGCTGGGAATATGATTCTTTGAACACTACAGTGAAAATGTGATTGGATGCATTTTCTCCATTGTCTACAGTTTGGTTAGTGGTCCACTGATGTAGCCTACCACCTCCAGACTGTGGCTTTAATGAATGGACGATGCAGTTGCTACATAGGCCAACAAATGGGGCACAAGTTATCAAGTTATAATCAATGCCAGGTACCGGTGTTGTGTTCAAGACCAAGACCGGATGAGACCAAATCAAGACCAGAAAAATGCGAGTCCAATTTAAGACCATGATTGTAAATTTGATAAAGTCTCTCCCATAAGAGCTCGAAATGTCCAGTATGTCTGTGTTCATATTTCAGAACAGCATATGGATACTTTAGACATTCAGAATAGTGGGAAAAATGCATTCTGGGGGGAAATAAAGCCACTCTACAAAGTATTACTAACCACAGTGGGGAACAATGGGCCTTCAGAGAAGGGATTTATAAAATAATGATTATAATAATTAAATCTCTTCAGTTTGCTGGAAAGGAAAGGGTTAACACTGCTGGTCTCTGGGGAGATACATCTAGCTAGCTAAAAATCAGACACTGGCTAGGACATCAGAAGCTAGATAAAAGGCATTGCCATTCAACTGTATTTGGGCAAAATTTTCGAGTGACAGTGGAATCAACCAATCACACTTTGACTTAATGAGTGGGACCGGTTTACAAAACCATATGGAAACTTCTACTTTCGTGAAGGGCAACAGGTCCCGGCGCAATACCGAGCAGTATTTTTCCCACAGTCTAGCTAGCTTTTTTTGTCGGCTAGTTTGCAGCAGGTGTTATCAAAGAGGATGTTGCTGCTAATTTGTTAGCCTCTCCCTTTTCAAGAATAACTTTCAACAAGAAATTACGTTTCAAATGATCATCCTCTGGTGAGTGGAAATGTGTTCTCTATTGCAGCGCGCTTGCTGTTAGACATCTTTGAAAATAACACGTATTGAAACATTGTTGCATTTAAAGTGGAACTGACATTATTTTAGCAACATGAAATCTTATTGAAATCTGTTCATATACAGTGGTTCCTCCTTTAAAAGTTGCAAGCTTATGCCGCGGGACTTAGAAGTCATTTGTGGTTTAATACGTTACCCTGCATCACCACTTCATTGCTCCAGACCAGCGCAAGGGGGAGTTAGAGCACTGATTATGCTTTTGGTTCCTACTGTGTCTCTGACTGACAATGAATGGGTGACATAAACCGAAATAGAAACTGATAATTGTACACGACTTCAGTATTACTTACTAAACCTGTTGTTACACTAAGATTTGTATTATTTTACTCTTACTGTAGTACTGTAGGCCACTCCCAACAGGTCACATTGTGCTGCACAGAGTGGCGCAACGGTCTAAGACACTGCATAGCTGTGTTGATACAGAGGCTGCTTCAATACCCATGCCGGCCTCGACTGGGAGACCCATGAGATAAGTGTAGGTTTTTCGTTTTTCTCCCTCTAAAAACAGAAATAAATCATTCTAAATAACAAACTGGCTTCATTTACAAATTAGTAACAATGTCTCACCCCATGTTCAAGAATGGACTTTTTCCTCAATCATTTTACATTATTTGAAAAACTAAATCTCCAAAATATTTAAGGAGCATTGCACTAATAATGGCGCTGACTAGGGAAACGTTCCTAGTGTACTGTTCTTAGTACCAGTCTGCACGTTCAAACTAAAACAATGTAACTAATAATGGAATCTTTATGATTTCATTAAAAAAATTATGATAAAAATACTCTTTCAAATTGCCGTTGTTTATTTAGTTATGGATCCATAACGAATTACTATGGCAATAAATATCACTGAATTGCAGAAATATCCTCCAATCCTCTAAGTAATTATTGGCGGAGAGTCACGTCATATTTTTCAATATACTGTAGGCGACATGAGTCTCACTAGTGTTGAGTAATGTGCTGTTAAAAGTGGTTGCAGGTCTTATTTATTTAAAGAGCATATTGAAGTTAGAAGCAATAGGATTTGAAGCAAAAGCCTACAACATTTTAGCACCGTTTCGCGCAGCTCTGAGACAAGCATGGGGACTGGTTTTGACAAATCAATGAGATTTTTATTTTCACTTAATCTCCGTTTGGGTATTGGTTAGACTAGAATTAGAAAATTAGGGTGCAGAAATGTTATGCTCTTAGTGTAACCTTTATTTAACTAGGCAAGTCAGTTAAGAACAAATTCTTATTGACAAGGCCGTTGCTAGTTTGATTGCATTGACATTCCCAGCCTTAGTTACATTCGTCCATTTTTGTCCAGAATATTGAGTCATTGAAACTGAAACAGTGGATCCCGAATCGATTTGGAAATGCTTAATGTTTGTGTTTTTGTATTCTCATGATTGTGACCTACTGGCTTATTATGACCAAGTTTATGGACTGCTTATCCGTTAACATCATGCTGTGTGTGACTGCCGCCTTTCAACCGGCCCTATGCAGTGGGGCATACTCTAATTTTGCCAAAAAGTTTCCAAACGGCCCGCCTATGTTTAATTTCTAGAGAGGTTATTTACATGTTCACTCTCCTACATGAGTGCGCTGGTATTACGGTTGCTGTCCTTTCAGAAATCAGGAACCTGTCACACACTGAAGGCCTATAGGTTCTCTACTATGCAAACATGTCTACAATAGATATAAAGGCTGTTAAGATAATGTTTCAAAAAAGGAGCGTATACATTTGTCCTGGTGAAGCGGTTTTATGCGCTGACTGAATGGATGCTGATAATTCTGAGTTCTTTTACTCAGCTGGTCTCGGGAAGAAATTACTAGTCCTCACTGTCCAAGACCGAGTACAAATGTACCGACAGAGATAAGGCCACACCCAATGTGGTCTCGAGACCAGACTCGTACTACAATACTGCCAGGTACCATAAAATCAAACCTCATAAATAGTGCTGATTGTGAGAACTGACTGGTGAACTGCACTGCAATGAGATAGCACTTTTTCTTTTCCGAATGGCACTTGATTTGACTATCCCAATGAAGCACAAAAACATCCCACCAACAAACTTCCATAGACAACAGTGAACCTCTGCAACAACTCCTCCCTTAAATATCCCATTCATTTTCTTGAGTAAACACATTGTGTAACATGGGCCATGCTGCTACAGAAACAATCTGGTTCTTCAGCATTCTATTATCTTCTCGAAGCTACCTTTTCTGGTTCTAATGAAAATATCCCACAAAAAAAATTGGCATGATAAATTCTCCATGGGCTAAAAACAGCATAGCATTATAGAGCGGTGTACAATAAAGCGAATGTCACAAAAAGATCATCAAAATGTTGAGTTGTTATACTGAGTGCATACAGTTTGTGTAAAATAGAGAATAATTTCTGAATTTAATTATTTTTTCCAACATTAATTGTGATGGAAAGAAGTTTGTTCTAAAACATAAATTATCATTCATATCAATTCAACTGAATTTGGAGCTTTGTCAAATGGGAAAATATAACCCTGTCACCGTCGAGGCTCATTGTTGTCCCAAAATAGATAAATAAGTAGGCTATATTCGTAACACGTTCATAATAAGCTTTATTCTAAGTGAACACCACTCTCTCACATCTAAATAAATCTAATAAACTCACATAATGTATATAAAAGTAGCCTACAATATCATATAGTCTACAATAAACCATTTGTTTCTGATGAGAATTTTCATTCAGTTTGTAATACCTTATCCACAACTCAGGGTTTTAATGAGCTCTGTGGCTTTGATTGTGAGGAATATAAAAAGAGTGCCTGATGTTTGAGGACAGGATGAGGTATTCTTTTTGCTAGAAAGGCTTTTGGGGGGAAATAAGGTGTCGTAGACTCGCCTCATATCAGTGAAACTCACTGGGGAGTTGAGTACAAACTGTACTCACTGGTCATACAAAAATACAGTATTTATGTGGTAAAAATAATAATTGGTTGTCTGCTTATCACTCAGATGTTTGCTGAATGTTCTGTAAAAGTGAATCATGTACAGAAATTTGTTATTGGCAGTGTTTAGAAACTAGTGTTGGTCATCATGACAAATATGATGAACAAAAATATTTTAAAATCGCAACAATTTCAACAATTTTCCTGAGTTACAGTTCATATAAAGAAATCAGTGCAGACTTGGGTGGGCCTGTGAGGGCATAGGCCCCACCAACTGGGAAGCCAGGCCCAGCCAATCATATTATGTTTTTCCCCACAAAAGTGCTTTATTAGAGACAGAAATACTCCTCAGTTTCATCAGCTGTCCAGGTGGCTGGTCTCAGATGGTCCCGCAGGTGAAGAAGCCAAATGTGGAGGTCCTTTGGTCCCCAGCACAAGGTGCACCTGTGCCAGAAGCATACCACCCTGCATCCCACTGCTGGCTTGCCTCTGAAGGTAAGCAGGGTTGGTCCTTGTTGGTTCCCGGATGGGTGACCAGATGCTGCCGGAAGTGGTATTGGAGGGCCATATCCCAATGCCTCAGTGCAGTGACTAAGGACAATGCCCTGTGTAGGATGCCGTCTTTCGGATGGGACGTTAAACGGGTGACCTGACTGTGGTCACTGAAGATCCCATGGCACTTATCGTAAGAGTAGGGGTGTTAACACTGTTGTCCTGGCTAAATTACAAATCTGGCCCTAAAACCATCATTGCCATCTAATCATCTCCAGCTTCCAATTGGCTCATTCATCCCCCTTCCTCTCCCCTGTAACTATTCCCCAGGTTGTTATTGTAAATAAGAATGTGGGCCTTGTCAACTTACATGGTAAAACAAGGATTAAAAATCATGCTGTTTAATCACCTTCTTGATATGCCACACCTGTCAGGTGGATGGATTATATTGGCAGAAGATAAATGCTCACTAAACAGGGATGTAAACACATTTCTGTACAAAATGTTAAAGAAATATGCTTTTTGTGCATATGGAACACTTCTGGGATCTTTTATTTCAGCTCATGAAACATACCAACACTTTAGATGTTGTGTTTATATTTCTGTTTATTATAGAAAAGATATGGTCATGAATGGAAAGGAATAGAAATGCATAAGTGTAGTTTAGCCCAAGATGTATTAAGGAGCCTACCGTTACTCCTTAAAGTCCAAGGACTTTTTATTTTTTAGAGGTAGACTGGCTCTGGCAGCCAAAACAGCCAAATAAAATACTCCATCTAAACGGGAAACAATTCTCAATTGTGACATACGGTTCTAGAAATAAATTTCTCCCTGCTCTGCTGACGAGTTCTTTGCTCCACTCATAAAGGAGTAAAAGGCCTAGTGCACTCATTTGGTGGAGAATTTTATTTTTGTATTAATTCATGTTTAAATTGTGATTTATCAGGGGGTGCTGCAGCATCCTCAGCACCCCTACTTCCCACGGCTATGGCTGTAACATAGAGACATGGCCATGTGGGAAACTAACGCTAACCCTATAAAAGGCTGTGTATCAATTAAACTTTAGAAAAGTATCTCGCTGATATGAAAGGTCCTTGTGCTTCCAAAACGGTACCGCAAACAATGAGTGTGTTAATGTTCAGCCCGAGCGTTGCGGTTCTTAACAAAACTAGCCCTCTACAGAAGATGCCATCATCAAATGACGTATGTGTAATGAAATGGAACAGAGGACTAGAATGTAGCTCTGCATGATAATTAGGCACAGTCAAAAAAGTGATTGTCCTGTGTTTCATATACACTCGCAGGCCAGTTTATTAGGAACACCCATCTAGTACCGGGTCGGACCCCCTTTATCTCCAGAACAGCCTGAATTATTTGGGGCATGGATTCAAAAAGACAGAAACGTTCCACGGGGTTGTTGGTCCATGCTGATGCGATGGCATCACGCAATTGCTGCAGATTGGAAGGCGGTACACCACCGCCACCAGCCTGTACTGTTGACACCAGGCAGAATTGGTCCATGGACTCATGCTGTTTACGCCAAATCCTGAATCTGCCATCAGCATGACGCAACAGGAACCGGGATTCGTCGGAGTAGGCAATGTTTTCCACTGCTCAACAGTCCGGTGTTGGAGATCGCGTACCCACGGGAGCTGCTTCTTCTTGTTGTTAGCTGATAGGAGTGGAACCCGGTGTGGGCATCTGCTGCAATAGCCCTGCAATAGCCCATCCGTGACAAGGATCGACGAGTTGTGCGTTCAGATATGCTGTTCTGCGGCAATATTTGTGGCCCGCCTGTTGGCAAGAATTGTGCAAGCTATTCTCCTTCGACCTTTCTCATCAACAAGCTGTTTTCCCCCACAGGACAGCCGCTGACTGGATGTTTTTTGTTTGTCGCACCATTCTCTGGAAACCCTAGACACTGTTGTTCATGAAAAGCCCAAGAAGGCAGCTGTTTTTGAGATCCTAGACCCGGTGTGCCTGACACCAACGATCAAGCGACTTTGAGCGTGGTTTAGGTCACTCATTTTGCCCATGCTAACGTTCAACCGAACATAACTGGATGCCTGTCTGCCTGCTTTATATAGCAAGCCACGTCCATGTGACTCACGCTCTGTAGAAGCGATACATTTTTATTAACGGGGTGGTGTACCTAAAACTGTTCAGTGAGAGTATATTTCCACACCGAGGTTGGAATAATACTGTGACATTTTGAAAATGATAATGCCCTTTTAGTGTAAGAGCTGTTTGAAAAGACAGACTCAAATGTCTGCCTGTTTTGGTGGGATGGAGTTTTGGTCTGCCTGGTGAAATCAAATGAGTTAATAGACCAATAAGGAAGAGTTCGAAACCGCTCTGTCAATTTCTGCTAATTTTCCATTTTCCCCTCAGAGGGACTATTGAGCAGTGACAGACCTCCCAAAATTCTTGCTTGAGAAATTGCTATTTCCTAAAAAAGCAAGTTGTGTTTTTTTGACCATTTTAATTGAAAACAATCATAGTAATTGTTACCCAGAAATAATTGGAGATTGGAGATTAAAAAACTGCTGCATTGGACATTTTTGGGGCTGCAGGTAGTCTAGAAGAGCGTTGGGCCAGTAACAAAAAGGTCTCTGGTTCGGGTAGCCGACCCGAGTTGACAAGGTCGGGAAAAAAAAAAAAAAAAAAAACATCTGTCGATGTGCGCTTGAGCAAGGCACTTAACCCTAATTTGCTCGAGGGGCCGATAATATTATGGCTGACCCTGTAAAAACAACACATTTCACTGCATCTTTCAGGTGTATGTGAGAATAACACCAGGCCACGGCTGCATGGACAATATAACCTGCCAAATTCAATAGGTTGCAATTACACAAGTATTTTGGCCTATTAGTAGGAGATTGTTAACAATATAACATGATTGACCAGGCACAAAAATATGGCATAGCCTATGGGAAATGGGTTTGGGAGCCTTTCAATAAGTAAACTTTTATGAATTGCTGTCAGTGTCAAACGACTATGTGACAGACTAGTCTTCGTTCGTGTGTCGCAAGAGCAATGAGGAAATATGATGTCAAGCCAGGCCCTTCCACAATTTTTAGGATATATATATATAAATAACATGAAGGCTACTTTTTATTTCATGCAGTCATAAGCACTACTAATACCACACTAATAGTTTGACGTTTTTGTTTCGTTCATGAATAGGCCAATGACACATATATGATAGGCTAACAAATCGGAAGTTAATCAGCGATTTCATACGTTTCGACTGAGTTTACCTGTAATGCAGGTACATTTACGCCTCATGAGCGTTGATGCTGGAAATTGTAGAGAGAAAATAACAAACAACCCAATCTAAACCAAAAGAACACAACACTCACCGTTTTAATGAAATACCAATATATCCCAAGGTAGGGAATCTGCAGCTCTTCCAAATGTGTTTGAATTCTTGAAATTGAAACAGCTAGGAGTTTCGGGAGGAAATTGACGACGCCTATGATACTGTCCCAACAGTCGTTGCGGTAAAAAAAAAAAAAAAAAAAAAAAGAGAGATATATATATACAGAGGGCTCGTTAAAAATTAAACCACATAACTAAAAGCACGTGTTACAACTTTGCTGTTATCGTTGTTACGGACTCTTTCTTCCTGTATAATTCCAGTTTTTGACACCATCCGTCCCATTCACTTGCTGTAGGCTATTCCGGTTTTTAGAGTCGTCTGTTTCTTGCAGTTGTTGATGCGCAGATGGAGTGAGCAATGATCGACTTCGGCACCTGAAATACTGGATTAGTGATGTTTTCAGAGCTGCGAGGTCAAACTCCGCCTCTTGAGCGGCACTGTATTTACTGCAGCCCTCTGTAGCCTACTGAACTACGTTCGCACAGGCAGCAACCACGACTCTCCGCGAGCGAAGGGAGGAGTTTCACTGCACTTTCATGTGAACTTTCCACCATCAACCACTCAGGTAGAATGCAGTTTGAGAATATTTTGGCGGCAACTGTTTGCAGGTGTGGAACGAGTCGAACTTGGCATACCGGTTGGCTATGCATTTTTATATAGTTTGTCCAGGTTAATAGCCTGCGATGTTTCGGCTACATACAGCCTTCCAACGCAAGCAATGTGGCGACAATTAGGCCTAAAACAATGCTTGAGGACAACAAGGGCGAAATTGTGGTGTAGCCTAGATATTGGTGGGACGAGTCCAAAGAACAGTAGATGGATGTTGTTGTTTTTTTAACTTTTTTTTTTTTTTTTACATTTGAAAATCATTTCCTGTAATTCTACACAGTTTGACATGACTTATCTCTTGAGGGGTATATGGAGAGGTATTTTTGAAACTGTAAGTGGAAGGATGTCTTCATCATCATTAAGACTGAGTTGTATTATAATTTCCTGGTTGCTCTAATTGTTCACCAAATTTCAGTGTATGTGTCAAAACAAGCAAATATAGTGTAGATAATCATTGTACCATCTAAACCGCTGTGTAATATATTTTCCAAAGGAATAACCTCAACCAAAAATATTGTATTTTCAGCTGTTTGAAGCTGGTGTACAAAACTGGAAAGTAAATGACACAAAAAAACAAACTTAAGAACGGAAGCATAGAAAAACACATATATAGAACAGACCTACATCTTCTAAGACTTGCTTTCAAAAAGAATGACAGATCTATAACTAACATTACTATGTGAATTTGGTCAGGTCGTCCAAAAAGTTACAAATTGCAGCTTTAAGAAGACGCAAAATATGAAGACTGAGTTTTATTATAGTTTGAGTTCCCCTACCTTATGCCCAGTCCAAATTTTAAAAAAAATATATACTGTATAATAATAATTGAGTGTGAACATACAGTACCATGGTCAGACTTACACTTGTGTCGTTGAATGTTGATCCCGACTCAGGAATCTGAATCTACGCTGCGGGAATCTACGCTGCGGGGGCGGCAGCGTAGCCTAGTGGTTAGAGCGTTGGACTAGTAACCGGAAGGTTGCAAGTTCAAATCCCCGAGCTGACAAGGTACAAATCTGTCGTTCTGCCCCTGAGTGTGAACATACAGTACCATGGTCAGACTTACACTTGTGTCGTTGAATGTTGATCCCGACTCAGGAATCTGAATCTACGCTGCGGAATCTACGCTGCGGAATCTACGCTGCGGGGGCGGCAGCGTAGCCTAGTGGTTAGAGCGTTGGACTAGTAACCGGAAGGTTGCAAGTTCAAATCCCCGAGCTGACAAGGTACAAATCTGTCGTTCTGCCCCTGAACAGGCAGTTAACCCACTGTTCCTAGGCCGTCATTGAAAATAAGAATTTGTTCTTAACTGACTTGCCTAGTTAAATAAAGGTTAAAAAAAAAAAATTTTAAAAATCTGTCTCCCGACTGTATAAACTCGATGGAGCAGCCAAAATATTATTCTTGCCAACATTTGGTTCCATGGGGTACCTACCTCCATGGGGCACCTACCTCCAGGGGTCCCCCAAACCCCCCAAAAACTAACAATAATAATATTTCTGGGGTAAAACAGATTGTTTTTGGAAAACGGCTAACTTCCTGCATTTCAAAAAAAAAAAATTGATGATGCTCAGAGAAAAATGTGGTGTTTTATTGCTCATCTCATTCTACTCTTTTAAAACAAATGTTCTGCAATTCTACACATTTTGCCATTGTTTATGGCATGTTCATATCATATCTGAAATGATTGTGGGGGACAAAACCACCTGTTCTGAATATTAGGGGGGGGGGGACATGACCCCCGCCTCCTCCCAATCATTTGTGTCAATTTTACCTGTGCTTGTAGATTATGAAGAACTGAAATCATTACCTCAATTCTGTTGCAAAATGTTTCTTAAATGTAAGCAAATTAAACTAGGCGGGACCTAGCTGAATTTGTCCAATAGAAACTCTCTCTTTCGTTGCAAAATGCTAATGTTTGGACAAATGATTACACCCCAGTTGTAGGGCCTACAAAAATGTGATGTAAGAATCCTGTTATCCAAACACCATCTGCCCAATCCTGTTATATAAAGAAAGCAATACAATTATTTTAAAAAATTCAAAAAACAAAAAAATCAGTAGTGTAGAATGCAAATATTGTGCATTCTATTATTGTATTATATTCTTTAGTATAGGCTACTTTGCTCCACTTTTGTATTTTATAGTTGTAACCTACACGTATGTGTCTATGTCTGTAATTTGTTTATGGTGTGTCTACGTCTGTAAGTCGTTACGTCTCATATTTGACTGGCACATTGTTGCTGTATTGGTTGGAACAGGTCTCCCTTAGAATCTCTTTCATCTCAGTGAGTTTCCTGGATAGGTAAAGGTTACATAAATACAAATAACAGTTCTGGGTCACACCATGCATATGTGATTTGTCTCTCTTGCTCTCTCTCACTCATTTCCTTCATGGTAATAGAAAATGTAACTCATTAACCCCTAGTGCCTGGAGAAAGAGTGGTTTAACAAGGTCACATGATACCAGAGGCAAAATGTGATGTAATTTCAAGCTTTAGAAACAACTTTTACAGTTAATTATTTGAGTTGTTGAACACATTCAGTACCAGTCAAAAGTTTGGACACATCGACTCATTCCAGGGTTTGTATTTATTTGTACTATTTTCTACATTGTAAAATAGTAGTGAAGACATCAAAACGTTTAAATAACACATATGGAATCAAGTAGTAACCAAGAAAGTGTTAATCAAATCAAAATAAATTCTTCAAAATAGCCACCCTTTGCCTTGATGACAGCTTTGCACACTTTTGGCATTCTCTCAACCAGCTTCATGAGGTAGTTTCCTGGAATGCATTTCAATTAACAGGTGTGCCTTGTTAAAAATTACTTTGGAATTTATGTCCTTCTTAATGCGTTTGAGCCAATCAGTTGTGTTGTGACAAGGTATGGTTGGTATACAGAAGATAGCCCTATTTGGTAAAAGACCAAGTAAATATTATGACAAGAACAGCTGAAATAAGCAAAGAGAAACAACAGTCCATCATTACTTTCAGACACGATTGTCAGTCAATCCAGAACATTTCAAGAACTTTGAAAGTTTCTTCAAGTGCAGTCGCAAAAACCATCAAGCACTATGATGAAACTGGCTCTCATGAGGACCCCCCACAGAAATGGAAGACCCAGAGTTAAATCTGCTGCAGAGTATAAGTTCATGTCCTTTGGCCTGACGAGTCCAAATTTGCAATCTGCATGTGTGGTTCCCACCGTGAAGCTTGGAGGAGGAGGTGTGGGGGTGCTTTGCTGGTGACACTGTCAGTAATTTATTTAAAATTCAAGGCACACTTAACCAGCATGGCTACCACAGCATTCTGCAGCGATACGCCATCCCCATCTGATTTGCGCTTAGTGGGACTGTCATTTATTTTTCAACAGGACAATGACCCAAAACACACCTCCAGGCTGTGTAAGGGATATTTGATGAAGGAGGAGAGTGATGGAGTACTGCATCAGATGACCTGGCCTCCACAATCACCCAACCTCAACCCAATTGAGATGGTTTGGGATGAGTTGGACCGAAGAGTGAAGGAAAAGCAGCCAACAATTGCTCAGCATACTCCTTCAAGACTGTTGGAAAAGTAGTCCTCAAGAAGCTGGTTGAGAGAATGCGAAGACTGTGCAAAGCTGTCATCAAGGGTGGAGAATCTCAAATCTAAAATATGTTTTGATTTGTTTAACACTTTTTTTGGATACTACATGATTCCATATGTGTTATTTAATAGTTTTGATGTCTTCACTACCTCAAAGGGAAACCCAGACGCGAGCTGCAAATTGACGCGAGCCTACCAGACGAGCTAAATGCCTTTTATGCTGGCTTCGAGGCAAGCAACACTAACGCATGCACGAGAGCACCAGCTGTTCTGGATGACTGTGTGATAACGCTCTCGGTAGCCGACATGAACAAAACCTTTAAACAGGTCAACATTCACAAAGCCGCTGGGCTAGACGGATTACCAGGACGTGTACTCAAAAGCATGCAAGGACCAACTGTCAAGTGTCTTCACTAACATTTTCAACCTCTCCCTGACTGAGTCTGTAATACCTACATGTTTCAAGCAGACCACCATAGTCCCTGTGCCCAATGAAGTGAAGGTAACCTGCCTAAATGGTTACCGCCCCGTGGCACTCACTTCGGTAGCCATGAAGTCCTTTGAAAGGCAGGTCATGGCTCACATCAACAGCATCCTCCCAGACACCCTAGACCCACTCCAATTACCTACTGTGAAGCATGGGGGTGGACACATCATGCTTTGGGGCTGTTTTTCTGAAAAGGGACCAGGACGACTGATCCGTGTAAAGGAAAGAATGAATTGGGCCATGTATCGTGAGATTTTGAGTGAAAACCTCCTTCCATCAGCAAGGGCATTGAAGATGAAACGTGGCTGGGTCTTTCAGCATGACAATAATCCCAAACACACCGCCCGGGCAATGAAGGAGTGGCTTCGTAAGAAGCATTTCAAGGTCCTGGAGTGGCCTAGCCAGTCTCCAGATCTCAACCCCATAGAAAATCTTTGGAGGGAGTTGAAAGTCCGTGTTGCCCAGCAACAGCCCCAAAACATCACTGCTCTAGAGGAGATCTGCATGGAGGAATGGGCCAAAATACCAGCAACAGTGTGTGAAAACCTTGTGAAAGACTTACAGAAAACGTTTGACCTCTGTCATTGCCAACAAAGGGTATATAACAAAGTATTGAGATAAACTTTTGTTATTGACCAAATACTTATTTTCCAACATAATTTGCAAATAAATTCATTAAAAATCCTACAATGTGATTTTCTGGGGAAAAAATCTCATTTTGTCTGTCATAGTTGAAGTGTACCTATGTTGAAAATTACAGGCCTCTCTCATCTTTTTAAGTGGGAGAACTTGCACAATTGGTGGCTGACTAAATACTTTTTTGCCCCATTGTAGCTTTGT
Source organism: Salvelinus fontinalis (assembly GCF_029448725.1). Classification (NCBI taxonomy): domain Eukaryota; kingdom Metazoa; phylum Chordata; class Actinopteri; order Salmoniformes; family Salmonidae; genus Salvelinus; species Salvelinus fontinalis. Next base: position 42,320,277 of record NC_074675.1, read on the forward strand.
TATTCTTATTGTGTTACTTTTTATTATTACTTTTTATTTTAGCCTACTTGGTAAATACACTGCTCAAAAAAATAAAGGGAACACTTAAACAACACAATGTAACTCCAAGTCAATCACACTTCTATGAAATCAAACTGTCCACTTAGGAAGCAACACTGATTTACAATAAATTTCACATGCTGTTGTGCAAATGGAATAGACAAAAGGTGGAAATTATAGGCAATTAGCAAGACACCCCCAAAAAAGGAGTGATTCTGCAGGTGGTGACCACAGAGCACTTCTCAGTTCCTATGCTTCCTGGCTGATGTTTTGGTCACTTTTGAATGCTGGCGGTGCTCTCACTCTAGTGGTAGCATGAGACAGAGTCTACAACCCACACAAGTGGCTCAGGTAGTGCTGTTCATCCAGGATGGCACATCAATGCGAGCTGTGGCAAAAAGGTTTGCTGTGTCTGTCAGCGTAGTGTCCAGAGCATGGAGGCGCTACCAGGAGACAGGCCAGTACATCAGGAGACGTGGAGGAGGCCGTAGGAGGGCAACAACCCAGCAGCAGGACCGCTACCTCCGCCTTTGTGCAAGGAGGTGCACTGCCAGAGCCCTGCAAAATGACCTCCAGCAGGCCACAAATGTGCATGTGTCAGCATATGGTCTCACAAGGGGTCTGAGGATCTCATCTCGGTACCTAATGGCAGTCAGGCTACCTCTGGGGAGCACATGGAGGGCTGTGCGGCCCCACAAAGAAATGCCACCACACACCATGACTGACCCACCGCCAAACCGGTCATGCTGTAGGATGTTGCAGGCTGCAGAACATTCTCCACGGCGTCTCCAGACTCTGTCACGTCTGTCACATGTGCTCATGTGCTCAGTGTGAACCTGCTTTCATCTGTGAAGAGCACAGGGCGCCAGTGGCGAATTTGCCAATCTTGGTGTTCTCTGGCAAATGCCAAACGTCCTGCACGGTGCTGGGCTGTAAGCACAACCCCCACCTGTGGACGTCGGGCCCTCATACCACCCTCATGGAGTCTGTTTCTGACCGTTTGAGCAGACACATGCACATTTGTGGCCTGCTGGAGGTCATTTTGCAGGGCTCTGGCAGTGCACCTCCTTGCACAAAGGCGGAGGTAGCGGTCCTGCTGCTGGGTTGTTGCCCTCCTACGGCCTCCTCCACGTCTCCTGATGTACTGGCCTGTCTCCTGGTAGTGCCTCCATGCTCTGGACACTACGCTGACAGACACAGCAAACGTTTTTGCCACAGCTCGCATTGATGTGCCATCCTGGATGAACTGCAGTACCTGAGCCACTTGTGTGGGTTGTAGACTCCATCTCATGCTACCACTAGAGTGAGAGCACCGCCAGCATTCAAAAGTGACCAAAACATCAGCCAGGAAGCATAGGAACTGAGAAGTGGTCCGTGGTCACCACCTGCAGAATCACTCCTTTTTTGGGGGTGTCTTGCTAATTGCCTATAATTTCCACCTTTTGTCTATTCCATTTGCACAACAGCATGTGAAATTTATTGTCAATCAGTGTTGCTTCCTAAGTGGACAGTTTGATTTCACAGAAGTGTGATTGACTTGGAGTTACATTGTGTTGTTTAAGTGTTCCCTTTATTTTTTTGAGCAGTGTATTTTTCTTTTTCTTGAACTGCACTGCTGGTTAAGGGCTTGTAAGTAAGCATTTCACGGTAAACTCTACACTTGTTGTATTTGTCGCATGTGGCGAATAAAGTTTGATTTGATTTCACTATTATTCTAATATGTCGATTTTTTTATTAAATTTAATTAGTAACTTTTGACTGGTACTGTATATTGCATGCTTTTCACTCAAACACAGTTTTGTTTGGTTGTGGCTTTATTTTGACATCTTATGGGTCAGGAAAAATGAATAATGGGACTCTTTTTATAAACAGACACAGACTTGCAAAGGTCATCTAACCGCAACTTTTCAACCATCTGTTTCTTATTAATTCCCAGATTTGAAAGCGCTTTGAAAGGCATTGTATTTTGATTGACAGTGTCTTTAGAGTGCAATCCTCTTTTATCATCTTGAAGATCCTGAAGTAGTGAGCTGAATTTGGGAAAAAGTTTAAAGTGATGAAATGTAATTTCTGCTGCTTTGGGCTCCGGTTCATTTGGCTGCCTACCCAGACTCCTTGCTCCGGCCGAACGCTATGCTACGCCACGCCCAAGTACGTTAGTTTCTTCTCTGCAATGAGTCTGGATCCGAGTACCTTCCAGACAATTTTTAGAACGCCAACATATTCTAACGGTTCTGATTGGTTCCACAAACCGATGGGTTGGGCCAGAACCTGAACACACGTGGGTCAAGCAGCGTTTTGAAAATGTATCATTGGCTTTGATACTCGGATTGGTTAGAGATTATCCAATCGCTGATGACTTTGTTTTGTACAACACCCCTCATTTTAATGTCGCCACAAACGGCTTCAATAATGGCCGCCACAGACTGAAGTATGTAGCATACATAGAGCAGCAGAAGAATTTAGTTTGATTCGCCAGGCAACCAGTCCTATTGATCAGCTTTAATGCAGTGTAGATCTCACACTTGATGCAATCGGTTGTACAACCCAATATGGGCTAATCATTTTCAGGCGGGCCAAAGGTCTCGTGGAGCTTGCACTGAATAAACATTGGATTTTAAACAAAGCTGTCCAATGGCAAAGAGTGGTAGTGGAAATCCGATGCGACAATCAAATGTGTGGTGAAAGGGGGTCACAGTATGGCCCAGGCTTTCCCCAGGAAGTACTTGAAAGCGTAATAGAGGAGACAAAGCCTTTTCCCTCGACAAACGTTTCCCTGGGGGACACATAGTGCTTCCTCTCAGGCAAGTTTAGGAGTGTGTTAATCATTTTAAGTGATGTGAGCTAAGAGCCTACGCCACTGAGCCCTTATCAACATTTACCAATTCAAAACCATGCAGTGGACGCTGGCTTGTTACAGTAAGGAAGAGGACATTATCCCCTCACTGGGTGGGGAATTCTTCGACGGGAATTAAGAAGTCAGCGCTTGAAATAAAGTTTGTGTACTTCAACAACAAACACTGAAGTGCAATTACACTAGAAACATGATAACATACCAGTCCCTCCCAAGAGGCTAGGAATGTTTCTGTGCTTAGAGGAAAGAATGAACAAAAAACTGTTTTTGACATCAGTGGGGTGGTTTTGCACACATACTAAGCTGACTTTATTTTTGACGCTCTCTTCCCAACATTAGCCATCCTCACCTTGCTTTGAAGTGATGCCACTGAATATTTATGCATACAGATGGATCGGGCTTCGGCTATTTCCTTTCCAAGTTGAGTAACACATTGCAAAAGTTGGTTTGTGACCTTGGGGATAGCTTGCGTATCAGCAGTTGAATCCACAGATTTGTGCCACATCAGCATCGCTCTGCAACACTGAGTCTGTCCGAATATTACTGTATAGTTGCAGCATGTGCATGGACAGGTTATTGCCCGGTTTAGACCTAATGTAACTGCCTCCCAGGAATCAACGGCTCATTGGTCTCTCATTGTCCAGCTCTGGGTCATTGGCATTGCAGACAGCACAATGCCCAAACTGTAAACCAAACTTGTCCTTCCAGCAGCATTACGCTTAGCACTTCTCTTGTTCAGAGGTAATGGAGACTGTATATTAGAGCAGTGGTTCCCAAACTGTGGGGCGCGAGGGGTAGGCAGGCAAAATTCTCTCCACCAACAAGAGGGGTGTGAACAGTTTGTTTCATAAACAATGCTTGTGCCCATAGAAATAGACGTGGCGCATACGCGCGCATGCACGCAGGGCGGGGCGTGGGATTTTCCCAATGCTGGAAGGGGGGGCCCTGAGTGAAAACTTTTGGGAACCCCTGTCTTAGAGGACCGTGGCAACAACTTAAAATAAATGGATGTTTAGGTGTCTCTGAATAGCTAGAACGATACTCATTATAAACCATATTTCTTAACAATGACTATGGGCATAAAACTGCCATGGAAAACAAATCTGAACTAATTTAAACAAATTCCCTGCAGAAAGGAGTACATTTAATTGGCATTTAAATACTTTTCAAGTTTGTTATGCTCAGAATCAGTGAGGTTGAGAAGTTGCTCTATCCACACACAAAGGGTTGCAAAATTCCAGTAACTTTCCAAAAATTCCCAAGTTTACCAGAAATCGTGGTTGTAGGATTCCTGATTTCCTGATTCCAGTAATCTTCCAACTGAAACTTCTGGAAACCTAGGAATTTTTTTAGAAAATTACTGGAATTTTTCAACCCACAACCCGCCCTCTATGCAAAGTATAGATTTCAGAATTAGAGACCAAACAGTTCTTGAACACATCTAACAGTATAGCAAACCACTGATCATCAACACTACCCTACCTCGACTGGGTTGTGAAGGGCATTTTAATTAAAGATTAATTACATAGACTTTGCCAGCTGTGCAAGGAGACACTGACTGCACATAAACGGCCCGCTGAGGATTTCTGCCTCTGCTTGCCCTGACTTTTCACCTTGAGAAAAGCCCCCAGTGAACAGCTAGTGATTAGCTGAACACAGTGCCTTGCCCAAAGGCTCAAATGACAAACCCATGTCCTCTGGCGTACCACCAACCCAAGCCATTTTCCCTCAATTCCCAACACTGCAGATAAAAGCAATAAGCTGCGTTCAATTTGGAGTTGACATCTCTCAAATCCAAATGTTATGTTTTCATTCACTTAGTTTGGCTATTGATGTTTCTCTCACCAGCTAGCAATTTAGGTTGGCATCCCCCATGACTCACTGTGCCTACCAAACATATTGACCAATCCCCTAGGTGGAGAGAAATCAGCTCATGTTTATTTTTGATTTTGTTGGTGACATTGATTGGGTCACCAGGCGGCTTAATGCCGTTTCACCCCAAATGCAGCTAGCCATTTGAAGGACAGCAGGGATCTTTTCAGCATCACTGTCTGGTTTTTCAATCCATACTTGTTTCTATTATTGGCAATGGGCAGACGCTGTTTGAAAATGGGGACAACCGCTAGCGTTCAAAAACAAGGCCACATTGTCGGGCTTGCTCTTTCACAGAACTGTTCGTACTTATGTGAAGCACACTTTCTTGTATAAAAAATATATATATATATATATATATATATATATTTATATTTATATATATATATATATTTGTCTTGCTAAAATGTATTTTATAACATAAGGAAGTAAAATGTAATCTCCAAAATCTGTTTTCACCCACTCTGGGTAGTGGGTGGACTGGATACCCTAGATTATAATCCCTGGATAAATATAGGCCTAGAACAAATTGTTAGCACCCATGGCCCCCATTGTGGAAACAAACCGTGTCTAATCTCCCTCTTATGTAACTAGGGGTATTCACATTTTATATAGCGGCTCGTTAGTGGTAATTCAATAGTAGCACAACCCGTAGTGATTTAGACAGAACATCATTTTCAAGTGTTTTGTTTTGGACATTAGTGGGTACATGGTGAATAAGAAGGGCGTAACAGGGTCCTGTCATTAATTAGTTTGTAATCATGACTGATATCGACCAAACAGCTAATGGTTTATGGATGGTTTCTTGGTGAATGGGTAGAGCTAGTTAACCAGGTTGACACACACACATATGTGTGTGTATATATATACATACATACATACATACATACATACATACATACATACATACATACATACATACATACATACATATACTAAACACAAATATAAACGCAACAACTTAAGAGTTTACTGAGTTAAAATGCAATTGTGTTCGTTGTCTGTACCTTATGCCTGCTTATACCATGAACCCACCGCCACTATGGGGCACTCTGTTCACAACGTTGACATCAGTAAACTGCTCGCCGTTGGACGTACTGCCAAATTCTCTAAAACGATGTCAGAGGCAGCTGATGGTAGAGAAATTAACATTAAATTATCTGGCAACTGCTCTAGTGGACATTCCTGCAGTCAGCATACCAATTTTACCCTTCACTTGAACTTTCATCTCCAACATCTTCATCTGCCCTTTTTCTTTTTTTCGCCTGCTCTCTCATCGATGAGTAGGCTTGCACCGCTGCCGTGAGTTGCTAACTGCTGCAGTTAGGGGAAAAAGGGCAATTGACCATGTTACATTAAATTTGGCGCACACGGCCAAGTGGTGACTGTGTTCTATTTTGCTGCTGTGTTTGCAGTATCCATGGCAGCCTGGGCCCCAGCACTCGCAGTGGAAGTGATGCTATCGCCTCGGTACTGTCGGTTAAGGAAACAAACGGCCTCCACCATCAGGGATAGGAGACATTTATTATTCTTTCCACTTCAACGTAGTCAGAAAACGGAGGGTGATTTTATATGGACAAAATACAAAGAGCGGAATTACACTTTTTTTTTTTCCCCTCCTCAAATGTCTACTACTGAAACAGGAAAGGGCATTCGATTTAGAAGGGAAAGCTGTCGTCTCGATTCCAAGCCATAACTTTGTTTAAAACATGTCACTTGCGTGTAAGTTCATCACTCTTTCCTGACCATTAACCAATGAGAGAGGTTAACATATACTGTACATTGGCCATTCGGCAGGGGAGGCATTTACTGTAGATCAACCCCAGAGGGAAAGGTCATGGGCTGGCTCGTTGTGAAACTACACTGTTTAATTGGTGTCTCGAAGATGCAGGCTCTCATGTAAACAGGAACTAAATCTTGGTTGTTCAGTTGTCTCAATGCTATCTAATTACCATCGTTGCTTGCATGAACCAAAGTTGTTCAGTGTTTTAATTATGCAGTTATAACTTTAAAACTCGCACTCAATGAGGAAAGAGTTTTAGGTTTTAGTTGTACTCTCTGAAGTTCTCTGGAGAAAAAAAAAACTGTCTGATTAACCATGAGCGCAGCACTCAGTAGTGATGTAGTAGGCTAATCAGTAATGATGTGGTAGGCTAATCTGTAATGGTGTGGTTAGTGTAGTTGGCTAATCAGTAATGACCTGGTAGGCTAATCGGTAATGACGTAGTTGGTGTACTAGGCTAATCATTAATGGTGTGGTAAAAAACGCTACTACTTAATTGGAAGACTATGTACAGTGAAATATAGCACTGCCATTTATGACATTTTGAGTCACATCTCCCATGGAGCGTGCAACCCTATACCAACTAGGGGTCGACCGATTTAATCGGAATGGCCGATTTAGTTAGGGCAGATTTCAAGTTTTCATAACAATCGGAAATCGGAAATTCAATTTTGCCGAATTTTTTATTTTTTTACACCTTTTATTTAACTAGGCAAGTCAGTTAAGAACACATTCTTATTTTCAATGACGGCCTAGGAACGGTGGGTTAACTGCCTTGTTCATGGGCAGAACGACAGATTTTTACCTTGTCAGCTCAGGGATTCAATCTTGCAACCTTACGGTTAACTAGTCCAACGCTCTAACCACCTGCCTCACGAGGAGCCCGCCTGTTACGCGAATGCAGTAAGAAGCCAATGTAAGTTGCTAGCTAGCATTAATCTTATCTTATAAAAACAATCAATCAATTATAATCACTAGTTATAACTACACATGGTTGATGATATTACTAGTTTATCTAGAGTGTCCTCCGTTGCATATAATCGATGCAGTGCGCATTCGCGAAAAAGGACTGTCGTTGCATCAACGTGTACCTAACCATAAACATCAATGCCTTTCTTAAAATCAATACACAGAAGTATATATTTTTAAACCTGCATATTTAGCTAAAATAAGTCCAGGTTAGTGTAGTATCTGGGATCTACATCTGTTTATATTAGTTACTATGCTGTTACTAAGCAGTGATGTAATACGACAGTGTTGCGTTACTACACCTAATAGGAAATGCACATGCGCACTAGTGTGCCCGGAAACTGTAGAGTGAGGAGGTTTTGACTAAAGGAAAACTAACTGTACTCCCGTCTCCTGCCTTGTTATTTCTCCACAACACAAATATTACAGTTAGCAGGCAATATTAACCAGGTGAAATTGTGTCACTTCTCTTGCGTTCATTGCACGCAGAGTCAGGGTATATGCAACAGTTTGGGCCGCCTGGCTCATTGCGAACTAATTAGCCAGAATTGTACGTAATTATGACATAATATTGAAGGGTGTGCAATGTAACAGGAATATTTAGACTTATGGATGCCACCCGTTAGATAAAATGCGTAACGGTTTGGTATTTCACTGAAAGAATAAGCGTTTTGTTTTTGAGATGATAGCTTCCGGATTCGACCAAATTAATGACCTAAGGCTCGTATTTCTGTGTATTATTATGTTCTAATTAAGTATATGATTTGAGAGAGCAGTCTGAGCGATGGTAGGCACCAGCAGGCTCGTAAGCATTCATTCAAACAGCACTTTCGTGCATTGTAACCAGCCGCTCTTCGCAATGCTTCAAGCATTGCGCTGTTTATGACTTCAAGCCTATCAACTCCCGAGATTAGGCTGGTGAAACTGATGTGAAATGGCTAGCTAGTTAGCGGGGTGTGCGCTAATAGCGTTTCAAACGTCACTCGCTCTGAGACTTGGAGTAGTTGTTCCCCTTGCTCTGCATGGGTAATGCTGCTTCGAGGGTGGCTGTTTTTGATGTGTTCCTGGTTCGAGCCCAGGTAGAGGCGAGGAGAGGGATGGAAGCTATACTGTTACACTGGCAATACTAAAGTGCCTATAAGAACATCCAATAGTCAAAGGTATACGAAATACAAATCGTATAGAGAGAAATAGTCCTATAACTACAACCTAAAACTTCTTACCTGGGAATATTAAAGACTCATGTTAAAAGGAACCACCAGCTTTCATATGTTCTCATGTTCTGAGCAAGGAACTTAAACGTTAGCTTTCTTACATGGCACATATTGCACTTTTACTTTCTTCTCCAACACTTTGTTTTTGCATTATTTAAACCAAATTGACCATGTTTTATTATTTATTTATTAAGTTAAAATAAGTGTTCATTCAGTATTGTTGTAATTGTCATTATTACAAATAAATAAATAAAAAATCGGCTGATTAATCGGTATCGGCGTTGAAAAATCATAATGGGTCGACCTCTAATACCAACCTCAGGATATTTTCTTCACTTGTATTTTTGGCCATCACACTGGGTTGAGCACCCCCTGTGAAATAGATCACCTGCTGTGTCCATTTACTAGGACCAGGCCAAAGCATGCATACAGTATATTTACACCATCTACAGTATTGTTAATAATACAGTGGATATATACTGAAACAGATTCGGTCTACTCCTGGACCAAACAGTACTTTAAATGGAGATTCCCTTAAACTGTATTTTAACTACAAGTTATGTTTTGTCTGTGGGTGTGTCTGGGATTAGACCTACTCCTAGAGGACCAAAAATCCCAATGGTTGGATATCAGTCATTTAGAACACGTGTGGAGGTCAAATATCACTAAGGACTACTTATCCCATGTCCCAAATGCAGCGCTGTATGTTTGAAAGTTGTCTGCCTGCAGAGTTAAGACAAGGTTAGAAACCAACACAAAATGTTACTAGTCAAACTCTCCAAATATGTCCCATGGTCCTCTGATGAACCACATTCTCAGACAGAAACAGGTGCCCATGAGAGCAACAGTACAGTATTCACTTTCAGAACACCTCCCTTTAGCCGTGCTTGTGAGACCTTGCCGTTTTAGCCTGTACAATAGCCCGCTATTAGCCTGGAATCTACACTGATATTGCTCTGTTTCAGGCTCTTTACATGAGACATTGAAAGGTTAGAGGAAACCCTTTTGGGAGATGAGTCTCACCCTTTTAGAGCCTGTGTGAGTGTCAGCTGCAGAAAAAAAAGTGGCTTTTGGTGCTGTTTGTGCAGAGTAATTCTCTGGGGACTGAAGTACTTTTCCATGACACTCACTGGCTGTACGTGCAGTAGCAACAGCACCAATTGAAGGCTTCACAAGACCGTGGGAGTGCTATATAAACATTCAGATGGCAGACTAACATGATATTAAACTCTGTTAGAAGTAACAACAAGAAAAACACCATTGGCATGTTTGGGTAGTAGTTATGAGAATTCTGATTGTTGAGTCTGTCTGTCCTGCGTTTCACAATCTCAGGCAATCACACGATTGAAAGGCAAAAGTGGTCTTGTCTTCTCTGCAATGCCCCAGAGAGTGTGGTACATAACCCGGGTAATGGTCTATACTAACGGCCATGTTTTTGTTGGATTTTACAAAATACCGTGACGAAGGCATTCGCCGAAACGTGTCCGTTTTTTAACAATGAAATGATTTCATTGAAATTGTTATTTTTGAAGAAAACTCCCATTGCCTTTCAAAGAGTTGCTGATTTATCTTCTAATTTACAGTACTCCCCAGGGCACAGTGTGTACAGGAGTGACTGGGCAGGCCTTGTCTTCGACCACATTCCTGGATTTCTTGGTCTGCCAACCAAAGCCCCTCGACTCGCTCGGCCCACATACCGTCGTGCTATCCCGTGCCAAATAATACACGCCTGGGGGAACCCCCCCCCTCCCTCCCCAACCCCTCACCAGCCAAATATTCCCTATCTGAGTTTTGATACTGGGCATAATCAAAGTTCAAAGAGAGGCCAGGCCATTCTTGATAAACAGGCTGGATATAGCGTAACGGTCTTGGCAATGCTGCCGTGCTCAGATGCTGAGTGTAGACGGAGCGCTCAGGAGACTGATGGAGAGGAATTCAATAAGAGAGCCAAAGGGGAGGTTCATGTGGGCCAGTGCATTACACAGATTGCCAAAACGGAGGCTAGGAATGCATGCAGCCACTGGACCCCATTTGACCGCTGTCTGTCAACCATAATCAGTTGTCCCTGTCAATAGGGAGTGAGTTTGCAGCAACTATCTAGTATTGAAATTCATAAAGCTTAATTGTCCAGCCGATTTACATGAGATGGAGAACTGTCTTTGGAATGTGTTGTGTTTTATGAGCCACATGCCAAAGTTCTCTCTTTGTGGTAGCTGAATTTGTCCTTTCATCGTGAGAAATAGTGTAAGGCTGAAAAAATTAACCTGTTCATCCTGTGACTATATTCCCAGCTCTCTAGTAGATTTATAATATATGAAATTAATATTTTTAATGAAAATTTCATTATTTTTATAAATATGTTGGCAACCATTTTATAAAGACAATAAGGCGCTCAAACCGTTTAGGTTTCGACCTTGGGCCTAAGAACAGCCCTTAGTCAGGAGTTCTCATACGATAACCCCTGGATTCTTATGCCTTATTGCTTAAATGTACAGAGAGATAAGATCAAAAACACTCTCCGAAAGCTGACATTTGCAGAGAACCCAATTCTTTTCAGATCCACCAGTGACCAACCGGTTTTGCAATCCACAAGGGCAGTACATTTAGCTTGCTTCAATGTACAGTCGTATATTACACTCCATGGTTTCTGACGTACCACACACTGCTCTGGTGTTGATGGACAGCTAAACAAAAAGCTGTCTTTTACACATGTCAAGATTCTGTTTGAATGGATTGTCTGTCTCTGTCTGCTTCCCTGCCTGTGTCTGTCTGTATATATTCATTTGACTGCTAGTCTGTCTGGCCGTCTGTATGTCTCTCTCACTCCCTCCCTCTCTGTGCTCATCATAACCCCCCAGGGGTGCCCCCCCAGTCAATCACACAATGCCATTATATCATGTGTGATATACTTTCCTCGCTTTCATGGAGTGCATGAAGTCAACTCTGTAAAAGAATGGCTCCAAATTATGATTATTATTCATAAAGCCATGAAAGAATCTCACTTTTGAATTTGAATTAAGTTGCATGTGGAGTTCTGTAGATAAGCAGATAAACAAAAGTGCAAACGCAACATGTAAAGTGTTGTTCCCATGTTTCATGAGAAGAAAAAAAAGATCCCAGACATTTTCCATACACACAAAAAGCTTATTTCTGTAAAATGTTTTGCACATATTTGTTTACATCCCTGTTGGTGAGCATTTCTCCTTTGGAAAGCTAATCCATGCATCTGACAGGTGTGGCATATCAAGAAGCTGATTAAACTGCATGCTCATTACACAAGTGCACCTTGTGCTGGGGACAATAAAAGGCCACTATAATGTTCAGTTTTGTCACCCAACACAGTGCCACAGATGTCTCAAGTTTTGAGGGAGCGTGCTGTTGCCAGATAATTTCTCTACCATAACGTCTGATGACGTGTTAGAGAATTTGGCGGCCTGTCCAATGGCCTCACAACCGCAGACCACGTGTAACCATGCCAGCCCAGGACCTCCATATCCGGCTTCTTCACCTGCGGGATCGTCTGAGACCAGCCATCCAGACAGCTGATGAAACTGTGGGTTTGCGCAACCGAAGAATTTCTGCACAAACTGTTAAACCGTTTCAGGGAAGCTCATCTGCGTGCTCGTCTTCCTCACCAGGGTCTTAACCTGACTGCGGTTCAGCATCGTAACCGACTTCAGTGGGCAAATGCTCACCTTCGATTGCCACTGGCACACTGCAGAAGTGTGCTCTTCACGGATGAATCTCGGTTTCAACTGTACCGGGCAGATGGCGTCGTGTGGGCGAGTGGTTTGCTGATGTCAACGTTGTTAACAGAGTGCCCCATGGTGGCAGTGGGATCATGCTATGGGCAGGCATAAGCTATGGACAATGAACACAATTGCATTTTATCGATGGCAATTTGAATGCACAGAGATACTGTGACGAGATCCTGAGGTCCATTGTTATGACATTCATCCACCGCCATCACCTCATGTTTCAGCATGATGATGCACAGCCCCATGTCGCAAGGATCTGTACGCAATTTCTGGAAGCTGAAAATGACCCAGTTCTTCCGTGGCCTGCACACACACCAGAAATGTCACCCTTTGAGCATGTTTGGGATGCTCTGGATCGATGTGTACCCGCCAATATCTAGCAACGTCGCACAGGCATTGAAGAGGAGTGGGACAGCATTCCACAGGCCACAATCAACAGCCAGATCAACTCTATGCGAAGGAGATTTGCTGTGCTGCATGATGCAAATGGTGGTCACCAGATACTGTCTGGTTTTCTGATCCACGACCCTACTTTTTTTTTTAAGGGATCTGACCAACAAGCATATCTGTATGCTTCCCGGTCATGTGAAATCCATAGATCAGGGCCTAATTTCTTTCTTTCATTTGACTGATTTCAGTATATGAACTGTAACTCAGTAAATAAAAAATACAATGTCATGCGGCCCATGGATGCTTCACTGCTGAACAGTTATTCAAGCATTTCTCTGGGAATATGTTAAAGCAATTTGTGTCTCAATCACAAGGGATATAGAGTGTACTGTATATGCTGATGTAATTCAGCAGGAAAAAATGCAATTCAATTGTAAACTGAAATTATAACGTTGTGCTTTTATTTATTCATTTTATTTAGCTCAAAAACAACTAATACAGTAATCAAATGTCATCAGGCAGATAAATGATATCTTATACACATCAATGTGCAGTATGTAAATATCCTATACTCTATTTAGTAACTCTAGCTAGTGTAAACTAGCTGGTTTACTTATTTCAAGTGCAGTTTGGAGATGGGCAGAACACCTTGGGCATGGGCAGATCAGTTAATCAGAGAAACTTGTATTTTCGCCACAAAAAAGTAGCTAACTTGCCTTAAGCAGGCAATCAAAAATGCCTCCTTCCCTCATTCTGACCCTATTCTGACCCTAACCTAGCGGAAGGACTTTTGGGTAGCAGACCAGGCAGCATCTCAGAAGACTGAGCAACCGCCAGAAGTTCAAAGGTCATCGGACTCTGGGATAAACATGGGATCCAGGTGCATTTTGGGGAGGATGAGGGGGACATTGGCCCCCGCCCAGCCGCAGGGCACCCTGTTGAATGTGGGCCTCTGCACCGCAGGCTCCCCCTGGAGCTCTGGGTACAGCTCCGACATGGGGTTGTGTTCCACATCGGGGGTCTTGAACAACGGGGCCGGTATGGTAGACTTGCCGCCGAAGCCACCAAACGGGGTAGCCACTCTGGAGATGGATAGAGGATTGACAATGTTAATATTAGCCTTGCACAACTAACGAGGCAGAGGGGAAGTGACATCAAAGAGTCTAAGCCTCTGGCTGGAGGACATGCTCTGTTGACATGGTAAGAGATGTATGGTGTATCTGTTGACAATGTTGTGATTCAGATAAAGGAATGTACAGTATGTCACTGGACACTTCATCCGCTACCAAAGTGTAAAAGCAAGTTTACATTTGTACACATTTCTGCCTAGTAGAGATATAGAATGTTGTGTAGAAAACCAACTGTTCTTAACACTACTTGTTTCTTGCAAGGGTAAAGCATAATCTTTTTTTTAAGGAGATCGGAGTATCAAACCTCCATTTAATGTATATTTTTTTGGAGGGTCAGGACAGAGTTAGAAACAAGATTTGGGGGATAGACCTAGGAGGAGGAACAGTAAGGAAGGGCACAGCCAGTCAGGGAAAGGGGGGATACCTAGTCAGTTGCAAAACTGAATGCATTCAACGGAAATGTGTCTTCCGCATTGAACCCAACCCCTCTGAATCAAAGAGGTGCGGGGGCCAGCCATAATCGACATCCATGTCATCCGCGCCCGGGGAGCAGTTGTTGGGGGTTAACTGCCTAGCTCAATGGCAGAACAGCATTTTTCCCCCCACCATGTTGGCTCTGGGATTCGAACCAGCGATCTTCTGGCTCTTAAACTTTGGGAACCCCTGGCCTAGCGGTTTTCACTCAAGCCCACACCTTGCAGCATTGGGGAACATTCCGCACCCCATGTCTATTTCTATGGGCACAAGCACTGTTCATGACACAAACTGTCCACCCCCCTCTTGTTGATGGAGAGAACATTTTGCAGGTTTAAAGCTTATTTCCTACAATTCTACACATTTTGTCATGGGGTGCAGAGAAAATGTTGCAGTTTTAAAGTACATTTTCTTGCAATTCTATACATTTTACCATGCCATGTGATATTTCAGTGACTCGAACATTGCTACAAAATCTATGGGACAAAAAACCTAGCTAAAAAACGTGGGCTAGTTGATCTGGACATTTCTGAGAAGTTATAAATAGCTCTCTGAGGTATGCAATGACTGACATGACAAGAGGAAACTGATGATGCGCACTACCCAATTTCAAAATTACACCTTGTGCATTCTACTATTGTCACGATCGTGTGGCGGATTGACGGACCAAAATGCAGCAGTTGGAAAATAAGCCATCTTCTTTTATTTAACAACACGAAGATGAACACGACACAAAACTCTATACAAACTAACAAAACAACAAAACGACCGTGAAGCTACAAACGTTGTGCACATACATACAGGCTACAAACGTTTTACATAGACAATTACCCATGTCACACCCTGACCTAACTAAAATAATAAAGAAAACAAAGAATAATAAGGCCAGGGCGTGACATAACCCCCCCCTTGAGGCGCGAACTCCGGGCGCACCATACACAGTCTAGGGGAGGGTCTGGGTGGGCTCCCCTCCACGGTGGCGGCTCCGGCTCTGGTCGTAGTCCCCACGTCACCACAGTACCTAACCACCTCCTAGGCTTCCTCCAAACGACCCCCCTCCACATTAACCCCATTGCATTAAGGGGGAGTTCCGGACTAAGGGACAGCTCCGGACTAAGGACCAGTACCAGGGTAAGGGGCAGTACCAGGGTCAGGGGCAGTACCAGGATAAGGGGCAGTACCAGGGTAAGGGGCAGCACCAGGGTAAGGGGCAGCACCAGGGTAAGGGGCAGCACCAGGGTAAGGGGCAGCTCCGGACTGAGGAATGGCAGCTCCGGACTGAGGGACTGCAGCTCCGGACTGAGGGACTGCAGCTCCGGACTGAGGGACGGCCCATGGCTGGCTGACAGATCTGGCTGCTCATGGCTGGCTAACTGATCTGGCTGCTCATGGCTGGCTGACGGATCTGGCTGCTCATGGCTGGCTGACGGATCTGGCTGCTCATGGCTGGCTGACGGATCTGGCTGCTCATGGCTGGCTGACGGATCTGGCTGCTCATGGCTAGCTGACGGATCTGGCTGCTCATGGCTAGCTGACGGATCTGGCTGCTCATGGCTAGCTGACGGATCTGGCTGCTCATGGCTAGCTGACGGATCTGGCTGCTCATGGCTAGCTAACGGATCTGGCTGCTCATGGCTAGCTAACGGATCTGGCTGCTCATGGCTAGCTGACGGATCTGGCTGCTCATGGCTAGCTGACGGATCTGGCTGCTCATGGCTAGCTGACGGATCTGGCTGCTCATGGCTAGCTGACGGATCTGGCTGCTCATGGCTAGCTGACGGATCTGGCTGCTCATGGCTAGCTGACGGATCTGGCTGCTCATGGCTGGCTGACGGATCTGGCTGCTCATGGCTGGCTGACGGATCTGGCTGCTCATGGCTGGCTGACTGATCTGGCTGCTCCTGTCTGGTTGGCGGCTCTGGCAGATCCTGTCTGGTTGGCGGCTCTGGCAGATCCTGTCTGGTTGGCGGCTCTGGCAGATCCTGTCTGGTTGACGGCTCTAGCGGCTCCTGTCTGGCTGGCGGCTCTAGCGGCTCCTGTCTGGCTGGCGGCTCTAGCGGCTCCTGTCTGGCTGGCGGCTCTAGCGGCTCCTGTCTGGCGGACGGCTCAGTGGGCTCATGGCAGACGGGCGGCTTTGCAGGCTCATTGCAGACGGATGGCTCAGATGGCGCTGGGGAGACGGATGGCTCAGATGGCGCTGGGGAGACGGATGGCTCAGATGGCGCTGGGGAGACGGATGGCTCAGATGGCGCTGGGGAGACGAGCAGTTCAGTCAACGCTGTGCAGACGGCAGACTCCTGCCGGCTGAGGCGCACTGTAGGCCTGGTGCGTGGTGCCGGGACTGGTGGCACCGGGCTGGAGACACGCATCTCAGGGCTAGTGCGGGGAGCAGCAACAGGACGCACAGGACTCTGGGGACACACAGGAGGCTTGGTGCGTGGTTTAGACACTGGTGGTAAAGGGCTGGAGACACGCACCATATAGCTAGTGCGTGGAGGAGGCACTGGTGGTACTGGGTTGGGGCGGGGAGGTGGCGCCGGAAATACCGGACCGTGCAGGCGTACTGGCTCCCTTGAACGCCGAGCCTGCCCAACCTTACCTGGTTCTATGCTCCCCGTCGCCTGACCAGTGCGGGGAGGTGGAATAACCCGCACCGGCCTATGTAGGCGAACCGGGGACACCATGCGTAAGGCTGGTGCCATGTACGCCGGCCCGAGGAGACGCACTGGTGACCAGATGCGTTGGGCCGGCTTCATGACATATGGCTCAACGCTCAGTCTAGCCCGGCCGATACGTGGAGCTGCAATGTACCGAACCGGGCTATGCACGCGTACAGGAGACACCGTGCGCTCTACTGCGTAACACGGTGTCTGCCCGTACTCTCGCTCTCCACGGTAAGTACAGGGAGTAGGTGCAGGTTTCCTACCTGACTTCGCCACACTCCCTTTAAGGCCCCCCCCAAGAAATTTTTGGGTTGTACTCACGGGCTTCCAGCCTTGTCTCCGTGCTGCCTCCTCATATCGCCTCCTCTCGGCTTTCGCTGCCTCCAGCTCTTCACGAGGGAGGCGATATTCTCCAGGTTGATCCCACGGCCCCTTACCATCCAGTATCTCCTCCCATGTCCAGAAATCCTTTGTGGGTAGGTCCTGTTGCCGCCTTCCATGCCGCTTGGTCCTATGGTGGGTAATTCTGTCACGATCGTGTGGCGGATTGACGGACCAAAATGCAGCAGTTGGAAAATAAGCCATCTTCTTTTATTTAACAACACGAAGATGAACACGACACAAAACTCTATACAAACTAACAAAACAACAAAACGACCGTGAAGCTACAAACGTTGTGCACATACATACAGGCTACAAACGTTTTACATAGACAATTACCCATGTCACACCCTGACCTAACTAAAATAATAAAGAAAACAAAGAATAATAAGGCCAGGGCGTGACAACTATTACAACTTTCTCAAGTAAGTTGAAAGCCGAACTGAGTCACTTAAAAAATACAGTAAAATATAATCAGTACCAGTCAAAAGTTTGGACACACCTACTCATTCAAAGGTTTTTCTTTATTTTTACTATTTTCTACATTGTAGAATAATAGTGAAGACATCCAAACTATGAAATAACACATATGGAATCCTGTTTAGTAACCAAAAAAGTGTTAAACAAATCAAAATATATTTTAGATTCACCCTTTGCCTTGATGACCGCTTTGCACACTCTTGGCATTCTCTCAACCAGCTTCATGAGGAATGCTGTTCCAACAGTCTTGAAGGAGTTCCCATATACGCTGAGCACTTGTTGGCTGCTTTTCCTTCACTCTGCGGTCCAACTCATCCCAAACCATCTCAATTGGGTTGAGGTCGGGTGATTGTGGAGGCCAGGTCATCTGATGCAGTACGCCATCACTCTCCTTGGTCAAATAGCCCTTACACAGCCTGGATGTGTGTTTTGGGTCATTTTCCTGTT
Source organism: Salvelinus fontinalis (assembly GCF_029448725.1). NCBI lineage: Eukaryota > Metazoa > Chordata > Actinopteri > Salmoniformes > Salmonidae > Salvelinus > Salvelinus fontinalis. Next base: position 42,338,731 of record NC_074675.1, read on the forward strand.
GAAAAACAAATGATAGTCCCACTAAGTGCATACCAGATGGGATCGTGTAGCTCTGCAGAATGCTGTGGTAGTGTGCCTTGAATTCCTAATAAATCACAGACAGTGTCACCAGCAAAGCACCATCACACCTCCTCCATGCTTCATGATGGGAACCACACATGCGGAGATCATCCATTCACCTACTCTGCTTCTCACAAAGACACGGCGGTTGGAACCAAAAATCTCAAATTTGGACTCATCAGACTAAAGGACAGATTTCCATCGGTAAAATATCCATTGCTCATGTTTCTTAGCCCAAGCAAGTCTCTTCTTCTTATTGGTGTCCTTTAGTAGTGGTTTCTTTGCAGCAATTTGACCATTAAGGACTGATTTCACGCAGTCTCCTCTGAACAGTTGATGTTGAGATGTGTCTGTTACTTGAACTCTGAAGCATTTATTTTGGCTGCAACTTCTGAGGTGCATTTAACTCTAACTTATCCTCTGCAGCAGAGGTAACTCTGGGTCTTCTTCTCCTGTGGTGGTCCTCATGAGAGCCAGTTTCATCATAGAGCTTGATTGCTTTTGCGACTGCACAAATTTTACTGATTGACTGACCTTCATGTCTTAAAGTAATGATGGACTGTCGTTTCTATTTGCTTCTTCGAGCTGTTCTTGCCATAATATGGACTTGGTCTTTGACCAAATAGGGCTATCTTCTGTATACCACCCCTACCTTGTCACAACACATCTGATTGACTCAAACACATTAAGACGGAAAGAAATTCCACAAATTACCTTTTAACAAGGCACACCTGTTAATTGAAATACATTCCAGGTGACTACCTCCATGAAGCTGGTTGAGAGAATGCCAAGATTGTGCAAAGCTGTCATCAAGGCAAAGGGTGGCTACTTTGAAGAATCTCAAATATAAAATATATTATGATTTGTTTACCACTTTTTGGGGGTTAATAAATGATTCCATATGTGTTATTTCATAGTTTTGATGTCTTCACTATTATTCTATAATGTAGAAAATGGTAAAAAATAAAGAAGAATCCTTGAATGAGTAGGTGTGTCCAAACTTTTGACTTGTACTGTATGTATTTATTAACTTTTTAGGCTACCTGCTGCCCACAGTCAGCTGAGCGAAGGCTTGAACCTTCGTTGCCGTGGGGGTATAATTTGTCTAGAGTCTGGAACATTACTACTGCACCAGCCTCCGGCATGGCAAGTACTGTACTATTTAAGCCAAAGTGTGGTCCAGGACAGGTCCATCATCAGCCATACCTGTTGAAGCTCTTGTACCCTGGTCCTTCAGGCTTGGCCTCTGGCTCTGGCAGGTGGTTGACAAGGCTATCGGCCAGGGAGGGGTCGCTGTGGTAGATGGCCTGGTCCCAGGGGGAGTGGTAGGACTTGGGGAGGCATGTGCTGTTGAACTTCTCTGGTTCCATTTGTTTTAGAGGTCCACCATAACCTGGGCAAAAGAGGGGGAGAGTGAATCTGGTGTAAGGGCCCTGTGACTCCACATAACCCTGATTCGGTACAGTTTGTCAAAGCGGTAGAAGAAGTTGAGAGCGGGAGAGGAAGAATCAAAGGGAGAGGTGGTGGAGGGAGAGCTAGACATAGAAATAGGGAAGAGAAGGAGGCAGTGAGAAACTGCATAACAGAGAGATGGTGTAATGATTTACAATGACATTTGAGGAATCTATCAGGTCATATACAGTACTCCCAAGCTGATTTTTGTCTTTCACAAACCTCAATATAACCCATGTGCAGCACTATATGGGTTCTCCCTGTATGGTCAAAAATATGGTTAAGTTTCACAGTGAACCAACGTGAAGGACATTTTACTGTGTGGTGTAAGGGTGACAGGGAAGGCCTATCCAAATAAGTATCCTTCAAAACGAGTGTTCTTCGCCAGTGGCGACTTGCAAGCACATGTGTTACGTAACGTAGGGTGTTGCTGTGTCACGTCCAACCCCCCCAAAATATTCAGAGTTTGTTTTATCGAGGAGGAAATGAGAAAGACCAAACATTGTCCCCTCAGGGGAGTTCTGCTGTTTTTTTGAGAAACTTCCTTCACAAACGCAAACCACAAGATCTACTTGGGGCCACGGAAAAGTGTTCACGAGCATGGCTGCACATTTGGCTGTATTTGGCTGCTCCAATGTGTTGTGGTAAATGTACTGTGACTGCCGCACTGCAGGAAACACTGGGGGTTGGGAAGATAAAAGGGAGATCACTGTATTAGGGACATGGGGTTAAGGCATGGTAGATATAGACAACAAGACTAGAGACAAAGTTTTGACTCCATGTTTTGAAGCATTGTTCCAAATGTGAAATAACCGCATCTTCTCACGTTCGCGTCACGATCTCGAGCCAGTCCATCAGACAGACCCACACTACCAGAGGGATAAGATATTTGGGTAGCACTTGACATTACAGCAATGAATAAAGTGGTACCATGGTGATAACATGGTAGTATTACATATCTATTACCACTGTATTACCATAATATTAGCCCTTTTGCCACTCTGTAATGTAAAGTGCTATCAATATGGGTATATCAGTGGAGTAACATTGCAACACAATAGTCTGATTGCGGTGCAGTGATTTATTCGGTAGCCAGCATTTCCTTGCTTCCCTTCCCTATTCACACTCTTCAACAAGCCATTAGACACCCAAAAGTGAAACATCTGGGTCCATCTCTTGGCTAATTTAAGAGTCATTACACGTGTGACATCCGATACCCTTTGACCCCATTTCTCGGCTACTGTTATCGCTGTGTCCACTGACTTCTCCGCCGACTCCCTCTCAAGGTGGTGGCGTAGTCGTATGTTCCCAAAATAGCATCACAAACTGTCTCCATGTGCTCATCGGCTAAACTGGTGTCCATATTATGTTGACGGTGCTGGATCAGGAGGTTGAGCATGATCCGAGCGCCATTCTCTTCCTGATGGTTCTCAGAGGACAGCGAGTGGTGGACACAGGAAATACTCTGCACATTTCCTGTGGAGGAAACTTGACTGTTATCAAACTATCCCCAAGGTCGCCCATAAAAAGTGAGGGAAGGGGGAGAATGGATAGATACAGAGAGTGAGGGAGAGATCCACAGAGAAAGATAGAGGGGGGAGAAGGAATGCTCCTGCCCTGGAGCCGGAAGATTCCACTCAAGAATAATGTTTTCCCCCCACGAAGACTCCTAAGTAGAAAAAAATGCAATGGAATTAATAAAATGCCAAAACAATGAAGACTATCCCCACGTCGTAGCAAAACATTTCATAGTTTGTTAAATCCAGCTGGACCAAGACTTATTTTATCCATTCACTTACCTCATGTGAATAAAGGAGTAAACGTTACTAGTACCTAAAGTTCTACCAGAGTGCAAGGTGTATTTATGACCATATTACTTAACACAAGTAAAATCCTGTCTAGGGGGTAAGGCACTAGGGTTAGTTTCTTGAAAGGACATAAGGCCAGGGATATTCTCACCGGGCTGCGTAATTTTTAATTTGGCCCAAGGTTTTGAGCTCTGTGCCCGATGCACGTGCTCCAACAAACGTTTTCAACTGGCCACGACTTGATGACTTCAATGTCACCGGCTCACCCGCGCTAGTATAAATCATGCTCATGACTCCACTGACATCCAGGTTACTGAGTCGTAGGGGTCATGGGGTCATGAGTTTAGAGCCGAGGTTATGTCGCAGTAGCAGCACCCACCTGGTGCAATGTTGTCTGGGTTGGGGGTGTTGCTCGGATCAGGCGTGTTCGGGGGTGTTCTAGACTGTTCCACTCCCAAGCTGTTGCTTTCTGTGGTTTCTTGACTCTGCGTTTGAAGAGTTACTCCATTCTAAGGGGAAGGTGAGAGGGAGGGAGGGAAAAGGCAAGGAGAGCGACAGTTTAGAGCAAAGGTCAGAGAGATAGAGGGGTTAAGAAAGAGAAAGTGAGATGGGGAGAACGATGGCGAGTTCAGTGACTGTCTTATGTAGAGCCAGTAACATAAGGAGCATTGTTTTCCCATGTTTGAATATCCTGTGCTGTGGTCCACAGTGGGTAACTTTCATCCTCCCAGTGATATTTGTACTAATTTATGCCAGGACTTCCTCAGGAAATGTTGACAACTTGAAATAAGTTCCCCTTTGCCCCAAAAGGTAAACAAACGGGGACTGCAAGATCAAACTATTTTCATTTAGAGTTTTAATAATTTCATCAGATTCAGTGTCAATATATTCCAAACTACCTTAAAATGTACAGGTAACTGCCAAAACAGCTTCAATGCGCCTTGTTATTGAGTTCCAGACGCTTGCAGAATCTATTGGATTCTTCCATGAGAAATTACATCATTTGGTGATGGTGGTTGAAAACACTGTCTCTGGCACTGCTCCAGAATCTCCCATAAGTGTTCAAATGGGTTGCGATCTAGTGACTAAGACTTACACATACACAGACACACTTTAAACACTCTATGCTCCTTTAAGACCCCTCTTTCAAAGTCACTGAGATATCTTCTTCTAGCCATGATTGACAAAATAATGGGCGACTGGGAATGTTATTCATGACTCTTAACATGATGGGATGTTAATTGCTAAATTAACTCAGAAACGACATCTATGTAGAAGCACCTGATTTCAATATACTTTGTATCCCTCATTTACTCAAGTGTTTCCTTTATTTTGGCAGTTGCCTGTATGTATGTGTGTGTGTCTGTGTGTGTGTGTGTGTGTGTGTGTATACAGGCTCAAACAACTAGGTATCAGAGGAAGTGTCCTGGATGTGACTTCTAAATGGAAAGAAACAGATTGGACTCTCTGTTTTCAATTAGTTTGGTAAAGTATATGGGGAAATGTCCCTATGTGGTCTGAGTAGCATAGTAGGCGCTAGGGCCTAAAGTAGACGCTAGGGCCTAAAGTAGACGCTAGGGCCTAAAGTAGGCGCTAGGGCCTAAAGTAGACGCTAGGGCCTAAAGTAGGCGCTAGGGCCTAAAGTAGGCGCTAGGGCCTAAAGTAGGCGCTAGGGCCTAAAGTAGACGCTAGGGCCTAAAGTAGACGCTAGGGCCTAAAGTAGACGCTAGGGCCTAAAGTAGACGCTAGGGCCTAAAGTAGGCGCTAGGGCCTAAAGTAGACGCTAGGGCCTAAGTGGCCTAAATTGCCGGGACGAGAAGATGAAGACTTGGCACACTGCCCATCCAAACACAAAGCTTGTAAACAGGACTTTTAACTTATGCCCGTTGTAAGAATCTCATAGCTATTATGCAAGTACAAGGCCTTATCCAGAAACAACCTCTATCCGCTACCCCCTATCCGCTACCCCCTATCCGTTACCCCCTATCCAATACCCCCTATCCGCTACCCCCTATCCGCTACCCCCTATCCGCTACCCCCTATCCGCTACCCCCTATCCGCTACCCCCTATCCGTTACCCCCTATCCGTTAACCCCTATCCGCTACCCCCTATCCGCTACCCCCTATCCGCTACCCCCTATCCGCTACCCCCTATCCGCTACCCCCTATCCGTTACCCCCTATCCAATACCCCCTATCCGCTACCCCCTATCCGCTACCCCCTATCCGCTACCCCCTATCCGCTACCCCCTATCCGCTACCCCCTATCCGTTACCCCCTATCCGTTAACCCCTATCCGTTTACCCTAGCGGTTAGGTTGTTTCTGCAATGTGTCTTGAGCAGCAGTAAGGCTGCAGTCTGATAATCAGTTCAAGAGCTTATGTGTTTCATCAGGAAATTAGGTATAGTGTTCGTCAAGTGTCTGTTGCCATTCTCCTCCTCGTGAGCGTATAGGCAACTATAGGATTGGGGAGAATGAGTCACTAGATGTGCTAGCTGTGGAGAACAGTCTCCTACAGTACAAGAGCTGATAAGCTCTTCGAACGCTATTGATAATGGTTTGAATGAACCAAATGGAAACTCTGTGATGAGCCTTCTTTAAATCTCTCATCACAATCGCGTAGAGCTCCAAAACAAATGCAAATGGTATCGGTCATATCGCTCATTTTCCCATAAACCTTCATGTTGAAACAGCAACTTTGTTCCATGTGTTTTGATTGTCGTTGTAGTATTCAGAGTTTTTAATCTAGCTAGCGTTCACATTCAAGGGGTTTGTGTTGCTTACATTGATCTGTGTGTTGGCTACATTCTGGATGCTCTCGAAGGTGTATTTTTCAGAGCGCCTCTTGCGCTTTTCGAAGAGGAGGGAGCCCCTGTTGGAGGCCAGAGACAGCTCCTCCAGCATCACATCCTTAGGGACACTCATCTTCTTCCCCAGGTCCATCTCTGCATCTGGAAGAGACACAACAGCTCTGAGAAAGTAGGAGTGGTGTGTATTGGGAAAGGTGGGTGGGGATGAGTGTGTGTGTGTTGTGTCATTCTGTACCTCAGCTGTGCATGCCCTTGTTATGGTTTTATCTGTGTTTGGCTGAGCTAGTGTCCCACACGTCCTTACTTTTTATCGACCCTATTATGCATACAGTCTGTAGTCTGTCAGAGTAAATTATACTCGTTATACTGACAATATTCACATTTGTCTATTTACATTCTATTGATTTACCTTTCACTGTAAAACATATTTCCACTACCCATCTCGCTGACTTAATACATTGTATGCTGTCAATAATACATTACATTTTGAATAATCTTTCTGTGTCAGCCAGCCTCTCATGTTGGCCCCCTTGTTTGTGATTAGCAGTGAACCCCCCCCCCCCCCCCCGTGCATGCTGATCATGGAGACGTCATAGTCTAATCAAATGAGCCAAAAGCAAGCCAGCCTGACAGAATATCCCTCAGCTGTCAGTGGCCCTCAGGCTCTCTCTCTCTCCCCAATGAGCCATGTAGTTGTCCCCTCCCAGAAATAGCTTGTTCAAAGGACAACGACAAAGGGATTAATTACATTGAGTAATAAAACTTCACATTTGCTTATTTATATCCAAGGCCGTAGACCGGTTCAATGGTGCTACTTGGAAACCAGTAGCAAACTAGATGATACCCTGTTACAGAGTGAGAGTGTTAATACAGATTGAGTGAGAGAGAGAGTGTGTGTTTTTCTTTGTTTACAGGCACACACACATGCATTTGTCTGTACTGTATGACTGCAGTTAAATTGTTCACGTTTGTCTATGTGTTTTTTTACATTAGAAATTAAAGAAGGGAGGCAGCGGGGAGAGCGAGAGAGAGTGTGAGAGAGAGGCCACGTGTCGTACCATACCTTCAGGACGCTGTATCTCCCTACAGATGGCTGCAGCTTGCATCTTCCTCTCGCTGGTCGTCATGGTAGAGAACTGTGACATCGCTGCCCCTGGGGAAACAATATCACAGGGGACAGCATGTGACGGCACGCCTTGTGCCGTAGCAACTAGCTTAACAAGCCAAAGGATAGCAATGGCGCGCAGCACTGTAAGGCATGCTATCCTCACCAACATTACACTCACCCTGCCACGAACAAACACCCACCGCAGCAGGTACAATTTATTGGTAGTGCTGAAAGGGCAAAGTTAACACATCCCTTTAAATAACTTTGGGACGTTAAACGCCAAGCACATGCTCGGCAGACATGGCAATCACTCGGTGGTGAAGCGAGAATCAATATGCTTGGAATGACCCATGTGGGTTGAGAAAGGACATAGGTACGGGACGGGCAATGTCACAGCAAGCATGTGTGACGGTTGACAAGATGTGGAAAAAGCAACAGTCCACATCATACCATTGTGTTGCTTGGTCTAGCTGTACTATGCACCATCTTGTTTTCATTTGAAATCCACATAAAAATCTGTTTTCTGTGAATAGCTGCTCATTCAGTAAGTCATTCGGTAAACATCATTTAGGTAAAGACAACAGCAGAGTAACTTACAGAGAAATCAAAGGACTTGTCTTGTCCATTCACTTGGCCTGAGGGCCATTCCTAGCCATACGACAATCTGACCATTTTAATGAAAGCATTCTTAGCTCTAGTGTCACTAGTGTCACCTCCAGAGAGGTCAATAAACGTCCAAAGAAGTTCTCAGTGTTAGTTCATACGCTCTTGAAAAATTGTAACGTTTGAGGGAATAGCACCACAAACACTATGTATGGAGAACTTGGAAATATTGTGAAAAAGATTTGCTTGACATCAACATGTATAATGACATTCATCACCATACAGTAAGCCATTCACATATCAGGCTGCATGAAGTCTTAGGAGGGATCATATAGTAGATATACGTGTACCTTACATCAAGTGTCCTACATTAACAAGACATGGGGATGCAAAAAAAAAACTGTTCGATTTGACAATAATACAGCTCTGTCAATCATAACGCCTGGACTATTGAAAGTCCCAAACAAGCTTGAAACATCAATGTCACCCTGTGGTATCACCCAGCAAAACATATAGGCACAGCACCTAGGAAGTGACCCTATGCCTATGACACCTTACCTGTGTGTAGGTCCCTTTAGGGGCGTCTCAACATGTGCCTGTATCCTTACGGAAGCTAGGAAGACGTGGGGCGAGGAGGTCAGACTGGGTGGGGCGACCTGCGCGGGTCCTTGCACTCCCCTGTACTGAAGCCTTCACGGGGGTGAGTGGGAAGAAGGGGGAGGTGAAGGGGGCTCGGTGGCTGGCTGGATGAGTGACTGGCTGTGTGTGTCCTAGTTATTGGGCATGTTTGAGTGGTAAGGCTAAAGCAACCCGACTAGGTGAAGGAACGAGGAGTGAAGTCGGGGTAGGTGAAACTACGACAGCCGAAAGTCGGACACTAAGGCTCAGATCGACATGGCAGAATCAAGATAAACATCTCCAACCCCTATATCATACACTCACAAACTGAAATCATATGTGTGTACATTGTACAATCAACTAGTGAGAGGGAGCCTCAAATATGAAATCCATTTATACTGTATACAGTATTTCCAATGTAGCCTGCTATATATGAATTGCGCAAAGTTGGTTCCGGTTTCACTCACCACTTTGGTCATGTTCCCGTGGGTCAAACAAAACACCTGAATGATTGGTTGACAGTAGAGCCTTCCACAATGCAGGTGACGGCTGCAGGATGAAGTTGGTGAAGGGCAACTGCAGACACTTGCAGTCAACTTCGTGACCTTTTAATCACGTGGATTTCATGTTGTCGACATGTAAGCGCATGTCGGCCAATTTTTATCTCTATAATGCAACACACTTTGAAAGGCGGTGACCAACAATGGTCACTGACTTGACAAAGTGATCCGCTCGAACGCACCCAATGGTATGTGGTTGGGCGGTGGGGGGCTAAATATAGCGGCTACCACTCCCCTTCTCTCGCTCGTGGCTCAGTGTCTGTACAGAAGCTTAGGCTGGGTGCAGGGGTTGCTGCCGAACTAGCTCCTGCCTAGCCACGACTTCCCCCCCACCCCTTTCTGACACCATACCATCTCCCATAGTTCCCTTGGTCTGATGGGCAAGGACCTGTTGGAAAGTGTGTGAGGCTGAGGTTGTAAATACCCCTCTCCCCCCAGTAGAGCCAAGGACAAAACCCTTATATTACCAATCCTTAACACATATCTCTCAACGGCCTGCTCAGGGAGCTGAAATGATTGGATATGTATCTGCTATAAACTCTTCCTAAGCTGCTGAAAGGAACCGTTTTGGTATTGGGCCCTAGGTGGCAGTAGAGGTAATTGAGTGGTGGGGTTTTATATTTCTGGTGCACCAAATGCATCAATGACTATGGGACTACCAATAGTTTAGTTACCAGGACCTAACTGCACCCCGGCCTTGTCTTTTTGGAACTTTGTAGGCTTTTTGAATGGTCTTCAATGAGCTATAACTTCTTAAAAGGCAGAAGTAAATTCATCCACAAGCACGAATAGGATTATATAAACCTTAAAGGGGCAATCTGCAGTTGCTACATCCATTTTTGGACCTATAAATGAATTATATATCAAGTTACCCATTGATCGTTCAAGAATTATAAATGCCTTATGAGCTTAGTTCCACCGTCGTACCCCATCATAAACCAAAATATAAGCTTGGTTTACTCCAATATTTATAAACAAACACTGTATAGCTTCAAAACATGCTTAAAACTATCATTTTAATGTATTGGATGGTCAGTCCTTGCGTCCATGGCTCTGTCTATGAATTTGATAGTGGTTTCATTTCTCCAGGCCATCCTTCATCTTTACACCAAAACAGAAACCGGGGATGTTGAGTTTGTTGAACAAAATTCACAGTTCTTCACTACTTCGATTCTAGTCTATCCAACTCAATTGCTGACTGTTGTGTTATGCTACTTTGTGGCATCAAACTTGGAGATTGAAGCATCATCACATGCTGACAGTGGGACAGGACTGCTCTTTTGTTCTAATGCTGCACCACTCTCCATAGCCCAGCTGCTGTATACCCCCTGCCATTATGTAACTGTCTCCTAGGCAACAAGTCCCCCTAACAACCCCTACCCAATGGCTATGGAGCGTGTGACTCGGAGGGAATAAACATCAAGCCTAGTGCTGCACACATGGCTAGTAAAATGGCGATTTTTTTGCGTTAGTTATTATTTTGTTTGCTCAGAATGTTTGTGCAGTAATTTGACGCTAAAATAGCAACCCCACTATATGCCGAGGAAATTCACGTGTGTTATGATAATAATAAATGACATTTGTAGAACGCTTTTCCTTTACAGATGTAAATCACAAAGCTCTTTACATTGTGACCAACCATTAAAATAAAGCTTTAACAAAAAGGCTAAAGACATTAAAAGATAGCTAGCGGTCAAGTACTATACAAGATACACAAAATAATAAAGGTGACGAGGACAGAACAATAGAACTTGAAACAAATGTATAAGACCAACAACTGACACCACAACGTAGAAAGTATTACGTGAAAGCCAGTTTGAAGAAGTGATTCTTTAGCTCAGACTTAGAGGACGTGGTGGTCAGGGGCATGCGGAGGTGGGGGGACTGCAATGAGTCTTTGATCATTTGACTAGAGTGACCCTGAAGGCTGTTCACTGAGGTATTGGAGACCATAGGCATTGAGGGGTTTTGAAGACTAACAGGAGGCTTGAAGTTAATTCTAAATTGGATGGGTAGCCTGTGGAGAGAGGCTAGAATGGGGGTGATGTAGGCAGATCTCTGTGTTCCTGTGAGGACACTGGCAGCGGTGTTCTGCACAAGCTGCAGCCTGTGGATGCTTTTTTAGGGGAGGGCATTGCAGTAATCGAGTCGGGAGGTGACGAGGGAGTTGACCATCTTTTCCAGATCAGGTTTGGAGAAAACAGGATGAAGCTGGGTGATGTTTTTCCGATGAAAGAAAGATTTTTTTGCAGACAGATTTTGTGGTCAGAGAAAATGAGGGAGGAATCCAGTAACACCCCAAGGTTGCAGACCTAGGAGGACAGTGGGATGGAGTGGCTGCCAAAGGTAAGAGTGGTGATGGGACTGGTTTTCGTGTGATGGGGAGTGCCGATGAGGATTGCTTCTGTTTTAGTATTGTTGTGTTGCAGGAGGTTGTTTGACATCCAGGCCTTTTTGTCATCTAGACAGCTTGTGAGGGTGTTAATGGAAGAGAGGGAATCCGGGGTTGGTTTTATGTAGATCTGTGTGTCGTCAACATATTGTGTGCAGTTTGAAAGGTATGAGGTGAACCAGTTATGAGCGGTACTGTCGAGACCTGTGTATTCCTTCAGTCGACCCAGGAGGATGCTGTGGTCAAACTGTGTTGAAGGCAGCACAGCTGTGTACATACCGCCACAAGCAAACACCAAGGCGACACCCAGCGAACTGTACAAGATTATAAGCCAGCAAGAATCCTCTCACCCGGAAGCAGTCAGTGTCCCAGAAGCAAGCCCGTTTAAAATAAAATGTCTCAAAATATCACCAACATGTATCCTGGCCCACAAGACGATCCAGCATGCTCTACCATGTATACACAAACATCCGTGACGAGAACAAAGCCATCCCCCGCCCCCACTTCAGCCAACAGATCACGTCTCTCTGTTCCTACAAGCAGCAACTCAAGAAGGAGCCACCAACACAGAGAATAGTGTGGCGCTGGACAGAGGAAGGGGTTTCAATGCTGCAGGATTGTTTTGAGAATAATGATTGGAATATGTTCAGAGTCATCCACCCAGGACTCATCATCAACATTGAGGAATATACATTGTCAGTCAGGCTTCATTAGGAAATGTGTTGATGATGTTGTACCCACAATAACAATTCGGACATACCCCAGCCAAAAATCCTGGATATACTGAGATATTCGTACAATGCTGAGAGCCTGTACTGCAGAATTGAATGTAAGCAGAACGAACACCGATGACTTGGTGTCGCACGACATACAAGCTAAGCCGGAACGAGCTCCGCAAAACCATTAGGGAAGCAAAAAGATAATACAGACTCAAACTTGAGTTGATGTTGGCTAGGATTACAGACTATCACAGACTACCAAAGCCTACCTCCTAGATGAGTTTAACACATTCTATGCTCGCTTCGAGGCAGACATTACCGAGCCATCCAGAAAGACTCGCTGTTCTGGACTACCAGGTGCTTTTTCTGTCCGAGGCTGACGTGAGAACTCTAGTGAATACTCACATAGCCACCAGCCCAGATGGCATCCCTGGCCGCGTCCTCAGAGTGTGTGCTGACTAGCTGGCAGGCGTCTCTTTTCAGACACTTTCAACTTCTCCCTGTCCCAGGTGGTAGTCCCCACCTGCTTTAAGGAGACCACCATCATCCCAGTCCCCAAGAAAAACAAGGTGACTTGCCAGGCACAATGGACCCACTCCAATTTGCCTACCGCTTCAACAGATTCACGGAAGATGCCATTTCCTTTGCTATTCACATGGCCGCAACACATCTGGGTAAGGGGAACACCTATGTGAGAATGCTGTTAATTGACTACAGTTCAGCATTCAACACTATTGTTCCCTCCAAGCTCAACACCAAGCTCAGAGCCGTGGGTCTTGACACCATCCTCCGCAACTGGATCCTGACTCTTAACACAGGGGCCCCACAGGGGTATGTCCTTAGTCCTCTCCTGTACTCCTTGTTCATCCACGACTGCATGGCTTTGCACGACACCAACTCCATCAAGTTTTTCTCACAAAACCACGGTTGTAGGCCTGATAAGCAACATGGACAAGTCAGCCTATAGGGAGGAGGTAAGTGAACTGGCATTGTGGTGACATGACAGCAACCTCTCCCTCAACGTCAGCAAAACAATGGAGTTGATTGTTGACTTCAGGAAGCAGACGAGGGAACATGCCCAGGTCCACATCAACGGGACTGCAGTAGAGAGTCAACAGTTTTAAGTTCCTCGGCATCCACATCACCGAAGACTTGTGTATTGCGGCCTGGTAAGGGAATTTCTCAGTCCACGTCCCAAAGCCCTAAAGCGGGTGGTGAAGCTGGCCCAGTACATCACTGGGACTGTGCTCCCACCCATCCAGGACATCTACTCGAAGCGATTCCTGAGGAAAGCACACGGCATCATCAAGGACCCCACACACCCCAGCCACGAGCTGTTCTCTCCCTTACCTTACCTTACGTAGCAGTCAGACGTCTTTGTCTTTGTCTTGTCTCGTCCCATGTATATATCTTTTTCTTCACATTCTTTTTAATATGTTTCCTAAACCTCAACTTCAAAAAACTCTGTTGCAACCCGCCTCACCCAATGTGGTGTGGATCTGTTTTTTTCCAAAAGTATTTCTATTGACCTCTGAACTGGAATACCTCAACTGAAGCTAGCTAGCTAACTAGCTACCAGCTATCAGTCAGCTAACGTTTAGCTCGGGAAAGCTCTCGCCAGTTCATACAATGTGTTTCAAACCAGAGCATACCGGACCTATGTTTCTCTCCATATCCCCGGATTCCTACCGCAAACTCTGAACCCTTTCATCTGGATCATGGCAGTTAGCTAACCGCAACCCATTGGTTGACTACTCTTGGCTAACGTTTCCGTCCCATAGCAAGCACCAACTAGCCTGGGGCTAGCCCATGCTAGAACCACCTCCCGGCTAGGGCTCCTGGGCTACTCCTGAAGCCCACTCCTCGGCTACAATATCCGGACCCCTTCTACTGCCGGTAAGGGGCACGGATCCTTCATGACTGGAATACCGACATAAAGCAGTGAATAAAACAAACTTGGGGGGAGGCTTCTAATGTTAACATGCATAAAACCAAGGCTTTTACGTTTACATATGTCAACAAATGAGAGCACCTGGGGAGTAGGAGTGGAGCTAGGCACTGCAGGTCCTGGATTAACCTATACATCACAAGAGGAACAGAGGAGAAGTAGGATAAGGGTACGGCTAAAGGCTATAAGAACTGGCTGTCTAGCACGTTCAGGACAGGGAGTAAAGGGAGCAGGTTTCTGGGCACGATAGCATAGAGTCAAGGCATACTGTACAGACAAAGGTGTGGTAGGAACAGAGTACATTGGAGGTAAACCTAGGCATTGAGTGATGAAGAGAGAGATATAGTCTCTAGAGACGTTTAAACCAGGTGATGTCATCGCATATGTGGGAGGTGGAACAACATGGTTGGTTAAGGCATATTGAGCAGGGCTATAGGCTCTACAGTGAAATAAGCCAGTAATCACTAACCAGGACAGTAATGGACAAGGCATATTGATATTAGGGAGAGGCATGCGTAGCCAAGTGATCGTATGGGTCCAGTGCGTGGTTGGGCTGGCTGGGGACATGGCGATTCAGACAGTTAGCAGGCCGGCGCTAGCAAGCTAGCAGTTAGCAGGCCGGGGCTAGTAAGCTAGCATAAGGGCCTTAGAGGGACGTCGCGATGGGGGAAAAGTCTGCCTCCTCGTGCGGTGACGTCGATAGACCAGTGGCGGAATTAGTAGGGTTCCAAGTAGCAGAGGGCTCCAAGTCCAATTTGCAAAATGGGTATAGTGGTCCAAGAAACTGTCCGGTGGATCAGCAAACAGTCCAATGTGCTATAGATAGCTAGCAGGCCGCGGTTAGCAGAATGGGCCTTCAGGGGACGTCGCGCCTGAGGGGCCTGTTGGGATCCTCGGGCAGATTATCCTCTAATTCCTCCCAAACCCAGATCCGGGAGCACCCCCATCAGTAAAAAAGCTGACTAGCATAGCCTAGCATAGCCTAGCATAGCGTCACAAGTAAATACTAGCATCTAAATATCATTAAATCACAAGTCCAAGACACCAGATGAAAGATACAGATCTTGTGAATCCAGCCATCATTTCTGATTTTTTAAAATGTTTTACAGGGAAGACACAATATGTAAATCTATTAGCTAACCACGTTAGCAAAAGACACCACTTTTTTTACTCCACCATTTTTTTACTGCATCAGTAGCTATCACAAATTCGACCAAATAAAGATATAAATAGCCACTAACCAAGAAACAATTTCATCAGATGACAGTCTGATAACATATTTATTGTATAGCATATGTTTTGTTAGAAAAATGAGCATATTTCAGGTATAAATCATAGTCTACCATTGCAGCCACCATCACAACTCTCACCAAAGCGACTAGAATAACTACAGAGACCATCGTGTATTACCTAATTACTCATCATAAAACATTTCTTAAAAATACACAGCGTAGAGCAAATGAAAGACACAGATCTTGTGAATCCAGACAATATTTCAGATTTTCTAAGTGTTTTACAGCGAAAACACAATATAGCGTCATATTAGCTTACCACAATAGCAAACATCACAACAGCATTGATTCAAGCCAAAAATAGTGATAACGTATAAACCACCAAAATATATAAATTTTTTCACTAACCTTCTCAGAATTCTTCAGATGACAGTCCTATAACATCATATTACACAATGCATATAGAGTTTGTTCGAAAATGTGCATATTTAGCGGCACAAATCGTGGTTATACAATGTGATTAGTGGCCAAAACTTCAAGCAATCTGTCCGGCGCCATCTTGGAGAGGCACCTATTCTAATCGAAAACTATTCATAAACTTGACTAAAAAATACAAGTTGGACAGCAAATGAAAGACAAATTAGTTCTTAATGCAATCGCTGTGTTACATTTTTTTAATTAACGTTACTTCAGCATACAGCGTGCGCTAAAGCGAGACCGCACCGAAATTCATGGCGGAATTATTATTTGACATTTGTCAACATAAATACGAATTAACAACATAAAGATTGCTTACTATTTGCCGAGCTTCCATCAGAATCTTGGGCAAGGTGTCCTTTCTCCAGAACAATCGTCTTTTGGTTGAAAGATGTCCTCTTCTCATGTGGAAATAGCAGCTAACGATAGCCACACACTGGAGAGGTGTCCAACTCGTGAAAGCGCATCACAAAGAAATCCAGGAAAATCGCAATAAACTGATATAAACTGCTATAAGTCGGTTTAAATTAACTGCCTTATGATGTCTTTAACAACTATAACGACTAAAAACATGACCGGAGATATAGAACTGCTAAAACGAAAGCTTTGCAGGAGGCCATTGTGAAGTCCCTGCTGCGCCAGGCGCACCGTTGAAAAGAACGGTACATCCGTTCCACGGTCTTATATAGGGCCCCAGATTGCGCAATCCACTCCATTCAAATTCTCCCCGCTTACTGACATCTAGAGGAAGGCGTATGCAGTGCATGTAGCCCGATGGCTTACAAGGGGACTTATAAACTGACCTCAGAACAGGGACCTCGATTTCTGAAATCTCACTCCCTGACAGGAAATGTGCTGCAGAATGAGTTCTGTTTCACTCAGAGAAATAATTCAAACGGTTTAAGAAACTAGAGAGTGTTTTCTATCCAATAGTAATAATACTATGCATATTGTACGAGCAAGAATTGAGTACGAGGCAGTTTAATTTGGGAACGAATTTTTACAAAGTCGAAATGGCGCCCCCCTAGTGTCAAGAGGTTATCCTCTACAGAGTACCTAACCCGGATCCGGGAGCACCCCCCACACCCCCCACACTGATTAGCATCGCTAGCATAGCGTCACAATTAAATAGTAGCATCTAAATATCATTAAATCACAAGTCCAAGACACCCAATGAAAGACACAGATCTTGTGAATAAAACCACCATTTCAGATTTTTTAAATGTTTTACAGGGAAGACACAATATGTAAATCTATTAGCTAAACACGTTAGCAAAATGACACCATTTTCTTACTCCAACAGTTTCTTACTCCATCAGGTGCTATCACCAATTCGGCTAAACTAAGATATTGATAGCCACTAACCAACAAAAAAATTCTTAAGATGACAGTCTGATAACATATTTATGGTATAGCATAGTTTTTTTTTTTTAAATGTGCATTTTTCAGGTATAAATCACAGTTCTACATTGCAGCTGCAATCTGATATAGTGCTGATGCAGCTAGAACAATTACAGAGACCAACGTTATATAACTAATTACTTGTCTTAAAACATTTCAGAAAAAATACACAGCGTACAGACATTGAAAGCCCAACATCTGGTGAATCCAAACAATATTTCAGATTTTTTAAATGTTTTATAGCGAAATTAGCATAACTAGCTAATTAGCATAACCAGGCCAGCCAAAACCAGCTGGACGCGCCCGACCAGTTCACATGCACGACAGATATATGAAATAACATCGTAAATTGGGTCTTACTATTGCTGGTCTTTCATCAGAATGTTGATCAAGGTGTCCTTAGTCCTGATGAGTCGTTCAATCCATTCACAATGGCAACTTCCCCTCTTCATTTAGCCTGGGTACTGGTCGACTGGCACGGTCCATGTCCAAAGTTAAAAAACTCAAAGAACGGAACACGGCAAAACTCCCGAAAAAATTCTAATAATCTGATTAAACTATATTGAAAAAACATACATTACGGTGATATGGTCACATGTATCAAACAAACTTCGACACGGAGATAGTTTTCATCCGTAACGTCAGCATAACAAAAGACAATGCCACCTCTGAAAACGCGCATTTCAGAAACCGGAAGTTGTCGGTCACGCTAAAGAAATAGGTCTTATTTCACGTCAGTACAAGATAAACAAAAAATTTCTCCTCTGACGTCTTCCAGACACCCAGAGGAAGAAGAAGGAAGTGTCATTCGGGTCATAGGTCGCGTGACCATATATAGGCAGAGCTTTGAAGCGAGCATACACATCTTGCAATCTTTTTCTGGCTCAGGGAAAGTGCTGTGAAATGACCTGTGTTTGACTCAGAGACTCAATTGGAACGGTTTTAGAAACCATAGCTTGTTTTCTATCCAATGCTATATGGTTATATGCATATAGTAACAGCAATAATTGAATAAGAGGCAGTTTAGTCTGTAGAGGCAATTATGCTAATGCGAAACAGCACCCCCTGTATTCTCAAGAAGTTAACACATTCTGCTAAAACCACCAAAAACCCTGAAATTTCCATCCCTAACTATAACATTTTCCGCCAAGATAGAACTGCCAAAGGGGGCGGTGTTGCAATCTACTGCAGAGTTCTGTCTTACTATCAGGTCTGTACCCAAACAATTCGAGCTTCTACTTCTAAAAATTCACCTTTCCAGAAACAAGTCTCTCACCGTTGCCACCAGCTGTGCCTTGGACACCATATGTGAATTGATTGCCCCCACCATCTATCTTCTGAGCTCGTGCTGCTAGGTGACCTAAACTGGGACATGCTTAACACCCCGGCCATCCTACAATCTAAGCTTGATGCCCTCAATGTCACACAAATTATCAATGAACCTACAAGGTACAACCCCAAATCTGTAAACACGGGCACCCTCATAGATATCATCCTAACTAACTCGCCCTCCAAATACACCTCTGCTGTTTTCAACCAAGATCTCAACGATCACTTCGTCATTGCCTGCATCCGTAATGGATCTGCGGGCAAACCACCACCCATCATCACTGTCAAACGCTAAAACACTTCTGCGAACAGGCCTTTCTAATTGACCTGGCCGGGGTAACCTGGAATAACATGGACCTCATCCCGTCAGTAGAGGATGCCTGGTTAATCTTTAAAAGTGCCTTCCTCACCATCTTAAATAAGCATGCTCCATTCAAAAAAAATTGAACTCAGAATAGATATAGCCCTTGGTTCACTCCAGACATGTCTGCCCTTGACCAGCACAAAAACATCCTGTGGCATTCTGCATTAGCATCGAATAGCCCCAGTAATATGCAACTTTTCAGGGAAGTTAGGAACCAATATACACAGGCAGTTAGGAAAGCTAAGGCTAGATTTTTTTAAACAGAAATTTGCATCCTGTACTACAAACCCAAAACATTTCTGGGACACTGTAGTCCATGGAGAGTAAGAGCACCTCCTCCCAGCTGCCCACTGCACTGAGGCTAGGAAACACTTTCACTACCGATATATATCCACAATAATTGAGAATTTCAATAAGCATTTTTCTACGGCTGGCCATGCTTTCCACCTGGCTACCCATACCCCGGTCAACAGCCCTGCGCTCCCCACTGCAACTCGCCCAAACCTCCCCCACTTCTCCTTCACCCAAATCCAGATAGCTGATGTTCTGAAAGAGCTGCAAAATCTGGACCCCTACAAATCAGCCGGGCTAGACAATCTGGACCCTCTCTTTCTAAAATGATCTGCCGAAAATATTGCAACCCCTATTACTAGCCTGTTCAACCTCTCTTTCGTATCGTCTGAGATTTCCATAGATTGGAAAGCTGCCGTGCTCATCCTCCTCTTCAAAGGGGGAGACACTCTAGACCCAAACTGCTACAGACCTATATCTATTCTACACTGCCTTTCTAAGGTCTTTGAAAGCTAAGTTAACAAACAGATCACCGACCATTTCGAATCTCACCGTACATTCTCCACTATGCAATCTGGTTTCAGAGCTGGTCATGGGTGCACCTCAGCCATCCTCAAGGTCCTAAATGATATCATAACCGCCATTGATAAGAGACATTACTGTGCAGCCGTATTCATCGACCTGGCTAAGGGTTTCGACTCTGTCACAACATTCTTATTGGCAGACTCAACAGCCTTGGTTTCTCAAATGATTGCCTCACTTGGTTCACCAACTACTTCTCCGATAGAGTTCAGCATGTCAAATCGGAAGGCCTGTTGTCTGGACCTCTGGCAGTCTCTATGGGGGTGCCACAGGGTTCAATTCTCGGGCCGACTCTTCTCTGTATACATCAATAATGTCGCTCTCGCTGCTGGTGATTCTTTGATCCACCTCTACTCAGACGACATCATTCTGTATACCTCTGGCCCTTCGTTGGACACTGTGTTACCTAACCTCCAGATGAGTTCAATGCCATACAAATTCTCCTTCCGTGGCCTCCAACTGCTATTAAATGCAAGTAAAACTAAATGCATGCTCTTCAACCGATTGCTGCTCGTCCAGCATCACTACTCTGGACGGTTCTGACTTAGAATATGTGGACAACTATAAATACCTAGGTGTCTGGTTAGACTGTAAACTCTCCTTGCAGACTCACATTAAACATCTCCAATCCAAAATTAAATCTAGATTTGGCTTCCTATTTCGCAACAAAGCATCCTTCACTCATGCTGCCAAACATACCCTCGTAAAACTGACCATCCTACCGATCCTCGACTTCGGCAATGTCATTTACAAAATAGCCTCCAACACTCTACTCAACAAATTGGATGCAGTCTATCACAGTGCCATCCGTTTTGTCACCAAAGCCCCATATACTACCCACCACTGCGACCTGTATGCTCTCGTTGGCTGGCCCTCGTTACATATTCGTCGCCAAACCCACTGGCTCCAGGTCATCTACAAGACTCTGCTAGGTAAAGCCCCGCCTTATCTCAGGTCACTGGTCACCATAGCAGCACCCACCCGTAGCACGCGCTCCAGCAGGTATATCTCACTGGTCACCCCCAAAGCCAATTCTTCCTTTGGCTGCCTCTCCTTCCAGTTCTCTGCTGCCAATGACTGTAACGAACTGCAAAAATCTCTGAAGCTGGAAACTCTTACTTACCTCACTAGCTTTAAGCACCAGCTGTCAGAGCAACTCACAGATCACTGCACCTGTACATAGCTCATCTGTAAATAGCCCATCCAATCTACCTCATCCCCATACTATATTTATTTATTTATCTTGCTTCTTTGCACCCCAGTATCTCAACTTGCACATTTATCTTCTGCAAATCCTACCATTACAGTGTTTAATTGCTATATTGTAATTACTTTGCCACCATGGCCGATTTTATTGTCTTACCTCTTATCCTACCTCATTTGCACACACTGTATATGTGTCTACTGTATTATTGATTGTATGTTTGTTTATTCCATGTGTAACTCTGTGTTGTTGTATGTGTCAAACTGCTTTGCTTTATCTTGGCCAGGTCGCAGTTGCAAATGAGAACTTGTTCTCAACTAGCCTACCTGGTTAAATAAAGGTTAAATAAAATTTAAAATTAAAAACACACACACAGTACATTCATGCTACACACACATCACAACTGCTGCTACCAGATTCTTTTTTCCCTTACCCAATACACGTGTAAATATTGTGCCAATACTATAAATTGTGCCTTCCTGTAATACACTTATGTTAAAATGTTTATTCTATTCCACTGAGCTATTAACTTTGTTTGTATTCTTATCTTTTATTATTTCTTATTGTTGTTTGCGTTGTCGAGAAGTAACCACCAAGAAAGCATTTCGTTGGACGATGTATACCATGCGTATCCCATACAACTAATAAGACATTAAAAAAACACAACATTTTAGCAACACATGGACTTCCAGCAGCACAAAAAACAATGATATAATGATTCCATATCGATTTGATGATGCCTATATTAGAACTGGGATGAATTAAGAAGGAGTAGCTTAGAAACATTTCAGTCCCACAACAACAAAACGAGAAAAATACTTGGTCAGTAGTTCAATGCTTTTTTTATTTTCCAAAATGCCTCATTCTGCCTACTGAAATCAAAGTGAAGAAATCAAATGATGAAATCAAAAACCGACAAAAAAGTACACAGACATTGGGTAATTGTTTGGGCTGAAAGTACTGTAAAATAAATGAAAAAGAAAATACAAAAAAACACCAAAATGTCACTCTTATCACTCCAATATATCGTTGCTGATGACAAACATACAGAACTTTGTGGAATCACATGACAGATACTAACTAGTGTTAAACAATTTCAAATCTTGCAATAAGAAGAGATGATACATGAAAAATCAGAATTTGATCCATCGCAGTCGCACATAGAATCTTTACTCTGGACTGATGAAAAGCCATGAGAAGTAAGCAACACAAGCAAACGCAAGTGATGTATCTCACAATTTCTACTTGATTCACACCATACATGTCCATGACCACATAATAAAAGTACAGATATTGATTTCCTATTCTACATTCTATTTGCTTTGAAGCCTATTTATCACCAGGAACGGACATCAGCAAATAACACATTCTGTGCTCTACTTAACAAAGTCCAAGAACACAATTTCCATCCCTCACTCTCTTCTCTCTAATGTACCTAGTGTCAACTCTCTTACATAACTGGATATCATTTTTCCAGGTGCCCACAGTGTAATCACTGGGAAAATACCTTACAATGTCCTGTTAGATGAGTTAGAAGCTTGATGCCCTCCCCTTCATATTCATCACGTGATGCACCTTTAATTGCACCCTAATCCCTATGGGCCCTAGTTAAAAAGTAGTGCACTGTATAGGGACACAACCCTTGTTCGGTGCCACCTGTTAATGCAGTAAATAAAAGGCAGCTGTCAAAAACATTATGAATTAATCTCTGTATAGTAAGTAACCTGTCCGCACAATGTGTTGAGCTATAGATTTAGCCATTCCCCAAGTTGTAAGCCTCGTTTAGACCCACAATGCATCAGCAGTAGTTCTAAGGGTTGAAATCCTGACTTGAGATATATTTTGAGCAAATCTTTAAGTGACTTATCTTTAACACTTTACATGATATTATTTATAAGGGATTTATACATACTTTAAAAACGTATAATCAACGGTTTATAAATGACTTATAAACACTTTGCATTAAGGTATATTTAGCATTATTTGTAAAGTCTTAATGTAAAGTATTAAGGTAATCTAAAGGACGTACCTAAATATATATGATTTATATGCAAGTTGGAGATGTGTGTGGCATCTCGCAGTAGTATTCAGCCCTGTGTTCTTAGCCCCTTGCTCTGGATGTTTAACGGTGTACTTTAACTGTTTCCCAAAGCATTAACCAACTTCACATTGACACGTTTAGTTTGACAAGACACGCGAATCCACGAACACCACAAAAACCAGCATGCTAAGTAAATACATCCACAGTGGCACTTTAAGTCATCTGGATAATAAAATGGTACAATCATAAAACGTGGCCCTTTTCGTATCCAACTCCCCACAACGTATATGTGGCCACCAACCACTACTATAACACCTGTGTTATTTTATGTGTTTCTCTTAGGGCACTAACACTATCAACTAATGCTATTGTACTAGATTCTAGCTTGTCATCACACATTATTGTACCACTCAGCAATTTCAAACTGACCTTTGTGGTCAATTGTGAGTGGGTCATCTGTATGATGCACAGCGAACCTAGCAGTATATTTCCCACTGTATTCCATACTGTACTGTATTTTTGACACAAATGTACATGTCCATTCATTACTCCCATCCTTTAATTTGTATACATGACAATCACACATTCTGCCTTACAACATACTTTATGCCCATTTCTTCCTCTGAAGAAATACCATTGATTTCACTTACTTTGAATGCTACCATCACATCACAGTGTTGGAGGAAATTAAAGCCTCTGACAGTGCAATTACAGCCTTCTTTTTGCTTCAATCACTCATTGATTTCTGTCCAATGAAAGCTTGATGAAGTGAAACTCAATACCGTCCCATTTGACTAAAATAGAACCATCATTGACAGTGTCCCCAATACCAAAACATTTACTCTTATCATCTGTATATTCTTAGCAGTATTCTCAGTGAAACCCGAATAAGCAGATCCAACCTCCTTCAATCTCTCTCCTGTACACAGCACAAACTCAATAGCTATCCCCTCGCTCTCCTCAACCCTTGTGTTATCCCATTGTCCCAAGTTTTATATTATGCTGATTATATATATGGTCCTTACTAGTATTCATCTGAATATCTCGGAGTTACTTTCTGGCCTTGTTATGAAGATAAGTAGCCATCATGTTTGTCTGCCTCTAGCGTCTCCAGCTCCAGTCGGTGTGGTACACAGATCTGTAGCTTGGCTGCTGCTGCCCCCTCAGGGGCCTTCCGTTCCCATGACTGGCCCCAGAGTGCTCGATATTGGCCTCCGTCAGGGACCTCTGGGGCTGCAACTGTCTGGGCAGGGACCTGTAGCCAGCTGGACCGGCGGGGGCCGAGGCCGTGCTCTTGGTTGGGGACAGGAACGGAGGCATAACTCTGCTGTAACTCTGGCTCTGACCCTGGCTCTGGGTCTGGCTCTGCCTCTGGTTCCATCTCTGGTTCGGGTTCCATCCCTCAGTCATCCTGGGAAGATCGTAGGACACCCTAGACTTCCACTCAGCAGGGGGCTCGGGGAGCAGCTTGCGCTGGGCAGCCAAGCACACGTTGAAGGCGATGGCCTGCTGGAGGTTCTGGAAGGTGAAGGCCTCGTCGACCAGGCCCATGGGGTGGCGGGCTGCGGCCTCCCAGGGGGAAGGAGGCTTGTGACTCTTGTCCAGCCAGGACATCTGCCTCCCCGGGGGTGCTGGAGCAGACGAGGCCCGGGGTTTATATGAGAGGGAAGGGGACCCAGACGATGACCGGAGGCCCAGCGATGGTGCTCTGGCGGCGGGTGGGGACAGAGAGTAGCTCCTGCCAAATGCCTGGAAAAGAGACATTCAGACATGTTTACTTCAGACAGGGACTGATTTTTAAGCACACACTTGTCTGACTATCCTTCCAGCAAGAACAAATCACAGTGGAACTTGGAAAATGGCTTAGACATACAGTAGTTTGAGAGCTTCCTTTTGAGCATTTAATACCCACATATAATCCAGTATTCTCTTCCCTCTCTCGCAGCAACAGTCATGTGTAACTGTACAGCTTCATATTAGGTTATGTTCCAAAGTAAGATTTTTGATATGGTAGTTCGATTGTTTATCAACAATAATATAAAGCAATGAGAATTCATTTTGTATCACCTTTCTCACAATAGTTATGCCATAAATCATTAGTTTGTGTTCT
This sequence comes from Salvelinus fontinalis, assembly GCF_029448725.1. Classification (NCBI taxonomy): domain Eukaryota; kingdom Metazoa; phylum Chordata; class Actinopteri; order Salmoniformes; family Salmonidae; genus Salvelinus; species Salvelinus fontinalis. The sequence goes on from NC_074675.1 coordinate 42,363,840, forward strand.
CTTGGTAAATGGCAAAAGAACAGCACCGTCCTACATCGTGTGAGGAGTATTTTGGTAACCTGAATCATGATATATTAGGAGTTGAAATTCACGCTGCTAGTATACTGCACAAAGGCCTGCTCTCAATTCTCAAAACCACTATTGATGTTCTGAAGGAAGACAAATCTACCAGAATCAGGATAAAACTTGATAGAGGATTCCTATTCAAGAAGCTACAACCTTAGAAAAAAAGGAGAACCATTTGAAGAACCCTTTTTGGTTCCAGGAAAAACTATTTTGGTTTCCATGTAGAGCCCTTTCCACAGAGAGTCCTACATGGAACCAAAAAGGGTTCTGCCTGGAACCAAAAAGGGTTCTACCTGGAACCAGAAATGGTTTTGCTATAGGAACAGCTGAATAACCCTTTTGGAACTCTTTTTTCAATGAATGTACTTTTCCATTTTTTGTTTTCACAATTCCAACACTTGCCCGACTTTTGATTTCTCAGAACAATTGGCTTATGAGTTTGTTTACAAAATAAGCAACATTTATCTTATTTAAATTGGTTCTGACTGGCTTTGTGGATTACCAGCATCACTTTCAAGGTGTCTCAATGAGTCAGCAAATCTTCTCAAGGGCCGTTATCTTGTCTCTCTCATTGTATCAAAGAACAGGTCCCTTTTTAATTCCCTATCAGGATCCCTGCACAGGCAGTGGAAATGTGTGTGTCGATTGGGCAGTGCTGGCAAAATCTCTTATGTCCATAACAGTCTTCCTGTAATTTAAACCACTCCGAAGGGAGTGTGCTGCCATCTGGTGAATAAGTGTAAGAACAGCCAATAAGATCGACTCATATAGATTGTTGTCAATGGCAGAAAAAGAAAATGGAATTGTACGATTCATTTTAGGGGGAAATTCGATGACTAACTTGTTTTAGTGGGTCAAGATATCCGGTAAGCTGTAAGAAGAGCCCAAGAATTGTCTTTGCGAGCCAGCTGTCACTATTTTGACTGGGACGCATATGAATCGGCTTAAGTAGATCAGTAGACAATGTAGCTACATTAGGTCATGTTTTATTCAAGATTGATGTTAAAGAGGATTTGTACACGTGAAAGGATGCTGCCTTTGTTGCATTTGGTTTATTTGTCTATCGGGAGATTTTGAAAATGATTATCTGTAGAAAAATCTATATCCCCTTGTTGTCGCATTTTCTATTTGACTTACTCTATCTTTTCTCCATTGCTAAATTGTAGCTCAAGCTTACTGTTTTTAATCAAATGAACAGATAGATGGTTGTTAAATGTGGGTGGAGTATGAATAAGTGTGTTACCTAATGTTAATCCAAGTGTTTTGCCAAGTTTGACAGTAATCAAATCAACCAAACCTGCACTTTAAACCACCTTCGAAAGGTAAGGGTGGGACATGGTGATACACAATGGAATTGGCCTTCATATCCCAAGATATGATATCCCAGGATAGGACAGGCCATGTACAGTTGTAGGATCTTAATTTGATCAACCTTTTGGAAGATTACTTTTTTTTCTCAGGAAATGTAAAACTTGTGGTGTATTTGAGGTTTAAAAAGGCTTGATTTCCCCTTAATTAACATTTCCTGTTGCTGCAGGATTATTTTCCTGCTGTAGCAAACTGGCTCAGATTAAGCTCCTACATCTGTAGGTCTTTGGAGTGGCCGTTTGTCAGAGGTTTTTGTGTTTTCAGACAGATGTTCGACTCGCTCCACATATGGTGCATCAGTGTTATGGGTCAGATTATCAAGATTTATGTATTTCAATCCCCTACTGATGCTTAAAATAGCCTCTGACCAGGATAGAAGGAAAGGCATGAACTAATCGCTGATTTCCAGCCACTGCAGGGAATGCTTGGGTGTCTGCCTGGGATTGGAGGGGTGACATCAAATTTAGATGGGCACAATTGAGTCTGGCTTTACCACACCATTGGGGAGTCCACCTAGCATTAGCCTTTTAATGATGTCATGGCAGCTGGGTCCATTGGAAAGGGTGTCTGCTGGCCTGGCGTGACAGTGCTACTGTACACAGGGATTTTATATCTGTGCTTTTCACTCGACTCCTACGTCGCTGGTTTGTAAGAAAGCGCAATCTATTAAATCTGACTACATCCAATGGAAAATACTGAGATGAGGACATGTGTTGACAAACCGTTTCGGGGTCTTCTATCATTTAGTTCACCAGGAAACACACCATGTTGTGCATCAATCTGCAACTGTCCCATTCCTTAGCCATAAATCTGCCATAGTTTAGTCTTTATTGTGACTTAAAGCCTCTCCAAAAACACATAGATGTCTTTACAGTTATTAAAATGTACAACCAAGAAGAACCCCTAAATAAGTATTCCCTTAGAATGCATAAACAATACATAAATCTACAGTATGTGAGATTTAAGAAGCAGGTGTAGCCAAAAGGCCAGGACAGGACTCTTCTAGTCAGGTCATTTAAGTGAGGATGATCAAATTCCCTCCCGATATAGCCTGTGCCTGCGGTGGGCACCGAATTGATATTAAAACTCCCACTCAACAGACGACATCCCCTTGACAACCTCTCTAACATGGCTCCCAACACTACGTGATGATGCAAGACCGGACGGGTAAACATCTACACTGTAGGTCAGAGCTGGCTCATTCTCCAGTCTTATCCAATGAGGTTATCCAAGCTGGAAATACCCTTCTGTCACCATGCGTTCAGGGATGGCAGTGTGCTTTTTGAGCACTTTCCTCAATTCTAGAGAAGTCTAGAGTTCGAGTGAGGGACTCATCATATTTCTAAGCACAGGCAGCTGGCTTGTAACAAGGCTTTTATAGACTGTGAGCAGTGAACTATTATTGGACAGTGGTTGGCTCTCCACCATTTTGAATTTACGATACTTAACCACAGATGGTGCTAACAGTGGTAGCTAGCTACCTCCACTCCTATCAGCACAAAGGCATGCTGGGTATGCCAATAAACATGTCAGTTGTTTAGAAGGTGACATGGAGTACCTGCACATTTGTTTTTCCTCTGTTCTAGTTCACACTATGTTCTCAAACTCCCTTCAGGCTGTGATTTATTGAACGTATTATTTGTATTTCGCTATGGCTGAAAATAGTTAAGACGTCCTACTGTGTAAAAAATCCAAAACCAAAAATCCATGGGTGTTCCCATTTGAGTTAGGGAGTAGCAAAATAATGAATGTTTGTGTTTGTAATTTTTCTACAGAAAATATGGTGCAGTGGTAAGGTGGGAAGAGAGTTGTGCCAAGTATAAAGGTGGTGTAGAGGAAAAGTAAAGAGTAGCAGAATGGGATGTGAAAATGCATGCAGAAGAGACCAACCGAGGAAACGCAAACGTAACGATAAAAGGCATTTTAATGGCACTGACATGAATCGTACAGAAAGTGCACTATGAAAAAGAAACACAAAAGAAAATGGAAAAGAATTGACAGAACAAGAGAAAGCAACTCCATAACAAATGTATACCATTCAAATGACAGGGTGGTTCATCCGAACTCCCCTTTTTTCTGTAACTGCTTATTTCAATATCCCTTTTTGTAATGTTGTTTTGGGGGGGCATTACGTTAAACCAAAGCAGGTGTACAGAAACATAGAACAAAAAAATATGCAAAGCTGAAATTAGAAGAGTGAGAAAAGACAGAATAGCTGGAGGTCTAGTGAGCGACTGCCATTCATGTTGGTGAAACAATACAAACCCACTAGTCCTCCCAAACCAACAGCTTTCACTCACGCACACACATCATCTGTGACATGGAAAAGTTTACATTTAGAGACCTATCATGACGCAATAACCGCTCAAATGAATCCAAAACAATTCAAGCAGGGTCTTTTGGAAGACACTGAATGAAACTGTACGCGATCTACATCTTACATTTGTGCAAGTACCTTCCACCTCCCACCTTCAAGAGACGGGACCCTAACAAAAAAGTATTAGACTTGTATGTATACTTCAATTTTATAAAATACAAAACATTCCCTTGTTGCAATGCAATTTCTGAATGTTTGGTAAATGAAGTAGCCATGTTTCCTATTTACTATTGCATATGAACATTATATCCACCAAATCAAAGTAATGTCACTGTACTTACAAAACACATGTCAAATGAAGCCAGACGGCTCTCAAACCTGACCCTAAATATGTTTCCACTGACCACTCCTGGTCTCTCTAACCATGACGAGAGCTTGGCGACGATAAGGTTCTATCTACATTTTTGTCCAAATTTTGTTATTGACATAGTCTTGTTCTGCTCAATGTTCTCTACCTATAAAGTACTCTAAATACCCCAATTCATGTTGTTACACTTAAAAGAATATGATAAAAATTGCTGACACCATTCAAACCAATGAGGGTTTGAAACTGTACAGCCAATTATCTCAGAATCCTCTTTTTGTAGATAGAGCCTTATAGTCCCAAGCTCTCGAAGTCTTAAACCTCTTAGTCGCTACTAATAATTTTTTTCTCAGATCATTCAAGGTCAATTTTCACAAATTATTGCACATCTTAACAGCTAACAAATACACTGTTGATATTGCAGAAGATCTTATCAAACTCATCACTGGCTCACACACCGCCTACTACAACCTTTCCTTAAATTCCCTTTCAAGCTTCTCTCATTTCAAATTTTAACTTTCTCAGCAATATACATTCACCTGTTCCTCTGAATTCTTGCTGGCTATTATCCTCGCTCACATTCTGGCAATGCCTGTTTAGAGGCTCCACTGATTCACGTCATAAGTCTATTGAATGCATTTTGTGGATTTCCTGAAACTACATTTTACCATTTTTGGGCTTAGATAATTAAGATATACCAATATCATATATTTAATTTTCTATGTATTGTGCGTTGCAATATTGCAAAGAAATTAACATTGAAAAGCTTTGCTTGAAAAACCAAGATATTATATAGTTGTATACGAGTAAAGAGTGAATGCATAGCAGGTGGAAAAATACATCCAAACTGTATATATTAAAGGCCCAGTGCAGTCAAAAACGTGAATATCCTGTGTTTTATATATACATATTTCCACAGTATGAGGTTGGAATAATACTGGGGAATTGTGAAAATTATGATAATGCCATTTTAGTGTAAGAGCCTGAAATTGTGGTGGGATGGCATTTTGGCCTGCCTGCCGACATCACCAGGCAGTGTAAGTTAACATACCAATAACAAAGAGTTTCAAACCTCTCTGCCAATAACATCTAGTTTTCAGGGTATGTAACTCTCCCATTAGGCTCGTTCAATTAGGCCCCTCACTTAGACCACTCCCAGACAGTCCTAGCAAAATTCGTGCTTGAGAAATTGCTCTTTGCTAAGACGCAATTTGTTTGTTTTTGACCATTTTAATTAAAAAATAAAACAGTAAGGTACTTAATTCTTACACAGAAATTATTTGATATTGAGATCAAAACCGCTGCATCGGGCCTTTTTAAATTCTAGCATTTATTTAAAAATGTTGGCTATAAAATGTTGAAAAGGCATCTTAAAAGCTTTCTATGAATATATTGCATATATATGAATGTACTGTGCATGTATATGTTGTAACTAGATCTAATGTTCTTTTAAGCAAAGATCACTTAATTATGCTATCAGAATCACTCTTTCCCCACAGTTGCTGGCTTCCACACCTGGGCTGAACTCTTTTTGGCCATGAACCTGGGCTTTGGAGCGGTGCTGCCCCCAGAGATGGACTCAGACTTTGCCGCTATGGGAAAGCTGGGCACCACGTAGGTACTGGGAGGTAGTGGCTGGTATGGGGCTTGGGGTGCGGCTTGGTAGGGGGGGCTATGGGCTGGCTGATAAGGACCTTGGGGGGTCTGTTGGTACGAAGGGTTTTGAGCTTGCTGCTGGGGTTGATAAGGGGCTGGAGGGGCTTGTTTGTAAGGGGGATTATATGGATGTTGGTAAGGGCCAGCAGGAACCTGCTGGTAGGTATTGTTAGATGGCTGGTAAGCATTAGGTGAGGCTGGGTGGTATGGACTATCATGCATGGGTGGTTGAGGGGGAATCCCGTAGAGCTGCTGAGGCTGCTGTGGATAGGGAGCATTCATTTGTCCAGCCGGCTGGACAGGGGCAGCTTGCTCATATCTTATTGGTTGGTTTTGGTTTGGAGGGACTGGGGCAGGCTTTGGTGCGGCGGCCTTGGCAGCCTCGGCAGCCTCCACTGCTGGGCCATAAGTAAAGAGGGAGGCATTGAGCTGATAAGGCTGATGTTTCATGACATCTATAACGGCAAGGGGTTTGCAGGCAGGTTTGCCTTTCCCTTTCTTTGCTTTGACCGCAGGGCTAGATGGAGGGGGTTGCTTAATGGCCCCTGGTGGGTAGGAAGGGGACTGTATGGGGTTGTAATTCGATGTAGGGGGAGCTCTGCAATTGGGTGAATATTTCCACGGGTGAGGTACGGAGGGAGATGGCGACGTGGGCCTTGCCTTGTTTGCCTGCGCAGTGGCTGCCTGGGCTTGCTGAGCTGCCTGTGCAGTGGCTGCCAGCACAGTGTCCGAATCCACGACATACTTCTCCATACGAGACTGCCTCTTGGCGAACAAATCGGCTCCTTTCCCCCTGACAGCTGGCATTGACAAAGCCGAGCCCATTCCTCCTACTGGTGCCAAAACGCTGGCCATTGGATTGATGACGGGTGACGAGGACCTTTCGCCAAGTGTGTAAGAGTTAATTCGCTGTGGAGGAGTAGAACAGGGAGCACTTTGTGGAGCATTCCAAGGTTTCGGAGAAGGTTGACACACTCTGTCCATCCGGGTCTGAGTATTCACTGGGACTTGCTGTGGTTGTGGGGCCCAGGTACTTGTGTGTGTCTGAGGCTGTGCCTGAGCTGGGGCCCATGCATTCATATGTGGCTGTAAGGGTGCCTGCTGTGGAGGTGGTTGTTGCCAGTTTTGCTGGGGTGGGGATTGGGTTGAAGGTGGTTGGACCCAAGGTGGCTGTGGCCGGGCCTGATTCTGATCTGGGGCCCAGGCATTCATGGGTGGCTGTTCTTGCTCTTGAGGTTGCTGGGCCCATGGAGGCTGGACCTGAGCCTGAGCAGGTGCTGAGGCCCATGCATTCATAGGGGGTTGGGGCTGAGCTGGATGTTGGAGTTGAGCTTGTTGTACCCAAGGTGGCTGTTGTGGCTGGGCCTGGCTCTGTGGTGGTGTCCATGCATTCATTGGAGGCTGAGGTGATGACACCCAAGGTGGCTGAGGCTGGGCCTGGGGCCAAGCCTGTTCTGGAGACTGAGGTTGTTGAGCCCAAGGTGCCTGGGGCTGTTGCTGTGCTTGTTCTTGAGGTTGAGCCCATTGGAGTTGTGACTGGGTAGGCGCTATAGCCCAAGAATTTATGGGTGGCTGAGGCTGAGGAGGAGGTGGTTGGGGAGTCACCCAAGGGAGCTGTGGTGGGGACTGACTTGGAGCGGGAGCCTGGTGCTTCATTTCAGCAGGTGGCCAAGTACTCACAAGTGGCTGCTGTGATGCCTGTGTTAGTGACGGATCCCAAGAACTCACTCGAGGCTCGGGTTGCGAATGAGGCTGAGTTGGTGAAGGACCATTTCCTCCCCAGGCTGGCGCTTGCTGGGGCTGCTGCTGCTGTGCCTGGGACCCTGGGGGACTCCATGTGTGTTTGTTTGGAGAGGGGGGCTTGGCAGGAACAGGAGCTTCCTGGGGGGCAAGAGGGGGGGAGGGCTCTGGGGCCAGTTCTGGAGCGGACTCGGTCTCGGGGGCTGCAGCAGGTGCAGGGACGCTATTTTCGGCATGCATTGACAACTCCTGATTGGCCAGCTCAGGCTGAGGGGACCAGGGTGGAGAGTTGGGGTTAATGATGGGCTTGGGAGCGACTGGTGGAGGCGTCTTATGCTTGACCCTTGGTGACTGGAGGAAGTTGCAAGCCTCAGCTCCCAAGCTGAGGTAGTCCTCTTCCGTGCATGACTCGAAATCCAACTTCTTTTCACTCCTGTTGAGGAGATTCAGAAGTTCGGGGTTGGGTGACACTTTGGGTGCTTGTTTGAAATTGAACATTGGCTTGCCCTTGAACCTGTTCCTTGTGTCCTGCAAGATCCCAGACTTGATTGCCGGCGTCGAAATGCGCTCGTCGCGTGAGGCAATCTGCTCCCCCTGACCCATCATCTCTTGGTTGTTCCCACTCACTGGGGGAGAAAACAGGGCAGGCATCCGGTTTTGTAATGAGAAGGGCTGGGCAGTTTGATTGCTCATGGAACTCTGCATTTCATTGGTTTGATGGTTGGCCATGCCATTCATGTTAGACGAGTACTGCTGAATGTGCTGCTGCTGTTGGTACTCTTGCTGCTGGTGGTGCTGCTGTTGATGATATTGTTGTTGCTGCTGGTACTGCTGCTGCTCATACTGTTGTTGCTGCTGGTATTGCTGCTGCTCGTACTGTTGTTGCTGCTGGTATTGCTGCTGCTGCTGCTGCTCATAGTACTGCTGCTCTTGGTACTTCTGATACTGTTGCTGCTGCTTCTGGTGCACGCTGAAGTCCATGTAGGCCTGCCTCTCTGTGGTGGCCTGCATGTACGAGCGCTCCTCCATTTGCTGGTAGGCCGCATGCTTCTCCACCTCCTGTACCCCCTCCACGGGAATCCCCTGGCGCCTCATCTCCTCATGTTCGCCGACGATCTCATCCATGCGCTGGCGGCGCTGGGCGAACATTGTGGCCCCCTTTCCCGTGGTGTTGGGCAGTTGCTCCATCTCCTCTCCGGAGTTGAGCTTGCGCTCGATCTCGAGTAGTCCTGTGTCCCAGTCGAAGGTTACCACTCTGCCACCACCCTGGGCATTAGTGATAAAGTCCTCCTCAAGCTCTGATCCGCTGGTGGTGGCTACGAGGGTGAATTTGATCGCTCTGGCGTCTTTTTCGCCGTAGTCTTCCTCGTCGCTGTCGTCGACCTCGTACTCTGGTTCACTCTCACCGGTGCCGTAGCTGACGAGTGTGTACTTCTTGGCCCTCTGTCGATGCCTCTTGAACATCAACACCCCCTTGTTGTTGGGGTTGGGAGCTTCAGCGTTCAGAAGAATAGCAATGCGCTTACATTTAGACTTGGCCTCCTTCACCTGCTTGTCTGACAGGCTCTCACTGCGCCTGAGCCCTGTGAGGGGGAGAG